>NC_041045.1:9058607-9731437 GCF_900634775.1 Gouania willdenowi
AAGTAAGTAAGTAAGTAAGTAAGTAAGTAAGTAAGTAAGTAAGTAAGTAAGTAAGTAAGTAAGTAAGTAAAGTAAAGTAAGTAAGTAAGTAAGTAAGTAAGTAAGTAAGTAAGTAAGTAAGTAAGTAAGTAAGTAGTAAGTAAGTAAGTAAGTAAGTAAGTAAGTAAGTAAGTAAGTAAGTAAGTAAGTAAGTAAGTAAGTAAGTAAGTAGTAAGTAAGTAAGTAAGTAAAGTAAGTAAGTAAGTAAGTAGTAAGTAAGTAAGTAAGTAAGTAGTAAGTAAGTAAGTAAGTAAGTAAGTAAGTAAGTAAGTAAGTAAGTAAGTAAGTAAGTAAGTAAGTAAGTAAGTAAGTAAGTAAGTAAGTAAGTAAGTAAGTAAGTAAGTAAGTAAGTAAGTAAGTAAGTAAGTAAGTAAGTAAGTAAGTAAGTAAGTAAGTAAGTAAGTAAGTAAGTAAGTAAGTAAGTAATAACTAACTAAATTAAGTAAGTAATAACTAACTAAATTAAGTAAGTAATAACTAACTAAATTAAGTAAGTAATAACTAACTAAATTAAGTAAGTAATAACTAACTAAATTAAGTAAGTAATAGCACTAAGCCGCATACTTGAGAGAAGCAAAACCCCCTTACATCACTTCTTGACTCATTAAGTCTAAGAGTTGCACAATGAATTTTTTTGCACAGACGTGATGATTGTTATTGAACTGAATGTGTTGCACAACACCCACCTTTATCCAACGGCAGAAGCAGGACTCGATCCCTGGCACTCCAGCGTCGGAGCCCGTGGCCAAACGCGCCTCGCCACAGTCCCTCTTACTATACAAAGCGCTCGTGGCGTATTTGACTTTTACTTTTTAGAGTTACTTTGAAAAGTAACTCCCTCAAAAAGTATCACTTACCAAGCACGCAACACCTTTATTCGACGGCAGGACCGGTACTCGAACCCTGGCGCTCTAGCGTCGGAAGCCCAGGCCAAACGCGCCTCGCCACAGTCCCTCTTACTATACAGATTGCTCGTGGCGTATTTGACTTTTACTTTTCAAAGTTACTTCCTAAAGTAATTCGCCTGAAAAGTATTACTTGCTTAATACTCAACGGTGGGAGCAGGACTCGATCCCTGGCACTCCAGCATCGGAGGCCGTGGCCAAACGCGCCTCGCCACACTCCCTCTTACTATACACATTGCTCGTGGCGTATTTGACTTTTACTTTTTAAAGTTACTTTTCAAAGTAACTCCCTCAAAAAGTATCACTTACTAAGCACGCAACACCTTTTTTCGACAGCAGGACCGGTACTCGAACCTGGGCACTCTAGCATCGGAGGCACAGGGCAAACGCGCCTCGCCACACTCCCTCTTACTATCCGAAGCGCTCGTGGCGTATTTGACTTTTACTTTTTAAAGTTACTTTTCAAAGTAACTCCCTCAAAAAGTATCACTTACTAAGCACGCAACACCTTTTTTCGACAGCAGGACCGGTACTCGAACCTGGGCACTCTAGCATCGGAGGCCCAGGCAAACGCGCCTCGCCACAGTCCCTCTTACTGTCCAAAGCGCTCGTGGCGTATTTGACTTTTACTTTTTAAAGTTACTTTTCAAACTAACTCCCTCAAAAATTATCACTTACTAAGCACGCAACACCTTTTTTCGACAGCAGGACCGGTACTCAAACCTGGGCACTCTAGCATCGGAGGCCCAGGCCAAACGCGCCTCGCCACACTCCCTCTTACTATACACATTGCTCGTGGCGTATTTGACTTTTACTTTTTAAAGTTACTTTTCAAAGTAACTCCCTCAAAAAGTATCACTTACTAAGCACGCAACACCTTTTTTCGACAGCAGGACCGGTACTTGAACCTGGGCACTCTAGCATCGGAGGCCCAGGACAAACGCGCCTCGCCACAGTCCCTCTTACTGTCTAAATCACTCGTGGAGTATTTGACTTTTATTTTTTAAAGTAACTCCCTCGAAAAGTATCACTTATTAAGCACGCAACACCTACACTCGACGGCAGGACCGGTACTGGAACCCCAGCGCTGCCGCATCGGAGGCCCAGGCCAAACGCGCCTCGCCACACTCCCTCTTACTATCCAAACCGCTCGTGGAGTATTTGACTTTTACTCAATGTTTATAAAAAACAATATTCAAATTTCACTTTTTTTTTTTTTTTTTTGCTTTACTGGGCATTTTTTCTAAGACTTAAATTTAATTGTTATTTTCATTTTGCAGATTGTTTTATGTTTACTTCCAGTGGGACATTATTAATATATATTTATATATAATAGTTGAACGGAAGTCAGTGGGTGGGAACCACGGGGGACGTCCGTTGTATTGCCGGACCTATTTAACCGACGCACAATCAGCTCATTTCCCTCTCTGATCGTCACCTCATGCACGTCACGGCTGCTTTGCACGGAATTCCGAAAGAAATCTGTAAGTTTGTTTAACCTAATTGCTCTAGTCACTTTACATGCCGTCTTTTAACTGAAACAAATGCATTTTTTGAATACAATAAAGGATGAAATCAGAACGGGTCTGCATCTCCGGCCAGTAGCGACATGGCGAAAGCTCCAGGTGAATGTGTAAGTGCAGCACAGGCACATAAACGCATTTTATGGTTGTTTAACTGGTTTTCTCCATTTCTTTTAGTGATGGATTAAATTCCCATACTATCTGGATGTGTAAAGGGCTTTAAAAGGACCTGTTTGGTAAAGGTATGAACTTCCCTTGTAATGGATGATTTTAACTCTGTTTGCCTGATTGTTTAATAACTATTTTTTTCCTTTAGGACCGTGAGTAAGTCCCACCAACCTTTTAACCCTTTTTTTTTTTTTAACATGTACGTTTGACCCTGGGACTGTATTGTTTATTGTAATCATTACTTTTACCTATCACTGCAAACGTGTTAAGTTGCTGTGGTTTTGTTGGTTTGCTGTGGCCTGGTTTTAAAGTGATAGTGATGAACTGTTTATATTTTCATGTGCCATTATAATAAATAATTTTGAAATTTACCTCCAGCTTTTCTTCAGTTCATTCTGAAACTTGCCGTCAATTTTAATTGCTTTATGTATGTTGTGCCTGTCAACTCTGTTGTATTTTTGGGATTGGCCACCAGGGGGACCTGTTTTCATAGTAAATGTTACTTTTTTTTATTTTACTTAAAATGTGAGTTTGAGTCATTTTAGAAACAAGTTTTTCATTCTAATATCTATTAATATTTGTAACAAAAAAGGAGATAACGCTAATAGGAATAAAAATTGTATATATATATATTTTTTTTTTTTTTCTTTCTGAGATAAGGCTATAGTAAAGAAATACAGTTAAAAAAAAAAAAAAATTTGGATTTTCTTATCTGAAATAAATCTGTCATAAAACCCTAAAACTAGTGTAAATACATTGTGAATACTTAACCTGGAGTTAAAACACTTTAAGGCATAAAAAATGAGAAGCACACAAAATCAAAGGTAAGGCATAAAAGTTTTTTACTTTTTATTTTTTGTGATTTAAGACTATCATAAGTCCCTAAAACTAGTTTCAATATGAGAACACTTAAACTGGAGTTAAAACTGATTATGGCATAAATGCAGTTAAGATCACTAGACCCTAAAAACTACTGAAAATATAATGCACATTTATGGGTTAAGAATGCAGTATGGTACAAAAAACGAGGCTGTTGTATGGCATAAAAATGGCAAAACTGAAATTTTTTTTGTACCTCTGCAGTGGTGTCAAAACTCGGTCCTGACGAGTCTCTTAGCTGTCTTTGAGCTGGGACACATTGGAAACGTGATGGAATGTGTTTGGACAACCCCTGTATTATTGTATTTGTCAAACCTTTGACAGGATGCATTACGTTTAATTACATTAACACAGGTTTGTCCCTTGACACTAATTGTCTTATTTGCAAGAGACGTTTTCATATCAATTATAAACAGTACAAATACATGACATAGCCTAAAATGTCTGTCTGTTATAAAGGAGTTTCACTGAGACATTATTTACATTATACTGCATTAGTTCCTTTTAATAAATCCATGATGTCCACTGGTGGAGCTTTGGGACATGTTAATGAGCTTTGTGGTATGATTTTTTTATTTCATTTTCACACTGAATCCATCTGATGATCCTGGAAGTCTGACCTACATTCCCACCATATTGAGCTTTACATCGCAAGCAAAACGGACCAGAGGCCTACGTGTTGCAGATGGATATGAACGGCTTCTAAAACGTTTAACACTGGCACCTGTTGAGCCCATAAATGAAGATGTGCAGCTTGCAGCAGAAGCACTACTGGACCATCATAATGCACCGCTATTTTGCGACAGAGGTCAAATCTGATGATTAACTATTAAATGTCACTTGTAGTTTTCTTTAGTGTTAAAATGCACTTTTTATACATGTGAACACAGGGACAACACTTTTTCTGTAAGAGAAATGTTACTTCCCATAGTTGCATGTGCTGAAGTCCTGTCTCCATGCTGATAACTAGTGATCTTTCAATCTGTTTTTAGGAACTGGTCCAGTACACAGAACTGCAAGATGAACAGAGGTCTTCAGGTTGAATACCAGCATCTACTTTCAGGAAACCAGGAACTACGAGAGAATGTTCAAAAGGGACAATTCACCTCCACAACCTTAAACTATCAACAAATAAATTCATGTGCTGGGTTTTAATGCTCATTTCGATGTTTATAGAACCTGTAGGCAAAATATGCCCTGGTGATTAACTTCTTGTGTTAATGAAATTAAGACTTAGCTTGACTAATGCTGACCTAGCCATACAAATTAAGATTTGCCCTACACAAATTTCAAGGATATTTTTCAAATGTCTGCCTGTCATTTCTCAGAACTTGAGTTTTTTTTTAATAGAGTGTCTGAGTGAAGCTAAGGTTCTTAAACACATGACGAGCTGTTTTAAAAAGAAATACAAGAACTGCAGAGTTTTTTTTTTTTTGTTCAATGTTTTTATTAATGTGCACAGGAACATTGTATCTCAATTGTACAATACAAGTGAAAGTAAGCACACTGTTTCATTTCGTTTTTCTTTTAAACATAATGTAAAGTTAAAAAGAAAACAAAAAGTAAGAAAAAAAAACAAAGAAGGGGGGGGGGGTTACGCTTCCTCAAAAAGGTTAAGAAATGCTTGCCACTTTTGAAAGAATTTGTCAGTCATACCTTTCTTGGAGTATCTAATCTTTTCAACTTTCAGAAAAGACATGACCTCATTTATCCATTGAGTGCTGGATGGGGAACTTGTTGACTTCCAATGTATGAGGAGATGCCGTCTGGCAATAAGAGATGTGAATGCTAAAATCTGCAGGTGAAGAGCTGAATAATTGGAGTAGTTCTCGGGGATACCGAAAATAGCCACATGAGAAGAAACATCAACGTTTTTTGAAAGCACTTTAGACATGGTATTAAAATAGATTTGCCAAAATGTATTTAAAGTTGGACAGGAGAAAAACATATGAGCAAGATCGCAGGGCGATCCACCACACCTATCACAAATGTCTATGGTAGTTGGAAAAATTCGAGCAAGCCTTGCTTTTGAGTAATGACACCTGAACAAAACCTTAAATTGGATCAATGTCAAACGAGCACAGATAGTTGTCTTATGAATAAGTTTCAAAGCAGAGTCCCACCAGCATTGGTTAAAGACCACTCCTAGTTCATTCTCTCAGGCTTCTTTCGTTTTTGTGGTTAAATAGTTATCATATGATTGAATAATGTTATATATTTTAGAGATGACTGACTTTTGTGAGGGGGTTAATTGTAAAAGTTCAGTCCAGGGCTGCTCAGGAGGAAGGTAAGGAAAACCAGGGAATAGTGCTTTGGCACAATTCCTCAAATATCTAAATAGATGAGTGGGCGGTAGATTAAAGTCAAGAGAAAGATCTGTAAAAGAGCAAAAAACCCGTCTTTGTAGAAATCCTTAAAACGCCTCAATCCCTTATTATGCCATGACTTAAAAACAGGGTCAGTAAATGTGGGTTTGAACCTATGATTTTTCAACAATGGTGTTAAAGGCGTAGAATCGATAAATTTGAATTGCCTCCGAAACTGAAAAAAAATCCTAAGAGTAGAAATCACCACCAAGTTACAAGTAAGGCCAGAGAGGTTGACAGAAACAGAGTCAGTTAATAACGCAGAGAGGGATGACAAGAAGAACTGCAGAGTTATAGTAAACTGTACTAAAGTCTCTATTCAGAGGCCAGCAAATGTAAACACACTGCAACTTTGACACTCAGACTACAAAAGCAACAACATCATTAAGTTCCTTTATGGTTCTATCAGTTTTTTACCAAAAATGTGGGAAAGACTATCAGATAGTTAACTATCATCTGGCATTTTAGAAAAACTTTAATATGGAGATGTAGTTTCAGCTGACAGGGGCGTGTTGATATCTGAAAATTTTGCTATTTATGGAGCTTCATTAGCCAAACAACCTTTTACAAAAGGTACAAATCTATCTCATGCCAATCAGTTTAGTTCGACATGTAGACAACATTGTTACAGTTTGTACAACTCTTAACAAACCTGATGGGTAGACTCGTAAAATAAACTTGGAGATGGTGAAGTTGAAAGTATATTTAACAGTTTTTGCACAACAAACATTACATCTGCATTTCAGGAAGGAGGACCTCTTGCAAAAACTGACCATTTACTCAAATTCCTGTACAAAATGGCCGTTGTATTGAATGGTTTGTAAAAACCACACAATCACAAAAACACTTTGTGCAAACATACAGTACATCTGCCACTGAATTTGTGTATAGTTTCTATGGTTGTCCTTTAATGGGATTGTCCGACGTAAACAACCTTCAACGTGCATATAGTAAGGCATAAATATGAGCAAAATTATTTCAAACCCCTTGAAATAGAGCTAAGGCGATAGTAAAACATTAATGTCGCCCCCTTGTGGTCACAAGTTTTATTTCAGATTATATTGGCATCTTTAGAGCAAACAAAAGCACAAGTTGTCAGTCTGACTGAAAAATCTGCTCAATGCTTCACTCCAATAAGAAACAATGTGATGTTTACAGGAAGTGACATCATCCATCACAGGCTCTAAAACTAAAGTATTCTTAATTTAAAAAGGCAATTACTTTTACTTTGTTAAATATAAATCTGGAAAAATCAATGCAAAAAAAAGGTTTGGAACCACTGGATTATTCTAATGTGAACTAAAGTAGGGTTTGAGGGAGGGAGTCTATGTATATATCAATATTGATTAATATTGGAAATTTAGTTTTAGACAATATCGGTAAAGTATTAAACTTCTCTATTTGTGTGAGTGTCTGCAAATATTTACCGTTCCATTTCGTGAGAATCCTCATGAATCCAGCCAGACAAACAAGCTCCGCCTTAAACTCCTCCTGTACGCGGTCGATGGTGGCGTCAAACTCAGCTCGACCCCCGTAGAGTTTATGGTCCACCACCTGGTTAGAGATCACACATGGATCAATGCATGGTGTTCCACATGATGCTACAGCTAACAGATAGGTGTGTGTTTACCCGTGTCTGGATGCCTGCCAGCGACGCCCTCTTCAGACCCTGAACTCCTGGTCTGTTGGAGACGACCAGTACGATCTCTGCTGAACTGGATGAACTGGAGGTCTGGTCCATCAACGCCTGGGATAATAAAGTAAAATAATTATATAATCTGGATTTCAGGAAACTAGTTATAGTTAGGGTGACCATGAGTCCAGAGGTGTAAAGAGTAAATTATATATCCTACTCAAGTTAGCTGCAACAAACGATTATTTTTGTTGTAACAGAGTCACGATTATTTTTCTGTTTTGAAGCACATATTTTGGACCGCTTGTTTTATTTAGCGCACCTGTGAACGTGTCCCTGTTGTATTGTGACAGCATGTTTTACAGAGGAATTAAAACAACGACATTTAACATGTATCTGTAATGGAGTTGTTATATTTAACACATCAAATATTATTGAAATTACAATACAATCAGGAAAAAATTCAATATCACAAACTTCAAGATGCCTTGATTGTTGTATATATATATGTTTTATTATTCATCTTATTTGATTTTTTTTACTATTGTAACGTGTGCACTTGTATTTAATCCTTATTTAATTAACAGTTTTTAATTATGTACTTTTTTTTTCTCTCTCCTTCTTTGTTAAGTGTTAATTCTTTTTATTTGTACTATTTCTTGAGCGGCTGTAACGCAGGTAATTTCCCCCTTTCTGAACAAAGTAGTTGTAGTAAACAAAGAGTCAGTGTAAATAAGGGCCTTTTAAAAACTGGAGGTAATGAGGTTTAAACCAATCACAGAGTTCCTTTTACTTAAGTCCATGAAATAAAATAATGAAAAAAACATCTTGTTTGAAATAATCCTTACAAGTCTAATTAATGTTATCCAAATCACACAGTTGATAATAAATTAAAGAGGTTTACGTGTTCAGATTAAACACTAGTATTAGCAGAAAAACATATTTCAAAGCAGGTACGTCACTAACGAAGTGATAAACATTGTGGTTCTAAGTCCCACCTGTGCCAGAGATCAGAATCAATTTTATTGGCCAGTTACAGTTTAGAACAAAACAACTTGGTTGTTGCTGCAAAAGAACACATCAACACACCGGAGCAGCCATGACTGGAGAGTGTCCATCACTCAGCAGACTCTGCTTCAGATTAAGAACCAACACAGCTTCAGTTCCTGTGAGAGAGAGAGAAAGAGGAAAATTAACAAATGAAAATAAATATGAAATATTATGCATATTTTTTATTCAAAAAAATAAAGAAACAAGATAACTACAAAATACACACACACACAAATAACAGGCAGCAAAAAACACACACACATTTAAACTAGAATATTTTCATTTCCTGAAGAAAAAGCAAGTGAATAGATATAAAATACATAAATCACGGCAAATTTCTGATTTTTTTTTTTTTATAGCTTATTTGTCAAAGTCGGACAAACGGTGTAGGAGTAGTTAATGGACGAAAAAACGGATGACAAGATCATTAATAACACCAAAAACAAGGGTTGGGGTTCATTACATTTTTCAATAGCGACAGATCTCTCTCAGAGCCACGGTACCGGGCCTGTAGCGGTGAGGCTTCTTCACTCCGACGGTGGCCGAGGCGCTCTGACGGGCAGCCTTGGTGGATAGCTGCTTCCTGGGAGCTTTACCTCCGGTGGACTTACGGGCGGTCTGCTTGGTTCTGGCCATTGTTCGGTGTTTCTTCTACTCGGAGAAAGAAATGGATGAATTGCAGCGGCGCGTGGCTGTGACGTACTAGCTGCGACGTACTGGCTGTGACGTCCAGGCTCTGACGTACTGGCTGCTGATTGGCCCTTAGTGTTCGCAGCCGATTGGACAGAAGTCGAACTGAGCCGGAAACCAAAAAAAGCCAGAGTAAAATATGTTGACTGCATTTCTATTTTTTTTAAAAAATTTTTTATTTATCACATTTACTATTCAATATTTAAAAAAAATCTTTACAAGTTGTTTTATGAGGCGTATTGGGAGTATGGTAAATATCCAAAAAAAAAAACAGTAAAACAAAAAAATACTTGCATGGTCTATTGCAGTGGTTCCCAAACTCTTTTGGCTCAAGCAATCCCTTTGTAAACTACCACATTATGCTCAGAATACTGTACAAAAAACACCTATAGAGCATAATGATGAAATAAATGAGTGTTAAAACATTTAAAAAGAATCTCCTTATGTATTTAGTGCTCCCTGAATTATTGCTGTATATATATATATATTATTTTTTTTTTTTTCAGTTCATGTTCTTATCAAGATCATTTCTATTGTCATTTTATGTGTTTTTGGTGTGATTTTGTGTAATTTGTTGTCTGTTCTTTAGGGAGTAAGCTATAAATCTAACAAAAGTAACTAAAAGTCAACAAAATTAAACTACTGCACACTTGAAATCACAAAACCCTCCTTGCATCAGAGCAACTTATTATTTTGTTATTGAACTGCATATATTGCACAATCAATCGACCCTCTGGACTCAATCCCAAGCCCTCTTGCATCAGAGGAACTGGCCAAACACGCCACACCAGCGTCCCTCTTACGATACACTACTGCATCAGAGGAACACTACTTTTTAAAGTAACAGCGCTCCCACATCAGAGGACCCTGCCAAACGCACCTTGCCAAAGTCATACATACTATAAACAGTCCCTCTTATTATGCATATTGCTCGTAGCGTATTTGACTCTTAGTTTTTAAAGTAACTCACTCGAAAAGTCTCGCTTGCGCTCCGTTCCAACGGTAAGACCAGTATTTGAACCTGGGCGCTGCCGCATCAGTGGACCCTGCCAAAAACACCTTGCCACAGTCCCTCTTATTATGCATATTGCTTGTGGCGTATTTGACTCTTAGTTTTAAAAGTAACTCACTCTTGCGAGAGAGCTCTCTTTTCCAACGGCAGGACCTGGACTCGAACCCAGGACCCGCTGCAGGAGAGGCCCCGGCCAAGCGCTGATCGCCACAGTCTTACTTACTTTAAAATTTTTTGTGGCATATTTGACTTTTACTTTTTGAAGAAACTCACTCGAAAAGTCTCTCTTGCGCTCTGTTCCAAAGGCAGGACCGGTACTCATACCCAAGCACTACTGCACCACATGACGCAGCCAAACGCAACTCACCACAGTCCCTCTGACTATACCTATTGCTCATTGTGTATTTGACTTAATTTTTTTTAAAGTAACTTACTCAAAAATGAACTCTTGTGCAAGAGCTCTGCTTTCCAACAGCAGGACCCGTACTCAAACCCAGGCACTGCCGCATCAGAGGACCAGGTCAAACACGCCTCGCCACAGTCCTATTGAGTATAAACATTGCTCGTGGCGTATTTGACTCTTAATTTTTAAAGTAACTCACTCAAAAATTTCTATTGAACGAGAGCTGTCCTTTCCAACGGCAGGACCTGGACTCGACCACAAGACCCGCATCATGACAGGCCCCAGCCAAACGCACCTCGCCAGAGTCATACTTACTACAAACATTGCTCATGGCGTATTTGACTCTTACTTTTTAATGTTACTCACTCAAAATGTCAATCTCACGCAAAAGCGCTCCACTCCAACGGCAGGACCGGTACTCGACCTCAAGCATTACCGCACCAGAGGACCAGATCAAACCCACCTCGCCACAGTCCTACTTACTACAAGCATTGCTCGTGGTGTATTTGACTCTTAATTTTTAAAGTAACTCACTCGAAATGTCAATCTCGCGCAAAAGTGTACCACTCCAACAGCAGGAACGGTACTCGGCCCTGGGCACTGCTGCATGAGAGGCCCCAGGCAAACGCGCCTCGCCACAGTCCTACTTCCTATAAACATTGCTTGTGGCATATTTGACTCTTACTTTTTAAAGTAACTCACTCAAAAAGATACTCAAGCACAAGAGCTCTTCTTTCCAACGGCAGCACCTGGACTCAAACCCAGGACCTGTATCATAACAGGCCACAGCCAAACACAACTCGCCACAGTCATACTTTATGCAATCATTGCTCATGGCGTATTTGACTCTTACTTTTTAAAGTAACTCACTCAAAACATCAATCTCGCGCAAACCTCCAACAGCAGGACCGGTACTCTACCACGGGAACTGCCAGATCAGACGACCAGGTCAAACGCGCTTCGCCACAGTCCTAATTACTATAACCATTGCTTGTGGCATATTTGACTCTTACTTTTTAAAGTATCTCGCTCAAAAAGTTACGCAAGCGAGAGAGCTCTCCTTTCCAATGGCAGGACCTGGACTCGAACCCAGGACCTTCATCATGTGAGGCCCCTGCCAAGCGCGGATCGCCACAGTCCTACTTCCTATAAACATTGCTTGTGGCGTATTTGACTCTTACTTTTTAATGTTACTCACTCAAAATGTCAATCTCACGCAAAAGCGCTCCACTCCAACGGCAGGACCGGTACTCGACCTCAAGCATTACCGCACCAGAGGACCAGATCAAACCCACCTCGCCACAGTCCTACCTACTACAAACATTGCTCGTGGTGTATTTGACTCTTAATTTTTAAAGTAACTCACTCAAAAAGATAATCAAGCACGCAAGCTCTCCTTTCCAGCGGCAGGACCTGGACTTGACCCGAGGACCTGCATCATGACAGGCCCCGGCCAAACGCACCTCGCCACAGCCATACTTACTACAAATATTGCTCATGGCGTATTTGACTCTTACTTTTTAAAGTAACTCACTCAACACGTCAATCTCGCGCAAATCTCCAACAGCAGGACCGGTACTCCACCACGGGAACTGCCGCATCAAAGAACCTTGCCAAATGCCCCTCGCCATAGTGCCACTTATTATATGCATTGCTTGTGGCGTATTTGACTCTTACTTTTTAAAGTATCTCGCTCAAAAAATTACTCAAGCGAGAGAGCTCCCCTTTCCAACAGCAGGACCTGGACTCGAACCCAGGACCTGCATCATGACAGGCCTCAGCCAAACTCACTTCGCCACAGTCATACTTACTACAAACATTGCTCATGACGTATTTGACTCTTACTTTTTAATGTTACTCACTCAAAATGTCAATCTCACGCAAAAGCGCTCCACTCCAACAGCAGGACCGGTACTCGACCCCAAGCATTACCGCACCAATGGACCAGGTCAAACCCACCTCGCCACAGCCATACTTACTACAAATTTTGCTCATGGCGTATTTGACTCTTACTTTTTAAAGTAACTCACTCAAAACGTCAATCTCGCGCAAATCTCGAACAGCAGGACCGGTACTCCACCACATCAGACGACCATGTTAAACGCGCTTCGCCACAGTCCTACTTGCTATAAACATTGCTTGTGGCATATTTGACTCTTACTTTTTAAAGTATCTCGCTCAAAAACTTACTCAAGCGACGAGCTCTCCTTTCCAACGGCAGGACCTGGACTCGAACCGAGGACCTGCATCATGAGAGGTCCCGGCCAAGCTCGGATTGCCACAGTCCTACTTACTATAAACATTGCTTGTGGCATATTTGACTCTTACTTTTTAAAGTATCTCGCTCAAAAAGTTACTCAAGCGAAGAGCTCTCCTTTCCAACAGCAGGACCTTGACTCGAACCCAGGACCTGTATCATGAGAGACCCCAGCCAAGCGCGGATCGCCACAGTCCTCCTTCATATAATCGTTGCTTGTGGCGTATTTGACGCTTACTTTTTAAAGTAACTCACTCAAAAAGTCTCTCTTGCACAAGAGCATTCTTTTCCAACGGCAGGACCGGTACTCGACCCAGGCGCTGCCGCATCAAAGAACCTTGCCAAATGCCCCTCGCCATAGTACCACTTATTATATACATTGCTTGTGGCGTATTTGACTCTTACTTTTTATAGTAACTCACTCAAAACGTCAATCTCGCGCTAACCTCCAACAGCAGCACCGTTACTCCACCAGGGGAAGTGCCACATCAGACGACCAGGTCAAACGCGCGTCGCCACAGTCCTACTTACTGTAAACATTGCTCATGGCGTATTTGACTCTTAATTTTTTAATTAACTCACTCAAAAAATTTCTCTTGCACGACAACTCTCCTTTCCAACGGCAGGACCTGGACTCGACCCCAGGACCTGCATCATGACAGGCCTCAGCCAAATGCACTTCACCACAGTCATACTTACTACAAACATTGCTAGGTGGTGGGGTGATTAAGGATTACATTAAATTTAAATTCAAAGTGTTTATTGTCATATGCAGTTAGAAACACGTTTTTTTTTATACAATTACTGCCTTGCTTATGAGTTGGGATATAATAATGTGTTTATACAAGTTAAATCTAACAGTGGAAAATACAACACTGCCAATAAAACTAATAACAGCAGTTAGAAACACGCTTATGAACTAAGATATATTACATTAAAATACTGCCTTGCTTGTGAACTGGGATGTAGTGATGTGTTTATACAAGTTGGATCTGATCCCATCATCAGACAGTAGAGAATACAACACTGCCAATGGAACTAACAACAGCTGGATTACCCTTGATGTAGAGACAAAACAAGGTGACATTGTGGATGAAAAGGGAAAAACCTTCCAAACACCTTCGAAAGAGGAACTATTCTTGAACTGGAGGAATGCTAACAACGTCTGGCAGGGAACAAGGCCAACACAAACAAAGACAGAGAGGACAACACTGACTACAGATGGACGTTCAGAAGAAATCAAGACTCGACCGGTACTCGATCCAGGCGCTGCCGCATCAAAGAACCTTGCCAAATGCCCCTCGCCATAGTGCCACTTATTATATACATTGCTTGTGGCGTATTTGACTCTTACTTTTTATAGTAACTCACTCAAAACGTCAATCTCGCGCTAACCTCCAACAGCAGGACCGGTACTCCACCACGGGAACTGCCACATCAGACGACCAGGTCAAACGCGCGTCGCCACAGTCCTACTTACTGTAAACATTGCTCATGGCGTATTTGACTCTTAATTTTTTAAGTAACTCACTCAAAAAAATTCTCTTGCACGACAACTGTCCTTTCCAACGGCAGAACCTGGACTCGACCACAGGACCTGTATCATGACAGGCCTCAGCCAAACGCACTTCGCCACAGTCATACTTGCTACAAACATTGCTCATGGTGTATTTGACTCTTACTTTTTAATGTTACTCACTCAAAATGTCAATCTCACGCAAAAGCGCTCCACTCCAACAGCAGGACCGGTAATCGACCCCAAACATTACCGCACCAGCAGACCAGGTCAAACCCACCTCGCCACAGTCCTACTTACTACAAACATTGCTCGTGGTGTATTTGACTCTTAATTTTTAAAGTAACTCACTCAAAAAGATACTCAAGCACGCAAACTCTCCTTTACAACGGCAGGACCTGGACTTGACCGGAGGACCTGCATCATGACAGGCCCCGGCCAAACGCACCTCGCCACAGCCATACTTACTACAAATATTGCTCATGGCGTATTTGACTCTTACTTTTTAAAGTAACTCACTCAAAACGTCAATCTCGCGCAAAACTCCAACAGCAGGACCGGTACTCCACCACGAGAACTGCCACATCAGACGACCAGGTCAAACACGCTTCGCCACTGTCCTACTTACTATAAACATTGCTTGTGGCATATTTGACTCTTACTTTTTAAAGTATCTCGCTCAAAAAGTTACTCAAGCGAGAGAGCTCCCCTTTCCAACGGCAGGACGTGGACTCGAACCGAAGACCTGCATCATGAGATGCCCCGGCCAAGCGCTGATCGCCACAGTCCTACTCACTTTAAAATTTTTCGTGGCATTTTTGACTTTTACTTTTTGAAAAAACTCACTCAAAAAGTCTCTCTTGCGCTCTGTTCCAAAGGCAGGACCGGTACTCATACCCAAGCACTACTGCAACACATGACGCAGCCAAACGCGACTCACCACAGTCCCTCTGCCTATACCTATTGCTCGTTGTGTATTTGACTCTTTTTTTTTAAAGTAACTTACTCAAAAATGAGCTCTTGTGCAAGAGCTCCCCTTTCCAACCCGGGCACTGCCGCATCAGAGGACCAGGTCAAACGCACCTCGCCACAGTCCTACTTACTATAAACATTGCTCGTGGCGTATTTGACTCTTAATTTTTAAAGTAACTCACTCAAAAAGTTTCTCTTGCACGACAGCTCTCCTTTCCAACGGCAAGACCTGGACTCGACCCCAGGACCTGCATCATGACAGGCCCCAGCCAAACGCACCTCGCCACAGTCATACTTACTACAAGCATTGCTCATGGCGTATTTGACTCTTACTTTTTAATGTTACTCACTCAAAATGTCAATCTCACGCAAAAGTCCCCCACTCCAACAGCAGGACCGGTACTCAACCCCAAGCAACACCGCACCAGAGGACCAGGTCAAACCCACCTAGCCACAGTCCTACTTACTACGAACATTGCTCGTGGTGTATTTGACTCTTACTTTTTAAAGTAACTCACTCAAAAAGTTACTCAAGCACTAGAGCTCTCCTTTCCAACGGCAGGACCTGGACTCGACCCCAGGACCTGCATCATGACAGGCCCCAGCTAAACACACCTCGCCACAGTGATACCTACTACAAACATTGCTCATGGCGTATTTGACTCTTACTTTTTAAAGTAACTCACTCAAAACATCAATCTCGCGCAAACCTCCAACAGCAGGACCGGTACTCCACCACGGGAACTGCCACATCAGACGACCAGGTCAAACGCGCTTCACCACAGTCCTAGATAGTATAAACATTGCTTGTGGCATATTTGACTCTTACTTTTTAAAGTATCTCGCTCAAAAAGTTACTCAAGCGAGAGAGCACTCCTTTCCAACGGCAGGACCTGGACTCGAACCCACGACCTGCATCATGAGAGGGCCCTGCCAAGCGGAGACCACCACAGTCTTACTTACTTTAAAATTTGTCGTGGCATATTTGACTTTTACTTTTTGAAGAAACTCACTCAAAAAGTCTCTCTTGCGCTCTGTTCCAAAGGCAGGACCGGTACTCCTACCCACGCACTACTGCAACACATGGCGCAGCCAAACGCAACTCACCACAGTCCCTCTGACTATACATATTGCTCGTGGTTATTTGACTCTTTTTTTTTAAAAGTAACTTACTCAAAAACTTACTCTTGCGCAAGAGCTCTGCTTTCCAACAGCAGGACCCGTACTCAAACCCCGGCACTGCCGCATCAGAGGACCAGGTCAAATGCACCTCGCCACAGTCCTATTTAGTATAAACATTGCTCGTGGCGTATTTGACTCTTAATTTTTAAAGTAACTCACTCAAAACGTCAATCTCGCGCAAAACTCCAAAAGCAGTACCGGTACTCCACCACGGGAACTGCCACATCAGACAACCAGGTCAAACGCACGTTGCCACTTTCCTACTCACTATAAACATTGCTCATGGCGTATTTGACTCTTAATTTTTAAGTAACTCACTCAAAAAATTTCTCTTGCACGACAGCTCTCCTTTCCATCGGCAGGACCTGGACTCGACCCCAGGACCTGCATCATGACAGGCCTCAGCCAAACGCACTTCGCCACACTCATACTTATGACAAACATTGCTCATGGCGTATTTGACTCTTACTTTTTAATATTACTCACTCAAAATGTCAATCTCACGCAAAAGTGCTCCACTCCAACGACAGGACCGGTACTCGACCCCAAGCATTACCGCACCAGAGGACCAGGTCAAACCTACCTCGCCACAGTCCTACTTACTACAAACATTGCTCGTGGTGTATTTGACTCTTAATTTTTAAAGTAACTCACTCAAAAAGATACTCAAGCACGAGAGCTCTCCTTTCCAACGGCAGGACCTGGACTCGACCCCAGGACCTGCATCACGACAGGCCACAGCCAAACGCACCTCGCCACAGTCATACTCAATACAAACATTGCTCATGGCGTATTTGACTCTTACTTTTTAAAGTAACTCACTCAAAATGTCAATCTCACGCGAAAGTGCTCCACTCCAACAGCAGGACCGGTACTCCACCACATCAGACGACCATGTTAAACGCGCTTCGCCACAGTCCTACTTGCTATAAACATTGCTTGTGGCATATTTGACTCTTACTTTTTAAAGTATCTCGCTCAAAAACTTACTCAAGCGACGAGCTCTCCTTTCCAACGGCAGGACCTGGACTCGAACCGAGGACCTGCATCATGAGAGGTCCCGGCCAAGCTCGGATTGCCACAGTCCTACTTACTATAAACATTGCTTGTGGCATATTTGACTCTTACTTTTTAAAGTATCTCGCTCAAAAAGTTACTCAAGCGAAGAGCTCTCCTTTCCAACAGCAGGACCTTGACTCGAACCCAGGACCTGTATCATGAGAGACCCCAGCCAAGCGCGGATCGCCACAGTCCTCCTTCATATAATCGTTGCTTGTGGCGTATTTGACGCTTACTTTTTAAAGTAACTCACTCAAAAAGTCTCTCTTGCACAAGAGCATTCTTTTCCAACGGCAGGACCGGTACTCGACCCAGGCGCTGCCGCATCAAAGAACCTTGCCAAATGCCCCTCGCCATAGTACCACTTATTATATACATTGCTTGTGGCGTATTTGACTCTTACTTTTTATAGTAACTCACTCAAAACGTCAATCTCGCGCTAACCTCCAACAGCAGCACCGTTACTCCACCAGGGGAAGTGCCACATCAGACGACCAGGTCAAACGCGCGTCGCCACAGTCCTACTTACTGTAAACATTGCTCATGGCGTATTTGACTCTTAATTTTTTAATTAACTCACTCAAAAAATTTCTCTTGCACGACAACTCTCCTTTCCAACGGCAGGACCTGGACTCGACCCCAGGACCTGCATCATGACAGGCCTCAGCCAAATGCACTTCACCACAGTCATACTTACTACAAACATTGCTAGGTGGTGGGGTGATTAAGGATTACATTAAATTTAAATTCAAAGTGTTTATTGTCATATGCAGTTAGAAACACGTTTTTTTTTATACAATTACTGCCTTGCTTATGAGTTGGGATATAATAATGTGTTTATACAAGTTAAATCTAACAGTGGAAAATACAACACTGCCAATAAAACTAATAACAGCAGTTAGAAACACGCTTATGAACTAAGATATATTACATTAAAATACTGCCTTGCTTGTGAACTGGGATGTAGTGATGTGTTTATACAAGTTGGATCTGATCCCATCATCAGACAGTGGAGAATACAACACTGCCAATGGAACTAACAACAGCTGGATTACCCTTGATGTAGAGACAAAACAAGGTGACATTGTGGATGAAAAGGGAAAAACCTTCCAAACACCTTCGAAAGAGGAACTATTCTTGAACTGGAGGAATGCTAACAACGTCTGGCAGGGAACAAGGCCAACACAAACAAAGACAGAGAGGACAACACTGACTACAGATGGACGTTCAGAAGAAATCAAGACTCGACCGGTACTCGATCCAGGCGCTGCCGCATCAAAGAACCTTGCCAAATGCCCCTCGCCATAGTGCCACTTATTATATACATTGCTTGTGGCGTATTTGACTCTTACTTTTTATAGTAACTCACTCAAAACGTCAATCTCGCGCTAACCTCCAACAGCAGGACCGGTACTCCACCACGGGAACTGCCACATCAGACGACCAGGTCAAACGCGCGTCGCCACAGTCCTACTTACTGTAAACATTGCTCATGGCGTATTTGACTCTTAATTTTTTAAGTAACTCACTCAAAAAAATTCTCTTGCACGACAACTGTCCTTTCCAACGGCAGAACCTGGACTCGACCACAGGACCTGTATCATGACAGGCCTCAGCCAAACGCACTTCGCCACAGTCATACTTGCTACAAACATTGCTCATGGTGTATTTGACTCTTACTTTTTAATGTTACTCACTCAAAATGTCAATCTCACGCAAAAGCGCTCCACTCCAACAGCAGGACCGGTAATCGACCCCAAACATTACCGCACCAGCAGACCAGGTCAAACCCACCTCGCCACAGTCCTACTTACTACAAACATTGCTCGTGGTGTATTTGACTCTTAATTTTTAAAGTAACTCACTCAAAAAGATACTCAAGCACGCAAACTCTCCTTTACAACGGCAGGACCTGGACTTGACCGGAGGACCTGCATCATGACAGGCCCCGGCCAAACGCACCTCGCCACAGCCATACTTACTACAAATATTGCTCATGGCGTATTTGACTCTTACTTTTTAAAGTAACTCACTCAAAACGTCAATCTCGCGCAAAACTCCAACAGCAGGACCGGTACTCCACCACGAGAACTGCCACATCAGACGACCAGGTCAAACACGCTTCGCCACTGTCCTACTTACTATAAACATTGCTTGTGGCATATTTGACTCTTACTTTTTAAAGTATCTCGCTCAAAAAGTTACTCAAGCGAGAGAGCTCCCCTTTCCAACGGCAGGACGTGGACTCGAACCGAAGACCTGCATCATGAGATGCCCCGGCCAAGCGCTGATCGCCACAGTCCTACTCACTTTAAAATTTTTCGTGGCATTTTTGACTTTTACTTTTTGAAAAAACTCACTCAAAAAGTCTCTCTTGCGCTCTGTTCCAAAGGCAGGACCGGTACTCATACCCAAGCACTACTGCAACACATGACGCAGCCAAACGCGACTCACCACAGTCCCTCTGCCTATACCTATTGCTCGTTGTGTATTTGACTCTTTTTTTTTAAAGTAACTTACTCAAAAATGAGCTCTTGTGCAAGAGCTCCCCTTTCCAACCCGGGCACTGCCGCATCAGAGGACCAGGTCAAACGCACCTCGCCACAGTCCTACTTACTATAAACATTGCTCGTGGCGTATTTGACTCTTAATTTTTAAAGTAACTCACTCAAAAAGTTTCTCTTGCACGACAGCTCTCCTTTCCAACGGCAAGACCTGGACTCGACCCCAGGACCTGCATCATGACAGGCCCCAGCCAAACGCACCTCGCCACAGTCATACTTACTACAAGCATTGCTCATGGCGTATTTGACTCTTACTTTTTAATGTTACTCACTCAAAATGTCAATCTCACGCAAAAGTCCCCCACTCCAACAGCAGGACCGGTACTCAACCCCAAGCAACACCGCACCAGAGGACCAGGTCAAACCCACCTAGCCACAGTCCTACTTACTACGAACATTGCTCGTGGTGTATTTGACTCTTACTTTTTAAAGTAACTCACTCAAAAAGTTACTCAAGCACTAGAGCTCTCCTTTCCAACGGCAGGACCTGGACTCGACCCCAGGACCTGCATCATGACAGGCCCCAGCTAAACACACCTCGCCACAGTGATACCTACTACAAACATTGCTCATGGCGTATTTGACTCTTA
The DNA here is from genome assembly GCF_900634775.1 of Gouania willdenowi. NCBI lineage: Eukaryota > Metazoa > Chordata > Actinopteri > Blenniiformes > Gobiesocidae > Gouania > Gouania willdenowi. Next base: position 9,079,416 of record NC_041045.1, read on the forward strand.
CTTTTTAAAGTAACTCACTCAAAACATCAATCTCGCGCAAACCTCCAACAGCAGGACCGGTACTCCACCACGGGAACTGCCACATCAGACGACCAGGTCAAACGCGCTTCACCACAGTCCTAGATAGTATAAACATTGCTTGTGGCATATTTGACTCTTACTTTTTAAAGTATCTCGCTCAAAAAGTTACTCAAGCGAGAGAGCACTCCTTTCCAACGGCAGGACCTGGACTCGAACCCACGACCTGCATCATGAGAGGGCCCTGCCAAGCGGAGACCACCACAGTCTTACTTACTTTAAAATTTGTCGTGGCATATTTGACTTTTACTTTTTGAAGAAACTCACTCAAAAAGTCTCTCTTGCGCTCTGTTCCAAAGGCAGGACCGGTACTCCTACCCACGCACTACTGCAACACATGGCGCAGCCAAACGCAACTCACCACAGTCCCTCTGACTATACATATTGCTCGTGGTTATTTGACTCTTTTTTTTAAAAGTAACTTACTCAAAAACTTACTCTTGCGCAAGAGCTCTGCTTTCCAACAGCAGGACCCGTACTCAAACCCCGGCACTGCCGCATCAGAGGACCAGGTCAAATGCACCTCGCCACAGTCCTATTTAGTATAAACATTGCTCGTGGCGTATTTGACTCTTAATTTTTAAAGTAACTCACTCAAAACGTCAATCTCGCGCAAAACTCCAAAAGCAGTACCGGTACTCCACCACGGGAACTGCCACATCAGACAACCAGGTCAAACGCACGTTGCCACTTTCCTACTCACTATAAACATTGCTCATGGCGTATTTGACTCTTAATTTTTTAAGTAACTCACTCAAAAAATTTCTCTTGCACGACAGCTCTCCTTTCCATCGGCAGGACCTGGACTCGACCCCAGGACCTGCATCATGACAGGCCTCAGCCAAACGCACTTCGCCACACTCATACTTATGACAAACATTGCTCATGGCGTATTTGACTCTTACTTTTTAATATTACTCACTCAAAATGTCAATCTCACGCAAAAGTGCTCCACTCCAACGACAGGACCGGTACTCGACCCCAAGCATTACCGCACCAGAGGACCAGGTCAAACCTACCTCGCCACAGTCCTACTTACTACAAACATTGCTCGTGGTGTATTTGACTCTTAATTTTTAAAGTAACTCACTCAAAAAGATACTCAAGCACGAGAGCTCTCCTTTCCAACGGCAGGACCTGGACTCGACCCCAGGACCTGCATCACGACAGGCCACAGCCAAACGCACCTCGCCACAGTCATACTCAATACAAACATTGCTCATGGCGTATTTGACTCTTACTTTTTAAAGTAACTCACTCAAAATGTCAATCTCACGCGAAAGTGCTCCACTCCAACAGCAGGACCGGTACTCGACCTCAAGCAATACCGCACCCTAGGACCAGGTCAAACCCACCTCGCCACAGTCCTACTTACTACACACATTGCTCGTGGTGTATTTGACTCTTAATTTTTAAAGTATCTCGCTCTAAAAGTTACTCAAGCAAGAGAGCTCTCTTTTCAAATGGCAGGAGCTGGACTCGAACCCAAGACCTGCATCATGAGAGGCCACTGCCAAGCGCAGATCGCCATAGTCATACTTACTTTAAAATTTGTCGTGGCATATTTGACTTTTACTTTTTGAAGAAACTCACTCAAAAAGTCTCTCTTGCGCTCTGTTCCAAAGGCGGGATCGGTACTCATACCCAGGCACTATTGCAACACATGACGCAGCCAAACGCAACTCACCACAGTCCCTCTGTCTATACATATTGCTCGTGGTTATTTGACTCTTTTTTTTTAAAAGTAACTCACTCAAAAAATTTCTCTTGCACGACAGCTCTCCTTTCCAACGGCAGGACCTGGACTCGACCCCATGACCCGCATCATGACAGGCCTCAGCCAAACGCACTTCGCCACAGTCATACTTACTACAAACTTTGCTCATGGCGTATTTGACTCTTACTTTTTAAAGTTACTCACTCAAAAAGCTACTCAAGCGAGAGAGCACTCCTTTCCAACGGCAGGACCTGGAGTCGAACCCAGGACCTACATCATGAAATGCCCCGGCCAAGCACGGATCGCCACCGTCCTACTTGCTATAATCATTGCTTGTGGCGTATTTGACTCTTACTTTTTAAAGTTACTCACTCAAAAAGTCTCTCTTGCGCAAGAGCATTCTTTTCCAACAGCAGGACCCGTACTCAAACCCGGGCACTGCCGCATCAGAGGACCAGGTCAAACACGCCTCGCCACAGTCCTACTTACTATAAACATTGCTCATGGCGTATTTGACTCTTACTTTTTATAGTAACTCACTCAAAACATCAATCTCGCGCAAACCCCCAACAGCAGGACCGGTACTCCACCACGGGAACTGCCACATCAGACAACCAGGTCAAACGCGCGTCGCCACAGTCCTACTTACTATAAACATTGCTCATGGCGTATTTGACTCTTAATTTTTTAAGTAACTCACTCAAAAAATTTCTCTTGCACGACAACTGTCCTTTCCAACGACAGGACCTGGACTCAACCCCTGGACCTGCATCATGACAGGCCTCAGCCAAACGCACTTCGCCACAGTCATACTTGGTACAAACATTGCTGATGGCGTATTTGACTCTTACTTTTTAATGTTACTCACTCAAAATGTCAATCTCACGCAAAAGCGCTCCACTCCAACGGCAGGACCGGTACTCGACCCCAAGCATTACCACACCAGAGGACAAGATCAAACCCACCTCGCCACAGTCCTACTTACTACAAACATTGCTCGTGGTGTATTTGACTCTTAATTTTTAAAGTCACTCACTCAAAAAGATAATCAAGCACGCAAGCTCTCCTTTCCAGCGGCAGGACCTGGATTTGACCCGAGGACCTGCATCATGACAGGCCCCGGGCAAACGCACCTCGCCACAGCCATACTTACTACAAATATTGCTCATGGCGTATTTGACTCTTACTTTTTAAAGTAACTCACTCAAAACGTCAATCTCGCGCAAATCTCCAACAGCAGGACCGGTACTCCACCACGGGAACTGCCACATCAGACAACAAGGTCAAACGCGCTTCGCCACAGTCCTACTTACTATAAACATTGCTTGTGGCATATTTGACTCTTACTTTTTAAAGTATCTTGCTCAAAAATTTACTCAAGCAAGAGAGCTCTCCTTTCCAACGGCAAGACTTGGACTTGAACCGAAGACCTGCATCATGAGATGCCCCGTCCAAGCGCTGATCGCCACAGTCCTACTTACTTTAAAATTTTTCGTGGCATTTTTGACTTTTACTTTTTGAAGAAACTCACTCAAAAAGTCTCTCTTGCGCTCTGTTCCAAAGGCAGGACCGGTACTCATACCCAAGCACTACTGCAACACATGACGCAGCCAAACGCAACTCACCACAGTCCCTCTGACTATACCTATTGCTCATTGTGTATTTGACTTAATTTTTTTTAAAGTAACTTACTCAAAAATGAACTCTTGTGCAAGAGCTCTCCTTTCCAACCCGGGAACTGCCGCATCAAAGGACCAGGTCAAACACACCTCGCCACAGGCCTACTTAAAATAAACATTGCTCATGGCGTATTTGTCTATTAATTTTTAAAGTAACTCACTCAAAAAGTTTCTCTTGCACGACAGCTCTCCTTTCCAACGGCAGGACCTGGACTTGATCCCAGGACCTGCAGCATGACAGGCCCCAGCCAAACGCACTTCGCTACAGTCATTCTTACTACAAATATTGCTCATGGCGTATTTGACTCTTACTTTTTAATGTTACTCACTCAAAATGTCAATCTCACGCGAAAGTGCTCCACTCCAACGGCAGGAGCGGTACTCGACCTCAAGCAATACCGCACCAGAGGACCAGGTCAAACCCACCTCGCCACAGTCCTACTTACTACAAACATTGCTCGTGGTGTATTTGACTCTTAATTTTTAAAGTATCTCGCTCAAAAAGTTACTCAAGTAAGAGAGCTCTCTTTTCCAACGGCAGCTCCTGCATCATGAGAGGCCCCTGCCAAGCGCGGATCGCCACAGTCCTACTTCCTATAAACATTGCTTGTGGCGTATTTGACTCTTACTTTTTAAAGTAACTCACTCAAAAAGTCTCTCTTGCGCAAGAGCATTCTTTTCCAACAGCAGGACCCGTACTCAATACCGGGCACTGCCGCATCAGAGGACCAGGTCAAACACGCCTCGCCACAGTCCTCTTTAGTATAAACATTGCTCGTGGCGTATTTGACTCTTAATTTTTAAAGTAACTCACTCAAAAATTTCTATTGAACGAGAGCTGTCCTTTCCAACAGCAGGACCTGGACTTGACCACAGGACCTGCATCATGACAAGCCACAGTCAAACGCACCTTGCCACAGCCATACTTACTACAAACATTGCTCATGGCGTACTTGACTCTTACTTTTTATAGTAACTCACTCAAAACGTCAATCTCGCGCAAAACTCCAACAGCAGGACCGGTACTCCACCACGAGAACTGCCACATCAGACGACCAGGTCAAACACGCTTCGCCACTGTCCTACTTACTATAAACATTGCTTGTGGCATATTTGACTCTTACTTTTTAAAGTATCTCGCTCAAAAAGTTACTCAAGCGAGAGAGCTCCCCTTTCCAACGGCAGGACGTGGACTCGAACCGAAGACCTGCATCATGAGATGCCCCGGCCAAGCGCTGATCGCCACAGTCCTACTCACTTTAAAATTTTTCGTGGCATTTTTGACTTTTACTTTTTGAAAAAACTCACTCAAAAAGTCTCTCTTGCGCTCTGTTCCAAAGGCAGGACCGGTACTCATACCCAAGCACTACTGCAACACATGACGCAGCCAAACGCGACTCACCACAGTCCCTCTGCCTATACCTATTGCTCGTTGTGTATTTGACTCTTTTTTTTTAAAGTAACTTACTCAAAAATGAGCTCTTGTGCAAGAGCTCCCCTTTCCAACCCGGGCACTGCCGCATCAGAGGACCAGGTCAAACGCACCTCGCCACAGTCCTACGTACTATAAACATTGCTCGTGGCGTATTTGACTCTTAATTTTTAAAGTAACTCACTCAAAAAGTTTCTCTTGCACGACAGCTCTCCTTTCCAACGGCAAGACCTGGACTCGACCCCAGGACCTGCATCATGACAGGCCCCAGCCAAACGCACCTCGCCACAGTCATACTTACTACAAGCATTGCTCATGGCGTATTTGACTCTTACTTTTTAATGTTACTCACTCAAAATGTCAATCTCACGCAAAAGTCCCCCACTCCAACAGCAGGACCGGTACTCAACCCCAAGCAACACCGCACCAGAGGACCAGGTCAAACCCACCTAGCCACAGTCCTACTTACTACGAACATTGCTCGTGGTGTATTTGACTCTTAATTTTTAAAGTAACTCACTCAAAAAGATACTCAAGCACTAGAGCTCTCCTTTCCAACGGCCAGACCTGGACTCGACCCCAGGACCTGCATCATGTGAGGCCCCAGCTAAATGCACATCGCCACAGTGATACTTACTACAAACATTGCTCATGGTGTATTTGACTCTTACTTTTTAATGTTACTCACTCAAAATGTCAATCTCACGCAAAAGTCCCCCACTCCAATGGCAGGACCGGTACTCGACCCCAAGCAACACCACACCAGAGGACCAGGTCAAACCCACCTCGCCACAGTCCTACTTACTACAAACATTGCTCGTGGTGTATTTGACTCTTAATTTTTTTTTTTTTTCAAACATCTGTTTATTGAAATTTACATCACATCAACATTTCTTACATAAATATGCATGTTTCTTTTTTGTTCTCTTTTTTAACAATGAAAAGTACAAAGTATACCCCCCTCCCCCCAATGAAAAAAAAAAAAAAAAAAAAAAAAAAAAAAAAAAAAAAAAAATAAATAAAAATAATAGAAGAAAATACAATAAAAAAATTTGAATCACTGTCATTTACAATTTGGATTTTTCAAAATAGTCGATAAAGGGTTGCCATATCTCCTGAAATTTTGATATGTTACCTCTGACTGAGAATTTGATCTTTTCTAATTGTAACAGATTCATCACCTCCCTAAGTAGCGCTGGATGTGCTGGTGGGTTTTTCTGCTTCCAATTTAGTAATATCATCCTTCGGGCTAACAGCGTCACATAGCGTATCACATTGTATTGGTTCTTTGATAAAATTGTTGTTGTAGCTTTAACCCCAAATACAGCCAACACTGGGTCTGGCTCGAGTCGAATATTAAGAACGCTAGATAAAGTTTTAAAAACATTAACCCAGTAGTTACAAAGTCTCGGGCAGTTCCAGAACATATGTGCCAAGGAAGCTGGGGCCTGTCCACATCTGTCACACAGAGGATCGACTGTAGGGAACATCTTTGACAGTCGTAGCTTAGATAAGTGTAGTCTGTGTAGAATTTTGAACTGTATCAGTCCATGTCTGGCACATACAGAAGAAGAGTGGACAAATTCTTGTGCTCTTTTCCATTGATTCTCTGTGATTTCCACTCCCAGATCCTCCATCCAAGCCTCTCTTAGGTGGTCTAGTGTTGTTGTGCAGTCCATTTGTGTTAAATTATCGTGAATCTTAGAGATCGCCTTTTTAGTCTGTGGTTCAGGCAATAACAGTGAGTCCATTGGAGAAACCAAAGGTTTGTTTGGGAAGGATGGAAATGTCTTTTTAATAAAATTTCGGATTTGTAAATACCTAAAGTGGTCTGTGTTGGGGATATTAAATTTCTCTTTTATTTGCTGGAATGAGGCAAAAATGTTGTCGATATATAAGTCATTGATTGTCCGAAGACCCTGTAAATACCATTTGTGAAACGACTTATCGGAAAGTGAGGGGGGGAATGAATGATTATTTATTATTGGCATTAGTGGCGAACATTTCTGCCAGCCAAAGTGCTTCCGGATTTGGGACCAAATTTTTATAGAGTGTGAAATAATTGGGTTTTTCATCTTTATTTTTGGCGTTGGCAGAGTAGAAAAAAGTACTGCTGCTAAAGAGGAAGGGGAGTCATTTAGATTTTCCATCTTAGCCCATTCAGCCCCCTCTGTGTGGAACCAAAAAGACATAGAGCGAATGTTACCAGACCAGTAATAGAGGCGAAAGCAAGGCAATCCCATACCCCCAAATGTTTTAGGTCTCTGTAGAAATGTTTTTTTAATTCTTGGAGGTTTCTTATTCCAGATAAATTTAGATATGGCTGCATCTAATTTGTCAAAAAATGATTTGTTAATAAAAATAGGGATACACTGAAAGAGAAATAAATATCTTGGTAAAATAGTCATTCTCACAATATTAATTCGACCCGCAAGGGAGATTGGAAGATTAGCCCACTTGTCAAAGTTACATATTGTATGGTCATACAGCTTCAAAAAATTATGTTTAAATAGGTCAGGATGATTTTCAGTAATATTTATCCCTAGATATTTAAATCGGTCTGATATTTTAAATGGCAGGGAGTTGAGAGTATGTATGTTCTGTTTGGCTTTTGAGTTAATTGGGAACAGTGTACTCTTTGAGAAGTTGATCTTGTATCCGGATATTGTGCCAAAGTTTTCCAAAATTGACAATATACCAGGCATCGATTTCGCAGGGTTAGAGATGAACAAGAGTAAATCGTCTGCGTATAAGGCTACTTTGTGCTCCGATCCTGCTCTCTCAATACCTTTATAATCTTTCTCTGTACGTAGAGAAATAGCGAGGGGTTCAATGGCAAGTGCAAATAGCAGTGGTGAAAGGGGACACCCCTGCCTTGTAGAGCGACCAAGTGGAAAGTAGTTTGAATTGATATTATTCGTTTTTACGGAAGCCTGAGGCTGAGCATACAATAATTTAACTAGGGAGATGAATTTTGAGCCAATTCCAAACTTAGACAGGGTTGAGAAGAGGTAATCCCATTGAACCCTGTCAAAGGCTTTTTCCGCGTCTAAGGAGATTAATATTTCAGGGTGTTCATTATTTGTGGACTGTGTGTAAATAATGTTAAGTAGTCTCCGTATGTTAAAAAATAGCTGCCTATCCTTGATAAATCCTGTCTGATCTTGCGAAATTACAGTTGGGAGAATTTCCTCCAGATGTGTGGCCAAAATTTTTGCAAATATTTTGTAATCTACATTCAGCAGGCTTATTGGTCTGTAAGACCCAGGGTCCAGGGGGTCCCTATCTTTTTTATGTATTAAAGATATATTTGCTAAATAAAAGGTTGGTGGTAGGCAACCCTTAATAAGTGCGTCATTGAGTACGTCAAGGAGAAGAGGAGAGATTTGACTTTTAAACATTTTATAAAATTCAGAGGTGTAACCGTCAGGGCCCGGGGTTTTTGAATTTTGCATATTTTGTATAGCCTGTTCTATTTCTGACGTAGTTATGGGTTTATCTAATAATTCTTTGTAGCTTAACCCTATTTTAGGGACATCTAATTTTTCAAAGAAAGTTTCAATCAGTGACATATCTCCCAGGGATTCTGAGGTATATAATTTAGTGTAAAAAATTTTAAAAACATTATTTATTTCTTCTGGGTCAATGGTAGTCTGACCGGAGTCAGTTTTTATTTCTGTTATTGTTCTTGATGCAGCCTGTTCTTTTATTTGGCGTGCAAGAATTCTACCAGTTTTCTCCCCATGTTCATAGTATTTATGTTTTGTTTGAGTTAGGAGTTTGGCTGTTTCTGTAGAGTAGATTAGATTAAGTTCAGTCTGGAGGGCTATCTTTTTTTTATGAAGTTCTGGGGAGGGATTGAGTGCATACTGTTGGTCTATGGCCATAATCTCATCACTTATTTTGCTTTCTCTCTCTCTACGTTGTTTATTTATTGCACTTTTATAAGAAATAATATGCCCACGTATGTAAGCTTTCAATGCCTCCCATAATGTAGATCTTGAAGTGTCAGGTGTGTCATTAAATGACATATAGATATTTATTTCGTTTTTTAGTTTATCAACCATTTTTTTATCTGATAGTACGTTATTATCGAAACGCCATACCTTTGAAGCATGTTTATGTCCAAATACTAATTGCAGTGTTAGTGGGCCATGGTCAGATATTACAATTGGTTTATAATCACAGGTTTTCATCAGGGGCAAAAGTTCTTTATCAATTAAAAATAGATCTATCCTGGAATAAGTGTGATGGACTGATGAAAAGTAAGAGTACTGACGTGCGTTGGGAAATTGGGTTCTCCATGGGTCTGCCAATTTATATGTATTAAGAAACGTATGGATTTTCCTTGCGGATTTAGATAAAGCTGTAGATCTGTTTGACGATCTATCAAGGTTGGGGTCTAAGACCAAATTGAAGTCTCCACCAATTATCAATCGGTGAGAATTCATGTTAGGCAGTTTGGCCAAAAACATTGATACAAAATGTTCATCGTCAACGTTGGGTGCGTAGATATTAGCCAAAGTAATTGGGTAGCCGTATAGTTTACCTGTCACAATCACAAATCTCCCCTGCGGGTCAGCTATAACCTCAGACATTGCGAAAGGTATTGAGTTTTTGATTATTATGGCGGTGCCTCTATTTTTAAAGTTAAACGAAGAGTGGAATATTTGTCCTGTCCATTTGCAACGTAACCTATGGTGATCTTTATCCCTTAGGTGTGTTTCCTGTAAGAATGCTATATCTGTCTTTAGTTTTTTGAGGTGGGCCAATACGTTTCCGCGTTTTATAGCTCCATTTAATCCTTTACAGTTCCATGTGACAAACTGAACCAGGTTTCCAGATATATCAAAGTTATTGATCTTATCAACCATTATCCACCATTATGTAGTTTGAAAAACATATTTTTGCAGTGACATCTAAAATAAAAAATACATTAAAAAATAAACCCTGTACCGGGAACAAAACTTTCCCTTCAGAACCCCTTGCTACAATTCCCCTAACGGGGGACAAGCTTTCTAACATTTGTCGCTTGACTTACCACTAAGCTCCCATGTTAAGTGTACTTATTTGTTTTCCCTAGACCATTTTTCTTTCATGCCCTAACTTTACTCCCTGATAACTTTGTTCGTAAATTATATTAATAAGAAATGAAATGGCTGTGATAAAGTAAATAAAGTGACTTATAAGCACTAGTCATTTGTAATACTAGAATAGAAATAGAGTAACATGCACCTATAATATATATACAATATAATGATATTAATAAAAAATGAAATGGCTCTGCCTCAATAGTGATAAAGTAATAAGGTGACATATAAGCACTAAACATTTGTAGTACTAGAATAAAAATACAGTAACATGTACCTATAATATATATAAATTATAATTATATTAATAAGAAATTAAATGGCTCTGCCTCAATAATGATAAAGTAATGAAATGGCTTATAGGCACTAAACATGTGTAATACTAGAATAGAAATACAGTAATATGTACTTATAATATCTGTCAAACTAGTATTAAATAATTGTCCGTATATTTAACAATAACAAGGATGTATAATATATAACAAATAATAATATTTTAACCAGTATAACAACAGATAAACAGGCAATGTGGAGCGTCCACACATTCGTCTTTAATATCGTTTTTCTTTTTTTTTTTTTTGTTTAAAGAGTTATAGTTACTCAGGTGTTTCAGGTAGGCACAGAGGGGCTCCGTTCTTCAGATGTCCTCAGGCGGGTGTGTGATGTTAGCCCTGATGAACGTGTCTGCGTCTTGTGGATTGGTGAAGGAGTGCCTGATGTTGTCCAGGGTGAATGTCAGCTTTGCTGGGTAGTACATACTGTATGGGATCTTTGCCTGGCGCAGCCCCGCCTTCACCTGGTTGAACGCTGCTCGCTGTTTGCCGACTTCTGGGCTCATATCAGGGAATATGTGCACAGGAGAGCCTTTGTAGATCAGACGGCCCTTCTCTCTGGATAATTTCAGAATTTTTTCTTTATCTGCATAGTAGTGCAGCCTTACAATAAGCGCCCGTGGTCTCTCTCCGTCCCGTGGTTTCGGCGCCAGGCTCCGGTGTGCCCTGTCAATCAGCAGCGGTGTGTCAAAACTTCCAGCTCCCAGCACGTCAGGGAAAAATTCCGCCACAAAGCGACTCGGGTTTCCCGCCTCGATGCCTTCCGCGATACCGACCACCCGGAGGTTCTGTCTACGGCTTCTGTTTTCGAGGTCAGTGCACTTCTCCTGCAGCTTTTTGTGATCCTTCGTCAGCATGTCGTGGTTTTTTTCCAAGATCACCAACCTGTCCGTTACATCGCTGAGTGCACCGCCCATTTCTTTCTGTTCTTTCGCCGTCTGTGCGTGTGCGTTACGCAGGCTGTCCATCTTGTGCAGAATGTCTTCCCGGAGCGCGCCGACCTCTGCCTTTGTTTCTGCACGGAGGGAGGTGATGTCGTTCTTTAACTCCCTGTGCATATTTTCGAGCTGTGCTTTAATATCGGCCGCCATCGCTTCCCGGCAAGACTGTAGCTCCCGTTTCATTTCGCTCATCAGGGACTCAACCACGGTAGGTGAAACGTGCTTATCCTCCGCCATTATGTGTCCTCCTTCTGCTATGCTCGATGGCGATAAGAGCTTCTGTGTATATTTTCGGCTGGTTCCTTTTTTCATGACAAAGCACGTAGTTCCACCCGATGAATACTCGCGTGCCGCCCACAAATTTCTTTTAGTTAAGGTCTAGGGATCTATTTTGACAAAGGATTTAACGGAGCTGGTCAACTCTCCTTGCTCACTCCATGAACCGGAAGCGGAAGTCGACTCTTAATTTTTAAAGTAACTCACTCAAAAAGTTACTCAAGCACTAGAGCTCTCCTTTCCAACGGCAGGACCTGGACTCGACCCCAGGACCTGCATCATGACAGGCCCCAGCTAAACACACCTCGCCACAGTGATACCTACTACAAACATTGCTCATGGCGTATTTGACTCTTACTTTTTAAAGTAACTCACTCAAAACATCAATCTCGCGCAAACCTCCAACAGCAGGACCGGTACTCCACCACGGGAACTGCCACATCAGATGACCAGGTCAAACGCGCTTCACCACAGTCCTAGATAGTATAAACATTGCTTGTGGCATATTTGACTCTTACTTTTTAAAGTATCTCGCTCAAAAAGTTACTCAAGCGAGAGAGCACTCCTTTCCAACGGCAGGACCTGGACTCGAACCCACGACCTGCATCATGAGAGGGCCCTGCCAAGCGGAGACCACCACAGTCTTACTTACTTTAAAATTTGTCGTGGCATATTTGACTTTTACTTTTTGAAGAAACTCACTCAAAAAGTCTCTCTTGCGCTCTGTTCCAAAGGCAGGACCGGTACTCCTACCCACGCACTACTGCAACACATGGCGCAGCCAAACGCAACTCACCACAGTCCCTCTGACTATACATATTGCTCGTGGTTATTTGACTCTTTTTTTTTAAAAGTAACTTACTCAAAAACTTACTCTTGCGCAAGAGCTCTGCTTTCCAACAGCAGGACCCGTACTCAAACCCCGGCACTGCCGCATCAGAGGACCAGGTCAAATGCACCTCGCCACAGTCCTATTTAGTATAAACATTGCTCGTGGCGTATTTGACTCTTAATTTTTAAAGTAACTCACTCAAAACGTCAATCTCGCGCAAAACTCCAAAAGCAGTACCGGTACTCCACCACGGGAACTGCCACATCAGACAACCAGGTCAAACGCACGTTGCCACTTTCCTACTCACTATAAACATTGCTCATGGCGTATTTGACTCTTAATTTTTTAAGTAACTCACTCAAAAAATTTCTCTTGCACGACAGCTCTCCTTTCCATCGGCAGGACCTGGACTCGACCCCAGGACCTGCATCATGACAGGCCTCAGCCAAACGCACTTCGCCACACTCATACTTATGACAAACATTGCTCATGGCGTATTTGACTCTTACTTTTTAATATTACTCACTCAAAATGTCAATCTCACGCAAAAGTGCTCCACTCCAACGACAGGACCGGTACTCGACCCCAAGCATTACCGCACCAGAGGACCAGGTCAAACCTACCTCGCCACAGTCCTACTTACTACAAACATTGCTCGTGGTGTATTTGACTCTTAATTTTTAAAGTAACTCACTCAAAAAGATACTCAAGCACGAGAGCTCTCCTTTCCAACGGCAGGACCTGGACTCGACCCCAGGACCTGCATCACGACAGGCCACAGCCAAACGCACCTCGCCACAGTCATACTCAATACAAACATTGCTCATGGCGTATTTGACTCTTACTTTTTAAAGTAACTCACTCAAAATGTCAATCTCACGCGAAAGTGCTCCACTCCAACAGCAGGACCGGTACTCGACCTCAAGCAATACCGCACCCTAGGACCAGGTCAAACCCACCTCGCCACAGTCCTACTTACTACACACATTGCTCGTGGTGTATTTGACTCTTAATTTTTAAAGTATCTCGCTCAAAAAGTTACTCAAGCAAGAGAGCTCTCTTTTCAAATGGCAGGAGCTGGACTCGAACCCAAGACCTGCATCATGAGAGGCCACTGCCAAGCGCGGATCGCCATAGTCATACTTACTTTAAAATTTGTCGTGGCATATTTGACTTTTACTTTTTGAAGAAACTCACTCAAAAAGTCTCTCTTGCGCTCTGTTCCAAAGGCGGGATCGGTACTCATACCCAGGCACTATTGCAACACATGACGCAGCCAAACGCAACTCACCACAGTCCCTCTGTCTATACATATTGCTCGTGGTTATTTGACTCTTTTTTTTTAAAAGTAACTCACTCAAAAAATTTCTCTTGCACGACAGCTCTCCTTTCCAACGGCAGGACCTGGACTCGACCCCATGACCCGCATCATGACAGGCCTCAGCCAAACGCACTTCGCCACAGTCATACTTACTACAAACATTGCTCATGGCGTATTTGACTCTTACTTTTTAAAGTTACTCACTCAAAAAGCTACTCAAGCGAGAGAGCACTCCTTTCCAACGGCAGGACCTGGAGTCGAACCCAGGACCTACATCATGAAATGCCCCGGCCAAGCACGGATCGCCACCGTCCTACTTGCTATAATCATTGCTTGTGGCGTATTTGACTCTTACTTTTTAAAGTAACTCACTCAAAAAGTCTCTCTTGCGCAAGAGCATTCTTTTCCAACAGCAGGACCCGTACTCAAACCCGGGCACTGCCGCATCAGAGGACCAGGTCAAACACGCCTCGCCACAGTCCTATTTAGTATAAACATTGCTCGTGGCGTATTTGACTCTTAATTTTTAAAGTAACTCACTCAAAAATTTCTATTGAACGAGAGCTGTCCTTTCCAACGGCAGGACCTGGACTCCACCACAGGACCTGCATCATAACAAGCCCCAGCCAAACGCAACTCGCCACAGTCATACTTACTATAAACATTGCTCATGGCGTATTTGACTCTTACTTTTTATAGTAACTCACTCAAAACATCAATCTCGCGCAAACCCCCAACAGCAGGACCGGTACTCCACCACGGGAACTGCCACATCAGACAACCAGGTCAAACGCGCGTCGCCACAGTCCTACTTACTATAAACATTGCTCATGGCGTATTTGACTCTTAATTTTTTAAGTAACTCACTCAAAAAATTTCTCTTGCACGACAACTGTCCTTTCCAACGACAGGACCTGGACTCAACCCCTGGACCTGCATCATGACAGGCCTCAGCCAAACGCACTTCGCCACAGTCATACTTGGTACAAACATTGCTCATGGCGTATTTGACTCTTACTTTTTAATGTTACGCACTCAAAATGTCAATCTCACGCAAAAGCGCTCCACTCCAACGGCAGGACCGGTACTCGACCCCAAGCATTACCGCACCAGAGGACCAGATCAAACCCACCTCGCCACAGTCCTACTTACTACAAACATTGCTCGTGGTGTATTTGACTCTTAATTTTTAAAGTCACTCACTCAAAAAGATAATCAAGCACGCAAGCTCTCCTTTCCAGCGGCAGGACCTGGATTTGACCCGAGGACCTGCATCATGACAGGCCCCGGGCAAACGCACATCGCCACAGCCATACTTACTACAAATATTGCTCATGGCGTATTTGACTCTTACTTTTTAAAGTAACTCACTCAAAACGTCAATCTCGCGCAAATCTCCAACAGCAGGACCGGTACTCCACCACGGGAACTGCCACATCAGACAACAAGGTCAAACGCGCTTCGCCACAGTCCTACTTACTATAAACATTGCTTGTGGCATATTTGACTCTTACTTTTTAAAGTATCTTGCTCAAAAATTTACTCAAGCAAGAGAGCTCTCCTTTCCAACGGCAAGACTTGGACTTGAACCGAAGACCTGCATCATGAGATGCCCCGTCCAAGCGCTGATCGCCACAGTCCTACTTACTTTAAAATTTTTCGTGGCATTTTTGACTTTTACTTTTTGAAGAAACTCACTCAAAAAGTCTCTCTTGCGCTCTGTTCCAAAGGCAGGACCGGTACTCATACCCAAGCACTACTGCAACACATGACGCAGCCAAACGCAACTCACCACAGTCCCTCTGACTATACCTATTGCTCATTGTGTATTTGACTTAATTTTTTTTAAAGTAACTTACTCAAAAATGAACTCTTGTGCAAGAGCTCTCCTTTCCAACCCGGGAACTGCCGCATCAAAGGACCAGGTCAAACACACCTCGCCACAGGCCTACTTAAAATAAACATTGCTCATGGCGTATTTGTCTATTAATTTTTAAAGTAACTCACTCAAAACATCAATCTCGCGCAAACCTCCAACAGCAGGACCGGTACTCCACCACGGGAACTGCCACATCAGATGACCAGGTCAAACGCGCTTCACCACAGTCCTAGATAGTATAAACATTGCTTGTGGCATATTTGACTCTTACTTTTTAAAGTATCTCGCTCAAAAAGTTACTCAAGCGAGAGAGCACTCCTTTCCAACGGCAGGACCTGGACTCGAACCCACGACCTGCATCATGAGAGGGCCCTGCCAAGCGGAGACCACCACAGTCTTACTTACTTTAAAATTTGTCGTGGCATATTTGACTTTTACTTTTTGAAGAAACTCACTCAAAAAGTCTCTCTTGCGCTCTGTTCCAAAGGCAGGACCGGTACTCCTACCCACGCACTACTGCAACACATGGCGCAGCCAAACGCAACTCACCACAGTCCCTCTGACTATACATATTGCTCGTGGTTATTTGACTCTTTTTTTTTAAAAGTAACTTACTCTTGCGCAAGAGCTCTGCTTTCCAACAGCAGGACCCGTACTCAAACCCCGGCACTGCCGCATCAGAGGACCAGGTCAAATGCACCTCGCCACAGTCCTATTTAGTATAAACATTGCTCGTGGCGTATTTGACTCTTAATTTTTAAAGTAACTCACTCAAAACGTCAATCTCGCGCAAAACTCCAAAAGCAGTACCGGTACTCCACCACGGGAACTGCCACATCAGACAACCAGGTCAAACGCACGTTGCCACTTTCCTACTCACTATAAACATTGCTCATGGCGTATTTGACTCTTAATTTTTTAAGTAACTCACTCAAAAAATTTCTCTTGCACGACAGCTCTCCTTTCCATCGGCAGGACCTGGACTCGACCCCAGGACCTGCATCATGACAGGCCACAGCCAAACGCAGATCGCCACAGTCATACTTATGACAAACATTGCTCATGGCGTATTTGACTCTTACTTTTTAATATTACTCACTCAAAATGTCAATCTCACGCAAAAGTGCTCCACTCCAACGACAGGACCGGTACTCGACCCCAAGCATTACCGCACCAGAGGACCAGGTCAAACCTACCTCGCCACAGTCCTACTTACTACAAACATTGCTCGTGGTGTATTTGACTCTTAATTTTTAAAGTAACTCACTCAAAAAGATACTCAAGCACGAGAGCTCTCCTTTCCAACGGCAGGACCTGGACTCGACCCCAGGACCTGCATCACGACAGGCCACAGCCAAACGCACCTCGCCACAGTCATACTCAATACAAACATTGCTCATGGCGTATTTGACTCTTACTTTTTAAAGTAACTCACTCAAAATGTCAATCTCACGCGAAAGTGCTCCACTCCAACAGCAGGACCGGTACTCGACCTCAAGCAATACCGCACCCTAGGACCAGGTCAAACCCACCTCGCCACAGTCCTACTTACTACACACATTGCTCGTGGTGTATTTGACTCTTAATTTTTAAAGTATCTCGCTCAAAAAGTTACTCAAGCAAGAGAGCTCTCTTTTCAAATGGCAGGAGCTGGACTCGAACCCAAGACCTGCATCATGAGAGGCCACTGCCAAGCGCGGATCGCCATAGTCATACTTACTTTAAAAGTTGTCGTGGCATATTTGACTTTTACTTTTTGAAGAAACTCACTCAAAAAGTCTCTCTTGCGCTCTGTTCCAAAGGCGGGATCGGTACTCATACCCAGGCACTATTGCAACACATGACGCAGCCAAACGCAACTCACCACAGTCCCTCTGTCTATACATATTGCTCGTGGTTATTTGACTCTTTTTTTTAAAAGTAACTCACTCAAAAAATTTCTCTTGCACGACAGCTCTCCTTTCCAACGGCAGGACCTGGACTCGACCCCATGACCCGCATCATGACAGGCCTCAGCCAAACGCACTTCGCCACAGTCATACTTACTACAAACATTGCTCATGGCGTATTTGACTCTTACTTTTTAAAGTTACTCACTCAAAAAGCTACTCAAGCGAGAGAGCACTCCTTTCCAACGGCAGGACCTGGAGTCGAACCCAGGACCTACATCATGAAATGCCCCGGCCAAGCACGGATCGCCACCGTCCTACTTGCTATAATCATTGCTTGTGGCGTATTTGACTCTTACTTTTTAAAGTAACTCACTCAAAAAGTCTCTCTTGCGCAAGAGCATTCTTTTCCAACAGCAGGACCCGTACTCAAACCCGGGCACTGCCGCATCAGAGGACCAGGTCAAACACGCCTCGCCACAGTCCTATTTAGTATAAACATTGCTCGTGGCGTATTTGACTCTTAATTTTTAAAGTAACTCACTCAAAAATTTCTATTGAACGAGAGCTGTCCTTTCCAACGGCAGGACCTGGACTCCACCACAGGACCTGCATCATAACAAGCCCCAGCCAAACGCAACTCGCCACAGTCATACTTACTATAAACATTGCTCATGGCGTATTTGACTCTTACTTTTTATAGTAACTCACTCAAAACATCAATCTCGCGCTAACCTCCAACAGCAGGACCGGTACTCCACCACGGGAACTGCCACATCAGACAACCAGGTCAAACGCACGTCGCCACAGTCCTTCTTACTACAAACATTGCTCGTGGTGTATTTGACTCTTAATTTTTAAAGTAACTCACTCAAAAAATTTCTCTTGCACGACAACTGTCCTTTCCAACGACAGGACCTGGACTCAACCCCTGGACCTGCATCATGACAGGCCTCAGCCAAACGCACTTCGCCACAGTCATACTTGGTACAAACATTGCTGATGGCGTATTTGACTCTTACTTTTTAATGTTACTCACTCAAAATGTCAATCTCACGCAAAAGCGCTCCACTCCAACGGCAGGACCGGTACTCGACCCCAAGCATTACCACACCAGAGGACAAGATCAAACCCACCTCGCCACAGTCCTACTTACTACAAACATTGCTCGTGGTGTATTTGACTCTTAATTTTTAAAGTCACTCACTCAAAAAGATAATCAAGCACGCAAGCTCTCCTTTCCAGCGGCAGGACCTGGATTTGACCCGAGGACCTGCATCATGACAGGCCCCGGGCAAACGCACCTCGCCACAGCCATACTTACTACAAATATTGCTCATGGCGTATTTGACTCTTACTTTTTAAAGTAACTCACTCAAAACGTCAATCTCGCGCAAATCTCCAACAGCAGGACCGGTACTCCACCACGGGAACTGCCACATCAGACAACAAGGTCAAACGCGCTTCGCCACAGTCCTACTTACTATAAACATTGCTTGTGGCATATTTGACTCTTACTTTTTAAAGTATCTTGCTCAAAAATTTACTCAAGCAAGAGAGCTCTCCTTTCCAACGGCAAGACTTGGACTTGAACCGAAGACCTGCATCATGAGATGCCCCGTCCAAGCGCTGATCGCCACAGTCCTACTTACTTTAAAATTTTTCGTGGCATTTTTGACTTTTACTTTTTGAAGAAACTCACTCAAAAAGTCTCTCTTGCGCTCTGTTCCAAAGGCAGGACCGGGTACTCATACCCAAGCACTACTGCAACACATGACGCAGCCAAACGCAACTCACCACAGTCCCTCTGACTATACATATTGCTCATTGTGTATTTGACTTAATTTTTTTTAAAGTAACTTACTCAAAAATGAACTCTTGTGCAAGAGCTCTCCTTTCCAACCCGGGAACTGCCGCATCAAAGGACCAGGTCAAACACACCTCGCCACAGGCCTACTTAAAATAAACATTGCTCATGGCGTATTTGTCTATTAATTTTTAAAGTAACTCACTCAAAAAGTTTCTCTTGCACGACAGCTCTCCTTTCCAACGGCAGGACCTGGACTTGATCCCAGGACCTGCAGCATGACAGGCCCCAGCCAAACGCACTTCGCTACAGTCATACTTACTACAAATATTGCTCATGGCGTATTTGACTCTTACTTTTTAATGTTACTCACTCAAAATGTCAATCTCACGCAAAAGTGCTCCACTCCAACGGCAGGAGCGGTACTCGACCTCAAGCAATACCGCACCAGAGGACCAGGTCAAACCCACCTCGCCACAGTCCTACTTACTATAAACATTGCTCGTGGTGTATTTGACTCTTAATTTTTAAAGTATCTCGCTCAAAAAGTTACTCAAGTAAGAGAGCTCTCTTTTCCAACGGCAGGACCTGCATCATGAGAGGCCCCTGCCAAGCGCGGATCGCCACAGTCCTACTTCCTATAAACATTGCTTGTGGCGTATTTGACTCTTACTTTTTAAAGTAACTCACTCAAAAAGTCTCTCTTGCGCAAGAGCATTCTTTTCCAACGGCAGGACCGGTACTCGACCCAGGCGCTGCCGCATCAGAGAACCTTGCCAAATGCGCCTCGCCATAGTGCCACTTCTGATATATATTGCTTGTGGCGTATTTGACTCTTACTTTTTAAAGTATCTCGCTCAAAAAGTTACTCAAGCGAGAGAGCTCTCCTTTCCACCAGCAGGACCTGGACTCGAACCCAGGACCTGCATCATGAGAGGCCCCTGCCAAGCGCAGATCGCCATAGTCTTACTTACTTTAAAATTTGTCGTGGCATATTTGACTTTTACTTTTTGAAGAAACTCACTCAAAAAGTCTCTCTTGTGCTCTGTTCCAAAGGCAGGATCGGGACTCATACCCAGGCACTGTTGCAACACATGACGCAGCCAAACGCAACTCACCACAGTCCCTCTGTCTATACATATTGCTCGTGGTTATTTACTCTTGCGCAAGAGCTCTCCTTTCCAACAGCAGGACCCGTACTCTAACCCGGGCACTGCCGCATCAGAGGACCAGGTCAAACGCGCCTCGCCACAGTCCTATTTAGTATAAACATTGCTCGTGACGTATTTGACTCTTAATTTTTAAAGTAACTCACTCAAAAATTTCTATTGAACGAGAGCTGTCCTTTCCAACAGCAGAACCTGGACTCGACCACAGGACCTGCATCATGACAGGCCCCAGCCAAACGCACCTCGCCACAGTCATACTTACTACAAGCATTGCTCATGGCATATTTGACTCTTACTTTTTAAAGTAACTCACTCAAAACGTCAATCTCGCGCAAACCTCCAAGAGCAGGACTGGTACTCCACCACCGGAACTGCCACATCAGATGACCAGGTCAAACTCGCTTCGCCACAGTCCTACTTACTATAAACATTGCTTGTGGCATATTTGACTCTTACTTTTTAAAGTAGTTCGCTCAAAAAGCTAATCAAGCGAGAGAGCACTCCTTTCCAACGGCAGGACCTGGACTCGAACCCAGGACCTGCATCATGAAAGGCCCCGGCCAAGCACTGATCGCCACAGTCCTACTTCCTATAATCATTGCTTGTGGTGTATTTGACTCTTACTTTTTAAAGTAACTCACTCAAAAAGTCTCTCTTGCGCAAGAGCATTCTTTTCCAACAGCAGGACCCGTACTCAATACCGGGCACTGCCGCATCAGAGGACCAGGTCAAACACGCCTCGCCACAGTCCTCTTTAGTATAAACATTGCTCGTGGCGTATTTGACTCTTAATTTTTAAAGTAACTCACTCAAAAATTTCTATTGAACGAGAGCTGTCCTTTCCAACAGCAGGACCTGGACTTGACCACAGGACCTGCATCATGACAAGCCACAGTCAAACGCACCTTGCCACAGACATACTTACTACAAACATTGCTCATGGCGTATTTGACTCTTACTTTTTATAGTAACTCACTCAAAACATCAATCTCGCGCAAACCTCCAACAGCAGGACCGGTACTCCACCACGGGAACTGCCACATCAGACGACCAGGTCAAACGCACGTCGCCACATTCCTACTTACTATAAACATTGCTCATGGCGTATTTGACTCTTAATTTTTTAAGTAACTCACTCAAAAAATTTCTCTTGCACGACAACTCTCCTTTCCATCAGCAGGACCTGGACTCGACAACAGGACCTGCATCATGACAGGTCTCAGCCAAACTCTCTTCGTCAGAGTCATACTTACTACAAACATTGCTCATGGCGTATTTGACTCTTACTTTTTAATGTTACTCACTCAAAATGTCAATCTCACGCAAAAGCGCTCCACTCCAACAGTAGGACCGGTACTCGACCCCAAACATTACCGCACCAGCAGACCAGGTCAAACCCACCTCGCCACAGTCCTACTTACTACAAACATTGCTCGTGGAGTATTTGACTCTTAATTTTTAAAGTAACTCACTCAAAAAGACACTCAAGCACGAGAGCTCTTCTGTCCAACCGCAGCACCTGGACTCAAACCCAGGACCTGTATCATAACAGGCCACAGCCAAACACACCTCGCCACAGTCATACTTAATACAAGTATTGCTCATGGCGTATTTGACTCTTACTTTTTAAAGTAACTCACTCAAAACGTCAATCTCGCGCAGACCTCCAACAGCAGGATCGGTACTCCACCACGGGAACTGCCAGATCAGACGACTAGGTCAAACGCGCTTCGCCACAGTCCTAATTACTATAAACATTGCTTGTGGCATATTTGACTCTTACTTTTTAAAGTATCTCGCTCAAAAAGTTACTCAAGCGAGAGAGCTCTCCTTTCCAACGGCAGGACCTGGACTCGAACCCAGGACCTGCATCATGAGAGGGCCCTGCCAAGCGCGGATCACCACAGTCCTACTTCCTATAAGCATTGCTTGTGGCGTATTTGACTCTTACTTTTTAAAGTAACTCACTCATAAAGTCTCTCTTGCGCAAGAGCATTCTTTTCCAACGGCAGGACCGGTACTCGACCCAGGCGCTGCCGCATCAGAGAACCTTGCCAAATGCGCCTCGCCATAGTGCCACTTATTATATGCATTGCTTGTGGCGTATTTGACTCTTACTTTTTAAAGTATCTCGCTCAAAAAGGTACTCAAGCGAGAGAGCTCCCCTTTCCAACGGCAGGACCTGGACTCGAACCCGGGACCTGCATCGTGAGAGGTCCCGGCCAAGCGCGGATCCCCACAGTCTTACTTATTTTGAAATTTGTCGTGGCATATTTGACTTTTACTTTTTGAAGAAACTCACTCGAAAAGTCTCTCTTGCGCTCTGTTCCAAAGGCAGGATCGGTACTCATACCCAGGCACTACTGCAACACATGACGCAGCCAAACGCAACTCACCACAGTCCCTCTGACTATACATATTGCTCGTGGTTATTTGACTCTTTTTTTTTTAAAAGTAACTTACTCAAATATTTACTCTTGTGCAAGAGCTCTGCTTTCCAACAGCAGGACCCGTACTCAAACCCGGGCACTGCCGCATCAGAGGACCAGGTAAAACGCGCAGGACCGGTACGCGACCAAGGGGCTGCCGCATCAGAGAACCTTTCCAAATGCGCCTCGCCATAGTGCCACTTACTATAAACATTGCTTGTGGCATATTTGACTCTCACTTTTTAAAGTATCTCGCTCAAAAACTTACTCAAGCGAGAGAGCTCTCCTTTCCAACGGCAGGACCTGGACTCGAACCCAGGACCTGCAACAGGAGGGGCCGCAGCAGAGCGCAGATCACCACAGTCTTACTTACTTTAAAATTTTTCGTGGCATTTTTGACTTTTACTTTTTGAAGAAACTCACTCGAAAAGTCTCTCTTGCGCAAGAGCACTGTTTTCCAACGGCAAGACCGGTATGCGACCAGGGGGCTGCCGCATCAGAGAACCTTGCCAAACGCGCCTCGCCATAGTGCCACTTATTATAAACATTGCTTGTGGCATATTTGACTCTTACTTTTTAAAGTATCTCGCTCAAAAACTTACTCAAGCGAGAAAGCTCTCCTTTCCAACGGCAGGACCTGGGCTCGAACCCAGGACCTGCAACAGGAGGGGCCCCGGCCAAGTGCAGATCGCCACAGTCTTACTTACTTTGAAATTTTTCGTGGCATTTTTGACTTTTACTTTTTGAAGAAACTCACTCGAAAAGTCTCTCTTGCGCTCTGTTCCAAAGGAAGGACCGGTACTCATACCCAAGCACTACTGCAACGCATGACGCAGCCAAACGCAACTCACCACAGTCCCTCTGCCTATACGTATTGCTCGTTGTGTATTTGACTCTTTTTTTTTTAAAGTAACTTACTCAAAAATTAACTCTTGTGCAAGAGCTCTCCTTTCCAACCCGGGAACTGCCGCATCAGAGGACAAGGTCAAACGCACCTCGCCACAGTCCTACTTACTATAAACATTGCTCGTGGCGTATTTGACTCTTAATTTTTAAAGTAACTCACTCAAAAAGTTGCTCTTGCACGACAGCTCTCCTTTCCAACGGCAGGACCTGGACTCGACCCCAAGACCTGCATCACGACAGGCCCCAGCCAAACGCACCTCGCCACAATCATACTTACTACAATCATTGCTCATGGCGTATTTGACTCTTACTTTTTAATGTTACTCACTCAAAATGTCAATCTCACGCAAAAGTGCCCCACTCGAACGGCAGGACCGGTACTCGACCCCAAGCAATACCACACCAGAGGACCAGGTCAAACCCACCTCGCCACAGTCGTACTTACTACAAACATTGCTCGTGGTGTATTTGACTCTTAATTTTTAAAGTAACTCACTCAAAAAGATACTCAAGCACGAGAGCTCTCCTTTCCAACGGCAGGACCTGGACTCGACACCAGGACCTGCATCATGACAGGCCCCAGCTAAACGCACCTCCCCACAGTGATACTTACTACAAACATTGCTCATGGCGTATTTGACTCTTAATTTTTAAAGTAACTCACTCAAAACGTCAATCTCGCGCAAACCTCCAACAGCAGGACCGGTACTCCACCACGGGAATTGCCACATCAAACGCGCTTCGCCACAGTTCTACTTGCTATAAACATTGCTTGTGGCATATTTGACTCTTACTTTTTAAAGTATCGCGCTCAAAAACTTACTCAAGCGACGAGCTCTCCTTTCCAACTGCAGGACCTGGACTCGAACCCAGGACCTGCATCATGAGAGGCCCCGGCCAAGCTCGGATTGCCACAGTCCTACTTCCTATAAATGCTGCTTGTGGCGTATTTGACTCTTACTTTTTAAAGTAACTCACTCAAAAAGTCTCTCTTGCACAAGAGCATTCTTTTCCAACTGCAGGACCGGTACTCGACCCAGGAGCTGCCGCATCAAAGAACCTTGCCAAATGCCCCTCGCCATAGTGCCACTTATTATATACATTGCTTGTGGCGTATTTGACTCTTACTTTTTATAGTAACTCACTCAAAACGTCAATCTCGCGCTAACCTCCAACAGCAGGACCGGTACTCAACCACGGGAACTGCCACATCAGACGACCAGGTCAAACGCGCGTCGCCACAGTCCTACTTACTGTAAACATTGCTCATGGCGTATTTGACTCTTAATTTTTTAAGTAACTCACTCAAAAAATTTCTCTTGCACGACAACTGTCCTTTCCTACGGCAGGACCTGGACTCGACCCCAGGACCTGTATCATGACAGGCCTCAGCCAAACGCACTTCGCCACAGTCATACTTGCTACAAACATTGCTCATGGTGTATTTGACTCTTAATTTTTAAAGTAACTCACTCAAAAAGATACTCAAGCACGCAAGCTCTCCTTTCCAACGGCAGGACCTGGACTTGACCGGAGGACCTGCATCATGACAGGCCCCGGCCAAACGCACCTCGCCACAGCCATACTTCCTACAAATATTGCTCATGGCGTATTTGACTTTTACTTTTTAAAGTAACTCTCTCAAAACGTCAATCTCACGCAAATCTCCAACAGCAGGACCGGTACTCCACCACGGGAACTGCCACATCAAACGACCAGGTCAAACGCGCTTCGCCACTGTCCTACTTACTATAAACATTGCTTGTGGCATATTTGACTCTTACTTTTTAAAGTATCTCGCTCAAAAAGTTACTCAAGCGAGAGAGCTCCCCTTTCCAACGGCAGGACGTGGACTCGAACCGAAGACCTGCATCATGAGATGCCCCGGCCAAGCGCTGATCGCCACAGTCCTACTTACTTTAAAATTTTTCGTGGCATTTTTGACTTTTACTTTTTGAAGAAACTCACTCGAAAAGTCTCTCTTGCGCTCTGTTCCAAAGGCAGGACCGGTACTCATACCCAAGCACTACTGCAACACATGACGCAGCCAAACGCGACTCACCACAGTCCCTCTGCCTATACCTATTGCTCGTTGTGTATTTGACTCTTTTTTTTTTAAAGTAACTTACTCAAAAATGAGCTCTTGTGCAAGAGCTCCCCTTTCCAACCCGGGAACTGCCACATCAGACGACCAGGTCAAACGCGCTTCGCCACAGTCCTACTTACTATAAACATTGCTTGTGGCATACTTGACTCTTACCTTTTAAAGTATCTCGCTCAAAAAGCTACTCAAGCGAGAGAGCACTCCTTTCCAACGGAAAGACAAGTACTCAAACCAGAGCACTGCTGCATCAGAGGCCCCGGCCAAACGCTTCTTGCCACAGTCCCACTTACTATACATATTGCTCTTGGCGTATTTGACTGTTACTTTTTAAGGTAACTCACTCGAAAGTCCATCCCAGTGCTCGTGGCGTATTTGACTTACTTTTTAAAGTTACTCACTCGAAAAGTAACTCTTGCACAAGGGCACACCTTTCCAACGGGGGGACGGGTACACAAACACATCAGAGGCCCCGGCCAAACACCCTCTTACTCTGAACGGTGCTCTTGGCGAATTTGACTTGAAAAGTATCACTTAACACGTGAGGTGTATTGACTGCACCATATGATATTCTTTAATGCAATATACATTTTACCTAGTTTGAGTATTGGCTTTCGTAACACGTTTTAATAATCAAACACAGCAAACACTGCTGTTGGAATGTTTATTGCTTGTGAATTGTGGAAGTTGCCTATTCCCGGCCTTTGGTTGTTGTTGCATGGGGGTTTTACCACCATAATAACCATTTGTTGCTTCCCTTCTTTGTTGAAAGCTAAAGTTTTAAACTCCACCTGTTAAGTTTCAAGTTTCTGATCAGATCCATATATGCGTGTGTTTGGTTGTTGGCTCGTCAGTGTGGCTTTTGGCTCTGCTGCGCTCAGGACCTTGCAATGGAGGGTCTAACGCGGACACTCATCACTTTGTATTCATAAAATGTTATGTTTATATCAAGAAGGTGTCCGCAGAGAATTCTTCACATCACCACAACATTTAGACGCGCATGTCGCGAGGCTGTAAACACTTGGCTTAAATTTGTGTGTTGTGATCATAGGTGACGGACGTTCGTAGTACAGCTCCTGTCCGACAGGGAATGTTTAGTTGGTCGAAGCCAGCCAGAGATTAATCCAAACTAGATTCGAAGCATAGGCCCTTTATAATTCAGTTT
Source organism: Gouania willdenowi (assembly GCF_900634775.1). Taxonomy (NCBI): domain Eukaryota; kingdom Metazoa; phylum Chordata; class Actinopteri; order Blenniiformes; family Gobiesocidae; genus Gouania; species Gouania willdenowi. The sequence goes on from NC_041045.1 coordinate 9,106,459, forward strand.
ATTTTGTGTGATTGCTTTTGTGTGTTGCTGGTATTATTTTAAATATTCAGTCAGTGTGTGTTTTTAGTGTCGTTAGGTTGTCTTTTTTTTAATATGTTTTTCTATTTTTGTGTATTTTGTACTGATCTTGTGTACTTTTTTAGTATGTCTTAAATATATACATAATCATTATTTTGTGTATTTTCATTGTCATTTCGTATGTTTTAGCATTAACAGTCATTCTCTGCATTTTTGCGTTTTTTGTGCATGTGTGTAAATCATTTTTTTTCTTCCTTTTTTGTTTTTTATTTGGGTTTTTATTTAAAATAATGATAAGTATTGTTTTGCTCACAAAGCACATTATTTATACATAAAATAAATCGATAACTGCCTTCACTGATCCTGGATCTATTCCTAAGACACAAAGCAAGCTCCACACACATCTGTTCAAAAATCTAAACACACACAAAAAAAAAAAAACAAATGTTCTATGGTTTCAGATTCAAAGTAAGAAGTTATTGACTTCCATATTATTCTTATTCGTAGGAAAATCTTTTGTGGAATACATTTTAAATAACACTTTACTTGTAGTTCTTTGTTTTTGGGTGGTTTGGACATCATCATAGATATAAACTTGACATCACATGGATTGCAGCTGCCGTGTGCCTTTGTGGTGGCCATCTTGGTACAGGCCTGCTACCTATCCCATATTTCATGTCATTGGAGCTATTATCATGACATGAACAGTGTTTAATGGTGATATTACCACTAAATACATCTTTAAATAAGTAAGTTAGTACATGGAGTTCTACATTATATACATTTATAGATGAATAATAATCATAAATCACCAAATAAAACCTTTTTTTCTCAGTAGGCATTCGTTTTTATTCATTTTTAACAACTTATGCCTCTCCCATCAAAGTCTATGTACACAATATATTTCATTTTAAATATACTTCGGAACAGAAACATTCAAATTAGCTGTTTAAGTGTTGCATTGTATAAAATACAGTGGCAAACATTAAAAAAATGCATAAAAACAATTCTGAACAGCACTAGATTTAAAAAGTGACATAATAATTAATAATAATCATGATAATAATAATATCGAGTACAGCAAGTTTTCTAATCTGTGCAAAAGTTTGCAAAATCCCATGAAAGGTCAGCAGGCGATACTCGCTCTTCATCAGTACCAGAGGAGGGTATCCTATCAAAGGGGTGGGGGAGGAGTCTTAACAAGCTGGGAGGGGAGGGGAGGGGAGGGGGGCCAAGAGATGAAAACCAATGTGCAAACCAAACCGAGACATTGGATGAAGCTTGTAGAGCCGTCTCCCTGTGTGCTACATTGGGAGGCTGTGAATCGCATTCATCATCATCATCATCATCATCATCTTCCTCTTCCTCCTCCTCATCATCATCCAAAGAAAATCAGGGTTTCCCAAAGTAAAGAATAGAAAAATAATTGGCAAATCAAACACTTTGCTGTAGAAAAATAGGTCGACATGTTGCTAAATCTCTCCTTTAACCTACGTGTGTCACACAGCGTTTTGAGACTTTAGTTACCAAGTCAAGTGCAGTCTCCATGCAATACATGAGTGTGTGTCATCGCTACAAAAACCAAAAAGGTCTGATTTCATCATGCAGTTCCATCTAAATTGTTGGGGGTACATTTACACGTGGCGTTGTCTGTAAAGGCTCGAGTGGACGATATAAAGCTAAGGCTGTCGGAGCGCAGATGTCGGCTATAAACATAAAAAAAAAAATCTTGTTTGCTGTTTGTTTTTTAAAAAGTGGATTCTTCGGAGAAAGGCGATGGAAGACCGAAAACATGCAAGAGAGGGAGTCAAGGGAAGCTATCACATGCTAATCACATGTTTGATGTAAAGTCAAGTCATGCCTGTATACTATTTGCCAAAAGTACCGGGACGTGTGTTTAGGACTTTGGTTAATTTTCAGTGCGTATCAACTCAATTTCCTCATATTTGACGACAATTTTTTGTTTGTTTCAAGTCACAAAATGTTGTCTGGTGGGGATAGTAAAGTGTGCATTTTCATGGGAGTTATCGCCTTAGCCCCAAACCCTGAATGAAATTTTAGAATAAGATGCAACTGCACAAATTAACTCAAAATTGGTGTAAATGGCACAAAAAAAAAAAAATGGTACACACAAAAAGTGAAAGTGTAATTTTCATGACAGGGTCAAATGTGTTGGCTCCCAAAATTGAGAATCATTTTTTTTTTTTAACTTTTGCCTGTTCAAATGGATGAGGCAGATAACTATTGGAAAATGTCACACTTTCACCATACATACGATTAATTATATTTAACATTCCTAAAATACACTACACTTTATTTACCATAATGTGCCATGTGTTTTATTTCCTTTATATTTGATCACGTGACTCGCCATCTTTCCTTACGTCTTTGTGTGTGTATGTTTACTACCATTTGAATGAAGCATCCCAGTACTTTTGGCAACAGAGCATGACATGTGTGTGTTGTTTGCATACACACAATGCAGCGGCAGGGTTGCCAGATAAAGGTGATGACTTCCTGCACTGAAACTTGACAAAAAAACCCATTAAGATTCCACCAAAAACCTCCCACTTAGGTTTGTAAAAACAACACATTTACTTTACTTAAAATCATCCAACCTGGCAACGCCGCAGTGCGAGTCGGACACAGAGAAACAACACACGTGTGTTCTAATTGATTAACTTAATGTGAGCCTCCACAGCAAAAAGCGCTGCTCTGAGTTGTTTTTTTTTCTTGTACTGGCCGTCATTATTGCTCTCAAAGACCCATGCGGGTCGTTGTTGTGCTTGGGAAGCCCACGGAGCCCCTTCAATGTCGTCACACTGTCTACAAAGAAGTCTTTCCGTGTGTTGCGGAGAACACTAGGCACACTAAACTTGGAGAATCTGGTGAGGAGGGATAAGATTGTGACCACGTTGGAGCTAAAATGGAGCTTCCAATGCCTCAGGAATAGTTTCAAGTAGCTTTTGTTCCCTGCAACGAGGAAATAATGAGTAGAAGGAAAAGGAGCTACAGTTCTCTGGGAGCGCGCCGGGATCACACCTGAATGCCCCGTTTAGTTAAGGTGTGCGAGGAACATGCAGAGAACAGAAAAACATGGGAACCAAAGTCATGCATATCTTTTCCAGATGCACATGGTGTGTGCGTCGTGTTGCTGGCAGTGTTCTGTCAACTATGTACATGGTCGCTGATGATAACAATATAGTGTGTGAATACTTCTGTATAAATTGAGTTTATTCATCTACATGTGGAGGTGGGTGGGGTGGGGGGATTGGAAAGGAATGGAAGTAAGTCTACAGTTTGTAACCTTTGCATATTCAGTCTCTTTCTTAGACCCTGAGTCAAGCTTAAGAGAAGACCTTCAGTCATCGTTAGAGGGTTAAGGGTTGGGGGGGCCCAAGGTTTCTAGTTCCCTGGAAGCCCCGGGTCGGACACCGGCCTATGGAGTCCCAACATTCCTGAACTGCTGGGAACGTCTGGTACTGAAGCCGGTCGAGCCGACGGGGGGAGGTCCTCCGAGGAGTCCAGTCCAGCTAAGCTCCCAGTTGGAAGAGTCTCTGTGTAGAGGAGGACCGGGGAGGTTTCTTTGGATTTGTTCTGGGCCATTTCAAAACCAGGACTCTGTGGAAGACAACACAATGCTGACATAGTGCTGGTGTCAAATTACAAGCCTACAATGCTGTTTAGAGGCCGATTTTCTTTATACTCACATTTCAAAGTCTTTAAAAGGGATGTGTACAACATTCTCTTATTTCTCATGCCGAATACAAATAAAATTGAGGCTGGTGTCAAATTACAAGCTCTTGATGTCAACGTTGCAACAACAAATCAATAAAAAAATCGACTATTAAAAGCGTTGGCAACAAATTTCATGATAAATTCGTTGCATTGTGGGATTTTTGTCACTGACCGTGATGCAGAACCGTTTACTCCACCTACAGACTGTTTGCGTGTGCGCAGTGTTTGTGTGTGTGTGAGTCTGTGAGAGACACTTTAATTTCAGTTAAATCAGCTTAAGGTATAATTGCTTTATAGATAAACTGTTTCATTAAAAAATCTGATTAATCGATTATTTTATTGACCGATTAATCGATCAGGAAAATAGTTGCAGCTTTACTTGCGTCCAAGGTTGTGTACAGGGTGATGGTGAGGCTGGTGTCAAATTACAATAATCTAATTTTACGCATATTTATTAACCAAACACAAGTACGAGGACTTACAGTGATGCAACATGAGCGACGGTGTGTACCTGGGGCCGAGGAGGGGCGGGGCCAAGGCTGAGATCGCTCTGGTGTGCTGACACAGGCTGGTTCCTGATGGCCGGCCTCTGGTACTCAGGGCTGGAAGTGACGGTGCTATAGGCGGGGGGCCCGGCCGTGGTCTGCCTCTGGAGGAGGTGCAGGATGGCTTGAATATCCGCTGTCATCTGAGACTCCAGTCTGACCAACACAGAAGGACAACGTCAGGATAAATAAAGTAAACAAACAGTATTAGCGCTATAGTTAGCGACTTTAACTACCGTACCTTCTGGCGTACAGGACGCAATTTTTTTTCCTTTAAAGTGGAGGGTGCGGGCAATGCTGCGGTGCGCTTTATGTGTGGATTTTTCAGTCAGTCGTCAAATGGACTGATATGCAGACGTGGAGCAGTGAGGAGGAGACTTCATGCTGATTGGAACTGATCACAATACACTGCAACCTACGTTAACCAGCAGCCCTCCCACCTGCCTGTCCTGTTATTACAATGCTACAGAAAACACGTTTAGGCCACTTCTAAATGCATTTTAGACCAAAGTTGGCCTAAAATACATGACAAAATGAAACCTTAATGGAAATTTATTGAAATTTTTGGTTTAAAAAGTGCAAAAGTTCAGTAAAATCACCAGTACATGGCACTGTTTCTCTTAAACACAAAGCAATGATTTAAATGTATTGTATTTGAGATTGGTGTAGGTACAGGTGAAAACCACCAGGGGGAGACTCAACACAATTCTTTTTTTTTTTTTACATGTTTGAGCCATTAAGCCTTTAATATGCATGTTATTTTCCTTTTTAATTAGCAAAACAAGGTTTATGTTTGGCATTTTGCTAATGCTTGTTAAGTGGAGAACAACCAACTAGCCTAACAATTAGATTTTAGCAGAGGTGGCAAAAGTACTAGTCCTCAGTACTCAAGTAAAAGTATAGAATAAAAAAAATTCTCTGGTATACATAAAAATATTGAAGTTGCTGCCTTATTTGAGTAAAAGTAAAAACATACAAGCTAATAAATGTCCCAGTCACTTTGTAGATTTTCTGTATTTTGTTGTCTGATGTATTTTTGTTGTTCTTTTGTGTAATTTTTTTAGTATACATGTTGTCCCATTGTGCATTTTTTCTGTTTTTATGTCCTTTTTTTTGGATTTTTGTTCTTTTGTGTATTACTTTGTTTATTTGTACCTTTTTTTTTAGGATCAATTTTGTGTATTTTTGTGGTCCCATTGTGCATGTTTTTCTCTTTTTGTGTCCTTTTTTTGTATTTTTGTTCTTTTGTGTATTTATCCGTTTATTTGTAGGTTTTTTTAGGATTTATTTTGTGTATTTTTGTTGTCCCAATGTGCCTTTTTTTTCTCCTTTTGTGCATTTTGTTGTCCTATTAAGTATTTGTGTGGTTATTGTAATTTTGTGTATTTTTTGCTGTCATTTTTGGCATTTATTTTAGCCTGTGTGCCATTTTGCAACAACAAATTCTTTTTTTTATTTGAATTAAAATGATCGAGATTTATATCATATATCGCCATTTTGAGAAAAAGTATCGAAATATGAATTTCGGTCCATATCGCCCAGCCCTAGTAGAGAGTACAGATATTAGTTTAAAAAAGTAAGGTACAGATACCAGAAAAAAATGACTTAGTACACTAAAGTAGTATTTGGATTTTAGTCAGGCTGAGCTAGCAATTGGCCATTTTATCTGACTCTGATATAAACTCGGAAATCTTCTCAACAAATGTGATGGCGGCGTCCCCAGAGGGCGGCCATTGTGTCACAGAATGAACCATTAAGGAAGTGGTGCATGAGCTCCTCTGTAGTCAACAACACATTTCTGCTGGAAGTATTTTTACTCCACTCAGTAATTAAATGAAACGTAGCCAAACGGCCCGTCAATTTGATGCATCTTTGTGCTTTTGAGGAAAGTAACAATTGTTCTTGTCTCTCGGGCACCAAACTTTTCGCAGTATTTGTTGGGCATTTTAAATTAAAGCTCTATAAAAGGAACGTATATAAAACTCGAAGTTAAGTCAGGGTGTTTTCTTGAAAACAATTAAAACCACATAATCAAACATTTTTTCATGTTTACTTGCCCGAGGCATTGTAAAAAATAAATAAATACGGTGCTTTTATTAAAAATATTTTTTCTTGGTATTATAAATGAATATTGTTTTATTATTTTAATTAAAAAAATGTGAAGTTAAATTTAAGTGAGCTACTTTATAATTAATTAAAAAATAATTTAAAGGAGGACATTACACACAAGGATTCAAGCACATTTTCCTCCTCAATCTAAATTTCCCCACATATTATCGACAACTAAGAAGTTAATTTGGCTCATTAAATTGAAATATAATATTTAAGTGACACATTTTATATGAAACTTCAGTGTGTTCGTTTTGTGATTGTCATTCTGCTTCCTTTCATGCCATTTTCTAATCATTTTCTGTTTCATTGTTGCTGTATTGTGAAATTTTCTTTCATTTTGTGGTTTTTTGGAGTCATTTTGTATACTTGGTACTATCATTTTGTGGATATTTGTTGTTTTTAAGATTCATTTGTATATTTTCTGTTGCATTTAGTTATTATGTTGTTTGATGTTTCTTATTGTTGTTGTTTTGTGTATTTTTGTTCATTCTGTGCATTTGTGTCACACAAAATTAGACTGAGGGCCCACCTGTTGCCATGTCTGCATTAGACACAGATGACACCAGGGGTCTTTGGAGAAACCTTACTGAGGTTCCTACACTGATCCACCCACCAATCAAAGTCACAAATGGGAGAAAATGTGCAACATCTGTCGAATAAATCTCTCAGGGTGACATCAGAACTCTGGCTATGTGCTATAAATAGCTGTAAATAGCTAAAAATAGCCAAGCCGCTAATTGCCTGTATCCGGGAATGTAATGTGTACATAACATACAGTACATATGTTCATCAAGTCCTAATTGCTTTCTGTTTGTGATCTAAATTACCCGTGTAATTTGACACCTGCCTCAGAAGATAGTTGGGTGCATTTACAGGCGTTTCTACTAAATGTAGATTTGAGGTCACCTGTTGAGGTGCTGCTGCAGCATGTCCAGCCGTTGCTCCACCTCGCCGTAGGTGAGGTCAGAGTCGCTGTCCTCATGACCGGCGGGCGTTTCCTGACACAGGGGGGTCTCCTTGGCCCCCTCGCTCCCTCTCACCCACTGGTCTGTGTGGAGCTCTGTGGAGAAAGGAGTAGAAGTGTGCCATACATCGATTATTACATTGACCACGATTCGACACGTGACGGTTCGATAACGATTCATAAATGTTTAAAAAAATAAAATAAATCAATGCTTTTTTAAATAATAATAACTAAACAACAGGAACACGACCGCTGCTCGCAGAACAAAAGAGAAAGTTGCGCATGCCGCCTGGATTAAAACCTAGCGTTTGAAAGAATCGAGTGCTATATTCTATGATTTATCCTTTTTATCAATCCACCTTTTTGCCTAAAAACCCAAATTCCACAAGAGAGCCGATGCAGGTTTTATATGTTTTTAAAGCTGCTTTTATTGTGCAGAGCAAAATTTTTAGTTTCCTGTTCTTGAAGTATTTTTTTTTTACTGAATAAGATAGCTTTTGTGTGGGTTCAGATTGAATAAGCTAATGTTTTAGTCATTTAGTTCATCTGTTTGGTTAATGGATAATGACATATGTACCTGTATTTTTAGACAAAAACTGGAGACTTAATTACCTTTGCTGTTAAAATGAACATGGTTGTCAAGGGAAACTACTGTACAGAAGAAAAAAAATCCACCGTTGTTCTTTCACCATTGATTTTTCATGCAAACACTGAGTGGAACTTCTGCTGTTACCACGGTAACAGCTAACAGTAAAACATCCAATTGGAGAACTTGCTAAATAAATCATGGGGATGTTAATTTTATTTCAACTTAAAACAGCCTCCTATAATATGACTTCTAGTTCTAATATGTTAAGAGAAAACGAGTGCCAGTAACATGCTGAAGGGCACATGTGACATTTGTAGAAGCAATAAAACAAAGTTAAAGGTCTATCAAAGATATTTCTCTCCTATTAAAGTGGTTTTAACTCAGGTGAAATCAAAGTTTTCCTTATTAATGGAGTTTATGGCAAAAAACGTGCTAACTGGAGTCGATCGCGATCCTTCGGTGGATCGTGATCTTCTAAAGAACAAAATGAGATACAGATACTGAAACGCTTTAATACAAAGAAGTGGAAGCTGAACTCAGCATCACATGTAAACATTTTTAAATCCAAGTTAAAGGCGTTTCCTTTTCTCTACTGCGGATGACTGAGAGGGAGATTTTTTTATTGTTTTTACTGTTGATTTTAATGTTCTTATTGACTTTTTAAACTATTGAATGTTTTTTGTTGCACTTTTTAATCATGTTAAGAACAATGAATTCAGAATGTTTATAATTCACTAAGTACAGTTTAAAAACAGCACAAGGAATTTAACTTGGCAGATGGTGCGAAACACAGAAAAAGAAGAAAAAACAAACCAGAAACAATAAAAATAATAAAAAGGATAAGGGATAAATAAATGATAATTATATACATACAGTATATACAAGTGCGGCAGGTAATTGCCTTGTGTATGAAATGTGCTATTCAAATACATTTTCCCTGCCTGCCTTGCCTTATTATTATTATTATTATTATACAAATTTTGAATAATTATTATTTGTAATAATAATAATATAATAATAACTGTAATAGAGTAAATATTAAAATCTAATTATTTACAATTATAACAGTAAATAGTGAAGAGCTGTCAGTGGTAAAAAGTAGCTTGCGAGCCGAAAAAGTGTGTGCACCCGAGTTAGAGGGAAACCTGGGCCTATAACTGCAGAGTAGAGAACAGTGGGAACGGCTCCACCTTAGCCACCATTTTACTGGTGTGTGTGTCATCATAACATAATCTAATCGCGAGAGTGGACATGGGCTCGTCTGTAAGCGGTCACATTTACTGGTTCAGTAAACGGGAAGAGATTCAAATTGTGATGTAGCTGGTTATGATTGAAAGTCCGCATAAACAGGACTGAATCAAAACATAACCTAACCACTAGAGCAGACATGGGCTCGTCTGTGAACGGTCGCATTTACAGACCTTGGAGTCACTTACCAATAAACGAGAAGAGATTTGTCACCTTTATAATAAGTGCTGACTTGGACACTGGGAGTGAGACCCAAAACCAAGGCAGGCCGACTTGATTATAATGTATCATGTTTTTCTGCAGTCAGTGCCTTCTCCTCGTCCTTCTCTCTCTGCTCTATTTCAGATGTCGTGAAGCTGATGATGACAATTCCTGATCTGTGGTTCACGGCTCAACTAGTCTGGATGTTCTATGTCTCTATCCTGTTCTGTTGGTCCTTCTGTTTACTAACCACAACCAGTCGACGCAGATGGCTGCCACCTCTGAACCTGGTTCTATCGGAGATTTCTTCCTGTTAAAAGGGAGGTGTTTCTTCCCACTGTCGCTAAATGCTTGTTCATGTGGATCTTGTTGAGTTTTTTTCTTTCTTATTATTAATTTTATGTTTTGATAAGCGCATTGAGATGACTTTGTTGTAAATTGCGCGATACAAATAAAGTTGAATTGAATGTGTGTGTGTGAGCTCGCTGTGATGTGTGTGTGTGTGCGTGTGTGTGTGTGAGCTATCTGTGATGTCTCACCTTTGTATTGCTGACTCTGTGCTCCGTCTCCAGCCTGAGCGTCAGGACTCCCACTCAGCCCCAGGCCCAGGGCGTGGTCCCTAACTACCGGGTAGCCAAGCACCCCTGAGCACAAAGGCCTCTGTTCCTCCTCCTCTTCCTCCTCCTCCTCCTCCTCCTCGTCCTCATCCTCATCCTCTCCCTCCTCGGCAGAGTCTGTTCTCCCCTCCGCTGCGGAGGAGGCGTAGATCTCCCTCCCCCGCTCGGCTGCTGGGAGAAACCACATATCAGGGAAAACACCCACATCTCGGGGGGCCACAAGGTAGCCTCGGTTTATCAACAACAGGTTGAGTGTTTTCTGGTTCAACTGAGGACAAATGATGCTCATGAGACTTTAGCAAGAAAGTGTATTTGTCCAAATAAAAACGAGAATCTCATGAGGAAAAGAAAAAACAGCACAATGATGTGAAGTTTTATGTGCAAACCCATCAACTTGGCGTCATTTTAACTGAAAGCTCTATTAAAATATCTTATATATGTTGGAGAGGGTGTGGAGAGGAAAAAGCAAGCTGTGTGTGCTTCCTACACGCCCTACTCTGAGCACATTCTGGAAAGAGGTTGAGAAGATACTGACAAATATCTTTGACCTAAATCAAAACCTGAAATCAGAAAACTTTTTGGGAATAAATGTATCATTAATAATAAACAAGGTGGATATCCCACTCTTGAATGTTTTATGTATTGCAGCCATGAAGCAGGTGACTAGGACATGGAAACAACAAATTTCACCCAAAATAAATCGTTGGTTGAGAACAGTATAGAGCAAACTTTAGATGATGAAAAATGTCATCAAAAATTAGAGATAACTTGCAAAAAACTAAAAAAAAAATTACTTTTTACTTTATTACTTTATTTTTACTTTCACTTTATTTACTCATTTTTTTAACATTGTTTTTTAACAAAACAGAAAAGTAACCTAACCCCACCCCAAGAGCAACCACAGACATTTTCTTGTGAAAATGGTTTGTTTATATTATTTTTAAACTGGTTGATGGTTGGACATTGTTTCAGCTCCACACTCAGTGTGTTCCATAGCCTTACTCCATTATTTGTTACGCAGAATCTTTTCATTGTTGTTCGACATCTCTGAATCTTAAAACTCAACTTTTCCCTTTACTCATCATTTACTCTGAAAATAGACCATTACATAATTTCATAACTTTTTATTTCTCCATTTTTGGGGGGGGTTGTTCGGTTTTGGTCTGTTTTTCTTTTTTTATTAAAAAAAAGATAGAAAAAGGACTACCAGTATCTCTCGTCCAAACTAAAATAAAAAATTTGGATTCTTCCAAGTTTGATTCAAAGGGCAACCAAATCAGTGGCAGATGCAAAGTTCTTCTTTAGGTCTAAAATAAATAACAACTTAATAATAGAGAACATTATGGTAGCTGTTCAATTTTCTGTGTGGATGAATTGATCAAGACATTAATAGCGTGTTGCTGGTTTACAGATTCAAACAACTATTGACAAGTAGACATTTCTAAACTATTAGGAATACGTGACATTGCCAGATACTGGTGGGACTTTAGCTCTAAAGGTCGTATAGATTCAGTTTTCCCTCCTACTCTTCCTTGTGTTGAAGTGTTTCTGGCTAAGATAATGTCACAGGCTCAATCTTTTATCCAATACAGATCCTTTACCTAAAGAAAACCTAAGTGTACATACATGGGGGAGTCTTTTCAAAGGCTAATCTTTCTTTTACGTAACATAGCAGCTATCAAGCTAGACCCAGGGCAGTGGTTACTGATAGCGGAGTTCCAGCTCTGCTCAGTTAAGTGGGAACTTCACATTGTACATTTCACCTTACATAATATAAACTGTCTCCCAATCTCAAGAATGCGTTCAGGGTATGCTAGGCTGGGCTACGTGTCCACTATACTATGCTAAAAACTAATGTGACAAATTACCATGTTTTTCTCAAATAATACATGATTGAGATATTTTCAGGGATTCCTTCAAAATAAACGACTGTTCTAAATTTGAAAAAATTCCAGCTGCAATGTTGTAGAGTTAGCGTGTTTAGCACGTTTACATAGCCATTGAAGCATGTACTACAGTGCATTGTTCATGAGTCTCTGTAAATTATTTAAGCCCTACTTTATCCTTTGTAAAATGGAAAAACTCACTCTATAGAGGTCGTAGTATTCTTAAAACAAAGCACAAGCTAAGATTTGTTTTAAAACTGTGTTAAGTATTTGTGCTTCAGTTATGCTAACTGCCTAAACTCCAAGGTCGTAAGGCAAAGTAGCTTGAAGTTTTGTCACAAAACCACCCAGTTTGCTCACCTGAAGAGGATTTCTGTTTGTGCGATACCCGTCTTCGACACTTGTCGTCGTCTGTGTGTGACCCGTCTGCTTCAGAGAAGCTCGTCTTTAAAGAAACGGAAAGTACGTAACATTGGAACACATGAAACAGTTTGCTGCTTTAAGTTAAAACTACGACTAGCAATTCATGAGCCTGGGTTGCTAAATTTGACACTGTAATCTGCTCCCTTGTCACAAGAGCGCGCACGTCGCCAGGCTGAAATCAACTCGCTTAAATTAGCGTGTCATAATCGAGATTCGTAGGTCAGCTTCTGTATGAATGTTTGGTCAGGTGAAGCGTGCTAACAGAGGTACTGTAAATCCAGGATATAATTATCTAGCTTCGTAGTACAGGCCCTACAAGTAATAAATACAATTGTAAAATCAATCCTAAAACATACTGAAAGCCAGTGTAAAAACTCTAAAATGAGATAATATGGTCACATTTCTTGGTTGTTGTTTTGATTCATGCAGGTAAAAAGCCTATTACAGTTACCTAAACAAACAAGAAGAGATAAAATAATGTAAAATTGTTTCTGTCTTTAAAAGTTAAAACAGAGCGTATTCTAGAACTCTGTGAATGACCGTTAACCGACTCACCTTTGCCTTTTCGTCCCGGAGGTTAAAAGTCAGCTCCAGGTTGGTGAGAAAGTTGTCAGCAAACTCTGGATACATGTCCAGCACTTCCAGGATCTCCTCCCTCTGAATGGTGTGCAGGTCGCAGTAGCTTAGCGCTCGCACATCTGCGCAGGACTTCCCCGGTTTGCTGAACAGGTGAATCATTTCCCCGAATATGTCGTTCTTACCTAAAAAAAAAAAAAAAATCAAGCACGAGACATTAACGTCTGATTCAGGACATCTCTGAGATACTCAGAACTCACATCCAGACCTAATGCAGGTCAGTGTTTAGTGACATGTGAGAAGAGACGCCACCTGGCTGAGGAAGGTTCTGGATCCTTAAGGGCATCACAGACATCTGGAGAGGGGATTTGTGCAACGCCTGTTGGTTAATGTGCAGTCACGCAGGTCAAACTATCTTTTTATTGTTTAGTCAGTAATGACCTACATGGAAAGGCCAAATGCTTTATCATGCTTGGTTAATGGGGGGCTGGTTGATGACTACGGAAGGCTAGAAAAGCCCAAATTGGAAAACAAAGACAAATGTACACACAAAAAACCACAACAGTAACTTTTAAAAAATAATATGAATAAATATTTTTTGTAGTAGTTTTGTAGTTATTAAGGGGAAAAAAACTGCATCCTTATATTAATCAAATAAAAGTTGAGATAGTGAATTCATCCATGGTTCTGGTTCTGCTCCAGTTTTCAATGCAGTCTGTGGATATTTCAGTAAAAAGCTGCTCACGTTGATGTTTTGTTTTGCAGTGTTACAGTGCAAATAGTATCCAAATAAACTGGTGACTGACTATCAACTGTAAGGTAGAATAGATGTTACATCTTCTACGATTTGATACTTTTGCAAAAACAATTACAATGCTTTTTTGAAAGCAGTAAAAATATATACAGTATATATTTTAATACCGTGAGCCACTAACAGCAGCCGTCAACACACACAGAAGTTGATCACAAGAAACAAGGAGCACCACTAGACTCATTACACCACCTCTGGTTCCTTTAATCATATATCGTGTGTGCTTTTCGTAACATCCATTTTCTTTGTTTTGATTTATTTATGCATTAATAATGTTTCAATTCACCAGCTCATCAGTAATGTGCCTTATACATTGCTCTTTTTTTTATTGTAAGGAGTAAAAGTCCGCCCCCCTGTGTGGTGAGAATAAAATGAAGCTCTAGTCCTAGTTTCCCTGAAAATATCCAAATATCTCACAAACAGAACAAGATTTAATTTTAAAACAGAAAAACGCTGATTATCTGATTTTTGATATTTCCGTAATTCTGTTTTGGCTTTAAGTCAGTAAAATAAAATAACCACACTGTTTATTTGTTATTTTTATTTGGTTTTAAAACGGAATAACCAAAGAACGAAGCGTACACAGATTTGAATATTCTTACAGGAAGTCCGCAATGGAAAGATTTAAGTACTTTAGCTAAAGACGACCTCACCTCAAATGACAAGGTTCACTAAGCAGAGTGAGTGAAATAAAGGCCTGGGAGCATAGGAATGATGTATAATGAGTACGTGGGAAAATAGAGCAATCAGCAGTTCTTCTGCAGAAAAATATGCTGACTGAGTGTAACCTAGAATTTCACCATACATGGTTCTTGCTCATCTTGACCCTGTTGTGTCATCGGCGTTCACAAAACCCTATTGACCGTGTGGAAAAATAAAGCAGGACACCCTCGGCACCGTCTTCGTGGAAACAAACTGAAAAAGCGGGATGAGATTTACTATTTACCTCTATCACCAAGCAAACAATCAATACCAAAAAACTCTGAAAAAACTGTCATTTTCTGTCCCTCCTTTCCTTATTCGAGGCATCCTGAGGGATATTTATTTAATCACAATATAAATAAAAAGGAAAGAATAAACGCACCAAGGATGGCCACCACCACGTCGTCTTTGAGGATTTCAATGGATCCACGGGACACAAAGTAGAGCGCCGTCAGCACGTCGCCACTGTGGACTAGCGTGTCTCCCGGGGGTGCGTGGGTAGTTTTGAACCTCATGGCCAGGGCCCTCAGGCAGCCTTTGGTGGCTCCACGAAAGGCTTTGCAGCCCTGCAGCAGGCTCTTGTTCAGGTGGAGGCAGATGTCTGCCTGCAGGCACTCTGGGAAACCCTTCAGGACCTGGAAGTGAAACATGGGTCAGAGCACAATCACATATAAACGGATGCTTCTCTTTCTTCTAAATATGTCTTTCAATGCAAATTAAGTGTTTGGTTTTGGTGACGTTGGGGGTCAAATTAACAGGCTCTCCAGAGAACTTTGAGACTATTGCCACTTGTGTTCTTTCCTTCTTCTCAAAACCTTTTCACACCCCTGCAATGTGGGTTGTTTTTATCTTTACAAGGCTTTAGGCAGCCTTGAGGGAGCTTTAGAAAAGACAGCAGACAACATTTAAAGAACAAAACGCGGCAGAAAAACAAAGCGTACGGCAGGAGGTCAGCGCATGGGTTGGAGCTTTGCAACAGTCGGATTATTATTATTATTGCCTCTATAACTATTGATTTAAAACAGAAAGCAAGATGCTTAATTCACATTACATGCAACAAATAAAGCTTAAACAATATAGCTTTCAATAAAAAATCTGAATGACAAAGATTGTTTGTAAAAAGAAAAAAAAAGCAAGTGTGATGATCAGCAGATTAAAAAACCTACGGAAAAACTTTAATTTACTATAATTCACATTTAGATTATTGGAAATATTTTGAACATAAAGAATACATATAATTAATTTTGAGATTAGCTATTCAAATAATGTCTTATAAAAGTACATTCATATTTTTTTTTTTTTTACAAAACAGAAAATGTTTTTTTTTTAAATGCATTATTCATAGTTTTATTTTGAAAATTACAAGAATACGTCAACAGTCCTGGTGTTTCTGGTAAAAGAGAGAAAAGAAGTCATAACGCCTAAATCATGTAATTACTACAAAAGAAAAAATGATAAATGTAAACAATGTAAGATCACCAATCAAAAAACCTATGGAAAAACTTTAATTTACTCTAATTCACATTTAGATTATTGAAAATAGTTTTAACATGTAGATAAAATATAATTAATTTGAATATTAGCTATTCGAATAATATCTTCTAAAAGTACATTCATGAAAAGCTTTTTTTTAAAAAAAAACAAAAAAAAAAATATTTTTTTAATGTTGCATTAGTATAATTTTATTCTGAAAACAAATCATTTAATATGATGGCAATTAAATCTAAAACGTTATTATAACGAGGCTGGTGTTAAATTACATGAATCGATCAGCAGTACTGGTGTGAAAGAGGCTAAAATATAAAATGCAGGCTTGTTTAGGGTAAACAAAAGGAAAATGTATTAGGATTATTAAAGTTAAACCTACGTATTTTAGTAGAACAGATGCCCTTTTACAATTAAAGACATTTATATAATTTAAAGCGTATAACTCCAACTGGTGTATGAAAACAAATAACACACTTACCCTTCAAAGACAAAAAAACAGTGACCACTGACATAACAATTAAATCTCCGGACAACTCAAACTGACTGTAAATAACCAGCAGACTCTCAAGACACTGGAAGGCAAGAGAAAGAGCGTTGACGACAGGAAGAAAAAAAGCAGAAACAACCAAACTTTGTCTGTTTGCACTCGACACAATGTGCTAGGGACACATCACAGATGAGAGAAGCGTTCCCTGAGATGAGTTTCCTGGGCTCAGACAAGGATTTTTTTTGTTGTTGCAAACAACAAAAAAGTGGATCAGTAGATTTGGAAAGGAAAGACTGAACAACATTTGGCAAGCACAGGTGCCATCACAGAGCACACTGCCAAGCCTCCCACAAGTGGGAGGGAAACCTGGCAGGACCCCCGCGTGGCTGTGCACACACTCAAAGGCGTGATTCACTCCGTCTCTGGTACTAGATGAGCATCATGGGGGTGTTTTTGAATGCACATGCAGAGAGAGAGACCCTACAGCTGGCCACATGCAAGCCTACTGCAGTATACATACGCACACATACTGTAAATCCATGTTGTGTTTACACAGCAGGTTTACAGTATAGGCGGCGTTTGGTGTGTGTTCCTAGTTCCAAAAAAGTTGACAAGTTGAGTAAAATGTCCTTTAAAATATTCTCAATCACACATTTTACTTTTAAAAACATCAAAATCTACATGATCATTTGCAAATCTAACCGTAATGAATCATGATTAAGTGCATCTCGTGAATTTTAAAACATGTCAAGTTATTGCACATCGTGCTCCATTTTCATTTTTTATTTTATTTATTTATTTTTCCATGCTGTTTTCAAACTGCATAATATTTTTAATATACATATATATATATATATATATTAGATAAAATATATAAAATATTAAATATATATATAAATTACTGCATCAGTATATTATTATTTGTATTTTATTTTTATATATTATGTATAAAAATAATGAAAAAATTACAATAAAATAAAAATGTATATATATATATATTAATAAATTAATATATATTATTAATATTTATTAATTAATATTATTAATATTTTCTTCATATATTAATTTTTTGTGTATTTAAAAAAATAAATAATTAAATAAAATACAAAATTATATATATATATATATATAAATGACTGGATCATTAAAGAATTTGTTTTATTTTGATTAAATTACCTTACATGAACAAGATAAATGATATAATCTGTTATTACCTAATCATTGTTATTTTAAGTTTCTAAAATTCTATAACTGCATTTGTTGTTTTTGCCGTGTAGTGTAAAATTGTAATGAAATTCTTAAAAAAAACCCACAAAAACTAATGCGGAAAAATAATGCAAAAAAAGCATTATTTATACGCAATAATACGCAAAGCCCTAATAAAAACAAAACCAAGCAGCATCATACATTTGTAATGGAACTGGGGAAAACACCATATCACACCATTATTTGGAGCAGATTTATATGTACGTAAATTATAAGAATTATAATCATTTCTTTTATTTTTTTGCATCCATTTTGTTTATTCAATTTTACGCACGTTTCAGCCTTTTGTGGAACAGAGGTTTTGTGTAATGAATGAAAGACCCTCGTTAAACATGCATGGTTTGGTTTTGTAATGACAACTGTGTCTCAAATGGTTTTTTTTCTTTTGTGTACATCACAGTTCAAAGATAACATTGCATTCAAATACTGAATAACAGACAGTAGTTGAGTACCTCCTGCTCTTACCATAGTGGTGCGGTCATTCCATTTGACATGTGGCAGGCATGGAAAAGACAAACTTCTATAAGTACCTCCAGCAGTTTCATGCTAAAGAAAGCTAGAGTGACTACAGGCAATACACAGTACGTCTGGTTTATATTGCATTGGTGGCTATGGCTAAACATTGTGTTGCATACCAGAGTTTCTCAAATGGGGGTATGCGATGGCACTACAGGGCGTACTTGAGATAGAGAGAGACAAATGAACAAATCAAGTGTCGGTCTTGGTCTAACCCCAGGCGTGATATGACGGGAAATGATAAAAACTGTAGAAATAAATCTATTCAGGAGCCACTAAATGTTTTTCAACCTTGGAGTTTAAATGGGGTCGCCTAAAATTGAAATACATTTTTGAAATATTTTAATTCTTCTTCTTTTTTTAAAAAATTAAAACAACTGTATTTCTATGCTTTCACTTTGTCAATCTAGTTCAACTAAAATACAGGAAATATTAAAAATAAATACATATATACAGTATATATATATATATGTCTGAGCTCAAACATGTTCAAAAACTAATTCTAGAAAAAAATGTCTTCGGGGTTGCCAGAAATTCTTGATAATATGAAAATGGGGTCACGATCCAAAAAAGGTTTGGAACCACTGCATTAAATAAGGTTTATTACCACTTATTTACAAAATGTGATTCTTTAAAATGTGTGTTATCGCTTGTCCATCATCCCATTCCATCATTATGATCTATAATTGTTTTTTATAGTATTCTGAGCAAAATGTCATACAAAGGGGGTACTTCGATTCAGAAATAAGACAAAGGGGGTACTAGAACCTAAAAGGTTTGAAAACCACTGTAATGTATACAAAGCAGAGGAAGCATCTTTAGAACTCACACATGATGTTATCAAAGAGAGAGAAATGGGAGGAGAAAGCCAATCACAACCCAGGTTGTGTTACCACTGTGTGTACCCACTCCCCCTCGTACCATGTTCATGTCGATGCCGTTGGTGTACGTCCAGGCGTGTTGAAAGTACTCCTCCAGCCGCTGCCTCAGAGGGTTTGGGATCTGGTGAAAGCGGATGAACTCTTTGACCCGTAGCATCTGGAGGTGATACCTAGCCGTACCTGAGTACAACCTCTGGATGATGGCTGACACGTTTCCGAAGATACTGGCGTACATTAAAGCTGGCGGGGAAGAGCGGTGGAGTAGAGTTCGGTTAAACGTGTAGCAATGATTACCTTTACTACTTCTACCTAGATTTGCAAATCGATGTGAAATGTACAGATTAAAAAAAGGTTTGGAAAATTATCACTTTCGATGAAAGCATATCTTGGTTCAGGCTGAGCGATCTCAACATTTTTTTCTCAAAATGACGATATACGATATTAATCTCAATATCTTTACCTCAATAAAGTCTGACCAGAAAGACAATTCTGGGTTAAATTTGTAGATGAAAAATGCCACACAGGCACATTTATTAACAAGCAGCTAAACAATATGTGCCATTTTTGGCTTTTTCTCCTCAAAGGGACAGCACGTGTGAGTGAGTTCTGTAGTGTGGCCTTTTTAAAGGCACAGGTCTGGGTGTGGACACACTCAGAAATCCATCCAACTGTGCTTTTCATTCTGTTCTGAGATGTAATGAAAGCAGCAACTCCTAAAACTAGTATTTTAAAACAAAAAAATTGTAAAGGACAGTTTGAATAACATGAAATACTTGTATGATGTGACTTGTACTGTATGATTGTATAAATCAAAACAAGTTAAAAAAATAAAAAAAGATAGTTCTTGATATACGCAATATTGTCATTATTTATATTGCCAGAATAGAAAACTTGATATATCCTAATTCTCTATATATTGCCCAGCCCTTATCTCGATGTTAAGATCATTTAAACAGTAACTAAACCCCTGCTTTCTCCTGACCTGCCATGAGGAGGGAAATGAAAAAAAAATGCCTTCATTATGGGCGGGGCTCCAGGAGCTGTTAAGACATGCCTTGTCTATACTATAACATCTCAAATGAACAATCTATGCTATGCTAACTAGCTACTCATTATACCTCTCTCTTCTCTCTTCTTTCAATCTAACCTACTCACCACAGATTGTATATAGAGCCCACAGGTGATATCTTTTATAAAAGGGGCGGGGCTAACAGTGCTTGTTTGTGATGCAGGATGGTCCCAAAACATTATATGATCTTGTTTACAGCCAATAGTAAAAATTAATTGTAATAACTGGATTTTAACCCATAGAGGGCAGTCACGCTGACATTTTACAGCTAAATAAACCGAATTGAAATACTTTGACTAAAATGTTGAGAGTTGGACCAGGATCAACCAACAGCACTACTTCATACCCAAATACATGGTTTTGGGGTTTAGTTACTCTTCACGCGACCACTTGAATCTGAATAAAGACTTGATGAGCAGTCTAGACCCGGCCCAGTCTCAGCTGTCACTCACATCCAATGAGCATGACACAGATGGAAAAGATCTTCTCAGAATTGGTGTTGGGGGACACGTTCCCAAAGCCCACACTGGTCAGGCTGCTGAAGGTGAAGTAGAGCGCTGTGACGTACTTGTCTTTAATGGATGGACCCGAGCTTGGGTCACTGTAGTTGTATTTCTTGCCTTTAATAAGAAAGAGATAACAAGCCTGATAAATTATCGGTTTTGAACTCACACTCAAACCCAGACGTGTTGTCTTCAGACTCTACCTATCGATACTCCAAGGTTGTCCAGCCAGCCGATCTTGTGCTCTAGGTAAGGCTTCTCCACGTTGCCGATTGCGTACCAAATGCAGGCCAACCAGTGGGCAATCAGGGCGAAGATGCACATGAGCAGCATGAGGACAGCGGCGCCGTACTCAGAGTAGCGGTCTAACTTGCGCGCCACTCTTACCAGTCGTAGAAGACGTGCCGTCTTTAGCAGCCCGATTAGAGTGGTGGTCTGAAAAACAAATTTGTTCACTTAAAATAATTCAACAAGAGTATTACTAGCAAAGTTTCCATTACTCTTGGAAATGCACAAAATCTAAATCGTGCAATGAAACACAAAAACTTTCAAATATCGCTAAAGAGTTGTTGCGCTTTCATGAGGAAGAATTTCAGATGTTTCGATATTGAAATGTGTCTCAAAAGTGGTATAGAAACACTTTTTCCGCAAATAAAGGTCACAGAACGTGACGTACCTGGTGGTCACCTGACCACTTCTCTCCAAGTAAACATGACGCGGTACATGTAGACAGAAGAGGAGACCGGGACATTTCTTAGCATTATACTTTATTAGTCCCATATTAGACGTGAAACACCAAAGGAATGCAAAGTTCCCGTGGTGAAGTCTCGTGGGATGAGATTTCACGGGAGGAGCGAGGCTCCTGCCCAAAAAAACGTTCCATGGAAACACGTTCAAAACACAATTATACTTTGTCAACATTTAGAAATATTGCTTTTATTTTGCCAAAATCTGTAATGGAAACCCAGCTAATGACATGCAAAGGGTTACAGTGCTTCAAAGTGATATCAATAGTGAGTAAAGCTGATGTGTTTGCAAAGAAAACTGGGATTATTGATGATCTGATGCAAAGCAACTTCAAACAAAAGTCAGATGAAGCCATGACTCTTTAACGTCCCTTTGACATCTTTTTCATGTCGATGCTAAATTAAACTACAAACCACGAATAGTGCTTCCACAATGTATGTTTTATTATTGAGTCTCTCTTGATTGAAAAATTGACCGTGTACAGTAAAATCTTGCACAGTTTTCAGTTCGGCTTGTGATTGTGATGCATGACAAGGTTCTGGTATCTTCTAAATAGCAACTCGCAACTTTTACGCCTCTCTTCAAGTGGCTAGCGTGAAGTGTATTCCATGGCAGACAATCCTGTACTCATTACTTTACTCAACTGAGATGCTGTATCCTAGACCTCATTCACATTAATGGGGGTAATGGGTGGGTGATGTGGCCAACAAATGCCAGAGGACATACATGACCAGTAAAGTACCATCGCCGGTCCTTGTTGCTTCCTTTCTGGTACGTCCTTATGTGATATTGTAGACTAATCCAAGTTTTCCAAGTATATAATTGCATACTGTGGGTCTAAATGCACTGTACATACGCTTTTATGCTGCTCCAGAACACAAAAAGCAAGTTACCTCCTCTGGTTTAATGAAAATTGGATGCTGCTGTGAAAATTACAAAAATGTAATAAACAACTAATTAGTGCCAAGCTGTGCATTATTTCATTCTCATGTTAACGGATGTTTCCATGTTATATTTAATAGAATATCTTGGCAATAAAACATATGATGTCACAAATGGTGACAATGGGACTTTAATAAATATACAGGAGACAGTTGTGCTAGTTTCTGTTGCTTTTACTTTAACTGAAACATTAGCGTGATTATTCTATTAAAGGCTTTTTTTTTTAGCTGATGTTGAGGTTTGCTTTCAAAATGAATACATATATAATGCATATTGGAGCCTTTGTCACTCTTGAAAGTCATTCACGTCGAATGAGCGCACCTTTAACCAGCCTCGCAGAAAGCACGCGCACACTCCGGTACATGCTTGAATGCATACATTGCAATACACACACGGCTTTCTGCGTTTTAATCCTCCAGCTTCTGGCATGGGCCAATTAACATCTAGATAATGTGGTGAACTAGGGAGAAGGGCACAATGTATGACTACATCACAAGTCTCAATCTATTAGTGTCGGGCAATCTGTAAACACAATAAGGGGAAATGCTAATGGGTTCCACGACTTTTTATCATGCCAGACAATTATCCTAATATCCTTTGGGAAATCATCACGAGCCACCTCCTGCAGTAAATGTGCTTTCCCATGTACTGTAGATGCTTGCGTGTTTACACCTGTTATGTAAGGGATTGTAAATATGACAACAAAAAACACAAAGAAGGCCTAAGGCTGTCCATATTTTAAAGTTAGCGATTCGTGAGAATGAGAGGGTCTTGGGTATAGCGAGAAGGATGGCC
Source organism: Gouania willdenowi (assembly GCF_900634775.1). Lineage (NCBI taxonomy): Eukaryota > Metazoa > Chordata > Actinopteri > Blenniiformes > Gobiesocidae > Gouania > Gouania willdenowi. Next base: position 9,129,583 of record NC_041045.1, read on the forward strand.
GTGGCAAACTTTGACAGCTTCATTAAAGAACTTTCGTCTCCCCTAAATCACCCCCATCATTCACCAAGCTATGAACATGCAGCTCGCCCTTTCACTGACAACACAGTGAACAGTGCATGAATCATCCAGGAAACAGATTTGCACTAAACTATTGCCTGAGAGCCTGTCTGAGGTGTAGTGCGCTTTGACTTTGAGTGACCCACACACACACGACACGAAGCAGTCCACACAGCGTAATGATGATTAAAGTCTAGGCTTACACTAAATCAGAGTTGTTTTGGGGGCCGAGCGGTAATGCTAAACCTCCCATCGACCACCAGCTGCATGAGGAAGTCTCGACAAATATCCTTCGGGCCATCTGCCACAATACCACTCATTAAAAGCCGAAAAACTCACTTGTGTCTCACTGCTAAACAGTTTTTTTGGGTAGACTGTATGTAGTATTTCTAGGAGTAACACAAAGTATGTACTTTTAGAAGCAATGCAGCTTAAAGCTAATTAGGGGTACTTTAGTTTAAAACATAATTCACTACAAAGAGATAACATACTGTACCTCTGAGCACCAGCACCTGTTGGTGAGGACAAACAGGGATGTTTTTATGTCTTTATTATTCAATCAAACAAAAATAATAGATTTGTAATAATAAAACAAATACTAACTCGTGTTTACAAATCAAAAACATTTTTGTTTGCGTTTCCTGAAGTTTCGGTTGCGGTTCAACTTCAACTTGTGGGCGGGGCCTCCTCCGGACGATGTTAGAAGTTTTTTTAATTGGTCAGTTTGCGCATGCGCTACGACCAGAGCTTAATTTGGGCCAAATCCTGCTGGAGCAAGACCTGGCCCCTCCCAGATTTTGACCGGCACTTATTTTGATTGGATCCAGCACCTTGTTTATTTTCTATTTTTTATTTTCCCAGCACCTCATTTACTTTTAGGTGTTCTGAGTATCATATTTGGACAGCTGTGTCTTTTATTGAGTTGAAATCAATGGATATATCATTGTAAACACAAAACTGAGTATAAAAACTGAGCGCGAGTGAGGAAGAAAGAGGTGTTACGGCAAATTTGCGGTTGACCTCATTTGGAGACATGATTTATTGCTCTGGTTGAATGATGGAGTCCAGGCGAGGCATTGATGATTTTATAAAAAAGGTTTATTATAAAACTAAATAAAAAAGAGTACAAAGATGGACAAAATTAGTGACCGCCCCAGGCGGACGTCCGATGATCGAGTGGCACAGTTCTAACTCATCACGTATATTCCCCCTCAGTCCCCCTCCCTCCTCCCCCCGGGAGATAAAGAGGACAGGGTGGAGGTGAACGAAGAGAGTGAAAAGAGACAGTTTCTTCTTTGGGTCAAAACAACCAGTTCTCTGGTATCTCCTGATTGTCGTGAGTGTTGGAGGTGTGTGCGTGTATGGTGTTTGTGTGTATGAATGGATGTGTATTGGGTGTGTATGTGTGACTATGTGATGCCTCCGTGTCTGAGGGATAAGATGTGTTTTGGGAAGCTGACCTCGAGAAGAGAGCAGAAAACATGAGACAGCAGAAATGAAAAGTCTCAACTTAAAGCCTTAAAAAGAATAAGGTCTATGAGTAAATATGTTAATAAACATAACTAACGATTTTTGCCCCGACAGAGGAAAGTCAGGCCACGCCCAGGCTATGTCTAAAGTGTGATTTTTCGCAAAAATTGTGTCTTGGAAGACGGTGGACAATGGCAAAAAAAAAGGCAGTTGGATTAAAGAGAAGCTAAGCGTGAGGTAAAGTATTTCTGTGGATATAACAGAGCAGCAGCAGCAGTTAGCGTAGAGAGTAGCAGCATTTTTAGCAACAATACTAACGCCTCCAACGGACAGGACACGGGAGGAGAACTATCCAGGGAAAATGAGGAGGACTCAGGGACAGAGAGAAGAGGAGGAGACGACGATAAAAGTTCTGCCATGGACATTGATACAGAGGCTAAGCTCAAACTTATTTAACTTATGAGAAATAAGCTGTGAAATATGTAACAGAAAGTTGGGAGCAGACCTTCTCTTTTGGACAAATAAAAGGTAAGCACACGTTATGTTTTCATTTTTCTGCTGCACTGCTGAATCACTAGGTGTAAAAGTGGTTAAACTAGCAGTGATTTAGCGCTGTCCTTGGTGCTGAAACACAGCAGATTTTGGCAGCTGTCACTCAGAGAGAGAAATGGATGCTCCGTAACAAGTGACTGGTTGTTGCTTGGAAGTTAATTGGCTGTTTGTGTTCATGTGATATTATTGGCCCAATTAGCGAGCAAAAGTTTTATGTGACATTATTGTCTCTTTCTTATTGCCGGAACAACACGCGGCCAGTGTTTCAGGACCTGATGCTTAATTTACAAATTAGGCACTGCCGTGACCCTTTGTCGTCACCGGTCGCGGGGTCATTTGGACAAAACTACACGAATCCCATTCACTCCCATCTCTGAAAAAAGCAAAAGTTTTTTCCAGTTATCAATACAACACCATTTAAACAAGGTCAGTTTCCGCTTGTGTCGCAATAAGTTTGTGCATAATTTTCTTATTTATTTCCGTGTTGTTACAGTAGAATGATATGCTTAGGCATTACAAATCCATTATTTTTGCTTGCAAATTCTTTTTTTGTTTGATTGAATAACAAATCTACTTCCATAGTTTTCCTTCTCAGTAAACTCTGAGTAATCCAGAACACACTGAATCAGTGTCGCTACTGGGCCGTGAAGAAGCCAACATGGCGCTGACCTCGTCTTGCTTACAAAGAGTTTACTTGTACCTGTGGCTGTTTCACAAGGATTAATGACGAACCTCTTTGGACTGAACCTCTAGTCTTCTGATAGGGGTGCAAATAATGTTAACGACAAGTGACCTTTAGGGAGTCAACTCAGCTGTCATTTCTGGGTGCAACGGCATTGCTCACAACATTCCACTGGGAGGAGCAACGGAGGAAAAGTTGTTTTCAATGCGTGATCGTCGCCTAAACCGTGTGTCAGACACATTGTTGGAGTCTCTACATTGACTATAAAAGTGAATGTTTGTGTGTTGTTTTATTGACTGTATGTTAACCAGGGCTGGGGTCAATTAATTTTTTCAGTTACAAGTACGTTTTCGATTATCAGTGTTCAATTACAATTCAATTACGATTAGTTATCAGCATTTTTTCTAATTCAAATTTAATTCCAATTCTTATGTATCCTCAGAAAGTCAATTACGATTACGTTCTCAATTACTAAAGTTCAATTACAATTAATCACAATTACGGAGCCTGGAATAAATAACCTAATAAAAGTTAACCTTCTTCTTGTGTTAGCTTCCTGTTAGCATCTCTTATGCTAACGGGTCCTAAATCAGCTGTAAAATACACTAAAAACAAATAACTATCATCTAATTTATTTATCTATCTATTTGAAATAAGCTATGTAATCAATAAAAAGACATGTTTTAATATTTTTTTAAATGGTAATAAGTGTCAAACCTTGTTATAAAAAATATAATAACTGTTAACTACATATGTGTAGAACTGTACAATATTTATAGAATTTTTATAGATTTTTATAGAATTTATTACATTATTTATTATACAAGTCAATTATCTGAACTTAATTACAATTTAATTAGGATTACAACAGCAACAGATTTTTAAAAGTACAATTATAAATACGTCATAGTTGTAATCAATTATCAATCACGCGATTACAATTATAACTGACCCCAACCCTGATGTTAACCCTTACCTAAATGTTTATAGCACATTAGAGCTGCAACTAATGAGTATTTACATAATTGATTAATTGATTTTTAATTGATTTTTTTTCTCTATAAAGCACATTTAAACCCTGTTTAAGCTGATTAAACTGAAATATAAGTGTCTCTCATGCACAAACGCGCGCGAACGCAAGTCACACAAACACTGGTGAGTGCGGACACAAAAAACACTATGCGCGAGCGCACACAAACTCTCATGGTGCACACACACAAACACTTGTGGTGTTCGCACACACAAACACTCATGCGCGAACGCACACACAACAATGCGCACACACAAACTCGTGGTACGCGCACGCAAAAGACACGTGGTGCGCGCACACAAAAAACAATGCGCGCGTACACAAACACTCGTGGTGTGCAGAAACGCACAAACACTCATGGAGCATGCACACACAAACACTCATGCGCGCGCACACAAACATTGTGCGCAGACTCACAAACACACATGCATGCACACAAACACTCGTGGTGCGCGCACACAAAAAAACTCGTGGTGCGCGCACACAAAAAACGCGTGGTGCGCGCACACAAAAAACAATGCGCGCGTACACAAACACTCGTGGTGTGCAGAAACGCACAAACACTCATGGAGCATGCACACACAAACACTCATGCGCGCGCACACAAACATTGTGCGCAGACTCACAAACACACATGCATGCACACAAACACTCGTGCGCGCACAGGTGAATCAAATGGCTTTGCATGAAATTCAGTAGTCGATTTATATCGATTTGTTGTTGCAGCCTCATAGCACATGTCACCTTTACACAGAATCTAAACCTAAACTGATATTGAGTATTTAATTGAAAACCATATCCCTGAAGACCAAATGAAACAAGGGAATAAAGTTAACTGTGCCAGTGGGAATATTTCAAGCACACAAACATGTACTCCCTTTAATTATTATTAACTAAGTAATATATGACAATACGCTTTTTTTCTCTGCTTGCACATCTCGGCTAACTTGTGACTTATCCAGGATTTACACAAAATACCACCAGCGTGTTGCTTTGCTTTCTCATATGGACATTATATGCAAATAGTAACATCATATTACAACAAGGCATTCATATGCAAATGATTGAAGCGCTCAACAGACTCCTGTTAGAAAGAATTGTGCACCACATCATTTCTTTATCACTGTCGAGCAGTCGTAGGCACACAGAGAATAAAAGGAGCTTCTCTCACGTGAGAGTTCCACCTGATATGTTCCAAGTAAAATCAGAATAAAAAGCCTGACAAAATTGTCAGATTTGGTATCCAGGCAACAAAGGTGCATGAGATTAAGTGTAAAAATAGCCCTCGTCTCTCTGCTGTGAACTAAAATAACACCGCTTTTAAGAAAGAAGCTAAAACTGTGCACGGGTGTGTTTTTCCAAGTCTTAGTTGATTTGAAAAGCTAAAAACAACACGCTATTTTAAGCCTTTTGACCACAAGTTGTGAACACACACACTTTGAGAGTGCATGGTGGCACGCTTCTATACGCATCATTCAACCGTCAGAGCCTGTATTTGCACCTGTCACTCATTGCTGGCCCCTGGCCATGTTCTCTCTCAGGATCGTACACCTGGTAAATAAATACAGAGTCAGCAAAGAACCAGCCAGCACACGCCATTATCTGTGGTGCACTTTGAGTGTTTAGGGGTGTTTTAAATGCTCCATTAAACCCCTTTCACAGATTATAGTGGACAGTATTGCTCTAGTGGCTATTTTTGGGCAGAAATCACATTGTTGAGTCTCTCAAAGTTACATTTCTGAGCCAAATAACAAACTTGTATGATATTTGAATGAGTTGTTTATATGTTGGTGATAAACTACCACACCAGAGTTGCTACTCCCCAGAGATAAGTGGCTATCAGCTGCTCAGAAAGTTGCTAAAAGTCACTAGATTGCGCCGTTTCTAGCTGCTCGAGCTGTAGAGAGAGATCCACCAACGTTGCCAATTTAGAGACTTTGACACTATATTTAGCAACTTTTTAGACCCTCAAAGCTTTTTCTGGTGTACCCAATTACTTTCTCGAAAAAAAACTTTAATGTTTTTTCTCGCAGTCGTGCCTCTGTATTTCTCTTGTGGTCATCATTCATCATCCAAATGTGTTTGAGCAGCTTTACAAGCTCCAACTAATGCTTTTTGTTTGTATTTTGTATGCGTTAAAACCTAATGTATTATTTTCTCTCTTTTTTTACTCCAGAAGACGACAAGTATTCTAATTTCAGAGGGGCTGGTAGGCGCAAAATGGCAGCCACATTGTAGCTTACCACCACTGGTATGACTGATGTGAGTAACTGGTGTGAATGAATAATGGTTTCTGTACGCGCTTTGAGTCTCCTCGAAAAAAGCACTATATAAATCCCAAGCCATTATTATTATTGTGTTATTTTTCTTCAATTACTAGACATTTCAGCTGACCCCACATAAAATCCAGGTGATATATGAAAATATGGAGCATTTTAAAGCTTGGATAATACAGAATATCACAGCAGAGACACAGAAAACAAAAAGTATATATATATATATATATATATATATATATATATATATATATATATATATATATATATATATATATATATATATTCCTGAATATATGGGAGAAAAAAATATACATATCTTTTATTAATTATTTTCTATTTATTTAGCTTTTTATCCAAATTCCAAATGAATTAATCAAAAAATATAATTTAAATAGAAAAATCAAAATGAAAAGTATTTAAAATCCAACTTTTATAAGTAGTTCAGAGGTTTTGCCTGCAAACCACTGAGAATGACTCACTTTTATAAAAAAAAAAAAACAAAAAAAAAAAAAATTTTCTCGGTTGTAAATTACGCATTAAATAGTCCCTGTGTTACCCTTGAATGCACGCACTCACCGAGCTTTAGCTAACTGATTCAGCTCCATCTCGTAGACGCACTAAATAGTGTCATTGCAGGCGGAGTAGTTAAGGGAGGCTGAGATGGTTTTAAGTGATTTCTGAATGCCGGGGGCCGCTCAGTCTGGTTCTGGTGAGAGGCGAGCGGAGGGAAGCAGATGTGACAGCTGAGTGTCTGATTGGTTTAGGGAGTTAAGTGGCGGATATAACGGCTCAGAAACATGACTGCCACAATACAAAGGTTGTTTTATGCAGCTCAGCAATGACAAAAAGAAGCACATTATTATTTTTGTAGTTGACTAATCTATTGTTTTTCAATGAGCCGACAAGTCACGATTATTTTTCTGTGATGAAGCACATAATTTAGAGTGCTTCAATCCTTCCATCTGTGAACGTGTTCCTTTTGTACTGTAACAACATGTTTTACAGAGAGGAATTAAAACTGACATAAAACATGTATTTGTAGTGTAGTTGTCATATTTAACACATAAAATAGCATTGAAATCACAATAAAATTATGAATACATTAAATATCACAAACTTGAAGGGGAAGTTGTCTTGAACAAAGTAGTAATAGTGTAGTAAACAGAGAGGAAATAAGTAACCCATCTTTATTTGTTCTAAGAAACCCGAAAACAGTATTTGAGGTTTATTTTCCCAAACTCGCCTGTGAAAAATCACTTTCTGAGCAACTCTACACAAACAGGTTGATTTGCGTCCTACTTATGCATATTCATGAGTGGGCGTGTCTATAGACGGGGCACTGACTTCCTCCTCCCCGCACCGTGACGTACGGCCAATGGACGGCCCGCCCTCCTCCCACCCACTCCGTAGCCGAGCTCATGCTGCTTTATAAACACGAGACAGAGCGTGGGGGCGGGGCGTTTGGCGGTACATACATAGACTTTAGAAAATACATACATAAAACTGCGCGAAGGACGCTGAAATGCTCACCTTCGTGGGTGTGTCTGTTTACATGTCAATCACGGCAGAGAGTTTCCTGGAGGCGCGGCTTCTCCAGCTCAGTGCCGCGTCAAGTTCGGCATCAAAGTGGGAACGCGTCATCAAATTGGAGCGAGGTGTTTGGGCTCACCCTGCAGTAAGAAAGGAGCAAATCACCCTCTAACTAATAATTGATGGAATTGATGGTTTCACCGGTTTGTTTTTGGTGAAAAATTCTGAAGCTTTAGAAACTTTAGGTCGCGTTTAGCTTCAGTTTTTTTTTTCCTCTTTCTGCTATTCTTCTTCTTCACTGTTTAATTGCACAAAGTTAGTGGTGCAACACTGGTCCTAGCGGTAAATGTGAGGTACTGCAGAAGAAAAGAAGCAGGAAGCGGCCGAGGGCTGGATTTTATCATTAATTTACGAGATTAAATTCAAATCCCAATTTTTGTAGTCGACATTATCGAATATGTTGACTAATCATTGCAGCTTTAAAAAAAAGTGTTAGAAATTAACCTTCTAATGAGTGTTTGTGATCTAAAAGCAAAGGACAAACATGCAAAATTAGAAATTTAGTCCTACCTCATCAGATCCGGAGCCAAAAATGAGCAGGTCAAAGGGAATAGCAGCGACCATGTCTATAAGGAACCAGCCTTTAAAGTAGTGGATGGCGATCTTCGCTGGGTGGCTCACCACTTCCTCATTGATGTTGACGTACGTGGTCCGAAAGTTGATCAGTATGTCCACAATAAACATGATGTCCACGATCAGATCCACCACGTTGAGTGGTGAGCAGGAGTAGCCACATTCCCGTCTCCGCTGCTCCTCAATGTCGTTCAGCAGGAAGGCGGCGGAGTAGGGGGTGAAGATGGCCGTGTAGATGACCAGAAGCAGAATGAGCCAGTCCCACACCGCCTTGAACGGGCTGTAGTGGAGGATGGTCCACTTGTCCATGCGGGGCGTCTGGAGTTTATACTCGGGCAGGACGTCGGCGCCTAATGAAAGAACCTGAAGCAGAATTTTTAAGTAGTGAGAACTCAACGTAAATTAATCGTGAAGCAAAGTTTTTTCATGATCTCTTATACTTTAGTTCAGTGTTTCTAAAATGGGGTTACGTGTACCCATAGGGGTACGCAATGGCACTTCAGGGGGTACTTGAGAGAGAAAGTGTGGAAAATTAACAAATAAGGCGTCAATCTTGGTCCCAACCCAGGTAAATGATAAAAACTATAAAAATAAATCTATTCAGGAGTGTTTTTCAACCATGGGGTCGGGACCCCATGTGGGGTCGCCTGGAGTTTGAATGGGGTTGCCTGAAATTTCTGAAAAATTAAAATAGATTTTTGAAATTTTATAAATATTGTTCTTTTTAAAAAAACAAAAAAAAAACAATGCACAATCTTAAACAACTGTATTTCTATACTTTCACTTTGTGAAATATAAATCTAAATCAACTAAAATGCAGTTAAAAAAAAATAAATAAATAAATATCTGAGCTCAAACATGCTCAAAAACTAATTCTAGAAAAAATATATATTAATATCAAAATGGGGTCACAATCCAAAAAAGGTTGGGAACCACTGCACTAAACACAGTTACTTTCCACTTATTTACAAAACGAGATTATTTAAAATGTGAGTTATCACTCGTTCATTCCATCTTTATGTTCTATAGTTGTTTTTAAATAGTTTTCTAAGCAAAATGTTGTCGGACAGAGGGGGGACTTAGATTCAGGAATAAGAAAACCTTTAAAAACCTCTCTAATATCAATAATAACATCGAGCTACATCAATAAATCAATAAATAAAAGAAAGGAAGGTGGACAGAGAATGAGTAGATCAAATGAAACAATAGCCTGTGAGAAATGTTTCCATTCTTTTTACAGATATCTGCAACAGTTACTGCAGCCATCTGTGAGTAAAGCTGTGACAGGTAAACAGCGTTAGCTTTGGTAAATCACATTGCATGTGCAAAGTTTCGGGCTGTAAACAATTATTATTAAGGAGCTACATAAAAAAAAAAAGATGCTTAAGATATTTACCATTAGAAGTGAAAACAAATGCTTTAATACAGGTATTTTGAACAAACTTACAATGGAATGGACGCATTGCCCAGCAATTACCAAGATTTACTCAAATTTAACAGATTGTGTCAACGATTCCGCAAGGTTTTTGAATACGTCAATTACCAAAAAAAAAAAAATCTGATTCATTTTTTCAGCTTGAAGCCTCGTTCATTTGTTAATTTAAAAAAAAAAATATTTCGAAATGTTATTTTTTGCCATCTTAGGTTGACACGCATCTTTATTTTTTGACTCGGCATAATATGTTTAACAAAAAAAGTAAAAAAAAAAAAAAAAAAAATGAAACAAATTGGTTGGTATTATTACAACAGCAGTTTTATTTTCCATTGTAAATTCAAAATAGAGCTTTCTTTAAGTCAACTTTCACCCAAATAATCAATTAATTGATGGAATAATCGATAAAAAACACTATGCATTCAACAAGAATATGGATGTTTGTAGAGATCAACACTGACCCCTGTGGCCACAGATGGTACTGCTATGTATCGCAAGCTCTCGGATGAACCTGAGAAATACTAGTGTGATTTGCTATACAGGACTGTCTTTAACATTTGATACATACTGACACTGTCAGTAGGTGGCAGTAGATAGTCGAGTAAAGTCACATAACCGGTGTATATTTTAGAATAAAGTATGACGGGCCCGTTTTAAATGTATTATGGCCCCAGCTTATAGGCGTCGAAAGTCTGAGATTTGTTGTGCAGCAGCTGCATTGTCATTCAACATCGCTTGGCAACTATAGGAAGATTTCCCATGAACCGATTCCTTGAGGCGTGATTTCCCCACATATGAAATATTCATGTGTGAAGTGATGGATGAGGAAAAGCTTCTCATGTAATGTTAACTACCCATTTGAGAATAATAATGAAATAATGTGAGACGCATGAGGCAACCTGCTTCGTTGCAGTATTTTCTGCAAACACAGAGGAAACCCTGCAAGTTTGGAAATGTTTCTCTGTCATTTATTAGGGCAGTGTTTCTCAACTAGGGGTACGTGTACATCTTGATGTACGCAATGGCACTACAGGGGGTACTTGAGAGAGACGGAGAGGGGAAAATTAACAAATGAAAGCATTAAAAATATGGGGTTTTTATCATTTTTATTTTTCGTTAAAAATGATAATACTAAATATTACCAGCAACTCATGACACAACAACAAAAACACAAAATAAGAGAATAATATACTGAATAACAAAAAGAACAGACAACAACAAATTACACAAAACGACACCAAAAACACACACACTAAGAGAGAAAAACACTTACTATTACCGGCAACACTGAAAAAAGACACAAAATGAGAGAAAAATACACAAGATCACTTCAAAGTACACACAAATAACAGAGAAACAAACCCCAAAAAAATAAATAAAAAATAATCACACACAGAGAGATTTAAATGATACCAAGAAAACTCAAAAACGACAACAAAAACACACAAAATAAGAAAAAAACATTATGAAAAATTAAAAAGAACAGATAAGAAAATACACAAAATGACACAAAAAAAACACCCAAAATGATGATTGAAATTATTTTAAATGCTTAAAATACAAAGGTCAGTCTTGGTCCCACGTCAGGAGGGAGATTACCGTAAATTATAAAAACTATAGAAATAATTCTAATCAGGAAGCACTTAATACTGTTTCATTTCACTTATTTACAAAATAAGATTCTTTAAAATGTGTGTTATCACTCATTAATTCCATCATTATGCTCTATAGTTGTTTTTTGATAGTATTCTGAGCAAAATGTAGTAGTTGGACATAAGCAGGTACTAGGATTCAAGACAAAGGGGGTACTGGAGCCAAAAAAGGTTGAGAACCACTGTCTTAGGGGATAAGAATAACTTTAAAGGGATGAAAATATAAAAATAAAAGTATTAAGGAGGGACTACTTCTGCTGTATGAAAACATATTTGAGCATGCAGGTTTGATCTGCTCCAATGAGCCTGAATGCCACAATCATGAGGCCCGTTATTGCCGTTGCCATACATTCCCGAAAAGCCTAAGCCATCAATATAACAACATTGTCATGGACCATTTCAGATAAGGGTCGCAATGACTTGGGGGTAATTATAGAAGCAGGCAGAGGATACTTCCATTTATCTTAAGTGTTCAGCACCACAGTTGCTAGAAATGAATTCACCAGTAGCGCTTCTTTCATTGCCGACAGTGGAAACTAAAGGGCGAATGGAAAGAGACACAGGTAACATGAGTTTAATATTGTTAATGTTGGCCTGAATTTTATTTTCTTGCTGATTTAAAGCTGATTAAATAGAAAACGGTGACACCAGAGAACTTGTCTGTGTTTTGACCAGCGGAAAGGTCTAAATTTTAATCTGGAATTTTTCAGCGCTGGGGTTTTGTCACTAATAGGGACAAAGTAGTTTTTAAATGAGCGGGGACAGAGTTAACTGAATCAGTGGGCTTATGTGCACACAGTTAAGTTGATTAAGAACCTCTCATCTTGTCTGACGATACAGTACATGCAACAGAAAAAATGTAATGTGCTTTTTAAATTGTGACTTGTCTTCCTAACTTTTAACTTTCTTGTGCACTGTTTTTAAATGTGTTTTTCTTGTAATTTATTGTGTTATTCTTTGTTCTATTGTTATGTTTTTTGTTTCCTGCCTAGGGACTGTGGAGGCTGATTAGCATTGCTGCTGCAATTCGGCTTATTTATGTTTATTACTGTCTAAATCGATGCTCAATAACGTCCACTGTCCCCATCAGATAAATAATAAATAAAAAAAAACTCCTGACTTACTCTGACTCCGGCTGTAACCGAAGAGGAAGATAACAATGCATAAAAGTATTTTTTAAGCCTTTTTTGCCCTCTATGTATTTTAAGCTGTAGCAGCATGAAAATGGTTTCCTCATTCATTCAAAAGTGCTGTTTTCTCAAGCCACATGAAAACACACTGAACAGATCTCTATGGGGCACGTTTTGATACGATTTTGGCAAGTTTGGCAGAACAGTAATGACATCGAAGTAGAGAAAGCTGATAAAATGGAATGTCAAGCTGTAGTGCTGGTGCTAGTTTCACCACACGGTAGCAAAAGCTGTGTCTGGCTAGCTTCTCACTCCATTATACACTGCCATAATATAATATAGCACCCAGTGTTTCCTTAATCACAGAAAACAGAAGGAAAAAGTTCACTACTTAAAATGGAACAGAAATGGCAATATGACACTGAATATACCCTTGCATGCATATTTTGGAGCAATATCACACATTTACAGACAATGTTTCACTGTAAATGGGTGGGCAAAGGGACGGAAATGTCCATTCGGGGGCAAAATATCAAGTAATATAACGCAAAATATCGTTCACCTCCTAACATGGGAATACCTATATGACACGTACTAAGCCCTCACTAGCTGCGTTTCACCTGAATTTAAAAAAAACACTCAGATATTGCTAACAGGTTTTTACGCTTTCATGAGGAGGAATTTCAGATGTTTCAATATTGAAATGTGTCGCAAAATCACCATGGAAACACTTTTTCCGCAAATACAGGTCACAGAACGTGACGTACAAGGTCACATGACCACTGCTCTCCAAGAAAACATGACGCGGTATGTGCAAACAGAAAAGGAGACCGGGACATTTTACTTTAAAATTATTAGTGCCACATTAGACGCGAAACAACAAAGGAATACAGAGTTTTATAAGGAGGTTCTGAGCGAAGTCTCGTGGGATGAGATTTCACAGGAGTCACGAGGCTAGTGCCCAAAACAACGTTCAATGGAAACACGTTAAAACCACAATTATACTTTGTCGACATTTAGAAATATGGTTTTTTTTTGGGCCAAAATCTGTAATGGAAACCCAGCTATTGACATATTTGGGAAAATAGCATGAATTTATTGACAATTTTCTACCATAAAACATGCAGCTTAATGTGTAGTAACACTAACAAATGCACAAACTTCAAATCTTGCGCACAATCTTGTGTGATTTCGGCGTGTGCATGATTTGCACAGTTTCGGGAAGTTTAATATCCAGTAACAAAGCCAGTAGGCACATTTTAAAACAGAAAATCTGAGCCTCTATGCGTAGCCCCGGAAAGCACGGCTCAATTCTACCAAACGGATGAAGTCTGTTTAAAACTACAAACAAAATGGACAGGAAGTGTCCCAAAGTGCAATTTTTTGCTGTCCTTTGTAGACAGTAAAAAGGTTTACTTCCCCTGTTGAAATAATGAGAACATGAGGCTTTACAACATATTCAAAAGATGTGCAAAATGAAGGTGTGATTGGCAAGTTGGCAAGTCAAACAAATATAGAGAGATGGAACAAACAACTCCGAGCGCACGTGGATACATGAACCCTCTGCCTGTGAGGAGGCCTGGGAAGAGTCAGTTGGTTGGCAAAGTGACAGCTCTAGATTAGAGTGTTGTGGCCAATCTGTTACTAAATAAAAGATCCCATCTTAATTATTTAACCTGTGGTCGCCACTGTAGCTGTGTGCACTCGCTGCAGATTAAATCATGATGCCAATGAGCATGAATTTTCCCTGATTTTAATTGAGGTATTAGTTCTGCCTTAAGACTCTTTGTGGTTGTGCCCTGGGACAAAAATACTTTAGATAGGGCTGTCACTTGTTAACTAATTTAATTAAATACAGGAAATAATATTGCACAAAACAAAATAACCTCTGGTAATTGCTTTTTTTTTTCTCACTCCAAACAGGGCGAAACCATTCTTATTTCAAGAGTTCCCTCTATACCCAGAATTCTGATGCACCGACAAACAATACAAGACAAAGACTGCAGATGGAAAACAAAGCTAGTTGTGTGCAAATTGTGCAAGAAAGAGTTTGCCGAACGGAGCTTTTGCATCCTCCGCTACCACCTCAATGCTAAACATGTAGCAGCTAGCACGGACACTCGGACAGTGCGAACAGCTACATGCTGCGAGCACGCCCTGATAAATATTATTATCTGAAGAAGAGAAAAAGCAACAAGTCTGTTGTCAAAAAAGTGTTCTTACAGTTTATGATGTGCTAACTTACAGAACTACATATGACATTTATTTCATTTGTATGTTCTACTATTTAGAGATTGGCAAAAGTACATAGCAATATGACATGTAACCCTTGGGACTAGTCTCAAATACAGCGTAATATAAATGTCTACGCCTGCATCTGTTCAAGTCTGTCAAAACAATAAATTACTTTATCAAGCTAGTTATCTATCAATGTTTTGATCTGCCACAATAATGTAATTTAATTGAAAATACCTCAAGTTGGGAGCTTTTCTCAGCAATTTGTAGGTGCGATTAAAAAAAAGAGATTAATTAATTAATTACAGAGAATAATTCATTAATCACACTTTTTTTTATCTCTTGGCAGCACTAGCTTTAAATGTCAAAATCACATGCATGGTTCCAAATGTGCTTTACTTGAACTCTCCATTTGCCTTTGGGAGCTGAGAGGAAGCCAAAACCAGTGGCAAGGGTAATCTCCAAACTGGTTACAGAATCTATTTATTCCTCCTTTATGACTCCAAGAGGTTTGACATTGGCTCCAGTGCTGGCTAAAGTTTCTATGTGATGCTATCATTTACACCATTAATGGAATAACGCAAAACTGAGACCCAAGTGTTTTGAGGAAAACTTTGCCCTTGAAATACATTACTATGCAGTTCCTCTTCTGCTGTAGCCTCCAAGGACTGGCAGGATAGGTGAACATGACCTCTAACCCTCTTGGTAACTAGTGTTACAGTAAGCTCAGGTCGCAGCGTGACATCTGTAAGAGTATCTCCATTTATCAGCTAAAGGTGGTAGAAAGCCTCTGCTGCTTTTATGTATCCGTCTTCACGCTTTCAATGAATCATCGCGGAGCTCCGAGGTTGTGGTACATGTATCCACTCCACTGACTGTGGCGACAATTCCATCTAAGCAAGTATTACTTAATGATGACAACTTGATAGAAGAAAATTCAAAGAAACAAATGTACATTATGGAGTTGACTTGAAGGATTGGTCATTAAGATGTAAAACTGATGACAAGGTGGGTCCCTGCTATTAAGTGGTATGTCCTGAGTGACGTATCATCACAATAGAAGATAGTGGGTTACTTGGAACCATGGAGGATTGGAGCCTCAAGGAATATTAAGATGCAATTTTAATATCATGTTCTAAGATATTATCCTGATCAAGTGCCACTTTGAACACAATGTGGACATCTGCTGCTTAATCTCCATCCTCTAGAACCCTTCCCCCTCCACCATCCAAACACACACACACACACACACACACACAATCTTAGGCCCAACATCATGCTCGAGAAGCGTCACTTAGTGTAGCGTTCAGAAACGACAGCAAATATATTGGAAGTGGTCGACAATTACCCAAGCTCGCATGAGTTTACTGATTTTTGTTAAGTTAGCCCGGGGTAGTTGGCTGGAATGCCAGTTTGTAGAAAACGCCAAGCAAAGGTATTTGCAAAAAAATATGAATAAACTGAATTATTTATGTCAAAGATGAATATTATTGCTTGTAGTTTTTGTTGCTATCGTGAAAGTAAGATTATCGGGTTATCTTTGCCCACAATAATGGTGAAGTAAAAATGTGATATCATGAACGCCCCTGGTGTAGCCTTTAACTCAATGTTTCCTTGTGCCTTATACTTTATGCTACTCACATTTGCCAGGCACAAGTCACAACGTTTAAGGGATCCTCCTGTTTTTACAAATGTGCCCTAAAACCTTTGAAATGTCCTTATTAGAAGATCTAAGCCTAACAAATCGCATCATTTTGCACCAGATTCGTTTTATTAGCTTTTAAAAATGGGACGAGTTTACGTTTGAGAGCCTGTGCGCTGCCATGTCAAAATAACATCATTGATTATGTGAATCGCCCCTTTCAGTTGTCTGTATTTACGTGCACTGAGCTCTTCTTCTCTTCTTCATGCCGTCTACAAAACAGCAGAGTTGGAAGTGTCGCCCCCTGCGGTCACAGATTTTTTTTGGGATTTTGTTTATCAAATTTCAGTAAACAAGAGGTTTACACTGACTTTTTAATATATAATCTGCATAATCTGACACTGATAGTTATTTTGAATCAAAAATTGCACAGCAGTGGTATGTACTGTATATCAGCTGTTATAGATACCAAAAGTACACAGAAGGTGCCTTGAAATGAGAATAAAGAATTGTCTGATAGAAAAAGTTTATTAGTCACACGGCAGCTGTTCTTAGGCTCATTTTAAACCAAGATAGTCTGGAACTAGGTCAGAATGGGCAGGAAAAACTGGGAATCCTAAAACCTTGATTTGGCTTGGTTTGTGTTCACAATTTGCTTTTAAAATCCCAACAAACTGCATTTGATGAAATGTCGGATTGAAATGCTATTTCACCAAAGACTTTCTATGCTAGCCAAAATATGAAGAGTAATCCTGTAGAGCATATGTGAATGCTGAATGCTCCAAAACTGCAAAGTCCAAATATAAAGGAATATCACGTGTTTCAGACTAAAAGCTGCTATAAATAACTCCAAAGACATTTGACCTGTCATTTAAAGCGCGTTCTTGTGATGGATCAGTCCCATAGATACATATTTCTTTAATTCTGAACTAAAGTCGTCATTGTTTTATAGACATTAGCCCAAAACCAAAGCTACAAAGATCACATGCTGCACATCATCCGTTAAATTCATGTATGTTGAGTTGTTTAACAGAATCCCTTACCTGTGTGACCTTGTCTGTGACGTTGTGTGTGCGATCTTTCACTTTCGGAGCGATGATTGTCTTCTCAGACGATGGAGGAGACGGGCACTTCTTTTCATTGCTGGGATCGGAGAAGTTGAGCGTGATGAGGGGAATCTTATTGATGGTAGTGTACTTGTTGAGGTTGGAGTCAGAGGTGGAGCCCAACAGGCTGGATTTGATCTGACTCAGTGGGCCTAAAACAAAATGGAGATGATGTCATCGTTTAAAGTTGCCACGCTGTGTTTGCCCTCATGTGTACACATCACACAAGTCAAGAGCCATTGTTGTGACATTAGTGGTGAGCATGGAGTGATTGTCAATCTCGGAAATAGGTCCACCACAATACAACAACAACATCAACCTTTTGTTTCAGATTTATCTTTGTGGGTGAAAAAAAATCCCTGTTGGATGAAACTCAACTGTTGTGATTTCATGAAAATCTCCCTTACTGCACAATATGGAGTCAACCAATTTATACACAATAACTATTTTCTTTCTTGTAACAGCATTAAGGCTGCAACATCGAAATAATAAAATCGATAAAAATCCACTATCAAAAGCACTGGCGACGAATTTCCTTATCGTTTTGTTGCGTTGTGCGACTTATGTCACTGACTGTGACGCAGAACCGTTTGATTCACTTGAGGAGCTTGTGTGTGCGCCCACGAGTGTTTGTGTGTGCATGCGCCACGAGTGTTGTGTGTGCGCCCATTTGTGTGTGCATACCACGAGTATCTGTGTGTGTTCGCACGAGTGTTTGTGTATCTGTGCGCGCACCACGAGTGTTTGTGTGCGCGCGCACATTTGTTTGTGTGTGCTCGCACGAGTGTTGGTGTGTGCTCGCACGAGTGTTGGTGTGTGCTCGCACGAGTGTTTGTGTATCTGTGCGCGCACCACGAGTGTTTGTGTGCACGCGCACATTTGTTTGTGTGTGCTCGCATGAGTGTTTTGTGTGTGTGTGCGCCCGCGAGTGTTATTGTGCGTCCGCGCACGAATGTTTGTGCACGTATGAGTGTTTGCGTGCGCGTACACCAGTGTTTGTGTATGACTTGCATGTGCGAGCGTTTGTGCGTGAGAGAAAGCAGGGTTTAAATGTGCTTTAAAGATAAAGTTTTTTTCAAAAAATCAGATTAATCAATTAATTTATTGACCGATTAATCAATTCTGAAAATAATTGTTAGTTGCAGCTCTAGACAGCATTCAACAATGTGTGACAGCACTGCACACACTATGTGGTCAATGATTGTGATAAATAGTGGAAAAACAGACGATCGCTGATTCCGTCGTGTGAGCCAGTAGGGATTTGTTTTTTTTTTTGTTTTTTTTTACCATCCCTCTTTTCACAAAGTACAGCACAGTGATTGAGAGTCAAGGACAGAGAAACAGACAGCTGAGGATGAGCAGTTGCATGCACAGCTTCAATACATGCCACAGTCAAGACAAGTCAGAGAGGGCATAAAGTGGAACTGAAAGGAAAAAAAAGCCAAAGCCATACCCCCAGCCATCCAGGAGCGAGACACTAGCAAACCAGGAGAGAGAAGAGATAGGAGGTAAAGGGCAAAGTGGGATCATGGAGGATTGGAGGGTCAGTCATAATGGATGCAAACAGCAGCTGCAGTTACATGGACAGTTCAAAGGTTACTTCTCAATTCTTTTCTTAAGCTCAATATGAAACTTTTCAATCAAAAGAACTCAAAGGGAATTTAAAGCAGATTCTTAAAGGTTTCAAAGTTCTTTAAAAGCAAAACAGTCTTTCCTGAACAGGAGGAGTTAAATGTATTTGAAAACTAAGCACTGGTCAGAACGTTGACACACTCGCAAACTGATATTTGGATTTTAATGCTTGACAATGTAACTATAGAATGTTTTGTTTTTGATCTTTTTTTGTGATTATGTTTTGTGTCAATCTGTGTTTCTTTCAGTTAATGTGTCTGATATGGTATGCTATAGCCCCTCTTAGTATCTTATTAGTGTGCATTGCAAAGAGACTATCTTGATAGGTAGACTTTTGTCTCCACTCAGGTGAAACTCATGCCCTGATCCCTCTCTGAACTATTTAAGTAGTGGTTTCTCACACTCTGTTTGCTGGTGGATTGTTTTTGATGACTTGGATTCTACTCTTTGTGTTTCCAGAAACTTTGGTTTTGGTCTTTTGCATTTTTTCCAATGTGAGTCGTTCATGAACTAGTGTGGGAGGGGGCTGAAATTTTCATTCTTTAAAGGTGATTGCCGCTAGCGCTGGGCGATATGCCTGGAAAATGTATCACGATATAAGTTTTTCATATCAGTCGATAGCTATAATTATTAAACCTATTCAAAATAAGTACCGGAAGAAGAAAGGCAGAATTTAAGTACTTTTATTTTACATGTAACATTTAAAAACTATGGAAATAAAATGCTCAATCAAACAAAATGTACAGCTACTCCTCTGTCTATAACCCCCAGAATGCCTTGCGGTTTTGGGTCGGGGATTGTTTACGAGTTTTTTCAAACGGAGTTCAGTAAATTTATCGAACATTCAATTGCACATTTTCTATGGATATTCATTCATTATCGTTATATTGCCCAGGCCAAATTGCCACTACTGTATGTCAAAATAAAAGAAGGACTGAGGGCTATGAGTGTAACGTATGATTTAAAGAAGATTTTGAAATAAACAAATTAACCACCTTCACAACGGTTTTGTTTCTAAGAGTTAACATTGTGATTGAATAATATTATGAAAGACTAAAAGTAAAACACACTATATGAAGTACTATGATAATAGAAACCACATTATTGTTAGTACATTTATTTGGTAATGTATTAGTTTAGTCAGTAAAAGTACCACATTAGAAATAAAAAACATACCCATATTTTTAAATGGAGCCCAAAGTAAGGCTTGTCCACCTACGTGTAAAAGTCTAGTTTGGTCATTGCGGCTCACTAATTCATTTATATTTAAACAGGAAGAAGTGCATCAACGTTTATAACCAGAGGTAATAAAAAAAAGCCTCTGCATTGAACTGAGATATTCATGTCCATGGAAGCGTAGCTACTATGGCATTTAAAGCAAGATTGAGCAACATGGTCAACAATTTCATCACATAACAGTCAGAAAATGCACAACTTAGCATAAAACCATGACCTTTTTTTAAAAAAAACAATTTCATGCAGCATTAACAATGCTAGTTGATACTGTTCCTGTTTATTGACTAACATATGACAACAGAGAGTAAGAAGTTGTAGAGGGAGGTTTCATCTCGTGAGGCCTTATTGATTTTCTCCGATGAACAACAGGCAGTGGAGGCTTTGATTGTGTTGCTTCATGCAGGCGTGTGCTGAGGTCAGTGTTGGGTTTCGCTGTTAAACAGTCCTCCCTGGGGGTGAGCTGATAAGACAAAGTCATTCAGCCCTGCACTGGTCTTCTAAAGCTTACAAACACACTAAGTGATCCAGAAAGGCATTCTGCAGTGGTCTAACCCTCTAATTTCCACCGCATCCTGCTCCATAACTGCTCCGAAACTGCAACGCGGCTGATATTTTTCCATTCCAGTGAATGTGTCAATTTCCAGCGCATCCGAATCTGCATCAGCACAGCTGCGTAACTGCTGCAGCATGCTGGAGCCGCCTGCAGCAAATACGCAGCCATTCAACTTAACAAAAATAAGCCAGTGCGGGACAATAAGTAGTGCATCAACACAGAATAAAATATCCAGATTATTTTCAAAATAAGGCGGATCGTAATTCCATCCACTGACCGAGGTTACCCCTGGCAGAGGAAAACACAGACCCTCCGGGACCTCCAGCGGGCCCATTTCGGACTCTACCTGAAAACCAAGCACATATATGGGCTCGGGGGGACCAGACCTTTCCGTTGATACCATGGTTGACTTGATCCAAGCACTTTTAAAATCGTATTTCACATATAAATATTGCAGTTATCCATGATTGTATCACATATATGTATCGCACGATTACACGTGAATTAGCGGGATCTTCTGAGTCCTTTCTGCAAAACCGGAGGCGGTGGGGATTGACGGACTGAAGATTGCGCTGCAGTTTCCAGCGGAGCAGTTTCTGAGCAGATACGCATCCAGTAGAAATCCAGGGAAACGTGTCATGCAGCAAGCAGGCTCTGAGTGCTATGCATCCCGTAAACATGCTGAAATTTACTAGAAGACTGCATGTTGGTTACCTTTGATATTTCGACCATTGTCTGTGATGACAGTGAAGAAGAAGCAAGGAGAGAAAAGGGGAGGGTTGGGTTGAGAGAGTAGATTCTAGGTTTTCTATGATGATGAATGGAGGCTGGTAATACAGACCTGCTACTGTCCCTGTAAACAATTCATTACAGTCAAGTAGATGCATGACGGTGTCAGTAACTGGGAGCCTATTTGAAGGAAGACTGAACATAAGGGGATGGGGGTGGACTGATTGTTCCACATAAAGCAGGAGACAGTCTTGAGCTTTTCTACTTTCAACCAAATGAGGGCCAAGAGGCTAATGAGTGCTTTAACATATGAGAAGTTGGACAGCACACAGTGTCTGACTCACTATAATACATCACATTTCTCCTATTCTAGGAGAGAACGTGGGGGTTGGAAATTGGACCAGACAAATTAGGAGACCTTACATTTGTACGTGTGTTTCACAACAAGTGGACCACAGATCCAAGGAAAAATGATCATTAAAACCAATAGCGGTAAGATGAAATATCAGTCCAAAAGTCCAAGTTGTATCAAGAGGGGGATGTAAATCAAAAAATCCAAACTTGGTCTTCTTGCTTTATATTGTATGTATATTGTTTGTCTTTTTGTTTTCTTTACAAATTATCATATGGTATTGTTCACGTGAACCTAACATCACGCAAATCAGCTTTCGCTTATTTAATGTAATTACTGACATACTAACAATCCCCAAATTATGGCAAAAATGCTTAACAGGAATAAATTCATTGAAATCTTGGAAATATTTGCATTTTTGCAAATATTCAAATGTAAAAAAGGATTCTCAAATTCTGCCAAATCTTTCGTAGCATGCAATTTTGCGCTATAATATGAAAATCCTTTTTGTTTGTCTTCCAAACACTTGCTACACATTTAACTCAGCCTTTAATGGGGGAAATATTTAAAATGATTAATTTTGTTTTCCGTAGAAAAGCCCTAATTAAACTGTGTGGAGAAGTAAGAATACGTCAAAAATCCCATTTTGATGTGTGTGTGGAAGCCAACCATTGGCTTACACAATATTGTTGAAAGTGGTGCTAACACACCAGCTAATCGGTGTATAATTCTCATGTGGTAACTAGATTTCCAAACCTTCAAAAACCAGTAAATTAACTCAGGATCATCAATGATGCATGCTAGGGCTAATTCTTAGCAATCAATTTAAATTTAAGCACCATTCACTACAAAAGCAGGTTAGATTTCATTTGCTAGCTTAACAGCTTTACGTAGCTAACCAAACATTGAGTAAATTACAGGAATTTTGTGTATTTTTTCTGCCCCTATCATTACCAAATTTTCAAAAGTTCACAGTTACATGTACATTGATTGGTAGTTGAAAACGGACGCTATATCTGAATTGTATTTCTATTGTTGCGCCGTTGGGGTTTAAACCAATTATGTCAAAGATTTCACATCTTTTTATTAATTTACATGAATTAACATATTGCCAACATTTGACCCTTTGTATCATAAATGAATAACAATAGAAAAGGTAATAAAATAGCTTTCAACCAAACTAAATTTAATTAAACCTCCAAGATTCACTTTGTAGTTTCATGAAAAGCTTTTAACCAACCTTTAAATACAATACTTTCCATATACCAAGTGGAGAACAAGCAGACCCTACCTTCGCTGGCGTGTCGGTCCCTGAATGTCATCTTGGAATTGCAGCCAAAGCCTTCCATATCATGTACTGACGACGCTCTACGAATACTGCACATGCTTTCTCCTGAAGCCGTTGGAGTAAGGCCGGGGATTGACGGCGCTGGTATCAGCATGTCCTCCTGGCTCTGTCGTAGTGTCCGAGGTCCATCAACCTGTTCTGGGTATATCCTCTCCCAGGGACTTTTTGGAGACGAGTGGTCCAGGGGCCCAGACACCGGCGTGGAACGGTGGCTTGGCCCTATAAGGGCGCGGGTGTCATTGGCGTAAGATGGGCTGCAGCTCTCGCGGGTCGTGGGGAGTTGATAGTCGCGTGTGACCACCGAGCCGTCACTGTGGCGGGGGGAATCCACCATGACGGCATCGGGGTCTTCTTGGGGAAGGGACTGCTTGCTGATGCCCAGGAGAGGTAAGGCTGGTAAACGGAAGCGGAAGAATTTCCCTCTTCCTGATGGGAAAAAAAGAAAATGCAAAAGCAGTATGAACCAGCTGAGAGTGTCTTTTAGCCATCACAGTTGGAAACCAGCAATGACAAAACAAGCCGTATAGAGCCAAGGCAGTTTGCATATAATACAAATGTAGAGCCTCTCTTCAGATGTGGTGATAAAATCCATCTTTCTGATATCTCATACTAAGCCACAACAACAACCTGCTCATGCACCTATCTAAATAAAAGCCTGACAAAACAAAGCAAATGGCAGCTCGGCCTCAAGGCATCAGCTCAGTCTTTAATTTTTATTATTCAAGAGGTTGAGGTCAAATGACTGAATTATCATCAGGGCATTCATCCTGTAAACGTGTAACTGATAGCTTCTGGCGTGACAAAGGTCCATAGGTTACCTCTACAATTAGTGCAACTGCCTTGATTTACAGCACTCCACCTACACACCACGCACTATAATTCACGGAGCGTTATCACACCTGTGCACAAACATGCTCACCACAAGTAGCAGGCAGACTGCAAAAGATGGCCTCCATGTTGCAAGTCGTGTTGCCAACTAATGACTTTCATTATGTTGTAAGGAGACAAGAGGTGTTAGCCATGTGGAAGTAAATAATCCACGAGCCAAAGACTGTTGATTATCAGAAGATGGAGAATAAGTACAGTAGGATTATTAAAAGATTTATATTTTGGAGATGAAGCCGTTAAAGCCAAGCTAGCCTACATCAGAACACGTAACGGGTAGTTAAAAAATGGCTTGAAACCAACAATTTTGTTCTCCAAACAAAACATTTGTCTGCATTGTAATATTGCTTTGCCTAAACATACTGGAATTTCAACATATTTAGTAGAGGGATTAGAAGTCCATAGCTTCTTCTTTGACTTGATAAGATGTACATTACAAAAACAGAAAAATGTGTTATGAGTGATAGCAATAGATGTCAGAAGAGAAGAGTCCAAAATCTACCATGAATCGTACTTCTCAGGGCAAGTTGAAACCATCCGGAGCATTACCACAGAAAAGCACGGAGGAGGTCCCATCATGCTGATAATATGCCTCTCAGAATTGGCAGACATCAAAATAATTAATTACCCTCACTGACTGTGACTAAACCAAACTTTTGGAAAGAAATGTCTCACATTTTCTAGGTGGTGTTACTAATTTCACCCATTTTTGACAATAATTATGCAAAAACTACCACAAAATGGCATTTAAGTCCCCTATAAATATGAGTGAACTATACCATTTTGTGGCAGCACTGCTTGAAGCGACTTCAAACTAATCTTAACGATGTGTAACTCAAACTTGTCTTTGTAATGCAGATGTGTTGACACGCTCAAACTGAGGCACGGGCACCACTGCCTTCATCTTCCTCAGAGCTGCTTCTGCAGGAGTTAGACAGAAAAAAATGTGTGGGAAATAATCTAATTTTAGACTTTTAGACTCAACACAAAGCGAGTGTTAAAGTCAGGTCCTGATACCGATAACCCCAGCCTTTATTTATCACATCTAATAATCTTTTATGGCGCTACTCCTAGCTAGTAAACTCAAAACATCATACAATTCTCCCCTCCAGATGCTGTCACACACCTCTGCAACATCCCCACACTGACAATTTCCCCAAGTAATCAGCCACTTGAGCGTTAGCCAGGGCATGACGGTTAAAAAATGACACCGTAATGCTGTAATGAATGGTAGCGCTTGCTCTGAGCGCTGCTTCTAATTACAGCGCCTGGAGGATAAGCGGACATTATACACCACAGATCTTTTAATTAGCTCATAATTTTGTTCTGCTGTGTGTGCGGAGGATTATAGTTAAGTGAGGATACTAAAAAGGATGTCCTTTCTGTCACGGCATTGCAAAAGCTAGCTTTCCCACAAGCCACTGGACACACTGTGGCCCTTGTTGCTATGATACTGGGCCGAAATATTTGCATTGAATATCAATTGGGCCCTCAGATGCTCATTCTCCTGGAAATTTCTGTTGCGCCGTATTGCTAGTGTGAGTCACATATCAAGGGAGAAGCAGCGATGGGACTAAATTGCTTCATCTCTTGCATGTTTTTTTTTTTTTTTTTTTTGTCTCTTTTAAGACGTTCAACAAAACTGGTGAAAAAGCAGCAGCAGCACCAGCAGCGATGCGGGGCTAATGATGTGGTCACGAGCTAATTTGCATACAGCATTCTTTTACCTTAAGGGGTGTTTACCTGAGCTCCCAGTATTCCTATGACTCACGCCAGCTCTGGAGAAGAACACTGAGATTGATGCTGTGCCCACTTTTCCCCACACATTATTTTATGAGGAAACAAAAATCTGATTGCTTTGAGCAGGTGGTAATCGAGGCAATCATTGATTGCTTAAAAGGCGCCTGGTGACCACTTTGCTGATTTGAAGACGATACCTGAGTTTTATATTTACTACTCAAGGGTGTCAGCAGAGGTTGATCCAAGTGTAAACCTTGTAAATCTTGATAAACGTACAAGTTTAATTAAAGCTAGTTGAATCTTTAGGAGGTTGGGGTGAGTCAGAGTGAAAGTTGGGTTGACAACGCAGCAAAAAAAATACTGTTATTTGCTCTCTTTTCTTAACCACTGCAGAGATGGGCAACTTCTATCAGCGTGGGGCCCAAAAAATGTGGATGTCTGATCCGAGGGCCACATTATCAACATTTATGTTAGCATTTAATTTTCATTCCACACTGTGGAAACTGCGGAAACATGAGGCAATGCGCCGGGCACGTGATGCTGAGTCACCTGAAGTTCGAAACGCCCGTCTGGCCAGCAACGCTGCACGCAAAGCAAGATGTCGTGGGTTTGGATAATCCGGTAAATTTATTATCCATTTGCTTAAGTCCAACATTGGTGCAACCATTATCAATTTATCATGTGCATGTCCTGTAGAATTAAACACTACAGAGTATGTACACCTCTTTGTACATCCAACCTTCAAACACATACTCATTTGGCACATACTCTATTTGTGCTCTCACTATATGAATACATACCTCCGATGGACATTGTACTAGTTTAGAATAATGGCCAATCTATTAATACAGGAAATAACACAGGGTTTTGTCTTTGTAGTCATTTTGTGTGAGTTTTCTTAGTTTTTTTGAATTCATTTTGTCTATTTTCTTTTAAATATGGCACATTTTGTTGCCTTTTTGTGTGTTTTTGTGATGTTTTTCGTGTTATTGTTGTCCCTTTGTGTATTTTTCTGTCATTTTGTGCAATTTTGTTGGCATTTTGTGTGTCTTTGAAGTCCTTTTGTATGTGTTATTGTTGTTTGTAGTCATTTTGTGTTTAGGTGGTTGTTTAGTGTGTCTTTTGTTATCATTTCGTGTACTTTAGTTGACATTTTGCTGTCGTTTTCTGTGTTTCCGGAGTTTTGCGTGTCATGTTGGGCTTCATATAACTTCAGTCTTTATAAGTTGCAATTTTGTTTTGTGGGGCTGCACAAAATTAGACCGAGGACTGCATGTGGCCCCCGGGCCGCCAGTTGCCTATGTCTGCCCTAATGATTGTTTTTTGATGCTCAGTATCCGACCTTCACGTGTCAAAAGCTTTCTCCACACGTTAGTGAAATGACTGTAAAACCGTACAGGATACAGCATTCTCACATAAATTTTGTTTGGTGCAAATGCAGATTTTCTAGTTGTTATTTATTTATTTTTATTTTTTTTTACCAGGTTTTAGTTTAAAAAAGTTGCACAACATGCTAATGTTTGACCTTGACCTTGACCATGGAATGTAGCTCATCCTGCTCTTATTTCCCTATTGATCCTCTCTACACAAGTGGGCACCCTCAAATTTACTTACAATATAGCAGCAAGGCCAATGTAAGTTCACACTCACTGGGTTCCTCCCTGCAACTGATATTTTCGAGACATCTGCTTCTGCAGTGCTCCTCAGAATAGTAAGAGGCACAGGTTTCACCCACATCTTTGTACATCTGTAGCAGCTTGTTCATCTGTGATGTTCATGTAAATTATACAGACATTCATTATTTATGACCTTTGTCCATATGGTTAGTTCAAAAAAAGATCAAAAAGCTTAAGAATGGACTGTGTCTTTGCACTTTGGGAGAGAGAAATCTATGAAAGGCTGTAAGACAATGGCGCTGTAACGTAGGTGGCCCCATACGTCAAGCT
Organism: Gouania willdenowi; assembly: GCF_900634775.1. Classification (NCBI taxonomy): domain Eukaryota; kingdom Metazoa; phylum Chordata; class Actinopteri; order Blenniiformes; family Gobiesocidae; genus Gouania; species Gouania willdenowi. The sequence continues at coordinate 9,157,434 of NC_041045.1, forward strand.
ACTGCATCTCAACTTGAAAATAACTCATTAGAACACATCAAAGAAATCGGCAGACACCTCTGAGGAAGACTGAGTTGAAACGTTGGGAAATCAAAGTCAATTTCCTGAAAAAAGTTGAATAAATTAAACCTTAACATACTGAACATAAACTGTTTGAAAATTATAATAAATATATCTATGAATAGCTCTGAAGTTGTTGAAAAGATCTGATGTGGTGGAAGTAAAACAAAATATTTATTTAGTACATTTTTTATTGCACTTTTATAAGACGGACCTTTTGTGTAGACAAGGTGTACAAGTGTATGCACATTTAAAGGAGTGCACAAGGGTTTAAAAAAAAAACATGTATTTTATTTTCCTCAGTGTTCCCGGTGTTTTATAATGAAAAATTGCCACTTCCTCTTTTTGCACGCATCACTCAAAGCCACCGGAGAACGCAGCTACTGCGGCGTGGGAAGTGCAACCAACGCGCACGTAACACCATCCAATAACACGAAACCCAAACTGGGACATTTCATTGCTCGTGAGAAGTAAGAAGGTTGGTTCCTTTGTGCATTTTCTTTTTTGTTTTGCTATTTGATGCCTTCCTCATGAATAGTAATCTTCTTTACACTCTTTACACTTCTTTACAAAGTTATTGCTGTTGTTACTGCTTCGAACCACTTCCTGGATTAGCAATAGAACTAATCACATATTCAAAAAACCTTCTTAACTTTTTACTGTGCACCATTTACAGGCATTGTACAGTCATCTAAGAGTCAAAGAGCATCTTCTACAAACAACACAAGCATCATCTTAACCCTTTTCACCACACCTCCCATGAGGCAAGGCAGGCTTTTAGGAGTCTCATCCAATTACAGTCATGTAGAGGTGACCTCTGGTCCTCCATGCTGCTGTGTTATATGTCACACTCAGAGAGTGGATAGAGGAGGGAGTCTTAGAGAAAGGAGGGAAGGCAACAAGATTGCTTTAAAGAGCACCGCTGGGCAATAGCATTATCCATGGTAACAACTAAAGCTGTAGGAGGTCCGATCCCTTCATAGCGCTGCTCCGTCAGTCCACCGGGCCTTCCTGTCATGATATGAGCTATAATTGGGCCAGACCTTTGAAAAGATAGCAGGCGGATACATCAATGTCCACTAAACGCTGGTGTCAACGTACCATATGAGATGTCTGTCGAGAAGCCACATGGAAGACCGCAAATGTGAACATACTGTACAGTTCTTGACAAGTTAGCATTTAGACATAGAATGACTTACTAAAAACTACAGACATGCTACTGTTTAAAGCTGTTTTTTCTAACACCTATATAGACATAGCATATGGCCTCGTAGATCAATAAATCAAAGGTATTTCTTCCAAAAACCCAAATAATTTACTAATAAACAAATGTCAAAAGTTGAACTTTTGAATGTTTGACTCCCTAACAAACAATCGGTTTGATGTCAAATGGTCTGTTACTTGAAGTTCCGAAAGATTTCACACACAAAAGATTTGTAGTTTATTGTGTTTCATCACCAGACATAACAGTGATTCGCTTGACGCCATTTTTGTTTTTTTAGGGTGTGACGTCACTCCACGAGACAATACATTTCGGCCGTTTGAGTAATTTCGTGGAAACCCACAATATCAACATCCGCCATTGTTTTGGTACAGCTTTCAATCCATGAAAACACTAAAAATATCTCTTTGGCAGTATTTTTTGGGGCACACTGGCATCAGAAGTGGCTGAGAACAACTAAAGGTGTGGTTTAAAAAATGTTAGATATCGTCTCCAGCAGCTTTAACTAACATCATAGGCCATATCTCAAAAAAGGCCTTATTTGGGGAGATACCCCTCCGTCCCCATGGTAGAACAAAACATAACTGTATTTTTTTCAAAGTATGATATATAAGAAGTAAGAAAATGATTGTGATCTCCGGAATTGGTGGTAGGGGTGTTTTTTAGCGTATTGTAATGATATACCCTGTGGAAGATTTTTGCGATTCATCGAGAACACAATTGTCAAATAAATTCCCTTCAAAACAGTTGTTTGTCATATTTGGTGCCAAAATGTCGACAAGGATGAGACATCTTCAACAAAACAATTTTGGTCACTTCTAAACCTATTTTGGCCGTCAGGTGAAAAAAAGTGACAAAACAGCAGTCAACAATATTTGGACTTGAGGAGTAATTTTGCACAAGATTGTCCATAACATGGTCAATATACACGGCAGAGCATTATTTAAGGTCTTAAAATCATCCCAGTATATTCTTTAAGCTCATAAAATAATACTTTTGGCAATAAGAAACAATTATTGTGTGAATATAGTCCCCTAACTAATATTACCCCCTATATTTTCGGCAAAATCGAAAAAACAAAAATTAACCGAAATTTGGAATGGACTGGGATAATTTTAAAACCTTAAATAATGCTATGCCGTGTATATTGATGAAGTTATGGATAATCTCCAACAAAATCTTGTTAATTTGTCACATTTTGTCATCTGACGGCCAAAATGCATTTTGAAGCCACTCAAAATGTTTTATTGAAGATGTTTCATTAAAAACACCCCGACCATCAATCCCGGGGACCACGACAATCATTCTCTCACTTCTTATATCTCATACTTTTGTTCCACCATGGGGAGGGGGTATCTGATTTTTTTTCTGGTGCTGGCCACAGACCTATTAGTAGCTTTCAGTCTAATACTGATAATCTAATACCAGATCAGACAAGAAACATAATTTTTTAGATATTAAAAATGTGTTGCCCAAAACATTTTACCATTTTAAAAAGCACTGATCAAAGAATCCTCAACTGTTCAATCAATTTAAGAGATTCAACTCCAAGTTATTTGGTTGGATAGTGTGTTGCTGATCTAAATGTCACTGTTATCTCCTACACTCCCTCTGTGTCTTTACTCACGCTGGTCAGCTTTGGAAGGTGAGGTGTGGTTGAGTCTATCCAGAGAGTCGCTGCTGCCCTTATCAAGGATGTAGTCGAAGTTAAGGATGAACATCATGACCTCTCCGTCCTCGTTCTTCACTGGGATGATGTGGGTGGCACAGAGGAAGTTAGAATCTGTATTGAAACAAGCACAGGCGTAGTTAGCCTTTGTGTCGACTTGAATTAGCATGCAATTGAAGACTTTTGTAAAGGGAAGCACGTGGAGTTACCCCATTGCTAATCCATACAGTACATAACACATGGCACCCTCGATCTTGTCCACCAGTTTGTGAAAAAGTATGAAAAAACTATGGGAACCCTTGCTAATCTCACAGCATTCACAGTCAGCTCAGTTCTCACTTAAAGTCTGAGATTACTAAGGAGACTTTGTTGTGGATTGGAATACATTTTTTTAAAATATTCACTCATTATGACAGTGAAATAGATCACCAATTACTGCAGTAATTGTTCTCAAAATTATTTTTAAAATGTGGTAAATCCCAGTCGTACTTGGAAGAAAAACAAAATGGCAATACAGCAAAAAATTATAAATAAAAAAAACTGTTTTATAGAGCTTGGCAATATATCATGATTCAAAATATATATCGAGTTTTCCATTTTGGCGCTATAGAAAACGACAATATCACCCAAATCAAGATATATCTATATTTTTTTTTACCCATTTTTATTCATACAATCACAGTACAAATCACATCATACAAGTATTTAATATCATTCATAAAGTCCAGTCAAACAGTGTCTTTAAAATGTTTCCATATTTCTAATATATATACAGTATATATTTATATAGGTTATTTTGTATTAAAATACTCGTTTTAGGAGTCGCTGCTTTTGTTACTTCTCAGAACAGCATGACAAGCACAGTTATAAGGATTTCTGAGTGTGTCCTATCACAGACCTTCCCCCAAACAAGCCACACTACAGAACTCACTCACATGTGCTGTCCCTTATTGGAGAAAAAGCCAAAAGTGGCACATATTGTGCAGCTGCTTGTGTTAATAAATGTGCATGTGTGGCATGTTTAATCAGCAAATGTATAGAGTCATATGTATCGCCATTTTGAGGAAAAACAATGAGTTATGAGTTTTTGTCCATATTACCCAGCCCTATTGTTATATTAGTTTTTGGTCATACCACCCAGCACTCCGTAAACAAAAGGCAATCATTACTAGTTAATGAAATTGGAAACAAAAAGGGTAAGGAGAGATGAAGCTGGAATGATGGCTATGATGAACCTTCAAAATAAAAGTTACCTGTTCATGAAGTGCAAAACTTTGTTCAACGCTCACCTGGCAGAACGCATGTACGCGTGTTTGACAAGTGGTGGCTCTGGAAGAGGTTCAAAGTCCTGCTATCAGTGGGAAGCTATTTATAGTTCACTCAGCCTACAGATATTGTATTCTGGGGGAAGCACAGACTCACGACAATCTGTATCGTTATCCCACAACAGTAAAAACCAAATCAATGGGCATTTCCTCTCAATTTCTGCGTAGACTTATTAGTTAGATAATAAATAGGGTTGGTGGCTGATTTATGCGTAGAAAAGCCCTTATTTCACTATGCTAAGCAGTACGCGGCACCTTATAGTACATCAGTGTCACCATGAACAGATCGAACAATTAATTCTAGTCAGACGGAATAGAAGGGGTGGAGAAAAGAGGCACATCTAGGCTTTGTTGGGTTATCGGAGGTTCTGGGGGATGGAGGGAATAAAGTGCACACAGCAACCAATTGGTATCAAACACCAGTGAAGGGCTGGGATTGAAAACATGTAAGACATATTAGATTGTTGATATATTTGTCTAAATGCCTTGGTTTAGTAGCAGTGAGTGAGACATCTTGGTATTTAAAACGGTTTTCTTTCTAATTAAAATAATCATGCCTATCTCCATGGAAACAAACTAACACCCCGAAGAAAGTGCTTGCACTGCCAAGTTGGATATTAGTTTCATTTGTCACTGCTTCAAAGGCACCTCTTTGTGAGACGACAATGTTTTTCATCTCCAAGCAATAAATGAACACAACAGCTTTGATGCCGACAATTCGCTCCTCTTGTTTAGAGTTAGTGGCTTGTTTTCTTGAGTGGAGAAGTAGCAGCCTATAACTCTACAGCTCCTGTGACAAAGCCAGGAGTACCACACTATAAAAACCAGCTACCTGCATTAGCCATGCAGCCTTCAACATGAGAGGTTGGAAAATACCCTTGAGTAGCAGAGGCAGATCAAGGAGACCGTAGAGACGAATGAATCCTTAAAGGGTTCCTGGACTAGTAATGTTTACAACGTCAGTTGAGTTGCAGGTATTACCAAAAAACAAAGATGTTAAAAGTACTTTTGATAAACAGTTTTCTTCCTTCAGGCAAAAATAATAGGCAGCAGCCACTTTTGGCCAGATGTGATGTAATTTTGTAGATTATCCATTATCTGGTAAGAATAAACAAAAAGTGTATGTACATCGAAAGCTAGTCACAAATTTAAAATAGGACAAGTCGTAACTGTGATGAAATGGGTGTAAATGATTATCGGTTCAAGACAGAGAGGGATACTGCTTGTGAGGAGAATGAGTCATTACAGACGCCCAAGGAAATGGCATTCAAGGACAGTATGACCAAACATCACTACCTCTGAGCATGAGAACCTGATGGACAGGTGAACTGAAGACAGTAACTCCAGAATGCCCCGAGTAATACAATTATTCATACAAAACAACTGCCTGTGACGCTGCCAGCATGGCACTGACCGTGACTTCCTGAGTGTGGTTACCTAGTTCCTGGGGCTGTTGCATGATTGATACTTTGGTCTTATAAGCATTTTTTAGATTGAGCTTGAACATTTAAGTTCACTACAGCAGGGTTCTCACCAGGAATTTTTCACAGCATAGGGGATCGCAAGCACCACTGGCGCGGACAATTTTAAAATGTACCAAATTGAGTGAAGTAAAGCTAAAGTTGGGTTTGGTTTTGTAGTTTTTTTTTTTTTTATCTTTGTTCCAGCCTTACCTTAAAGCTAAAGGGTATTTGTTGAATTGGTGAAGGTGATGATGAATGTAGTTAGAGAGTTACTCATGCTTGGTATAGATATACTGTATATGTAGGTCATTCACTAATAAATACTCACACACGGTATAGACAAGAAATAATTATTTTATTCAAAAGACTGATTCCAAGACACGCTTTTCAAATTTAAATGAGGTATTATGTGGGACCTGCAGTCATTTTGGAACACACATTTAATCGGCTGAAAAAATAAGGCATGGCCCGAGAGAACACGGCCCAAACCTGTCCGACCAGAATGAAGACGATGTCTCTTTAAGCCCAAACCAATTCAATCAGACGGTGTTCACGTCTGTGTGCGCGAATGTAACATCCGCTTGAAGCTAAACCGTTTACATTGGACGGTAGCTACGGTTACCAAGTGGAGTAAGTACACAGGCAGCATCGGCGATAGGGGGACTTTGGGTCCTCGGGTAAAGGCGGGAGCAATCCGAGCAGATCGCCTGTATTAAATTGACGGTGCGGCTGATGAATGTGTTATTCAGATTAAAAAGAGGTAAAACAACCCGTGCACGCCTGGAAGTGCCTTTTGTGTCCCAAGTGTGCAACAATTATTACGACGGTACCAACTAAAAAAGGAAAAAAACAACAGAAAATCTTTCCTATTTTGCAAAAAACTGAACGTAGGGGGCACCATCGCTCCGTAGGGTGAGAACCGAGTGTCAAACGTATTAGGGTGAACAATCTCAAATAAAACACTGAATGTAAGTGGAAAATGTCTGATTTTGATATTAGACTACAAATCTCTGATAACAAGAGCAGCGACAAAGCTACAAGTGACATAGATGGTTAGTCACTTCAATTGGCAGTGTGGGATTTGAAAAAAGGACTTCAGGCACATAAACTGCCTTAAATACCCGCAGCAAAGACGGGAATGAAATCTCATTTACTCAAGGTAATTGAGGCATTAAGCTAAATGGGCTCCTCTTAGTTCTGTTCAAATAAAGTGATGTAAGCTCTAGTTTGGCTGTGAGAATGTGGGTTCACCGTCTTTCATTTGCCACTCATGCAGAGTAGACAGAAAACGAACTTAAAAACACGTTGACCTCAAATCAAACCGACAAAACAGTATTTCATTTTTCAGTCTTTTTTTTTGCAAGCAAATAGAAAATGTGTGAACAACACTTTTAGATCATGATGACATTATGATATCATAGCTAGGTTAGCGCACTAACCTAGCTATGTGGAAAAGAGGAACACAGTAGTCCTAATATCTTCTTTAGTAAGGAGAAAAAGGTAAACACTATCAGTGTCTTGGGAAAAAGCTTCTGCTACCAGAGGCACCAAGCTCATGTTCCGTATCTTTAAACCTTCTTTGATCAATGGACGGGTTTTAGCCATTAACCATAGCGATGAGGGGTGTAACTATACATGTTTTCTGTTGCTAAAGTCTCAAATGACACCAGGGACGTGTTCAGAATGGACCTTAGATTGACATACAATGCCCCTCCAATCAACATATTAGGATCCCTTGTCAATCCGTGTATCATTCGTTCATTCATTTTTCATTATGCAAAAAAAACATAAAAAACGAAAAAAAAAACAGTCATTATTTGATGTTTGTTTCCAAAACCAAAAGGAAAAAACGGAAAACACCTTGTTTTTCAAATTCAAGCTCTTTTGCTTCGGTACAGAAAACAAAAAAACGGAAAACGAACACCTTTATCCATTTCTCTATTACCGATTGGCCAAAGACCGCGACCCGGAAGTGTACTCTCATCCGACGCTAACGGCTATGCTAACGGCAGTTTGGCATGACAAGATCGCTGCTTCCAACTGTGCATCCGTAACGTGTCCTTTTCGCTTTAGCTGGTTTTGGGCACAGAACCTCCTCACGGACATTTCGGAGGATTTAGAGACTCTTAAGTGTTGCAGAGCTAAAGATATCATGAATGTGTAACGCTTCACTTCTTGGTCACGCACGTTGGCCGATTGGTAATGGAGAAAACAAATAAAGGTGTTCGTTTTCCGTTTTTTTGTTTTCTGTACCGAAGCAAAAGAGCTTGAATTTGAAAAACAAGGCGTTTTCCGTTTATTCATTTTGGTTATGGAAACAAATATCAAATAATGAGTGTTTTTTTTTTGTTTTTCATGTTTTTGTTACAAAATGAAAAACGAATGAACGAATGATACACAGATTCTTGTCCAAGCCTTTTATTGATTGTCTTGTCTTGGTCATAACATTCTCAACCTTCCCATTTCTGTGTAAAACAACCTGAAACTGAAAAATGTAACATTACAGATTTAATGGTGTACTTTTCTGCAAAGGTGTTGATTTGTTTTCAAGTTTGCATATATTTACCAACAAACCAATATATATCATTGTGGTACCCGAAATAAAAAAATGTGACCGTTCCTGTGCAATCTTTGCAGGGAAGGAGCGTAACCTCAGCTACGACCAGAGATGTGTGTGTATTTGTATTGATGCATGCGTGTGTGTACTCTAAAAATAAGCCAGCTGGAATCTATAGACATTTATAATTCATAAGAGCAAAGTATTAAGTTCTAAAAAACCATTATGGCTGGACAAGTTCGACCAATCGAAAATTTAAAGAAAGGGTCCAGGTTTGCGTGATGTGTGGGTGGAAGAATGGAAATAGAGGAAGGATAGGTACATCGCCACAAAGAAAAAGCAGCTTGTTAAAGTTTATATATTTATATTCCTGCCTTTTACACACAGTTACAAGTGTGTATAAATAGATTTTCTGATTGAGAAACTATTTTGGTTTTTTTTTGTGTTTTTTGTTTTAAATTACTGTTTTTAATCTCTACTGATTGTTGCTGCTCATCAAAGCCCGCTGCTCATACTGCACACTGCAACATATAATTCCGGCTAATCTACAATTAAACAGATTTGTAACCCTACTTTAAATTGTGTCTTTCGTCTTATAAAACAACTGGCCGTTGTATTTGGTAGCAACATTTAGTTAAACATTTAACTGTTAACCCTTTATCTACGAATACAACTTTCAAAACATGATTCAATGCCTTGCTCTTGCTAACGTGCTTATTTACTACTAAATAATCAATAACCCTTACAAACATTTTGCTACCTAACTGGGGTCTCATTTATGACCATGTGCATTAACAAAACACGGCTGAACAGACAATCATTGGATTTATAGAAAAAAATATACAAGGCCTATAAGAATGTGCACACTGATACATTCACTTTGGGCTAAAGCTAGCTTAAGGCTAGCTTAAAGCACATGCTAGGTTCGACTTTTTGCTGTGCATATAAGTCTAAAGCCCAAACTGGCATATTCAGAGAATGCAAAGTGATAAGTCTGCCAATAAGCTAAACAGTATGCTAATATTGTAAAACAAATGATCAAGCAGACAACATCACAAGCAAAACGCTGTGTGGGCATAGAAAGTTCTAAACTTTAGTGTCCTATGATACCAAGATTCTCACCAACGCTGTTGAACGTAGGGGCCCCCAACATTGTAATTTAGCTCCCCTACGGAGAAATGGCGCCCCCTAGGCTCTGTTTTCAGCAACGTTTGGGGGATTTTCTTTTTTAATCGGTACCGTCGTAATAATTGTTGCACACTTGGACACAAAAGGGACTTCCAGATGTGCACAAGTTGTTCTAACTTATGCTTCAACTGGGGCGTAGCATATCGCGGCACATGAAGTTGATCATTGTTTGCAAATCACAACGGATCATTCTACATGAGCACGGATGTGAATACCGTCTGGTTGAAACGTGTTCAGGCTTAAAGAGACATCGGCTTCATTCTGGTAGGACGGGTTCGGGCCGTGTTCTCTCAGGTCAGGTCTTTTTCCGGCCCGTTTAAAGCTCTACCGCGTGCGTCCTCAGTGAGCGTGTGTGTGTTTGTGTGCGTGCCTTCAGCGTGTGTGTATGTTCCAATGTTACTGCAGGTCCCACATAATACAAAGTCTTTTAAATTAGAAAAGTGTCTTGGAATCAGTCTTTTGAATAAAATGTTATTTCTTGTCTCTACAGTGTCTGAGTGTTTATTAGTGGAGGACCTTTCCGTGCCAGTCGCGTTCGTTCGCACATCACGTAATAACCCTATGCTGTGAAAAATTCCTGGAGAGAACCCTGGATACACTGGTGATACAGATAAAAGCGGCAGTCGGGAGGGTTTTCGAAGCAGTTTTTAGTGAATACACGTTGTCTCGCCGCTGTAGGGGAGAATAATGGAGCTACTTATTCAATGCAGGCCTAGTCGTCTACTGGGGAAGGAAAACGTCCTGTCTACTTCAGTGTGAGCGCTGTATTCACCTCCGCATACTGATTTAAATCTGCATTCAAACAAAGAATTGACACTAACAGCCACTCTGTTACCGCCAGGCGATATGCGTTTCATTCTTCCTATTATACCCCCAGAGATACAGAGGAGTGTGTGATGAGGCACAACAAAATGAAGCCGTTTTTGAAGTCAAACTCAATCTATAAATACGATTTATCTCCCCCGCTTTTCTCCATTTCCCATTATCACGTGTGTTCAGCCACAGCCTGCCACTCCACATCCTTGTCTATCTGTCACGCCGTTCATTCTTCACTCTTATTAAGACGCCTGTGATTACATGTTTATCTCACGGCCCTCTGGGCAGTATTCCTCAGGTTCTCTGAGGGAAAGGCTAAGTTTTCTAAGCGGACAGTTTAAAAAAAAAAAAAAAAAAATGGCTGTTGGTGCAGATGCAAATTCCTGCCTGGGAGGAGGGTTAGACGTGCAAATACACACACATGCACCACGTTTACATCTCTTTGCTGGACACAAACAGACATCCATCCATCCACACACAAGCACTAATGAGCCTCAGACAGTCATACACGGAGGAACTGCCGGCAGCATTAATTAGCAGAATGTTCTCTGTCCAACTAAATGTAATCAGCAGGCGATGGGGATGCTTTATATGGCACAGCAACGTGTGAATGCACCTTTCCACGGCACTAAAACTACTTTAGTCATCGCTGACCTGAATATTTCAAGAAAGCAAGGCACAGCCAGACGTCAGGTGCTTTTAAAGAAAAATGCTCCTTTCGTTTCAGTAAAAGGGGAGTATAAAAATAAAATGAAAAAGTAGCCAGACTCAGCAATTTTCTTCCCAAAAGTCACATCAACACTCATAGATGGATGAATTGAAGCAAAAGATGGACAAAACCTTTGTTCTAATCCTCACGGGGTGGAGGAGAGAGAGGAAATGCTGACTTGTTCTTCTTTTAAAAAGAAGAGGGAGTGTGTATGTGTGTGTGTGTGTGTGTGTGTGTGTGTGTTGGTGTGTGTAACTTCAAACCCGTTTTAAAACGCGCCGCATCAGGAGGGATTTCATTTATATAGTGCAAATTACAACAATAGTCATCTCGAAGCGCAATCAAAATATGAAATTCTCAAGAAAAAAGGAAAAACCCAACAAATCCACATGAACATGCATCATGATGAGCTTTAAAGGGGGAGTATCATGAAAAATTCAATTCATAATGGTTTTGCTACAGTGATATACAAGGCCAAAGTTCAAAAAGTTGTTTCCTCGCTCCCTTGTTATTCCACATTTTGTAAAAAGTCAGCTCTAAACGGGCGAGTAGGATTTTTCTCGCACTGTGAATGCAGAAACTCCTCCTCCTGACAATCATGGCTCCTCCTACCCTCCTCACAGGTAAAACAATCACACCGACGGCAAGTTAACATTACAGCTAATATTCAGTACATCGATAATCCAGTATATAGATAAACCGAAGAGCGCTCACAATCAGTTCCACTTTTAGTAGCCGTTACACCGCCTCGTATTGCCTTTATGGGATGATCTGACATGTTTGTCACCCAATGTGAAGCAGTGGTTGAACAAAACAATGGACTATCGTCTTAAATGGACTATTTCTGTGACCAGAAGAGATGCGGATGAAAAGAAAGCGCCATAGTAGCTCATGTAAGTGTTTGAAACAGCTGACTCAGCTGGTAGTTGAGAGTTTACTTCCCTGTGGCGCAGAGCGAGCAGTTACAATCAGTTCCATTTTTAGTAGCCCTTATACCGCCTCGTATCGCCTTTATGGGTTGATCGTATTTGTGACCCAAAATGCAACGCAGCAGTCGGACAAAACATTGGACTATCGTCTTAAATGGACTATTCCTGTGGTCAGAGGAGGTGAGGAGAAGAAAGTGATTGATGTACTTCTGCTGCTGCAATAAACACATATGTTAGAGCAGCGAGTTAGCTAGTGCTAGCTGACTGTTCCATGCATTTTTTTGGGGGGTAACGATGGCAACTGTTCAAAAGCAGAATCAGTTTAGTCGGTTTAAATGACTGATCGTTTCCGGCCTTTACCAAATGACTAGCTTAACTACAGCTGATCTTTAAATGAAGCCATGTGTTCATTTGTGCGTTTAGATCATTTTCAGGCGATAAATGTAGCTCCCATCACTTTAGTCATCACAACATCTCCTGGAAACTGCTGAGAAATAAGAATAAAGATGACAAAATTTGTTTATTTCTGTTTCGAAACATACTGAAATTAACTCGTGCAGTTTCCTGTCTGGCTACTGCTATATTCCTGCTGCAATGTTGCACTCTGGTCTGTCAAAGTCAAACTTTAAGTCTGAGTGAAACAGTGTTATCGATTCAAACATTTCCCACTGGACTTCACTTCGGCTACTGGTAAATCTGCTGCCACACAGACGACAGCACAGCGAGGCAGCACCTCCACGTGCAGCTCATTACTGTTTCCAGCCCTTTGGTAATAAACACAAAGTCACCTCCATGCGGGTTTGTTGCCCCACCGATAACTTCTTGCATGACTGCACGGTCTGAGGATATTAGCTAAGGTGTCGCAGGTACCACATGCGGTTCTGAGTCTAATTTTGTCTGACCCTGCAAAAAAAAAAAAAAAAAACACAAAATGACTCCAAGAATACACAAAATGGCAAACAAAATACACAAAACAATTACAAAAACACACAAAATGACAACTAAAGTACACAAAAAACTCCAAACGTACACATAATGACTGCAAAAAACACAAAACAAGCCAAAAATGACAATAAAATACACAATACAATTCCAAAAACACACAAAAAGAATTCAAAATGTACAAAATGACAGTTAAAGTACACAAAATGACCGCAAAAAACACGAAACAAGCCAAAAGACAGAAATACACAAAAAGATTCCAAAATCAAACAAAATGACATTGAAACCACACAACATAACAAAAACACACAGAACATGAGAAGAATACACAAACTGAATTGACAAAAAACTCTAAAAGTACACAAAATGAAAGAATACAAAAATGACAACAAAAATACAGCAAATGACTTCCAGAATACGCAAAACATCAAGGATGAAGGACTGTATAACCCCCAAAAACACAAAATGATGGGAAAATTAGACAAAATGACAGAAAAATATACAAAAAAGCAACACATTGCTCCATAAAACACACAGATCACCCATAGACACAAACAAAATGGCTCTAAAAACACACAAAAAGCGAAACCTCTCTGTTCCTTCCTGTGTTAATGCTCATATTGGTCAATATTTTAAATGCTGATGTGAATGCGTCCGGTACAGGCGATATTAGGCAGTATATAGATGTAGTTTGACCTTGAGGTTTGCACTGACAGCAGCACTGCGGGTGACGCAAAGGACGAAGTTCACTTCAGGACACTGTGTTCCAGCTAAGTCTTCACCACACGTGCACACATTTCTCCATCCCTGTTCTCGTTATCACTCAAACTTTCAAGGTTATTGCAGCTGAAGCTGGAGGCCCCCCTCACCCCCCCCCCACATATAACAACCTTTACAGTCTTTCATTAATGGCACACGCTTTTATTGCACATTTTCTTACTTCTGCTTCTGTTACGATGACTCAGCACTAAAAACTTTACAAATCATGTTGTGTGGCTTTGTCCATCTGGAGCGCAGGCATTAGAAAGAGACTTCTACACAAACATGGACCAGATCAGACATGAGCAACTGATGGCTCGGGGGCCACATGAGGCCCTTTGTTTTTTTTTTTGGGGGGGGGGGGGCAGAGAAAAAAAGACCAACTCCAAAATGAGCAAAAAAAAATGTACTCAGGTATTTCAAACACAACACAATGAATAAAATGTATTAAACGACAGCAATAACTCACAAAATAACTCCAAAAATACAAAAAAAGGACAAAAACACACGAAACGCCCACAGACATACAAAATGACAACAGAAATACACAAAATGCCAAAAAGAAATACACAAAATGACTCCAAACACACAAAAAAATTGCACAAAATTACAAAAACATTTCAAACAAAATCACTCCAGACACAAAATGAACACAATTTATATATTTTATTTTTTTAAATATTGTTATTTTGCTTCAACTTTAAGTACTGGCAGCTAAGCTATTGATAAAATAGACATTTCCAGGAAGTCTTATCAAAATAAAACTGTTCGGTGACCCTATGCTGACTCTGTTCTCGTTTCAATTTTTTTTTTTTTTTTTTTTTAGTTTTGCTATCTTTTCTGAGTGTCATCACTCCTCTTTAATCAGTAGAAGTACAATATTATATTGTAGCACGACAGTACAAGTCAGGTGCACAAGTCGCACCTGAATATAAATTGATTTACAATGTACAAGTGTCCTGTTTTCTATGAGGATACATGGAAATTCATGTTTTACTCACAGGGTTTCACTGTTGGTCTAAAAACGAACATATAAGTCGCATTGTTGTATTGGTTCACACTCTATAACAAGGACACAACTTACACCAGGTAACCCTAATCCTAAATTATGCTAGCTAGTCAACAATATGGAGGTAAAAGTGACGTATTTAATGAAAAATATAACACTTTTGCCCATTCTTATTTTTGGTAAAACACTTTTAGACACAGGGAATGTACAGATTAATGTAGTGTTAGCTGCACTATGCATTGTTGCTAGGTTGGGTGGTACATACTATATAAATATAACTAAAAAGGGATGCATTAAAAAACACTGTTTCGCTCCTGGAGCTATACTTAATGGTATTTACTCATTTAATGGATAATAGTAGAAGCTATTTAGCTCATTAAATGTCTCACACACACACACACACACACAACACACGTTTCTGAGGGGAAGTCATGAGCAGTGCACGTTTGCATGTCAACTATTGAGTTTGTGCGCGCCAAGGCAGCGCACTATAAGACGAGTTTCAGTTTCAAGATGCTGGAAATTTCATTTGATTCCATTTCCACTATCAATAATTAAAACAATGCAGCTCCACGTCGCCATGCTCCCACCGGCAGGGTAACTGAAGTGCAGCGCACGGAGTAGGAACCAGGGAAATAAAGGCCTTCTGCTCTTTTAATACAACACAGGAAGAAGTTTAAGGTCCAGATGGGGATGGAGAGGCGTCTTTGGGGGGGGGAAGGAGAGACGTCATTGGGACCACCCTCTGGCACCAGCACTGCAGCTGAAATCATTTTAACTTCCAGACTGCGTCGTTTGCTGTGGGTTAACGTGACATATTGAGTGACAGTGGTGTGAGCTGAGCCTCCACAGGCTGCCGGCTGCTGTTTCACTGCTGTCAGGGTCACGCCAACGTCTCGCAGCCTCTCTCTCCCACTCAGCGGGGAACATCCTCGTCTTGGCATTGCCGAGTGTCATCAAACCTACTTAAGCGGGTCGCTTTCTGACCCCAAGTCCGTGTGCCAGCATGAGTCTGAGTCAATCATGGCCACTGACATTATCATCTCCTCTTACGCTTGACACGAGAAGGTGAGAATTACTAGAGATTATGTATGACGATGACTCTGAGATGTGTGAACTTTAAAGTGGCACGCGGACACTTCTTATTGTACGTGTGAAAGCCCAACATTTGGGGCCATTAAAGTGCCAAAAGGAGATTTTTTTTATCACCATGACAATGACAGTGAACCTGCTCTGGTTTATGAATGACTACAATGCCAGGCCGTGAGCTAGCTTAGCAGGATAAAGTGTGCGCAGTTTCCACAGGCTACAAACAGGTGTCTTTACACCTTAAATATTGTTGTCAGTTTTTTTTTTTTTTACACCATGTGTCCGATTTTGACAATTATGCTATCAAAATGTTCAGAAAGTTCCCCAGATTTATGCTAGCACTTTTAAAATTTGTAACTTTTAAACTTTTTGAGTTTAAATTTTTTTGTGGGACCTTTAACATGTTCAGCTAATACGTTAAACCCATTTCAACGTTTTCAAACCTTTTCAACCTTATCATTAATTAACATTATAATGCTAGACTAATACCAATGCTCGGTTAATGCTAGTGCTAGGCTAATGCTAACATTTAATTAATACTAAAGATAACTAATGCTATGTCAATGCTAACTCATGCTAATGATATGCTATGCTATGGTAATGTTATTCTAATGCTAGACCAATGCTAATGCTAGGCTAATGCTAATGATAGGTTGGTGCTTATGTTAGATTAATGCTATTGCTAGGATAATGCTTATGTTGGGTTAATGATAATGCTAACATTTGGTTCATGCTAAAGATAGTTAATGCTATGTTAATGCTAATGCTAACTCATGCCAATGTTAATGCTAACATGCCAATGTCATGTATGGTAATGCTACGTTAATGTCAATGTCATCCTAATGCTAGAAAATAATAATGCTAGCTAGTTAATGCTAGCTAATGCTAATGTTAAGCTAATGCAGGGTGACGCGGGCCAGCACCTGCATCCTCACTTGCATTTTCTTCAGGAAATGCAAATATTCTCGTTATGTTAATGTTAGCTCATTTTAGCTCCTTTGTGTACTTAGCAGCTACAGACTCTCAGGGGACTTGTAGGGTCCGGGTTAATAGAGACGATGCGTCGACGAGTCCTGATTCAGTATAAAAATTTGGCTCAAACCCAGATAGTTCATTAACCGGTTAGTTCTAAAGGTTGCGTTCACACCGACAAATCCGAGAGTGATTAAAGCGCTCTGTAAAGTAGTTTAAACACTAAAGCTAGAGCGGATAAGGCAAGAAACTTCCAGAGCTTTTGGTTAAACTTGGAGCGTTTCCAACTGAACACAAACGCTGCTCAGACCAAACACAGGAAGTGTTTTGTAGAGCACAAGGAATTCTAAAGGTGGTCAGGAGAACCGGCAACAGTGTGAAACATGAAAACTATTTACTGAGAGGTGGAAATGGTAAAAATCAATATGGTAACAACATATTTTCCTAAAAAGCCCAATTCCCCTCATAAAGCTGCACAATCGAGAATGTTTTACAAAACCAGCCACTTAAAAAGCTGTGGAAAAACTGAAAGGCTTTGTAGCTAATGTAAGAGTGCAGCTGCTGATCCCCTCCAATCGGCCAATCAGCTGCTGGGAGAGTTGTTATGGTGATTCTAATGCAAATGAAGAGGAGAGTGTTACAGAAAGCTGCAGACCAGGATTTTTATTACATCTGAAAACTGTGGCTTCCTCTGGTCTTTCAAAGCATAAATAGTCCTTCAACGTTAGGACATTAAAGTATAACCCAGGGAGGGGCCACATGAGATCGTCTAATCTGAGGACCACATCATCAACATTCATGTCAGCATTTAGAATAATGACCAATCTGAGCATTAATACATTAAAGAAGAAGAGTTTGTGTGGTTTTATGTCATTGTGTGTGTTTTTGGAGTATTTTTTATTCATTATCCTGGGATTTTGCTTTTTTTTTTCTTCCTTTTGTTTGTTTTTGGAGTGATTTTGTTGTTTTTCAGTTTTTCTTTTTTTTGTAATTGTTTTGTATATTTTTCTGTGATTTTGTGTATTTTTATTGTCCTTTTGTGCATTTTTGAGCCCCGTTTGTGTATGGAGCAGTTTTTTGTTCGCTTGTATGTTTTGAAGCAAGCCATTCTGTGCATTTTTGTTGTTTTGTGTGTTCATCTGTTATTGTGTGCACTTTTGAAGTCACTTTTGTGTATTTGTCTTGTTCTTCTGTGTGTTTCGGGAATCATTTTGTATATTTTAGTTGTCATTTTGCATATTCTTGAAGTAATTTTGTGACATTTTCTCTTATTTTGTGCATTTTTTGAGTCATTTTGAGTATTTTAAATTCTTCTAAACGCGGGTGTCAAACAAAAGGTACAAGGTACAAAATTACAAAGCAAGATGTTAAAGGACTCAACAAACTGAATTACTGAGGGGACCAAATATGCACCAGAACTCACACAGTTTTAAAAAACTCCTTATATAGTAGAGCGAGGCATTCAGGGATTCAGGCACACCTCTGTGGACGCAGGAGGGAGCCTTATCCCTCTCTCAGGACAACATACAAACTGACAAGACACAAACAGGAAACCATTACCTACAGAGTGAGAATAAAACCATAACTGACATATATACAACGACAAAAACAAGAGTGGAAAATCCCAACTAAATAAAACTCAAAAAACAAACCACAATTCATAACCGTAAGTAATACTTTCGACTGACTGAAGCTATTTCAATCAACCAAACCAGCACATGCTAAACAATTTGGGAACTTTTAGAAATTGTGACATTTTAAAAAGTACATCAGTCATCAGGAAAAGTGTGAATTACGAGGCACTTTGAAATGTGAGTCACTTTATGTGAAAGTGAAAGGACTTTAATTTCTCACAGAGCTTGAAACCTGGTAAAAGCCTGCTAATAATAATATATCTAGCATAAAATATGTCTGATGGTGCTAATAGCGCGCTTGTCTGTTGACGCAATCCGAAGGCATTCAACCTGGAACGTTTCAAAACAAAATGTAGCTTTTAAAAATAAAAAAAATCATATATTACCAACGGCATTGCAAAATGAGTGCATAAAAATGTTACGTTTTACTCTGCTTCTCAACATTTCGGTATCCAAATAAAATAATAAGAGCGTACAGTTGCGTACTGTTTGGAAATAAATACTTTTATTGCATCTCATTCAAGCATTTTACTATCAAGGGGTATTCATTAAATATTAAATACATAAAAGCCAAAATATGATAAAAGTACAGCAGAGTGTTTAAAAAGCTAGACTTTACTAAACACTTTCATAGGATTGTTTTGAAAAAGAAATAAACACACTTTCAAAGTCAAATTTGATTAAATAAATGAAATAAGATATAGTTTTAGTTGTACCTCTAATTTTAATACTTTTTCAAAATACTTTATTACATTATTTAACAAACAAAATGTAATTTTCACAGACAGCTGTCATCAAAGGTACATTGCAAACAGAAAAACAGAACAGAACAAAAAAAAAACATACATTAAATGAAATTGGGAATAAATAAAAAAGTGTAAGTGCCTGTTTGTCACACATCTTTTGATGAAATTGTGTAATTGTGAAGTCTACTTAGTCTATTTTCAGCATAAATTGTATTCATGTTTTGCAAGTTATCTCTAATTTTTAATGTGATTTCTTCATCATCTAATTTTGATACTTAAGGAAAATAACAGCGACTTTACTTTTGTCCATTTTTAGTAGATTTCCACTCTTGCCAATTCATTCATATTCCAGTGATTTAGGCAAAACTGATATTTACATAAAAAAAAAACACATCTTGTCTATTACCTCTCACTTTTTTAATTTAATTTAATTTAATTATTTTACAAAAAATAACAAAAATTTTCCGGAAATTTCACACTTTTAAAGATAACTTCCAGCACCAACAATATGACTGATATTCCCAAGGGCGCGTGAAAGAAACCAAACCGATCTAATAAATCATGTCTGACGTGGCAAGAAGTAAAAAAAAAAAAAGATGAATGTGCAGCTCGCTCACAGATGTGTGCTTTACATATTCAATCTGTGAATGAGCGAGAGGCACGGATCATCAGCGCTGAAAAATCAGAGTGGGGGAGGGTCACGTGGCTAGAGGGAAACCCCCTCTGCTGGGATTTCCTTGCACTCCCCATGATGACACTGCAGAAAAACTACATGTAGAATCTAGGGCTGGGCAATATATCGAGAGTCAAGATACTGTATATCGAGTTTTCTATTTTGACGATATAGAAAATATCGCCTATATCGAGATGTATCAATATTTTTTAACTTGATTTTCTTTATACAATCACACTGTACAAATCACATCATACACATATTTAATATTATTCATAGAGTACAGTCAAACACTGTCCTTCTTTACAATGTTTCCATACTTCTGAGATATATACAGTATTTTATAGCTTATTTTGGATTAAAATACTCGCTGCTTTCACTATTTCTCAGAACAGCGTGAAAAGCACATTTAGATGGATATATGAAATCAAAAATCTACCAAATGAATGAAAAAACAACACAAATACAGATTAAAAATACACAAAAGAACAAAAACACAAAAAAACACACAAAGTTACTCCAAAAACACACAAAAAAAACTATTTAACAACGAAATTACACAGAATGACTACAAAATATATTACATTTTCTATTTTGACGATATATCAATATCACCTGTAATTATGTACTTTTATTTTACATCTTGTTGTTACGAGTCGCTGCTCTCGCTACTTCTCAGAACAGCATGAAAAGCACAGTTGAGTGCGTTCTAACACATACCTTCCCCTAAACATGCCTCACTACAGAACTCACTCACACGTGCTGTCCCTTTATATGAAAAAAAGCCAAAAGTGGCTCATGTTGTGCAGCTGTTTGTTAATAAATGTATGTGCGGCATTTTGCATCAGCAAATTTAACCCAGAATTGTCTTTCTGGTAAGACATTTGACGAGTTTTGGTTCATATCGTCCAGCCCTAGTAGAATCAACTCCAGTAAAGTGATTCATTCCGTTGTGCAGAGAAGGCATTATTGACCCAAATGTAATCCTTTTACATGACCATAACCAAAGTAATCATATCACAATATCATCACATAATGGTGTGCTTAATCCACACATACAACAACAGTGAAACTACATGTCTTCATCGCCACCATATAATCCAAACCATTTCAAGCGATCAAACTTCTGAGGTTGACCTTCTCAGGGAAAATGATGTCAAGATCAGTGACAGTAAAGCACGAACCAACAGGACTGATGGTGGTGGTGTGATGGGGGGGGGTCACTGATGGTTTATTGATCGGGTCACAATAAATAACGGGAGAGAGAAAAAAAAAAGACAGCATTGATTGGTTTGAGGATGCACTCGCCCGTGTGGTGAGTGATATTTAAAGGTGAACCTCGATTGTTGATAAGGTAGAGGTTTTTGTGTCAAAGATTGTAAGAACTTACCAATTTAGGTTATTTGCTTAACTCACTTAGGGTCCATTTCCTTTTATTACTATTCGTATTTTCTTCTTCGTTTTTGGTTATTGCTGTGTTGCAACCAACTTGAATTGGTGCATACCGCCACCTACTGTACTGGAGTGTGTAGACTCAACAGAACTCCCCACATTCCATTCTTATTACTATTTGGTTATGTTTTTAATAGAAACATCTGAATTTTGAAAAACCATTTAAATATCGCTAAAAAGTTTTTACGCTTTCATGAGGAGGAATTTCAGACGTTTCGATATTGAAATGTGTAGCAAAAGCGCTATGGAAACACTTTTTCCGCAAACACGGCACAGATCGTGACGTACATGGTCACATGACCACTGCTCTCTGAGAAAACATAAGAGGATACCGGGACATTTCTTAGCGTTATACTTTAAAATCATTAGTGTCACATTAGACGTGAAACAACAAAGGAATACACAGCGTTATAAGGAGGTTCTGAGCGTCCGTTATTCTGCAGCGAAGTCTCGCGGGATGAGATTTCACGGGAGTTACAAGGCTTCTGCCCAAAGCAACGTTCAATGGAAACACGTTGAAAGCGCAAATATACTTTAAGATTTAGAAATATCGCTTTTATTTTTGCGAAAATCTGTAATGGAAACCCAGCTAATGTCATGGAAAATCAAAGAAACTAGAGTTTGTATTTGTCCACGGGAGATTTCATGTAGCTATGAATAAAAAGTGCAAAGATTATTATAGATTAAATGAGTCCGTCATTCCACAAAATTTTATTTTGCAAAATTTTGTGATTTTACATTTTTGTCCCTTTGCTATCATTTAATCCCCCGTTACGGGAGAAAATAGTGTGAAAATGTGTTATATTGTCTTAAAACACGCATGTGAGGATATATTCAGATTATAATCTGTAGTCACATTCCTATTTCCATTTCAGAAAGTGAATGTTGTGATTTCCATCCGTTTTTTGTGATTACGATAAGTCAGAGACTCAACAAAAGACGTTCTGGCTTTGTAGTGCGATTTTTCTCTGAATTGTCTTTCCTAACCGTGATGAAAAGTCTTTCTTTTCTTCCTCAGCTTTTTTTTTTTTTTGTAAGACAACATGGATTATGAAATGGGCTAGGCGTTAAAAAGTGGTAGCATGCGTTTTCAGTTTCATCGTCCTGATCCACAGTATCAAAGCACCCAACCAGCAACTAGGAAGAGTCTTTGGAAAATAAACTGGAAGTAACTGATTTTTACTAATTATTCAGTATTAGGCCAAAAAACGGCATCCACACCAAGCTTATTGTCTTGCCATATCAGTCTGATGCCTTGTTGCAGTAGTCAGCTGGACATTATTCATTTTACTGGCACGGTCACAAAGGTGTAAATCCCCCGCCCTTGCAGGGGGACAAAGGGTGTCGGATACAGAATGAGGGCCATCTATAATTGAAGCCGCTCTTGAGCTCCTGGACTGCATTCAAGGGGGAGTTTCTGCAACGCAAGACGCCATCTGACATTTAACTGCACCCGATTTCCCTCTCCAACGCCTTTTCCTCATCTGCCTGCTCACAAATACGCAAGCCTTTCTGAATCTACCCATTTTTCTTTTGTGGTACCCCTTTTCTCCACTCTCCCGACTGCACCTGCTCCCATTTTCCCGCAATCCTCCTCTTCTCAGAAGAAAGCACACACTCTCCACCGTAAGGACCTGACAGCTTCAAAGAGACAGCGAGCAATGCAGAATGAGGGCTTATCTGTTAGTGCAGCAGTTGCACCTGCAAGAAGGTTATTGTCCATCAGGCAGCTTAGCTCCACAACACCAACTGTGTCCATTTTTTCTTGCTTTTGAGGAGGGCTTTTTTCTAGAGCACAGAACTACAATTAGTTAAACTGGTGACACAGGCCCTCTAATATCTATAATATATTTACTCCCCAGACGACTCGACAACAATCTACCAGAGTTAAATGATACCAGGGATTCTAATTGAGCCAAGCAATAGGTTCACCAAGATTATTCACCTCCACAGTATGGACCACCGACTCCCAGCTAGTCCGTGTGAGAATGAAAAAAGACTCTTGGGAGTCTCTTGAGAGGTGAAATATCTTCAAGCAAAACAAAAAGAAGCATATCTATCTATCCAATAGTGCTGGCAGTATGGTATGACCAAAAATGTATATCATGGTATTTATTTTTTTTAAATTAGAACGGTTTCACGGTGTATGATGGTTTGTTTTCCAAGCGAGACTGCCTGTTCAAAGTCAAAGTCTATCATTTGCAAATAATTCAGAGAATAATTACTACAATAAATTGGCTTAGAGTGGCCCTATGTTCCTGTCATAAGGAGTACATATCATAGAAACACATTGATATCACCACCAAAGTCATTCATTTCACATTAAAAAGAGAAACTATCCATTTTTTAATCCGAAAAGTCTCCAGTAACACCAGAAAACAGTTAAGACTCGCTACATCTGTGGTTTGTGTGACTGAAGGGGCTGAAGGAGTCTGAAAACTCGCTAATTAACTAGACAAAGTTGTAAAAACTCTCCCTCACTTCCAGGAGATTGTTGATGATTTGCGGGCATCAAGGAAAACATTCACAACTTGCAGGATACTTGGGATGTCTGCTTCCACATCCATCCATCTATCAATGTATCTATCTATCAATCAATCTATCTATCTTTCCAATATTAGGGACTGGATAGAAACGTTTGTGGTAGATTTTCTGACATCTCAAAAACGTCTCCACAAAAATGCTACACGCTGTTACGAACCATCTCCAGTTAGGTTGTGCGTCATTGCGCGTATCACAAATGTGTCACGAATCACACAGATTTGACATTCATAATGTATCGGGGCTCTGTGTAACCCCAGCTTAAGTTAAAAGGATATGCATGTAAACAGTTCAAGTTCCATAAGTAAGTTTTGTTCAATTACTATAAAAGACGTATTAATCTTTTAAACTACTCTTAGACAGGAAGCATTTTATCGATAATGTTGAAGAAATGGCCCAAGACCAAATTGGTTGCTTTGGGAAACAATAACAAGCAACACAGTGTTGGATCAGTCGATGACAGAGCGACAGATACCTTGAATCATCGCTAAATATTGTCCCAGGAATAACGAATTGCACCCTTCATTTTCATGAGTTTGGCCATTTTGTCGCCCCTGGCTCTGAGGGTTTGAGACGTTTTATGGGCTAGGGAGAAAAAAAATACTCTTTAATCTCAGCAAATATCACCGAAGCACAATGTTAATCTTTTTAAAGCGTGACATTTTCAGGCTCATTTTGTGATTTGCAAGCAAGAGCTTTTACCGTGTGCTGAGCTCATGGATTTCTTCACACACACAGGACTCTGAGTGTGTGTTCTTTGAGAATGGAAAAGCCAAGCATGCTGATTATTCACTTGGAGGGTGTAAACAGCATATAGAGCACGTCCTCATAAGGGAACTTTTAGTGATATTTATAGTTATCAATAAATTCACTTTCTGGTGCGATCTGATTGGATTTTAAGTGAGTGGTTTAGAAGGTAAATAAGGCTGGCACAGTGTTATTCAATCATTTTATATTTGTTTTAAATGAAGACAGGCTATTCAGCCCTGGATGATCAACAATGTCAACAATGTTAGGGTCCAATTATGGTGAAAACTCTTATTGATTTCAGTATTTCACTAAATAATGCCAGGAGGAAATAATCATGGAATTCATAATCCATTCCAAGCCTTTAGTGGGAAATTCATGTTGTTTTCCGAATAAAAAATTGTTAACTGATTTTTATGTGCAAACATTTTCAAAATACATTACTCCAACATCTCAGTTCAAGAGGAACACAAAGGTTTCAACGCTTTAAGCTGTATTTACGCTCCAAAACAGCAGGGGACAGCATACACAGTAAGAAATATGTTGTTGGTCCTTCTTTCGATTAAAACAAAGAGTAGTGGATCTGGTCATTGACATCATGCTAAAGAAGTGTGGGGATTAATTAGGGATTAAGGGATTAACTAAATTAAATCTAGTAATTAATTGAATCTTTCGATGCTTCAAAGGACAATATGGTCCGTTCAAACTGCGCTAAATTCTGCGAGATTATGCGAAACGTGCAGTAGCGCAAGATTTGAGGCTATACTTGAGGCTATTCTTTCCAAAAACATGACCACACATTTAACCAACCATTTTATGGGAAAATAGTGATTTTTTTTTTTTATATTCCCCCAAAACAGGTAGGTGGGGGTAGATTTTGTTTCATGTGACTATTTCCATTTATGCAATCACGGAAAATTATTTTGTGAAAACAACAAAATAATGCATATTTTCTGTTGATAATGTTTTTTTTGGAGGTTTTTTTTTTTTTTTTTTTTTTTTACTGGCTTGGTGGACCTTTGAAGCAATAATAGAATTGGCTAATATTTTGCCTAGTTTTCTTTTTTTGGTATTGGAAAAGATTTAGATTGGGGTTTTTGATGCACCCTATTATACAAGCACAATAAACACATGTGGAATAAGAGCGGCCTGTGTCTGTGCTGTTGTGAAAAACAGTCAATAGTAAATAGTTAAATAGGAAATGTATTCAAGGCTTGGGAAATGTCTCTTGGAGCAAGAAGCATTAAACAGTTGAAAGCTAAATATCAGAGTGCGGGGCTTAGGCATTAACGGTTGCCACTTGAATGACAGCTCCTTCTTGCACAGAGGTCATTGAACTCACTGGAAGGCACGAGGACCAGCATTTCACCGACAGCACGAATTAGAAAGCGTGAAGCCAAAGATAGTGCTGACAAGCAGAATCTACTTTACGGACTGCAAAGGACAGCGGGTGAAGCGTTTTTGCTGACCCTGGATCACAGGATTAAACTGGAGACCATTGCCTAACAGAAACCACAGGAACTAAAATAGAGAAACAGGAACTAAGAGCTAAGAGAATCTAAGAAGAACAAAAATTACAGATTTAACTACTTTTCTGAAGCCAGGATATAATCACTGCGAACTGCCATTGTTATGAAAAATCAAGCTCATGAAATTAAAGAAACCAAAAGGATGTTTCCTGATTTAAAAAAGGGAATTGTAGTTTAAATAAAGCTGTTGAGTGACCTTGTCTGGTGGAGATTGATGTAACAAGGGGTCAACAGAAGCCATGGTGTTCTTTTTATCCTTGGCCTCTAAGGACAAGCCATTGGAGGGTGGCCAGTTGGGGATTGATTTCCACTCTCCAATGGCCCGATTTCTAAGATCAATGCAACATGAAGGCCTTTGTTTCCTCATTAGCGCTGTTTGCTCAGTGGATTGATGTTAACAGAACCTTGGGCTGGTCTTGTCCCACAGAAAACAGCCCATGACGAGCAGCCGGAGTCTAATTGGACAAGTTGAAAGTAGATAATTCACTGGAGAAAAAATGCTTACCAAAGCGACAGTTGAAGCAAAACCACTTAACCAAAGTACTGAGTACTCTTGCTGTCTGGTTTTAGTGGAACCAACATATTTCAGTATTCCAAAGGACTCAACATGTTAGGTTGTTACGCAATAGTACTGTAGTCCCATATTAGAGAACTCTGTTTCTTTAGGCAAGACTAAGCTAGACATCTGCCAAATGGACTTTGAAATGGATTATATAGACTGATACAAAGATGGATGCTACATTTCTGACCCGGTTCTAAGATGCTCTACACATAACATAAATTGTCTAATAACAAATGACTGTTTGGTTATTTATTATTTCCCATGTTTCCTGTTGATATTTGTTTTTCTGTTGACTGTGATTGAATCCTCTTCGTCTGACTTGGTCATCAACCATTGGCCTGTTCATTAGCTTTTTAGCTTCATTTTCAGGTTTTTGCAGTCAAAGACATACAGTATGCAGGTTTTTTTTTTTTTTTTTTCTTTACCGGAATACTTATTAACGCTCCATCCATTAGCTTTAATCTCCTCCTCCCAAGGTGATGCTTCCATGTGCCCTTAGAAGTCATACAACACCTCCAAAGATCCCTCTGGATCTGACCTCCTTACAGCCAGCCCACACAGACCAAGATGCATTGCTTTCTCCTGTTTACACTGCAAGTGTCTGTCTGCTGGAGGAACGTCTCTACCTTAATATGCTATCTGGATGTTTTTACGTTGGTTTTACTCTTACATTTACATAAAAGGAATCAAAGTCAGAGCTAGCTTGACACAAACTTCTACCCCTGATTCATGCATTAAGCATGAACTACAACTAATGCTATTAGTTTTCTTCTTTAAAATGATGACTAAGCACTGCCAGGAGCATTTAGGTTAAAGATTATTCTGTCACAAAGCTGCTGTTATTTGTTATTACTTATTTATTTGGAACTGAGCGATGTGACATGGGTCTTAAAGGAAGATTGGGAGAAAGACAGATGCGGGTTTTTCAAAAACAAAGGCTTGAAAAAATATGGAGTTAAATATATTCAATATTAGCTTTTTGGCAATATTTGAAATACAGAATTTTTTTTTACACAAAATGTCTGATTTCCGAGATTAACTGATATACTGATATATAAATGAACCCCCTCACCTAATTATATGTTACAACATGTGTTTCCATTGAATTAATACATGAATTAATTATTTGTATGTACTATGTACCCGTAATAGTTAGTCACAGAAGCATGGAGTAGTCAACTGAGATTGACGAAACATTAGCAAAAAAGAGATACAACTGTAATGATGTGATCAAAACAACAACAACAACACACCTACTGTACATTTCTCAATTTAATTGTGTATAAAACTAAAGCGACCACGAGTGAATGGACGTGTTTCAGTGACGAGTATAATTAACCAGGGACAGTTCAGCTACATTTCACTCCATTAACCTTTGTAATTTTGAATGTCTACAACATATTGCCTTATATGGTAATGTATGAAAAACAATAAATAATGTAACAAAAACGGAAACTTAAAGAGTAACTATAAAAGCATCGAGGGAAGTCAATATTATATTTTTACAACAAATTGAAATACTTTGACTAAAATGTCAAGAGTTGGACAATAATCAACCTGCAACAATACTTTTGTTTCCAGCAGAAAAAAAAGTTTAAACTTCGAAATAATGTTCTGTTATTTATGTTTAATGTTGCTTAACATGAGGGAAAAACTGTTTTACCTCAGTTTAGCACTGCGGTTGAGTTTATTTAGGCAATGTTGCTTCTTGGGCCTTTATTTAAGTAATACATATTTAAAAGGTCATAAGATCAGGTGAAAATATTTTGTTAGATTATTTTGGTTGTTTATTTTGTTCATTAAAACGAGCTGAATTGGATTTTTATGGAATGTAAATCTGTTGGTTATGGAATAAGACTGCAAAACGTGTGATTTCTCCGATATGGTTATTTTTTTTTATTTTTTTTTTAATGGACAGTAATTAATCAATCACTTAAATAATTGTATACTGCAGCCCAAGTATACAGTGCAGTTCTTTTTTCCAAGGAAAAATATGCATATTTTACAAGGAAAGTGTTCACCTAAAGAACACGGAAAAAAACAACATATTGAGGTCAATGCATATTACATTTTAGTGCAAATATTGGCCAATAATATCGCCCGTTTATTAATTGTGCACTCGTGTTTGAGCAGAGGGAAGCTGACATTAACCCCCGGTAACAAAGTAGTGGTTTACTGGCAAACTGTGAAAACAAGCAACTGTAGCTCTTAATAACCATCACTAATAAGCCAGCACGATCTAATAAAGTAAGCCCCTCCATTAAATATGCAGCTCACATGGCAACAGTGAGTTCCGCTGTGAGCCATAATGAAACTTCACCAGTCCGTAGGTGATATGCACAAAGTGTTCATCATGTGGACACATACTGTATGATGAAGCAGCGTGCCATTGTTGGAGGTCACTGTGTGAACTCTCCATGAACTGACTAATGTGGCTGCTTCAGCCTGTTCTTTACTTGGACCTCACCTTGAAATAATAATAATAACAATAATTACCCATCAAAACAAAGCCAACAGCAGTCTTCGAGGTGCTCATCATCTACATGAAGACGTGCACAGTGGTCATGTTTACGTGAGAGCTTTAATTCTCCAATTAATTCAGAATAAAAGTTAAATCCTCTATAAATTGACCTTGTAAGCACTTAATTACGAATGCAAATATAATTACGAATTAAACTTAGATTCGAAGTTAGGTGGCTGGTTTCAGGGATGGGGTCAATTATAATTGTAATCATGCAATTGATAATTCAGTATTATTATTATTATGGCTTTTATTATTATAAAAATCTGTTGCAAATATATCAGAATTAATTGTGTTGTCATAGAAATTCTACAAAAACTGTCAATTACAATTCAATTAATCCTTACAGTTCTACACATATGTAGTTAACAGTTAATAAAATATGTTTCATATCAAGCTTTCCCACATTTTACCAATTTAAAAAAAATGTAATCGAGGGGCATACTGACACAAAAAAGGCTTAGATGCTCACATCAAAAATATTAAAATCTATATTTTCATTGATTATGAAACCAAACAAGGAAATCAATATATAGGAAAGAAATTAAATGATAGATATTTGTTATTAGTGTATATTACAGCTGATTTAGGAGCCATTAGCATTAAAGATGCTAACAGAAAGCTAACATGAGGAAGGTTAACTTTTATTAGGTTATTTATTTCAGGCTCAGTAATTGGGATCAATTTTAATTGAACTTTAGTAATTGAGAAGGTAATTGTAATTGACTTTCCGATGATAAAATATAATTGCAATTTAATTGCAATTGAAAAAAATGCTGGTCACTGTAATCATAATTGAATTTAAGTAATTGAAAATGAAATTTTAACTGAAAAATGTAATTGACCCCAACCCTGGCTGGTTTATTCCGATTTGAATTCCGAATTAAATACTTCCTCTATCTTGTAAACGTTAAATTCCGCTTTAAGTTAAATACGGTAGTTCTGCTTATGCTCAGACAGTCGCAATGACACGCTGGTGACGACATAATCCAAGATGGCCGCCGGGATTTGAGCAGAGACTATTTATTTAATGAGAGCCTTAAAAGACATGGATATAATAAAGAGTGGATGGACGGAGGCATAAACATGAGGAAATTCACATGGGTCTATTACACACACATTGACATCGGCAAAAGGTACAGGTGATATAATAAAACCCAGAGACGGAGTAAATGCATCCCCATACTGCATGCACAGGCTGTAATATCCCCAAGTTTATCATGTTACCTGTTGTTAGAGCTACTATCTTTAGCAGAGAGCAAATATTTACTCCTGGTTACTGTTTTCTGGAGTTTTACTGGGCTTTAGTTACCAGTGATTAGTTTCTATCTCCGTCTCCTGCTCCGAGGACCAAAATGAAACTTCAAAACTACAATCAAAATAAAAGTGAAAACAGTTCTTATGTGGTCTTCTGTGTTACAGCCAAAAATAAAAGGTTTGTTGTGTGTTTTTTCACGATAGCCGTGATACGTCACATTCGCCCCCTGTCCAATCAGAATCCTTCCCCACCCCCAGACCTAGTGGCAGCAGAAGGGGCGAGGTGATGCGCCTGCTTACGACTGCTTGCCCGCCCCTCAGCGGCTGGCTGCAAACCTTCCCTTGTGGTGACCCACAGTTCTCCCGCTCCTTTCCTCCTGTGTTAATTGTCTTTTCATGTTTCTTGAACGGGATGAAACTCTAACTGAATTGCCCCTCAGGTATAAATAAAGTACTCTGAATTTGAATCTGAATAAAGCCAAATAACTTGTTTACCATGTGAACCTCAATTTGGAATTACTATTTCCATGTAAACATGAAGCAGAACACTTTATTCCCAATAATTCAATAACTAACAATCGTGTAACCTTGGCCAGTGAGAGGTGTTTGGAGCACTCACCATCCTTTCGATGGAAGGTGATCTCCACCCTGCGCTCCTCTGACCCCAGCAGGGCCTGGGCCATCTGGGCCACGGCGTGCCGGCTGGTGTACTGCCCGTGCAAAAAGTCGCAGGTGCATGGCTTCTGCATGACGTCCGGCCGAGAGAAGCCCGTCATTTCGCAGAAGCCGTCGTTGCAGTAGATGATCGCACAGTTCTGCACTCGGGCATTGGCTATGATGAACTTCTTATCTGTGGAAAGAAAAAGACATGAACCAATCAGGTCTGGGTCATATTGTGCAGATTTTCAGAGTTAAAGGATGAAACTTTTATAGATTCAAGTTTCAAAGTGTTTATTATCATGTGCACAGTGCGAAAAATTGGTTCCCTGTACAATGAAATTCTTACTTTGCTGTCCACACTGGATACCGTAAAGATTAAAGAAAAAACTATAATAATAATTTAAAAAGTCATTAAAATATACAGTACAGTACATACAGTAACTGTACTTGAGTGCAAGGTAGAGCTGGGCGATATATCAAGATAAAAGATACATTGTGTTTTTTATTTTGGTGATAGAGAAAATTACAGTATTGCCTATATCGATATAAATACTTTTTTTATAGTTTATTTTGTTAATAAATTTCATTTGAAAATCAATGCCTTTCAGGTCACCGAAGGTCACTTTACAATGCATAGTCTAAAAAGTATAAAACCACAATTAAAGTACGCTAAAACAGTATAAAAACAACAATAAAAGTGAAGCAAAAACGCACATTTTATTTTAAAACAACTTGTTTTAGGAGTCGCTGCTTTCACTACTTCTCATTCACATTAAAAAGCACAGTTATAAGGATTTGTGAGTGCATCTTACTTCAGACCTTCCCCTAAACATGCCACACTACAGAACTCACTCACACGTGCTGTCCCTTAGACGTGAAAAGGCCAAAAGTGGCACATTTTGTGCAACTCTTAATAAATGAGATTGTGTGGCATTTTTAAACAGCAAATTGAACATTGAATTGTCTTTCTGGTCATTTGAATTAAAATCATCGACATTTATATCGTATATTGTCATTTTGAGAAAAAAATTCAAGATATGAATTTTGGTCCATATCACCCAGCCCTAGTGCATGATAAGAAAGATAAAAAAATAAAAATAGAAAAATGATAGAACAGAAATCATTAGTATTGCTTTTTATTCTCCAAGTTTGTGACGATTGGGGTCGCCTGGAATTAAAAAATAAGGTTGCTTGAAGTTTCTAGTAACTGGTAAAAAAATAAAAAAGACTGCTTAAAATTATAATTTTACATTTTTTTTTAATATTGTTCTTTTTCAAATTAATGCATTGCACTCAATAAATATCGGCTATAACTGTTTTCTATACTTAAAACTCTAAAATGTGATGCATCTTGTAACGAACTTTAATAAACATGAATAAAAAAAACTAATTATAGGTGGAAAAAAATGTCTCTGAGGTCTGTGATATCAAAACGGGGTCACGACCCGTAAAAGGTTGGGAACCTCTAAATTAAAATGCTTTTTATTGTAATCACATGATTTTACACCCGGGGCCTGCAGATTGTCATGTAGACACAAAAGCCAGACACAAAAACACAAAACATGGCAGTTTGTACTCACTTTGTCCATCAAATTTCCGAATAATCACACCCAGAAATGTGTTTTGTGGCGCTACATGACCCCTCCGGACCGGCATGGTGCCCCTGCCCACACCTTTGAAAACCCCAACACGATCTAGGATCTTTGGTTCTCCTGCGTAAAGCCAAGTTCTGTCTCCAAACCAGCGGGGGGTCCTGGGGCTTTCTTTGTCAGCACTCAGTCATCCTCGGGAATCGAACCTCCACAGCATCCACCTGCACGCGCTCCCCTTATTTCAACCGGGACGCGGCTGAGGCGCATCGCAGCGTCCGCGCGATCCTCGGCGGCGTCGAGCGGGAGAGGAAAGCAGCGCACCGCGGCTTCGCCAACATGTCACCGCTCCTGGAAACCGGCTGCTGTCTCTGTCACTCTCTCTCTTTCTCTTTGTGTGTGTGTGCGTGTGCGTGTGTGTGAGAGAGAGTGTGTGTGTGTGACAGAGAGAAAGAAGACGGATGATCTCCTATAGGCCATTGGCTGAGGGATGCGCAGCAGAGGACGCACATGGATGCGCAGACAAAGACCGTGACGAAGTAACGGAGCAGTGTGCGAACTCTACTAACACACATTTGATTTCTAATTTGTTTGATATATACATATATATGTATGAAATTTACAATTTTTCAATCTTAAATTAATGAATATATTTTAATGCGTTTACGCTTCACACTAAAATGAGATAAAAATGTGTGTTATTATGGTTTTGTTTGGTTATGATTGCGCTGATGACTGTATTTTGTGTCACATACTAGTTTCCTTTTTTTGCTTTATTGTTTTAATAAATGTTATTTCCGATAGGGATGTCCCGATACAACTTTTCCCACTTCCGATACAATCCCGATATTGCAGCCTTGAGTATTGGTCCGATTCTTTCATTACTTATAGTGTGGAATGTTAGAAAAGGATTGATCAAGAGATGTTACTCAAACCGAAAACAATAGTCAACATGAAAAACTGACCCATTTATTATTAACCAATTGGTTACATACATTTTAACCTTCAACATAATATCTACAGTAATCTACAATTGAATAAATATAATATCATATATATCCGAGGTTTTAGACGCAGTCCGATAAAATCCCATACTCGTTTTCTGGCTGATATCAGCATCGGATCGGGACACCCCTAATTTCAGATGTCAATTCAATCGAAACACCTTAAGTCACACGTGTTCAACTCAAGGCCCGGGGGCCAAATCTGGCCCTTTAGAGCAGTGGTTCTCAGACGTGTTTGTCTCAAGTCCCCCCCTTTGTCCAACGACGACATTTTTGCTCAGAATACTGTGGAAAAAAAACAACTATAAAGCAAAATAATGGAATGAATGAGTGATAGCATACATTTTAAATAATCTCATTTTGTAAATAAGTGGATGAAACAGTATTTAGTGCCTTCTTAATAAATGTATTCATTGTGCGACCAAAAACTGTTTTTAGTTCATGTTCTAATCAAGATAATTTCCATCATTATTATTATGATTAGCATTTTTAAACAAAACAAAAAAAAACATTTTTAAAATCCCCAGATTGTATTTGTTTAATTTCCATTTTCAAGTACACCCTGTAACGCCATCACGTACCCCCATTTGAGAAACACTGCTTTAAAGCATCCAGTTCGACATGCACAAGAAAGTTAAAAAAAAACCATGAGTCATTGAGTAAATTACCAATTAATTCAGTTGTAAATATCTCAGCTAGATATCTCCAAAATAATACACAAATTCAATGAAACTCCGCAAGGCTTACATTGTCCTCCAAGCTTATATCACATGATGACTGTACATATTTATTTTTTTTATCATTTATTTACACATAGAAGTGCAAACTAGGGCACAATAATGTTGAAATTGGTCATTCTCCTGCCGAAAATCTGTGGCCCACTTAAGACAAGCTACTCTGTATTTTGCACCCCTGCCTTAAGTGTAACATTTATAGTAGAGGTGGGACAGTATAGGGCTTCAGAACAATATAATACAATATTTTGGGAAGATGGCATCTTTATGTTTTATACTTTTGCCAATTTTTATTCATTTTAATTATATAATTCATTCATTTTTTGCAAAAAAATGTTATTGTTCATTTCTTTTGATTTATGTAGATTCCACCTGCTTACATCAAAGGGCACAACTGTTGAAATGGACAATTTGACAACTTTTTGCATTTTTAAAGATTTCTGTAAGTTGTGTTTATATATATTCATTACACATTTATTGGAATACTATTGGAGGGAAAAACTAGCAGGACTAAAGACAATTTAAACTAACAAAATACAATTCTTAGAATTTATTTAAAATGTAATCCTTTTTAAAATGTAATATAACAATTGAGCTTCTTGTATATTGCTTTTCAATTTCATTATTTTGCTATTTATCTGCTTGAATGCAACATTGTATCCTATTCTCATCCTACTAATGGCCCCATGGCATAACTGGAAAATTTGATATATTCTTGACAGAGTCATTATTTCTCTATTCCAGGGTTCAAGTTTAGATCTGTAAACCAAATCCTTCAATTGCTCCGCGTTCAATTGCTTCCCCTTCACTTCATCCAACCCCAAAACATCTGTCCTGCCCTTCCACTCGCCCTCCCGCCATCTGCTCCAGTGAGGAAACCCTTCAGATGGCGGGGTTGCACAAAGGAGGGGGCGTCTGAACATATGCTGCCTCTTTGACCTTTGTCTTCTGACTACTGAGGATTCCCCATGAAAGCAGTCTTTACCAACACTTCTCTGCCTGTCAAACCCTTTCATCAAATGACACTCGCGTTATTTCCCCCTTTGATCAAATAACACTCATTATTTCGCATGTAGCCTGTTTTGATGTATTTATTAGCACTAATGTATGTTTAAATCACCAGTACCAGCATTCTCATTACAGCCAACGCTGTAAATATACCAGAAAACGTGAAAATAAATGAATCCGTGTTTATATATTTGTCCCCTGTTGTTCTTTGTGCAGTCACAGCATCCATGAGTCATGCACTCACATCTGCGAACCAGTAAAGGGTACGCACACCCTTGAGTCATATTCACATTAAGGAGGCTGACAGCGCTCATTAATAGTATTTATAGCTAATAACAAGTTCACTGAAAAGACAACTAGTGGCAACAAACACAATCTATAAATAAAAACCAGTCGTGGCTACTGGTCTCAGCATGCGCACAGTTTGTTGACCCAACATTTCACATTACAGTTTTCCAATTCTCAATAGAATTTACATTATACACAAATATTTTAAGTGCCGAAAACACAGTGACATGAGAATAATTATTTGTAGAGTGGGCAAATTTATAAAAAAGCTAATGGGGAAAAAATAACCTCATTTGTATTAAGAAAAAGCTGAAAAGTTTGATGGATACGTGATTAAACACCTAGAAAACTAATTTCTGGCTAGCTACTTAGCTTGCTAATTGGCCAGCTGTATACTTTTCTTAAAATATCAAACATCGCAATAAAATTCCATCTCAAACTACACAAAAACAAAACCCAAGAATATGCTTCATCATTTGCAAACTGTATGAAATTATTTACACTGAGCTAACCACTTGCTAACTACTGAGCTAGCTACTTAGCTAATGAATTAGCAAGCTATTCGGCTAGATTTTTAGCTAAATATCTGTTCGAGAGACAGATTGAAATTTAAGTGAACCACAGGCAGTTGTCACCCTACCAAAGTCAGATTAAAGCCATTATTACTGATACTGAAAAACATTCCTAGTCACACTAATATCATATCAAAGCAAAATACAACTACTGTATGATTATAAACCATAGAACAATGGTTCAATGACCCTTTCGTTTCCTTGATTTCCACTCACTTCTTAAACATCTCTCTGGGTTCTCTAAGCACCTACTGTATATTTATGAATAGACGAACCTGTATTTACCACTCGTCAAGGTAAGAAATCACTTATCTGTTTGTACGAGTTATGACTGCATCCATCTGGCAGGGTTTATGAGCCGTAGTAAATAAAGGAAATTGCATTTTTCCATTGGCCGCTGTTGTAGGAGTAATGAATGATAGAATAGAAGGATAAACAATGGAAAAGGGCAATTATTCTGAATGGGAACTGAAAGTGGTGATTCAGAAGGGAGCGCTGCTGGGCTCGGGTGTGTTTTAGCTCTAACTTCTGCTGTAAATTACAAACACTAGATGTTTCTCAAGCATGTATGACATTTTGTCTATTGGAAATTATGTCATTTTTTGGTAAATCGGGTCCTTTAAGCTTTTGAAATCAGCATAATTTATTGTAAGCTTTCAATAAATGTGTGATGATAAAAGATTTGGGGGACTGATGCCAGCTTTAGTGCAATGGCGTTGTAGCTGGCAATTTGGTTTTAGTCACACATAGATATTCTTTGTTAAAATAAATTGTCAAGAGAGTTATTTTGACCCTTTTTGGATCTTTAAAAAGGGGGAGACTTTCAAAAATATAGAGAAAGTAAACTTATTCCAAAGGGCAGGATAATTTTAGAATAAGAATTTGACATGTCTCAAAGACCCAATTTATCATTTCTGAACACGTCAGAAGCAGGTTTTTCAAGCTAATGAGTTCCAAATAATTTGTTCAGAGTAAGAGACTCCCATTTTATATGTGGTTTTTTTTTTGTGATAAGTTAGCGTGATGCAAAGTTGGCATTTCTCTTTTCAGAGGTCAGTTTCTCGAAAGGTCAATGCTGCCAAGTCTTTAATGGTTTTGATCAGTGATAAATCCCCATGTCATTGTTGATCAATGGCACACCAAAATTACCGATTATTGCGTCAATATGTTGTAAAAATGATTGAAGTTTTCATAACGTATAAAAAAAAAAAGGGATAACTAGGTCTGGACTGATTACTGACTATTGTAAAAGTAGCAAGAAATGTTCTACCAAGCATCAAGACATTTTTCTGCAAATGTTCTCATGATCTGGAGTCAGAGCTGGATTTTTACCCAATACCTTTATTTAATAGGCATTTGTAAGTGCCTATCATTATAAACTTACATAATTCACAAATGTATTCTATATACAATTATAATACATGTCTTTGTCCAGAAATACGAGATCTCATAATTTCAATAAAATCTCAGGTCAAATGGCTGACAAGACAAAATCCAAACATTTGAGTATATTTAGGGTATGGCTAGAAGTTATTGTTGGGGTTGTGGCTAGGGTTACTTACATTAGGTGTTGGTATTTTATAAATAAAAAAATAAAACTGAAACCTAGGTTTTGGTCCATGGGATTTCTCATGGATTTGTTTAAAAAAGATACCATTCTAATGGATTTGCCTTTCTTTACTTTTGGCATTCTGATCTGATGACCATGGTTTCAAAAACATAATCTTTGGGGGTTTTTTGCCTTACAAGTTTAGTTAATCCCTCTTGCCTTTAAGAGCCAGATTACCTAAAGTTTTGTACTAAATATAAAGGTTTGAGCCAGACTAAAACCAGGTTTGTATTATTTGGGGTGGTGATGGCGCGACGGTTAAAGAAGCTGGTTTGTAATCAAAGGGTCACCATTTTGAATCCAACCTGGGCCATCGCTGTGCAACGTTGACCCTGGCTGCTGTTGTTGCTAAATTAAATTAAAATCTATTCATTTTCTGCAATCCAGATTGAGAAGTGCTCTTTCTCTTTTGAAGAACCGGTTTTAATAGAACGTTTGATCGAGTCTAACCAAATTTTGTACAAACTGCCATAATTCTAGGACAATTTAACCCATTATTTTTAGGTTTGCTTGTTCAAGAATTCCAGCTAAAGAAGGTGTATAAAGGATGTCTAAGTCTTTCACATTTTTACTAAGTTCAATCTTGGCCATATTTCCCATGAAATTGGTTTTCAGCCTCCTTTTGTGTTTCTCAAAGAAGAGCCTCTCCTAAGCTGGACTTTATCAGCCCCGTTAGTTTATTCAGAGCTTAATCTGCTCAGTATGCGAAGCAATTTAGTTGGTTCAGCCAGGCCTTGGCCTCTAATCCACACATCACTGCAGGGAAAATGACCCTATTTGTCTCTCTGGTCTGCTCAGTTATTTCTCCCTATTCTTGTTTTTGATTGTGGCAAGCTAAACCAACATGGCTAGTCTGGAAGATGCCACCACCAATGAAGCTTAGGTGGTTGTCCCTCGCAGGACCTCTTTGTTTGCACCTCATCAACACAAGCACTTTTTGTCCCCAGACTTTTTTCCACTGCCGATAAACGCCTCACCTTTCAACCACTACTGTCCAGATATCACGAGTGACCCAGTGGTTCATGGGAAATACACGCCAATGATGCAGTGTTGGTGTGACAGTGATAACCCGCGTGTCACTGTGAGATACAGCCGGCGGCTCATCGCAAAGCTGCGGCTTTGTCTTCCGTCAGCGTCGCCCTTAAAGCTAAACGCTTGTGACTACACAGCTCATCACCAGAGAGAGGTGTCATCCCGGAGATGTATCACCCTTCACATGACTCCATGCTAGTCCACTTGAGGTGCCACAGTTCACTACAGTTATGTGATATCTCTTCAGAACTGTAGTCATGTGTCTGCCCTCGTATGAACAGAAATACGTGTGGGTCCATCAGAGCAGGACTACTCCAATAGAATTAGGGATTTTGGTTTAACTCCATGAAGTAATCACCATCAGATGTACCACTTTAGTCTGGCCAGACACAATGACACCAATAATATTACCTGCATACTATCCCCAACAGTCTTACTGGGTTCAATTTGGGAAGCACAACCCTATCAGAGAAACCAGAATACAACTACAGCTATCACAGGAATATGATCGAGCTTATGTAATACTGTTTAAGTAACTTTAGGCAGTGCTTAATTTGTAAATCATCACGTCCTAGAACACTGGCTGGTGTTCCGGCAGTAAGAGAGAGACAAAGATATGACGGAAAACATTTTTTAAAAAGTGCCTTTTGTTAACAAAATGGGCCAATAATATCAAGTGAACACAAACAACCAATTATAGTGAATGCTTAATAAGAGAAAGATGAATCAGTCTTAAAGAAGCACGAACAATTGACCATTATGGAGCACATCGTCTTTCACGCTGAATGACAGCTGTCAAAATCTGATATGTTTCAGCACCAAGGACAGCACAAAATCACTGCTAATTTACCGTAGCCACTCTCATCACAAATGTCACTCAACTTTCAAAATACAAAACATTATAACAACAAAAACGGCTGGTGTATCTTTTATTTATGGGTTTTGTTAAAGTTAAGTAAAAAAAAAAAAGTGAAACAGTCATACACTAAATTAGAACGGAATTAGCATGGATCTTTTGTAAAACCTCATGAAAATCAACATTTAAATTCCCTGGCTCAGATTTTAGAGTCGGATATCTATTAGCATGCTAACCTAGCATCCTAGCATTTTCTCCTCTAAAGTCACGTTTTTTTTATTTTTATTTTTTATTTATTCAGTTTATTTCCGACATGGCTACATTACATTTTTTTTTTTTTTTTTTTTTGTACATGCCGAAAAAGGAGACGAGAGAAGCAGTTTGCTTATCTGGGTCCCGTCCCCTGTTTTACCATGGCAAATTTACATGGGTTTACACTAGCAACTTAATGCTTTCTCCCCTGATGTATGACTTGTTAAAAGTAAAAACCAAAAGAGGTTGTGCGTTTACCATTTTGTTTGCTGCAAAAACACCTCTCGCTAAGTAACCTGAGCCCCATAGTTAGCCATGTGTGAAATTGAATAAGAATAACTATCCACAATGTCATCTTCTCCGTATGTACCCACGTGAGATCTCTTCTCATCGCTCTCTACGGGTGCAATTAAATGAAGCCATCATTGCCATCACAGACGGTGTCATTGTTTTCTATTCACGATAGCAGCTGGATGTTTTCCAGCTACACAATACCGAACACATCACATGAATCATACTTTGGCAACAACAACTAGTTTGAAAACAAAACTATCCGTATGGAACAAAGTGGTACTAAAAATAAACTCACTTAGCAGCCGAGCTGGAAAAACTAATTTTAGACTTAGATGAAAATCTCTGAATGTCGGCACAACTTCAAAGATCTGGTCGGACCCCATGCCTTGATGCCACCCAGTTATTTCAAGTGAAGTATGATTCATTGTGATTAATATTGACCGATTCAATTCCAGTTTGGGTTTACTGAGTGAACTTCTATTCTGGGATTTCCCTTCAGAACTCCGTGTACTTCTGCCGCAGTTAAAATTCATTCAGTGATTATACTCAGTCGCAAAGCACCTTATGAAAATTGGAAAATTTTAATGACTTCAATGTTATGCTTGAAATACACCCCCTCAAGAAGGTTGCTGTTGGGTTTTTATCATTTGCAGTCGGAGCTTCTCTGTCAGATAAACTATTTTCTGTAGCTTTGGTGACAATTCTAATAATCACGGCTAGCATTGTTACAGCTAGCAAGGACGAAATTAGCTTCAGACTCTATTGCTACTTCGTCATCGAACAACATGCATGGAGCAGCAGCAGACAACCTAGCGTTGGAGGAGCCCGATGAAGCACACACCCTACCCGAAGAGACCTGGTATACCATCGCCAAGAACCAGCCTGGTAAAATGAGAGAAATTAGATTTAAAACCATTGGTCCCAGTAGTAGGTGGGACCCCCTGAGCCAAGTGGATAGGGAGAGCACACAGGTAGAAGGTGAAATGCCTAGTCAGTTCCAGGGTTTACAATGTGGTGTTTTGTGTATAGCCACGTTTTCCATATTTTTCTTTTCTATTATAAAAAATTGCACAGATTGCACACATTCAACCCTATTGGAAGACCGCTAATATGAAGACCGATTAAAAAAGGAAAAAATAACAGAAAATCCCCCCTAACGCTGCTGAAAATGGAGTGTGGGTGGGGCTATCGCTCCGTAGGAGGGCAAAATTAGTTGCTACACAACTATTGTATTTTGTGTAGCACTAGCTAACAGATGGATTGATCCAATATGGATGAATGTTTGTATGTTGCTCAGTTCAGTATTCATGTGAATGCAGTCTAAATGTATATGATGCACCTTTACTTGAGTCTTGTCAGCTCATGAAGTGCTCCCATGGCCTAACTATTAGAAGGTTGTCCCTCCAGAGACCCAGTCCTCCCGTGCAATGGCTCCATTCTTTCTCTTCATTACTGTACCATTGTCAAAAGCTCTGGCAGCTCTCCAGAAGACTCGCCATCCTCTCGCTCTCTTTCTCTCTGTCAGCTTCAGCCATGCACTCCTAGAGATCGGAAGCAGGGTTGCCTTGGCAACTTGTCCCATCCCTTTCGGTGGATGGTTCCTTGATTGTTGCCCCCACCCCCCACAGCCTCTAATACAGCGCAGCAGCCCTGTCTCTACCTCCTCTTCTTGCCGTGTAATCATTTCATCTATTCTTTATCCATGTGTCTTCTTTCACAGGCTTCCCTGAATCTAGCCAAGCTAGGAATTCATGAGGCAGCTTGAGTCAATCCAAAAAGGTTTTTATAAACAGCAGGTGGAATAGTTGGATCCGACATGCCTCAGTGGGATTTCCACTCACATTTCCTGTAAGTCACAAGGCTTCTGGGGACATGGAGAAATTGAACCATGAGGGAAACACCGGCTGGGCTTCAAATGTCCACAGCAGTATGCATGTATCCATGGACAAGCACGATACTTCAAACCCCTTTATTATCACGTATAACAGCGGATTACAGTCTCATCGCGCTCCCAGGGGCAAAGCTACACCCAAGGCCGTTATAAGGTCATAGAATTAGCTTAAAGTGAGCTCTCGCTCCAATGTTTCTGGGTCATAGAAGTAGCTGCCCTGTTTATGTAGGATCATAGTATTCATCGCTAACTTTGACACACTCAGCATCACAAGAACCACCAGAGAATATATTGAGTCCTTTTTGTTTCCATTATTTTCTTATTTCCAGAAGACAACGACAAAAATGAACGTGGATTTGAGATTGCTTGACTCTTAACCAGTAGTTCCCAATCTTTTTTTGTCCCTTGTGCACCCTTCATATCATTATATCCTCTACATAATTTCATATGCTTTTTCATTTGTGGAACAGTGGACTCTCCTAAACCCCTAACTGTATCTCGAACATTGGTTCTCAAAGGCTTATAATCTACAAATTCAAAACGGTGTATGGATTTTTTTTTTTTTTTTTTTTGAATACCAATGCAACTTTTTTGTGATTACTTGAATAGTAAGTTAATACGGTCTAGCTAATTGAGCTAATCATTGCCTCCTACTGTCAGAAGTGTGATAAAATGGCATATACAACATAAAATAATCCTGTTTCAAAAAAATCACAAGAAAATATAGTATTTAATTGAGCAATTGTACTGTTAGTTTGTGGTGAATTTGTCCAAAAAATATCCTTAAAAGGAACTAGGAGCATTTCCTGATTATTTTTAAACTAATTGTTAAATCTTTCCGAGTACCTTCAATGTGAACCACTGCTCTAAACAATGAAGTTACTGTGGCCTTTTACACTAATTCAGTCCTTATCTCGATGAAATACAAACATTGTCCATTAATTGTAATAATAATAATATATTATCAAATATATTAATATTAATACAATAGCTCCAGCGAGATTCATTTTGTCTTCATTTTGAACAGTATGTTAAGTTGGGGTTTCATTTATTCAGACAAGGTTTTTCCTTGTCTGAATAAACAAAATCTCACGTAATTATATCTGCTAAAGTGCGCAGCTCTCAGAGGAAATATACATAGCCTGCACAGACGAGCACTCTGTTCAATACAACTCTTTAAATTATACAGGGCAGCACACACTGCACTGGAGTGATTCTGCTGCACTGATTAGAATTTAACTTCCCCTCCCTTCCTTTTTAAGAGCAAAGTCTGTGCAAAAAGACAAAGAATTGTCCACGCTCTGGATAAATTACGTAGTTTGCAAAGGTTTAAATCCAAGTTCCTCCTTTTGGTCGTGAAAGTCGTTTGTAAATGCACTCCGTCCAATAAGGTGTCAGCACAATCCATTAAAAACATGTCAGACAAGGTGAGTTTGCACAAGGCTCAATCAACAACCGTCATGGATTTATGGCGGATGACATTGAGCGATGATTGTAGAATGCTCGTACATCAGGCTTTATTGACAAGCTGTACAGCTGGAGTAGGATCGTTTCCAGCTCCTGTCTGGCAAATAGGAAGAGCTAAATGTGGACTGTTACTTTCCCTCAGACGTTATTTATATCTCTGCTACTGAATGGCTCATTAGACTGCGGAGAAACCCAATAATGATGTTGTGTTTACCAAAAAGATGAGGCGAACAGGGAGAGCCTCTGTGCTCTTAAAGCATCGTTTTACTGAGCATGAAACTTTAAGAGATTGATCTGCCAAAGAGTCTGAAGTGAAGGGTTTGACTGTGAAAGTCAATAATATTGGAAGTTGGAATCTAGCCCTACGGTTAGCAGACGTATTTACAAATCTACAATTTTTTGTTTTTTATGCAAAGCGACATACAACACGAGACTTGCTCATGCCAACATTGCCCATAGAATCACTCAAAAAATAAACACGACTCCAAAAACATGCAAAGTTACTCCAAAAAAAACACGGACAAAATGACCGCAAAAACTGACATAAACACATCCAAACTGAAAAAAGACAGAAAAAACTACAGAAATACAAAGAATGACTCCAAAAGCCCAAAATTGACTCAAACAATACACAAAATGACTTAAAAAAAATTACTCCAAAACACACACAAAATGACAATAGCTGCATTTCCATTGCCCTTGGAAATGCGCCAAATATGAATAACTGGTAACGGAAACATCTGAATTAAAAAAAAAACACTCAAATATCGCAAAAAAGTTTTGACGCTTTGATGAAGAGGAATTTCAGACGTTTCAATATTGTAATGTGTCGCAAAGGTGTAATGGAAACAATTTTTTTGCAAATAGACGTCATAGGGAGAAACGTACCTGGTCATATGACCACTTCTCTACGAGAAAACATGGCGCGCTACATATGGACAGAAGAGGATACCCAGACATTTCTTAGCGTTATACTTAAAAAATAATGACTGCCACATTAGACGTAAAACAACAAAGGAATACAGTGTGTTATGAGGGGGTTTGGATATATATTTTAAAAAATCTGTAATGAAAACTTATCTTATAACACA
The DNA here is from genome assembly GCF_900634775.1 of Gouania willdenowi. Taxonomy (NCBI): domain Eukaryota; kingdom Metazoa; phylum Chordata; class Actinopteri; order Blenniiformes; family Gobiesocidae; genus Gouania; species Gouania willdenowi. The sequence goes on from NC_041045.1 coordinate 9,202,152, forward strand.
AAAAGACAAAAAAAAAAGAAACTCACAAAATGAAAGAAAACCTTTACAGTATTACATGTTTGTTCCCCCATCTAATAACAGTTTTTCATCACTTCTCTAATCTTAATAAACTCCACTCTAAGTAGATGATCTAATTATCTATGAAGCTAAAAAAATAAGAAAAAAAATATGATAAAATAAAATAAAATATGACGTTAAACAAAAACAAATCAAGTTACCAGTAGAGGTTTGACAAGATCTTGCAATAAAGTAAAACATTACAAGATGTCTCATCGGAGGGCCTGAGTTGTATCGTGCGAGGGTGTTTTTCTCAAATTTGAGATGCCGTCTCTTCTCTACCCTCAATTTTTGTTGCTGTTCCTCTTCGTGTGGAACAGATCTAGCAGAAACATGTTGCAATCAGTCTGTGTGTGGACAATGACCAGTCTGTGATGTAGACTGCGTGGAAGTTTTTTTTAAAGGATGTCATAATGAGGATGGTGCACATAAATTAGCTGTTGCTCTTTAAAAAGAAAATATCTTATTTAAATTATTGTTTGTTTTCGATTTTGGATTCAGTTTGAGATTTAATAAAAAAAACTTGTACTGTCAGTTCAAAGTCATTTTAATTAGATAAAATATTGATATATTTTTCTTTTTTGTTCCTTTTAAAAATGTCTGTATAGCATCGATCTTGCTTAACCAATACTGAATATTATATCATGAACTATCGTTCCATCCCTAGTAACCAGGAACTAAACCTGTGCACAGCACAGTCGGTTATTGAGATTTAAGCAAACAAACCTCATGTGTCCAATGGTGTGACACCACCTCACATGACCTCAGTGTAACAGGAGCTCACAGCCTGGCAAGGGTAATGGAAACTACAGGTGTCCTATAAACTTAGACAATGATGGGGAAGGTGCTAGCTGGGCCTATTTCTCCCTCATGTCACCTGGACATCATATTACACGGTTTTGTTTTTTTTTTCTTTTTTTCCTTGTGTCACACTAGAGATGTGATTGTGGTTTAAAAAGCTCCCTAACCAGTGCTAGAGCTATTATGGTGCACGGTGTTTTCCCATCATCAATACTGGATGAGGTAGAAGATACTGCCAGCGCGCGCGGGGGAAAAATAATACTTTAATATTAATAGGTAATAAGGTTAAGACTAGTTTGTGACAATAGGGGTAAAATTCTCCTAAGCTGCTAAGAAATCACTTGATTTTTCTTAAATACTCTTTTAAGTCTATGTTGCCCCCTGCTGGTATGATGAGGTAAATACACCTACTTTCTGACAGAAACCAATCTACTGGTACTCATTAATAGTTGGGATGGTAATTATTTTAGAAACTAAACATTGAACAAACACTAAGTGATTCAATGTGAAGTTGTTGTTTTGCAGAATAAACAATGGTTGCTACACAAGCAAGAGTCATTTAGTGTCATTGAGGTGTGGCCAGATTATTTGTATGTGATGATAAATTATCAGTTTAGCCCATTCATGAAGGTTTTAATCTGTTTTCAAGTAGGATATTATCAATTGGTAATTCCTTAATAGTGTCCTTCCAATAACACAGGCAGATCAAATCCCTTGACCAATTTAATTGGTTTTATTGAGATTAAAAAAAACCTATACTTCAAGGAAGTCCTGGGTCAAAATGGCATTCTTCTAGCTGCTGAGATGAATAATATGATTAATCATCTGATCTTTCTGGTTTCTTATCCTATCTTATTTTAACTAACCCTATCAAGCATGTTTGGCACGATTTGTGGAAGTTTACCAGCCAGTACTCTCATCTAATTGGGGAAAGACGATGAAACAAAACAAAAGCAAAATAGGGAAAATAATAAAATGGAAGCTAGCACCAGGCTACTAAAACTTGCCTTACTGATTCCATTTTTAGCTTATTACCCAAACAGGCAATGAGCTAAGCTAATATGCTAATTCATCCATGTATGGCAATGGGTTTCAAGGCAAGAACTTGCATCACGCTCTATTTCCAAGTAGGGCCTTTTAAGTAATAGTCAAAGAGAGTTTGGGTGCAACAAAAATCGGAAGACTTGCGAACTAATCACAAATAAATGCTTTTGCAAGAACTACCAAGAGCTTCAAAGAACCCAAGATTCCACAAACGCAAATGGATATCACGTACAAGACTCATTCCCTCCATTGAACCGATTAAAAAATAATGCTCCTCCTGCAAACTTTCACCTCTTTATCAACTCTTGAATACAAAGTAGCAGGTTTCCGTTGTCCTGCGCCACCATGCTAGGGCCGAAGGGTCGAGCTTGATATCATGATACGACTTGTACCGCAATCAAACATTTACCAAGTCAAGTCAAACCATGTGTCAAGCTCGTGAGCCAGAGTATTGTTTACTGTCATTAAGCAGCTACAGCTAAGCGCAAAGGGAAAGTCGAGGAGAGAGTGTGACAGTAGCCTAGCTTTGTTTTTCCATGACTTAATCTGAATATAGTGTGTCTGTCAGTATGAGTTGGTTCAAGTGCTTGGATCAGGCTCTACCATGTCTGATCTGAGCTCCTTTCAGACATCCCATACTCAGCAATCTGTTATGAATAATATACCTTAAGAGCCCTGCTTAGCCACCAATAGAGCTAAAACCACCCTCGATTCCCATAAGGCACTTGGGAGATGTCGCACGAAAGCAGCTGAGCTTAGAAAAACACATTGTTACACCAGGGAGCTTTAAACTCTACAGACTGTCAGGCAAACACGTTAGCTTATCCCCTGCACTTATTTATTTTTTTTATTACTGTTGAAGGACAATCACGTTTCTCTCGATCAGTGTTTCTCAAATTAGGGTACGCGATGGCACGAGAGGGGATACTTAAGAGAGAGAGAAAGGGAAATTAACGATTGAAAGCATTGAAAATATGGGGCTTTATCATGTTTATTTTTCATTAAAAATGATAATCATACTAAATGTTGACAGCAACTTCCAAAACGACAACAAAAACACAATATCAGACAAAAATGACCTGCATAATAAAAAGAACAGACAAACAACAACAAAATGACACACTAACAGAGAAAAATACTAACTATTACCAGCAACACACAAAACGGCAACAAAGACACAATAAATGAGAGAAAAATACACAAGATCACTACAAAATGTGCACAAATCACAGAGAAACATACACAACAACACCAAAAACACGCAGACTGAGAATAATTTAAATAATACCAACAACAGACAATGACAACAAAAACACACAAAAGAAGAGAAAAATTACTAAATAATTTAAACAAACAAACAACAAAATGACACCAAAAACACACAAAATGACTCAAAAAGCCCCCCACAAAATTATGATAAAAATGTTATAATATTCTAGTTGGACTAAGTGAATACTTGAATCCAGAAATAAAGAGAAAGGGGGTACTTGAGTCAAAAAAGTTTGAGGACCACTGCTGGAGATCATAATGGAAAAACTCAACCTTGCACAAATTAGAATAGAAATATTTACAATTCTTTTCAAAAACTGAGCACAAATTAAACATGGTGCTGCCTTGTTATCATGATGACAAAAAAACATGAATTTTGACACTTTTAAAACCTGTTTAATTGCTAAATGTTATCGTTAGCAAGCTGCTACGTAGCTATAGCGCAGTCTCCATACCTCTACATTAAAAGTACCAATTGTGAGCGGAGTTGTACGAACTGTTGGAGTTGTTATACTTTCGTTGTTAAATTCTTTCTGAAGCTTCATGGAGGATTTTCCATCCAGGAAAATAGGCAGTGGCTATATACCGACATTCTATCCGTACGCAGCACCCCTATTCGGCCAGTTTAGGTCACGTGATAGGTCAGTCAACGGTCAGTTTAGGTTGCCCTACACCTAACCTTAAACCTAACCCTAAGACGCTACGTACTTCTACTTCGGTAACCGTACCAATAGCACCGGGGGTTGTCTGTACGGCAACCGCACAAAAATACACTTTAAATAAAATATGCCGTAATTTGACCCTTCTTGCTCTCTGTCCCGTGTCTGACTCAAACAAAGCAGCCACTTTAATAGATTCTGTAAATAATGTGTGTAAAATTATCATGACACATATTGGCTGTAAAGAACAAAAAAATAGATGTCAGAAAATGTTAAGATTTCTTTCTGAAAAGGAAAATATTGCTTAATTATGGCAGATTAAATGAATAAGACAAACAAATCCGGACAAAGTAGAAATCATGGGCACGGTAAGTCAAAAGTGACCAGGTTAACGATCAGTCAAGATGGGCTTTCTCTGCTTTTTTTTGGATGGAGAACATGTGGCTAACGGCTATGCTAACGTTAGCGTTCAGTGGAGTGGTGAGTAGCAGGAGAAACAAAAACCCCAGGAAATTACACAAAAACTCACAATACACAATTGACTGCCAAAAAATACACAAAAAAAAGTAAACAATAGGATGCAAAACATGGTGACACAGGAAATGACTTAAAAAAAATAAGGAAACACACACACAATGACAGAAAATAAACAAACCCTTAGTTCTTTCCTGTATAAATGCTATTTAACAAGTGTTTCCTAAAAAATTTTTTTTTTTTTTAAAAAAAGCAGATTTTTCAAACTGCTGCTCTTTCAGTTCATGGCCTGCAGAGGGCAGCATCATTACACTCAAACACCAATAGCGACTTATTAAAACAGCATTTTATTGAATTCTAAGTGAACAATGAGTATTATTCTAATGTTGGGCTAATAAAGGCTGCCTTTGTGTGTGTGTGTGTGTGTGTGTGTGTGTGTGTGTGTGTGTGTGTGTGTGTTATGATTTTAAATGAAGAGATCTCGAATTAAAAAAGTATTATTTTATTGAGAGTACATATAAATTAATCACAATTTAAAATAAAGAAAATGCATTCAGAAACTCTTTTTTTCAAGATAAAAGATAATGGTAAAATGTGTATAAAATTTTCACATTTGACTGTTTGCTTGTTATTTTCTATTTTTTTATTTCTTAAAGGGTTTTAATTTATTTTTTTCTGCTTTTTTATTCAATAAGAAATACATGAATATACAGTTTACCTTTATTATGTTCAAGTCAAACGTATACAATTTGAATTTTTTGAATTTTTTATTTATTTATTTATTTTTTAAATCTAAAACTTCTTGCATACAGAAAGTATTTATGGCTTGAATACAATAAATTATATGTTCAGAATTGAAAATTATCCATCAATAAAGTATATTGTAATTTATGCTCAACTACGTAAATCAGTTATATTCGTACTGTCCTCTTTTGTATACTTTTTGTGACGGATTTTTAAGGCTTTTACATGAAAAATAATAATAAAAAAAAAAAAAAAACAGTTTCTATTAACTTACAAATTTGCACTTAATCAACAACACATGGGGAAAAAAATGTAGATAATGATACAGTTTGTATTTGAAGAGTGATTTTAGAGGCACTCACTTTTACTGTTCCTCCTGCTCCTCGTGTAGTGCAGAGACAACAGCTGACATTCATCAAGCTTGATTAACGAGAAACAAGAAAACCCCACAAAATGGCTTCAAAAACACACAAAACCATCATAACACAGAAAAAGGAAGAAAAATACACACAAACATTTTAAAACACACGTGACAGAAATACACACAATTAGGATAAAACACACAAACTTGCAAAAAATACACCCAAAAAGAAAAACACAGAAATGACCCCAAAAACCAAGAAAAACACAATTAATGACAAGAAAAATACACAAAAACACTCAGAAAATACATAAAATGAGAACAAAAGCACACAATGTGACCCAAAAAATGCATTAAGCGAGAAGAATAACCCAAAATTTACTTTACAAACACACAAATTGGGCCCAAAAACACAGAAATTAAGAACAAAAACACTCAAAATGAGACCAAAATCACAGAAAATGAGAAGTAAACAAACTAAATGAGAACAAAAACCGACAAAACAAAAAAGAAAAACAAACAATGACTCCTGAAATTCACTAGATGACAAAAAAAAAATCACACACAATTTCTCATATAACACATATTACGAAAGAGTAATACACAAAAAAAACACACAGGACGATTACAAAAATGCAGAAAATCTCTTTTTTCTCTTCCTGTAGGTAAAATCTGACATGTGTGTGTTTTTGTGTGCTAATGCTATAGCCCACAAGTGGAAATGTATTAAATTCCATCATTAATATTGTGCTTTTTATTTCACAGTTTCATTAAAAATATAATTATGCAAGGTCTTGCAAGTGTTTGAAAAAGAGCACCTCTTGGTTTTATTACAGTTTTCTTTTTAATGCAGTTTTTTTTTTCTCTCTCTGTCTCTGTATTATTTTTGCACAAAAAAAAAATGTTTTTACCTAATGTTGTTCATGAAGAAAAGTCTTCACTTTCAGCTTTTTTTATTTTTTTATTCTGCCTTGTCTTTGCAAACATGTCCACAAGGGGGCAATAAAGATCAGTACACGCGTGGGAAAAAAAAAAAAAAAAAAAAAAAAAAAAAAAAACCTTCTTTTAATTGGAAATCAATAAAAAAAAAAAAACTCCCAGCGTGAAGGTAATGGATAACTTGTGAATTTTCCATTATACTTACTTAGAAAAATAAAATAAAATGTTTAAAAATCTGTTTGTTTTCTAAGGTTTTTTTTAAAGTTAAAAATTGTGGTTTTTAAAGGGTTAAAGTAAATGATTAAATAACATTAATCTTGTTATAGAATAACATATAAATTGCAATTTTGTAATTTTTCATTAGTTGGTTAGTATTAATAACTATTTGTTTGTACTTGATGGGGAAAAAAAACTATGTAGTGTTGACTGAAAAATATAATTAATTAAACATTTATTATAAAAAGACAAAACAATTACAGAAGAAAATACAGTCCTTTCTTGCAGGTCTTATTTTTTTTCCCCCTATGATATTTTCAAATCATAACATCCAACAGTAGAGATATTTTTGTTACAAAATACATACAAATGAACACACATTTACACACATCAAATATATCATTATTAAACTGAGATCTGTATTACTATATATATATATATATATATATATATATATTAGAAAAGAAGAATCCAATTTAAAAAGTTAACTAAAAATAATACACATAAAATAAATAATACAGTTAATCAAAATTAAATACTAAATATAATGTAAATGGATAAAGAATGGTCTAAACAAAAAGTTTAAAAAATAACATATGAAGAAATGATATAGAAAATACATACAAAATAAGGCAAATAAAAAAAGCACTACTTGTACAAATTAAATACATAATTCATTTTTTGCTAAACAGAGCCCTCTAGTGGTACAGGAGTTTGTGGTTTTTTATATATTTTTGTAGTTACATTAATGTGGTCCCATTTTTTAACATTACCAAACAGAACCAAATATACTTTAATTAAAAAATACTGTAAGATAAAAAACAGGAAAGAATAATGTTTCTTTTCTCACTGTAATATACTGATTTCTCCAATTCTCTGAATAAACGGTGAATTGTCCTTGAGAAGGTAAGGAGTTGTTATTCCTCATATTTCTTCTTCATGTGCTGAAATGAAGCTTTAAAGCTAGATATTATTGAATGCTAATCATGCTAACGTTCCTCTGACTGAACAATGAGGGTGAAGTTAGCCGTCATTACGCTAATGACGGCATGGAATAAGCGCGTTCTCTGGTGTTCTTTATGAAAACAGGTGAAACCAGAGGAGCTCCCGAGGTCAGCCAGCTGATTGGGAACCTCCTCGTTGGGATATTCATTATGAAACCCACAGGTGGGCTTCTTCTCCCGGGGGCGTGGGAGTGCGAGGAAGTAAGGTAGCTAAATCAATATCACGTGAATTATTAAGAGCTTCCTCCGTTGTCACGCACCGCGAGGCTTCCAGCTCGCCCTCCCCTTTGTTTTCTTTCCACATTCCTTCATTTCTCCTTGTAAGCTTCCTCCTCGATGAGCACGGCAACGCGCAGACGTAAGGCCGCGCCGCACACGCGCCGGTCTTTAAGCTCAACCCTGGTTGGAGTGCTCATTAGTCAGTGCAGTGATGCAGAGTAGCCCTGTCGTTAGCTGTGAGCTCTCTGTCCTCCGCTCCCTTCGCTGGGTTTTTCTTCTTCTTCTTCCTCTACTAAGGGTTCATTTTTATCTCAGACGCCCTTGGCATTCGCAGATCTACATGACAAAGATCTCACTAATCCCACTGAAGTCTAAATACCCTCTGCAGACGCTCTTTAGTAGCAGAACTGAGATCAGGTAGCCTAATTGTCTTTAGCCGTGTGTGTTGCTGGTTACAGCTGAAGCTGGAGAACCACTTTCTCTCTCTTTTGACTTTGTTTTCTTTGTTCTTGAATGGCAGGAAACTTTATTAGTTGACTTTTAAACATCTACTATATCCTTCTTTTTTCTTCTTCTCATTCTCCTTCTTTTGTTTATACATTATGGCCAGGGCTTTTAGTTAACTTTTTAGATCACCAGCCAGCATGGCTAGTTGATTCTTAAAGTTACCATCCAACCAGATTTTCCACCAGCTAAATTTTTTTTCCAATGAAACTAAACTACATTATGAGTGCCACAGGATAGATTTAAGGTGCAATATGGAACTTTGGGTGTGTTGGAGAAGTTATTCTCATAACTCTCATTAATAAACAAACCTAACTCAGGTGAAAATTGGATCCCTGGAACACTGTTTGAAGTTAAAAAAAGAATAGAAGTAATAAGTACTAAGAATTACATTTTCAAGGTAAACAAATGGTCAAATACCAGCCACTCACGACCCAACATCCATTTATATTAAAACTCCTCAATTTCTTCTGCTTTTCAGATCATCTTTCATCTTCATTTTCCCCTGAGTCAGCAGCAGCCTTCCTTTTTACAGTTCAGGTTTTGCAACACCCGATAAAAATCTCCACATGTTTCTATTGTTTATTTTGCACCGGACAAAATGGCTAGTAATGCTACAATGTTACCCGCCAACGTTAATTTGACGGGTGTTTCTTCAAAGCCCTGATTATGGCAATATATTTAACCACTAGTCTTGCGTTTGACAGTTTTTTTTTTTTGTTCAAAGCCAAGCCCCCGTAACTTCTGATTAAAGCTCAAATTCAGTAAACCAAGACCATTTTTTAGGCTTACGCATGTTTTTCGAAGCAGTAGTCCACAACTCGCCTGGCCACACCCACTTCCTTACTTTTTGTAAGAAAGTGGGGATAGTAATGCCACTGTTTCTGCTCACTTACTCGGTTTGGATGAAATCAAGCCTATCAGAGCTGTACAAAAAGTACGTCATATCTCCTGCGCCAAGTAGTGTCGCCCGCCACGGAAAAGACAGCTGCACTGTTTTAAAACACCACAACAAGAAGAGGCTCTAAAACCATAAGTCTGTATTGTACTACAGGCCATTTTTGTCTGCCGGCTCCGTTTAGGGAAAAAGATCTACGCTTGTAGCGCTATTGTCGTAATGTCTGCTCTTCAACCATTTGATTGGTTACTCGTCGCGTGTTTGTCCCGCCCCAAGAACTCAAACGCCTTGTGAGCGGTTCCAGACTAATTGCCACGGGCCGCAACCTTTCGTTATGGACTATTTGGAACCGAGCTTCAATGAAAGAACGTTTTTTTGGAAAGAAATGTATTTTGTTTCATTATAATAAATCAAAAAGAAAACAGTTTTACCATTATGGGATTTTGGGGTTGGATGGTTCACACTTATGCTGTATCGACCCCTTTTTGCCCCAAAACAGATTGAATCATGACCAAATTTCAGGAGCCCAATAATTGGCTCACACATCAAAACCCTTTGTTCTAATAAAGATATACAGTATAGTAGGAAACTAAGCAGCTCTCCTTTCTGAGTTTGAAAACTCAGTTTTTTCTGCTGACATTTTTGGTCTGAATCCTTTGATCTTGCAAGCTTTTCTTCACCCTGTGATATGTGTTTCTCTGGTTCGTCTCCTGCTCCTGGCAAACAAAGCAGCACGTATCAGGGAAATCACCATATTGGTTGTAAAGTTAAACATCCTAGCTTTCAGGAACTTTTAGAGTTTGGAAAAAGTGCATCCCTTATCAGTTCAATTAGGGAGATGTAGTTTTGTCTTCAAATATGGGACGGTTCTGTTTTTCCAGAGACAGTTTGCACCACAAGTTCTAAACAAGCACTATCTAACTCAAGCTATTTTTCTGCGTAACAAATACGATGGTAAAATCCTCAAATGTTTGGTTTATTACAACCTTACACTGATTGAGATGTAATCTCAAGAGATGAATCATAAAGTGAACTACTTTCCACTAGTCAGTGTGACATTTCAAGCACTTGATTTCTTCATTCAGTCTCAGGATGATCAGCCTTTACCAATAAGCTTTATTGATTGAGAAAGACTGAGCCAGGAGCGCTAATAGCTACCTCTTCATAAGGGTTGTTGAGTAATGTGCATGTGATCTGTTCTGCTTGGTTTTAGCATGTGTAAAAAATTGGCTATGTTCTGATGCTGCGATAGCATGTTTATACATGCAAGTTCATTTTCAGTTTTAGTCACAAAAGGGCAATTTTTACAACTATCATCAAATAACTATTGGTTCGGACTCCTTGATAAACGTGTTTTTAGCATGTCTTGTGTTGGTCAACACTGCTGACCAAGTCTTTCAAGTTTTTAGAAACTCACCTTGTAAACTTCCCATCAAGCCCTTCAAAAAATACCGTCCTTGCTAAAGCCCCAGTCGGAGCTATTTCTGTCACATACACACTCATTACATCCAACCTGCTGTGTTACCAGCATCACCATCAACAATGCAATTAAGGAACACAAGGATGGTAGCGTTGGGAGGACATTCCTCTTTGTTCGTCGAGCATTCCGCGCCGCATGCTATTACAAATGACCAAACACTCCATATAATAGCACATCATTTAGCCGACGTCCTTCGCTGGCTTGGCTCTCCACATACTCTCCACTGGCCATCAAAATCTCTCTGACAGAGCACATTAATTACACCCATCCAGAGACAGCTATGATTACAATTTCACACGTATGAATGGACTACTGCCATTTGCCACACAACACAGAGGCAGAGCAATGACTTTGGTTGGAACAGAGAGAGGGGGGGGGGTCGCTCATAATTCTCTGGAGAAGTGCGGATGCGGGATATGTGAGCGCATGGACGCTGACAGCTCTGGCGTTTAAGCAATGTGCTGTAATTGCATGCAAATGGCCCTGAATCTGTATCTTAGCACATCTTCATTAGCCGGTTCACAAGTGTCTACGCCTCGGATGGAGGGACAATGGAGGGTTGGAGTGAATTCTGGGTAGGCTGGTTGTGTTTTCATATCGGACAACTTTAATTAGGCGTTAGATTAAGTTCAGAAGGGATGGTTTATTGCACTGAATCCCATGAGTGCTCTAATAAACAGCAGAACAGAATCAGACAGTGGAATCTAATGGAGTTGAAAATAGAAACAGACATCTATATTTACACCGCTGAGTGCCTCTTATTTCAGCTAGATGTGCAAAGTAAACATTACACTGTGTGGGGAGGACTTTAGAATTTGTTCCTGTAGAAAAACATTACTTCTGAAAAAGACAGGATATATTAAAAGCATACACTGGTTACAACATTCTATTATTCTAATCCCATTTAGCTCAAAGGCTAAGTTGACACTGCAGTTGTTCGACTAGACTTTTATACTAAGGAGGATCGATCAGGCCATTTAAATACTAATATGGACTTATTAGTAGGCAAAAACATTTCCAGTCTTCCACAACATACTTACAATGACACGATTCTACTATTTTTCAATTGAAATAGTTTCAACGTTAGCTATAATGTCAGCTTTTAACATTGGCTCAGACGTTAGCTTTGAACTAATGTTAGATTTTAAGAAGAGATGTTAGAAATTAGCTTTTCCAATTTCTGATCGTAATCGATACCGATGTATACATAGATCACCTTCCCCCAACGTAATTTTAAATCACATAATGGAAAAATGGAAAAAAAAACATATTGTTTTTTTCAATATCGATGTACAAGTCAATACAGATGTTACTTAATATTAGATTTTATGGCAAATATCAGCCAATAATATTAATGGGCTGTTTCTATCACCGATTTCTAGTTTTAGGCAAGGATATTTGTTTAGCTTTAGCTTCACCCTTACTGTAACAAGGAAATCTACTATCACTGACAACAATAAAAGTAATTTTAAGTAGTTCCACACCTTTGTCAAGTGGATGTGTTGCTTAATAGATTTGCTGTTTGATCAGGTCCATAAATGGTGTTGTCAGGTTCTATCCATCGCCCCAGGTGGACTCAAGTCACGTTCCATTGTTCTGACAAATACCGGTCCTTATTTTGGTTGTCAACCCAAAAATGGATGTTTTTTTATTGTCCATCTGGCATCTTTGCCATATCAACACTGTGCTTCTATGCTAATTCTTGTAGCATACGTGTTGAATTAACATTGAGGTGCTTTTTATTACGAGAGACAATAACACCCACAAAAAAATAAAATTACCAATACTTTTGTGCTTTGTTGCTAAATATAATAAGTAGGCCTACTGGAACAGTGGTATTTCGCTAATCTAGATCCAGATTGAACACCATAAAAGCTAATGATGACAAATACATTTTATATCTTATTTATATCTCAAGAAAATAACTGTTAGTACATTTTTACCAGAAATTGAGGAAAAACAGCACAATGGACATTAGTTTTCTGTAGCTTCGACGTAGCCCAAAAACCGTCCCCCCTTGTGTCTGGAATGGTTTTGACCTGTAATCCTTAAGATTATAGTGGCTAAACTGCCCACTGTGTGTTTTCATGCTCTTTATCAACTCCTGGTACGCTCACCTAAGAGGACCGCTGGCCTCCAGATGCCCTTACCCTGACATTCAGGGATCACAGGGGTAGCTTGCTGTGTGCGTGCACGTTGGTGTGTGCACGTGGAGCACGGCTGCATTAGCACAGGTGTCTCTTATGCCCTTGGGGCGGAGACCAGCACCCAGGAGGTAACAGCAGGTCACGAGGGCACGGCAATTAGGAACCAGTTGGAACCATTAATTAGCCAATATATCACCTGCACTATTGGAGGTACAGACTGTGTCCACTGTAAAAAAAAAAAATGTTTAGAAACTGTTTTTTAAACTCATCTTCTGAAGTTACGAAGAAGCTGTGTAAGAAACTATCAACTTCAACGTACTGAACGACAAAAAAAGAAATGTAAACTTTCATACATTGTTTTTATCAGCAAGACAAGATAGATTGAACCAATAAATTGATCACAAAACATAACCTCACCCTTTTTCCTTTTGACACTGCCTAGCCAGTGCCACAACATGCTAAGCTACCAAAGATACGCCCTTGACGGTTATGTTTATGTTATTCTAGTAGTCACTTTTCTTGAGGACGTTTCACTTTTCATCCAAGAACTTTCTAAAAATCTAAATGTTGTACTGTGATCAGTTTAAATAGTTTACTGTTTTAATTTGCACTATTGATTAATTGTACAACAAGAGGGCAGGATGTACATACTAATTTATACGGATGAGGCAAGTAATTCATTGCATTCTAGTGACTAAAACACCTACTTTAGTTTCACTAAACCCAACCTGTAGCTTCTACGTGTTTTTTTTTTCCTTTTCTCTTTCATTCTTGATGTAAAATTAAAGACAGTAACAAGACAGTTTTCAAAATGTGAAAATTAAAAACATTCAGATGTGTATGTAAAAAAAAAAGTGTTTAGTGTCAGTAAAAGTTTGGATACCTGAAACACCGACTTATGGTAGGTTTTTCCGTTTTGTCCTCCACCTAAAATAACTACAGAATTGTCCAATCTGACGCAGCACTCACACAAATGACAACCAATCAGTAAGCAAACCTTAGAAAGGATTTCTGGTATTGAAAGAAAGAAACTCTCAGCTCTGTGCCACGTCTTCAGGCAACATGTCTCCTGAATTCACATCAAGATTTTTTTTTTTCTCCTTAGTGTTTCACCTGTGATCCCAGCCTGCCTTAAGCAGTTTGATTTTCCTCTCTGTGCCTCCAAGCCAGGCTGTGAACTTTCAAAGGCTGCGAGGATCACTGAAGATGAGAAGAAGAAGAAGAAGAAGAAGAAGAAGAAGAAGAAGAAGAAGAAGAAGAAAAAGAAGAAGAAGAAGAAGAAGAAGAAGAAGAAGAAGACGAAGAAGAAGAAGAAGAAGAAGAAGAAGAAGAAGAAGAAGAAGAAGAAAGGTAGGAGGGGAGTTTTTCTGTAGCTCTGCGACTGGAAGGGATAGGGGAAAGGTGGAAGGTTGGTTGGAAACCCCAAATTTTGGAGGTACTAATGGGAATTGACACAAGGCAAGGGTGGGTAATGACGTTGTGTGGGCGATGCAGCGACTACTCTTTAGATAAAGCTTATTCAACCGTTTCCGCACCTTCAACTAAAGGAGGAACACAGCAGAGCTGGTCAAGAGTAGAGAGGCCATTTTGCCAAGCCCACGAGTGATTGACAGGGGCTGACGATAACGGCGGAGAGGAGTGGCGTTGAAGGATAGCGGCCTCGGTGATGGAGTGCTCATGGGGAAGAGTAGCTATTGAATCCTCTTTTTAATCTGTCTGTCAAGGTTATTGAAAGTGCTGTCTTGGTTATTGCCATCAGCCTTGAACTTGAAGGGGCCAGAAGTGTGAGGACTCTCCCTTAGTTCGTGTGGGTGGATAAAGTAGTTGAAGAAAGCACTCACGGAGCTAAACACACATGAAGAGTGAATACGCAAACTTGTTGACGCTAACCACTTGTGCCAATGTTTAAACTCAGGTTTGTCCCACTCTGAACTGAACCCACGCTTTAATCGATGTTCATCAGTGAGCGTGAAAATAAGTCGTCAATGGTGTTCTCATTAGAATTCAAGTATGAAGCTGAGAGATATTGTATGGCACTACATCACCCTGACAGATGACTGGGTGATTGGCAGTTGGGGGCTTGTCATGAAGGGAATTTTAATCAAAAGAAGGAATGCTGTCAGATAGAAACTGATGTGTCCGTATCAAAACACTGATACTGCTTGAGTGATCTTTAAGAGTCCGTTTTACAAGAGAGGAATGTACCACACTTTAACTGCATGTTTGTAACACACAACTAACATTGTCCAACATTCTTTTCCACTTTCCAAAGTTAAAACAACTCGTACCAGGAAGCCTCGGCAAGTCAACAGTGCGACGATGATAGATTTCCATTACATTAATGCTTGTTTGGAGTAACTGTTTCAATAAGTCCATTTGGGGTCAAACGATGAACGATATAAAGGTAAGTATAAGGTAATTCATAGTTTTTACCAGTATTTATAGTAAATACATTAGAACAGCATAAATGTACCTAAATGTACAGCAATTGACTCATTTTGACATTTTTGGTACAGATTCTTGCAATGTCTATTGGAGCAAGACAAAAAGCGATCTGGCAAAATTATTTTGTGAACCACCCTAATACATATATATAATAATCCTGTTAGGGCGTTTAAAGGTCATTTAAGCTGTTAAACACTCCAATCCTTCAAATCCAGCCTCCGTTGCATGGATGGAGGGGCTTGCATCTCGATTTAACTCAATTTAGTGGCTGCTGCAGTGACATCCAGAGCAAATAAACACACCCACAATGCATCTCAATGTGTGACCAAAAACAGGAAATAAGACGTAACTAATTGCTTTACTTTTATTTTGCTAAGCATGCAGTTTATAGCGCTTCAAGATGACTATTGTTGTATTTTTCTGTTGAATTGAATTGAATTTAAAAGAAAGGGTGGGTTCAAGGATGTTTTCAAGCTTCTTATTTTTTTTGGGTAAAGAAATGAGAATGTAAGCCAGAGCTGTTCTGACTACAAATGGTAAAACAAAACAAAAGTAATAATGGTAATAATTTGGTGATAAGAAAATAAAAAAGAGATACATAAATAAAAAACAAATAAAATAAATAAAAAACAAAATAAGATGGGAAAAGGTATAAATACTAAATAAATTGAAATATTAAGAACAAATAATGGAAAATACATACAATTGAATTAGTGGTTATGAGGGATATTTTTCAGGAAAACATTGCAGTTGTTTAAAATTCAAAAGGTAGGAAATCAAAAATGGAAAATACTTTTTAAAGTAAAGTATGATTTTATATATTATTACTTTGTAAAAGTGACTTGTGTGATAAACCATGTAAACGCCTACAGTGGGGGCTTCAGCTCCAATAACCATTGCTTCCAATGAATGAGCAGATTTAGCCCTGTTGTTTCAGGTCATCTTTATGAAACGCTGGTTTCATGTGGAACAGAAACTTAGTGAGGAACAACCACCCTCCTCCCGTCTCTGGCACAGTGCATGACCAACCACATGGAACTAAACCTAATTACCATCTACTCCAGGTTAATTTGGTCACTAATAGTATTATAAATGTAAGGCCTAGTCCATTACGTCTGTGTTACTGAAAGACGAGATCAAGCATATACGGCACACATTAAAAATAATGAGTTCTTGTTTTTGTTTCTCGGTAACTAAAGGGAAGTTTTTAATGTTTGGTTATTGTTTTATCATTAAACTGGTATTTTCTTTCAGTGTTTCCACTGATCCGTGTACTTTGTTTCGATTTTATGCTGTCCTTTCATTTGAGTTCCATTCATTTGACAGATAAAAGCCGTCCTTCAGATCCCAGCTTTGGTAAGCTATGAGTGCTACTTGAAAGCTGGCATAAATCCAAGCGAAATAACCTTCCATGCTCTTATTCATTTCAATTCAAAACTTGGTCACAGATTGCCCCTAAATAGAACAATCTTTACAGAGCGAAACACGTGGCTTTGTCATCGCTTGTAAGGCTAGCTTCTATCAATAAAGTGGTCAGAAATTACATTTTCCATTAAGAGCTTCAGGTCTTTCAGAGAACTCTACTTTCTATCAAAAGCTCATCTTGCCTTGTATTCAAATGCTCCAATATTAATCATGAATATTCATTTCTTTAGAATAATGAAACTCTTGAAGATATCATATCTGTGAAACAAATACTTTGCCACAGCCAAATCAGTTATTTACTCAAAAGAAGCTCGTAATTTGTGCTGTATCTGAACCACTAATGGCTATCGATGAGGCCAGAACAAAGCAAAACCTTATTTTTCTATTTATCTATTTATTTATTGCACATCCAAACACTCAAAGGTGTAAAAAAGTACCTGAAAATACAAGTAACTGCAAATGACTTTTGTATCTTTGGAAAAATTACTTCAGTCTTAAAGTTGGGAAAGTATCTTGGGAATGAGTACATTTACTGTAAGTATCAAATGTACAAGTAAACCACAAAGTGCAGTTTATCAAAAAAAGAAAAAAAAAAAAAAACTCGGCAAGACCTGTTCGCAAGGCAAATACGTATTTAGCAATTGAAAATTGAAAGCATCGGCAAAAATGACAACCTGTATCTGGATTTGTTGACAAGTTTGTTCTTTTTACTAATTAAATTGAAAGTAATAATGCAGGAAAAACAGAAGACTGACCTTGACTTTAGATATGACCTTGACCTTCGCTCAAGGTCATATCTAAGGTCAAGGTCACACGTTGAACGTAAATGTTGTTCAATGGTACCAGTCTGAGCACTGTATCTCAATTTGTGGCCAAGTCATAGCGAAAAAAGTACTTTATTTATTTAAATTTTTTTGTGACGTCATGCACTTTGACGCTTTCCGATCTTTTTACTGGTCGTACAGCTTCGATCCAATTAAATAAAATGATCCACTTGAGATGAGCTTTTCATAAATGTATGCATCAAACTTGTACAATAAATATTCGGAGAGATATGGAAAATTGTGGTTTTTGACACTTGATGCGACCTTGACCTTGACATTTTGGCTCCAAAAAAGGTTGACTGCACATCCTTCACATTGCCCCTACTACTGTTATTTTCAATTGCCAAATACAATAATAATAACATTTCAAAACAAAGAAAAAGTGACTTGGCATGTACACTAATGACAAGGAAATACAACAATTGTCAAGAAAATGTAGAAAAATGCTACAAAATAGACAAAATGGCTACAAAAATACACGTCATGAGGAAAAATACACAAAATTACAACAAATTGCAGAAACTGACTACAAGACCACACCAAAAGACAAAAAAACTACACAAAACTACTAAAAACACACAAAATGAAGACAAAAACAGAAAATGATGACAAAATGGACACACAATGACAACAAAATATACTAAACAACTTCAAAAACACACAAACGACAACAAAATATGCAAAATGATTACAATAGTGACAAGAAAAAAAAAACAAATAACTTGAGTCAGTTACTTTGTGCATTATCTTTGGGGCCAAACAAAATGAAACCGACGGCCGCCTGTGGCGTCTGTTGCTTATGCCAGCTAGACATCATTTTTAAAGAAAATTTCCTTAAATTTTTAGCATTTTTAGTAAAAAAGAAAAATATATAAGAATACAAAATGTTATTAGACTGTACTTTACTAATGTTTTTCTTGCTTGAAGTACTTTTTTTTATTTTGAATAATTTGAACTAAGTTTATGTTCTGAATTTGAAACTGTTGATTACATTAGACAATGATACTATCAGCTGGTGTGTGTATGGGTGTGTACGTGTGTGTATGTGTGTGTTTGCTGACAAAACATATGCTTGAATCCGTGGGGAATAGTTTTCCCCTGAGAGTAGCCCAGTCAGTGTCTCAAATTAAGGGGGGGGGGGGCTAGAGGTGCCTCATCCGCTTTAATAGTATTTTAACTGTTATCGGCGCTCTTATATATGAGCATTCAGTGATGCTGGTCATGCGGCGCGGCTATGAAAAGCACAGTGGCACAATCGGCTCCGACTGAACTGTGACAGGCCAATTAATGAGCCTTTATTGGGAACCAGTCGTTCCATAGGTCACCTCAGGGGCGTAATTAGAACAACGCATTGTAGATTTATACTTTCATTGCGAGCGTTAAATTGAACGCGTAATCAATGCTCGTCATTAGAAATGCGCTGCCTGATAGATTTGGGTGGAAAAAAATTCAAATAGGTGGCTGTTTATTAGACGCGCACACACATAAACACGGATAAAATGTCACCCACGAGGCTTGATAGATGTGTCACACTGGGGATGTGAATGGAAGCCAATTACATTTATAATGTCAGACGAGGTGCAGAAATTAGCTTCAGTGTTATTATGTAAAAGCTAATTGCAAGTAAATGCTGAAAAGATTGAAATCACCAAGGCTATTTGAAGGCATAGTGAAGATAGCTACAGCGCTACTAGTTTTTACCACCACCCGTTTTATAATTACATTTAATAGGTTTGCTTATCAGTGCTTTAAAAGTGGACGCGCGGATTATCACAAGGCTGGACCAGACTGACAGAACAAAATGTATTTTTTTTTTCTCCTTGAGTGATGATTTCTGGCCATTCTGCTCACAGGAAGAAGGGAGGGAGATAATATTCAGGGGGTTAAACTCTTGGATTGCCTCTTCAAAAGGTAAAAAGGAGCAGAACACCATTGGCGAGGCCATGCTTTGTATTTTCAACAAGGCAGACAGGAAGGTCTACGATTGGCATTCAGCGCCACTTAACTCTCCACCGCAATAGATTTCCTACAGTATGCAAAGACACATACAGAGCGTGTTGCCAAGCCGTCCTCAGAGTTGACCCCATCCAGCGGCACTGACCTCACTATTGTCGGCGCGCTCAGCATTCAGATTGTATGCTAATAAGGGTTGGCGAATGGAGGTTAGAGGAAGCGCAAGACATGCTTTATTATTAAGCAACACTTGAGTTGTAGCTGCCCATTAGAATTCAGGGTTGAATTCTCAAGCTACGTTGGGTTTGGTGTTGTCCATCAGTTGATGTTTTTTAACGTTTTTCACTGCTAACCTCTTGGTTTAGTGGCTTGTGTTGTGTTGAGTTCATGTTTTGTTCATTTAGTCTCAGTTTATCGGTGGAGCTTTTAGGTTTCTAATTTGGTGAGTTCTCGCGCCTCTGTGCCTTCAAGTATTCCTGCTTGTCGGGTTGGGGTCAATTACATTTTTCAATTACAATTACTAACCAACTAACAATTATTTTCATAATCGATTAATTGGTCAATAAATAAATCAAAGAATCAAATTCTTTCGAAAAACAGTTTATCTATTAAGCACATTTAAACCTTGCTTAAGCTGATTGAACTGAAATAAAAGTGTCACACAAACACTGCGCGCGCACACACGAACAATCGTGGTGCGAGCACACACAAACTCTCTGCACACACACACACAAACACTCGTGCGCGCACACACAAAGCTCTGCGGGTGAAGCCAACGACCCTGCGTCAGGGTCAGGGAGATTAATCGCACAACGCAACAAATTGATGATGAAATTCGTTGTCAACGCTTCTAATAGTCGGTTTTTATCGATTCGTTGTTGCAGCCTTAACAATTATGTTTTCAATTACCAATGTTCAATTACAACTACATTATGATTACAATGACCAGCATATTTTCCAATTACAATGAAAATGACAATTCTTATTTTTCCTCTGAAAGTCTATTATAATTACTTTATGTTCTCAACTACTAAAACAAGTGTATTTTGGTATGAATTAGTGTTTTTGATTGATTCTTGTCCAACTCTTGCATTTTTGTTAAAGTAATTAAATTTGATGTAAAAAAAAAGGAAAAAGTGTGACTGCCCTCTATGGGCTGAAACCAGGCTTTTGCTATTGGCTGAGAGTGGTGGTTTGTGATGTTTTGGTGGCTTCTTACGTCCCAAACCACCACTGTTGGCTCCGCCCCTTCTATAAAAACTAGCACCTGTTGAATGTACAATCTGTGACGCGTAGATTGGATTGAGATAATTGTGATTAGAGAGGTGTTAGAAGGTATTGAGTAGGTAGTTAGCATAGCATGGATTGTTCTTTGAAGTTTTTATAGTATAGACTGGGCGTGTCTTAACTGCTCCAGAACCCCCGCCCATAATCAAGGCATTTAAAAAAAATCCCAGTCCCGATACGTCAGCCAAAATCTTGGGGTTTAGATACGATTTAAAACAATCACTCCTTATTTTTTTTACTTATGTGTTAAAATGTATATTAAAGTTAAATAAAACAGTTCTTGTTAATGACTTAGTTCACAATGTTATACTGTTAGGGAAATAAAAATATCATTTGACTACCAGTTGCATCATCAAAACTAAAAAAATGACTACTTTTTACAGTTTTTGGCCCATTAACACAACTTAGCTTTCTCATTTGGCTCTTTAACAAAAACATCCTGTGTATATTGTAGTGATTTGTACTTTACGGGTCTTTGTTTTCAAGACCTGAGATCCAGAGGCAAGTTGATCGCTCGATGCTAGCAAGATCTGTATTTAGTAAGCGAAGGTCGCTGCAGGCTTAAGGCTCTGCTGCACCTGAAAGCTTTATCCACAGGTGTACAATCAGCAACATAAGCAAGAGAGCCTCTTTACCCTAAGACCATATCATCCACGGGCAAGCCACGCAGACCTGGGGTGTCGTTGGAAGCTTAGAGAGAGATTACGTTGTGGATTTGAGGAAAGAAGGAATGTATCATTCATAATGTAGCATTTCCTGATGGTGTACGATGACCGTTTAACCTCAAATTAAATACATTTCCCTTTAGGTTTGGCTGTAAATGCATTTACAAAGTGAAAAAACTTGAAACAATTGAGTTAAATTTGAGGCACTTCAAATATAGAACATTGAAACATACATTATTATTACTAAGAAAACCTTACAATACGAACACTTTTAACCCCTTTAACCTGTTTCCTTTGGCCATTTTGCTACTTCCTTTGTCCCATTTGTGCCCCTTTTCTTAAAGTTCTGAGACTTTTTTCAAACTTGAGCTACCTTTTACCAATAAATATCCTTTTTTTCCTATTTTTTGGACACTTTTATTATTTTTTTTTTTTTATTTGCCACTTTTCATCTCAATAAGCTAACTTTTGCCTAAAAAATATCACTTGTTTTTTTTTTCCCCTACATTTTGCCTCTTTTTGTTACAAATTTTTGCCCTTTTTCAGTGTTGTTTGCCACATTTTGCCGTTTTTCACAATTGTTTGCCACATTTTGCCAATTTAAGCTACAGTTTGCCATTAAATACCACCCGATTCCTCTTTATTTGCCCACTCTTGACTGCTTTTGGCCCATTTTAGTCACTTTACACTCTTTTCTTGCCACGTTTTTGCCATTTTTGGATCATTTTTGTCCACCTGACCGGACAGTCCCACTTTGGGTTTATTGGGGATATTTTTCACCCATTTTGTTGAAACTTTAACTGTTTTAGAGTAATGAAGCCTCTACAATAAAACCACTTTTGGAAACAACAGGAATATAAATATTGTTCCTAAAACTTTTATACATTTCATTACTGTACTACTGATAAATGGCTTTACTGTGAGAATAAAGAACAAATCAAACAACCAAATTTGTCTCATTCGTCTTGCCCGAGCTAAGGTTTCTCTAACTGGAAAGCCTTGATGATAGGTTGGTCTTGATTTCACAGTGGCGGTAATCAAGCTCCCGGTTAATTCTAGGATCCATTATGTGCTTACGTGCAAATGTGCACAGTCAATCATACACACAGAACTATATAGCTGCCCTGTGTCTCTGTCTCACGGTGAGTCATTAGCCATTCCAGACGCAGGGTGATCAGCTCGGCCTGAGACAATTAGAGACCCCAAAGGTGGCTGCACATTACAATGAGCCCCATGGCCATGATTAAAACATCAGCCACTCGCTGTACGTAGGGAAGGGGGAGAGGAGATCACAAAAATAAAAAAATGAAAAAAAGATGAAGGGATTGAGAGTTCACTTCTATCATCCGTCTATGTTCCAGCTTAAAAGATGCGTCTGTTCGGTTTATGAGCAGGGGAGGAGACATCGTTGAACAAGGAGGGAGGCGAGTGTCATTCTTTTTATTGTACTTTTGTACTATTGTACATTTACCGCCACGCAAAACTACAGAGCTGGATGATCTTCCTCTGAAATGACCACGATCCTCTCTGACTCACTGGGATTTATTAAAAAACATGACAACGCTGGTTAAAAGTAAAATAATCCTATTTGGCGTTCCCCAGGGATCTATTTTAGGACGTCTAGATTTTTTTTTGATAAAAGTTCTGCAACAAACAGCTGCCACCTCGGTTGGAGTCAATTATAATTGTAACCGCGTAATTGATAATTAAATACATTTGTGGCATAAATATAATTGTAATTTTAAAAATCTGTTGCTGCCATAATCGTAATTATATTGCAATTGGGTTTAGATAATTGATTTTGTCATTGTAATTGCCATGAGAATTCTATAAAAACAAATAATAATTTAACACAAAACTGGGGAACCAAGTTACAGTTCTACAGATACTGTATGAAGTGAACAATTATTAAAGTATGTTTCAAATCAAGTTTCCTACATTTTACCATTTAAAAATAATTGAAATTGAGGGCAATACTGACACAAAAAGGCTCACATCCCAAAACCAAGAATATTAAAATCTATATTTTCATTAATTATGAAGCCTAACAAGGTAACCAACAGATAGGAAATAAATTAGATGATAGAAATGAGTTTTTAGTGTATTTTACAGCTGATTTAGGACACATTATCATAACTTAACTTTTATTAGGGTTTTTTTATTTCAGTCTCAGGAATTGTGATTAATTGTAATTTAACTTTAGTAATTGAGAACATAATTGTAACTGACTTTCTCAGAAATAAAAATATTTGTATTTGTAATTGTAATTGGAAAAAATGCTGGTCACTAATCCTAACTCTATCCCGGATGCCGTTACACACTTTTAGCAGTTAGTGAAGTCTTGTCCAGGGATTATTTGGCAGATATTGATAATTTTATGGCTGATCTATAAGATACCTCTGTATTGTTTAATGATCTTTAAGAGAAGACTATTGTGTATAATTCAGGAATCATGCATCTGTGCATGTGTGGTTTGGTTGGTGAAGACTTTTGTTGCAGTTAGCAGTTTAACCTCTCGTACGACTCACTATAAATAGTGCTTTTAAAAATGTGATGTTTTTATTCAAGCTGAAGTAAATCAAAGCAGGCTTTGCGTCACGTTCATTTATCTATTTCTATAGTTTTTTCTTTCACGTTGCGAGTTATAAAACTAGAGCAGTCAGTGGATTACCACCACGGCAATGTTGCTATCTCCTTTGACATTTGTGGCTTTGATATCTATCTCAGTGAGGGGAGATTTAGCTAGCAAATCCCTCAAGTGCCTCATTGAGCCCAAGGTGTGCATTACACCAAAAGCTCCCAGACGCTCCAAAAGAATAGGACTCTTCCATGAAAACCAGTCTTGGGTTTGACGCAACAACATCACAACAACAAAGGCGGGGCAACGCGACGATTCAGGCAGGTTAAAGCTTCTCCAAAGCTATTAAAGACTTGTGTATAAACTAATACGCTACAAACGTCTAAAATGTAAATACACAAAAGAAAGAAATAAAATACAAATGCTAATTTTTAATACACATTCAGCACATTCTATATATTTACTTTGAGCACTTTTTTTCTAGTCTAACCATGGGAGAAATCCTTTTTTTTTTTTAATATTGTATGAATCATAACAATTATAAAGTACAGGTCAAATATATTAGGCAAATCTAAATATTTTTGGCTTTAATACAAATGTGGAACATGAGCTTGGATACTATGAAAAACTGGCCAAGATTGTGTTTTGTAATTGTCTTGTAAAACTTTGCATTTGAAGACCGGTTTGTATTACGTTTCAAAATTAGCTCAAACAAAAAGCTAATTTTTTATTAAAAATGTTTACAATTTGATGTTTAAACCATTTAAATTCTATTCACAGTTATGTGAATGTAATGTGCGCTGGGATTGTATCTGATAGTACAAATCCATCTTATATTAATCCTAAAGCAGATGGTGCTGGTGTCAAATTACACACATGGGGGATTAAATCTGTCCTCTTCAAGTTATAAAGTCTATAAGATTAAATCGTAAAGTTGGGGGTAGAATTAACAAAACAGCGTTTACGTCTCCTTTCATTTCAAGCATGTAGCCTAGCATTTATGTCATGCTACTATGCTAACAGCTAAAGTGCTGGGGGATAATCACACATTTTCAAAAACTATATTTTAATACACTCACATGAGTTTGTAAAATCTTTACGTGTTTGCTGGAATGGAAAAACATTTTCAGAAGGGCTACCATTAGCATGCTAACACCTGGTTCTGCTACCAGACTTGCATTATTTTTTTATTATATCAAAAACCATGAAGGACGATTCTGAGATTATCTTTGAGGAAGTTTGTGAATAGCAATAGTCGCTGCAGTTCCATTACCCCTGGAAATGCACAAAATCTAAATAGCTCAATAAAAACGCGTAATGGGAACACCTGAATTTGGAACGAGCACTCAAATATCGCAAAAAAAGATTTAAAGCTTTCATGAGGAGGAATCTCAGACGTTTCGATATTGAAATGTGTCGCAAAAGCGCTATGGAAACGCTTCACAGAACGCGACGTACACGGTCACATGACCACTTCTCACTGAGAAAACATGACATGTAGACAGAAGAGGAGACGGAGACATTTATCAGCATTATATTAAATATTATCATTGCCACATTAGACGTGAAACAACAAAGGAATACAGAGTTGCATAAAGAGGTTTGGAACGTCCATATTCCTGCAGCCAAGTCTCGCGGGATGAGATTTACGAAGCTCCAGAACAACGTTCAACGGAAACATGTTCAAAGGGCAATTATACTTTGTCGACAAATAGAAATATGGCTTTCATTTTGCGGAAATCTGTAACGGAAACCCAGCTTATGTGGATTTGCTGAGTCATCATTATTTCTGTGCTTGCTGTCAGGAATCATAGTCGAAGGAAAACCAACATATAATAAATGCTCGCCCCACAGTGACTTGGCTCTTTGCCCAGACCCCCCACCTTTACCATCTCCTGCCACACCTTCCCTCGAGAGCCCGGCCCTGCTCTGATCTGGAGCGCCACCCCCACTTACCCAAGACGGCGGTCCCCCAGCGGAGAAAGGCAGAGCTGTCCCAGAGTCCCTGTGGTGGGCGGCCCTCTGTCCTTCTATTCTTCTGGTTCAGTCACCATTGAGCAAAGCCACATGGGAGCTCCACTCCTGTGCCTGCCTCAGCCACAGCGGTCCTCCAGTACTCCCATTGTCGCAGCTTGTTGCTCATGTTTCTGGCTTCATAGGAGAGAGGCCTGAAAGGAGAAAAGTCATGATCGGATGTGCAAATATTCCCATTGTTTGCAATAAACAAAACAATTGAAAATAAATTTTGAAAATTTTGAAAATTCATATCTCGGTTTGTAATAGACTGATCTTTATTTAATTTGACTCAGTTAAGTTGGGTTGGTTCATCAATAACTGCAACGATTTCATCGAATCGGATCCAGATGTCTATACATTTCTTCCAAGCCTTTTTAAAGTGTGAATAATCCTCGTACCATGATCAGAATCAATGATCCACATAACTGCCAATATCTGGCAAAGAGGAGATTGTGCACTTTGTGCAAGTTTACGCTCTCTGTGGGTCTTTTTTTAAACATTTTCACTCCACATTTACAATCTGCACTTGAAGTATGTTAGATTTCTCAAACTGCCTTCAACAAACTTAAACTTTTGTCGTTTTTAGTGTGTCCAGAATTGTACCAGACAGTATTTTTATTTAACTAATTGCATATAATGAATAAATAAATGAGCCTGAATGACAATAAATCAGTAAAACACAAGTAAAAAATGTCTTTATTAAATTGCTTCAATAAGATGTTAATGAAAGTGAGAAAAGGATAAAAATGGGGACTTTTTTTTGCTCTTCGTTGTCGTTGATGCTAATCTAGAAATGTTTCTTTCATTTCTCTTAAGTGACAATAACAAGACTACGACTAATTAAAAAATCCAAATGTGAACAAAAACTACTTCAAAAAATGTTGATGTCTTTGTCAACTAATAACAACGAGAACATTATTTCGTCACATGAGACGAAATCCGATCAGAACTCGTGATAGTGTGCTCTCACGCACTGATCGAAACTTTCAAAAATGCACAAACTCGACTACATCTGTAACAGACTTAGTTGTCTTTAATCTATTTAGGTCCATTTAGTCGACAAAAACTACACTATCACTTAAATAGTCTTGAAGACTAAGTTGCATTTTAGTCAAAAGACGAAATTTATCTCTGCTGCCAATCAGGTCCAGGATGTCCACTGACGCCGTCCCGTTGCGTTTGACAGCACTGCCACATCCGCTTCCCGTCCTGACGCATGCTATAATGGCTAATTAAATGTGATGGCTGGTATTATTCAATTCGGAAAACAGTCGTACCTCAAAGAGCAAAGAAAATTACAAAAATTGATTTGATGACAGCTAAATTGCAGGAGAAGGCCTTGATTTAACCAGCCAATGTAAATGAGTCCAATTTAAAATCATGTAATGCGAGGCTGGGAGAACGTGGCGGAAAATGATCAGGCCGGCCAGTCACAGATATTAAAATAAATTATATCTAATCGGAATTTTAGACACGGTACATTAACTAATAGAAAGTTATTAACATTTCAAGAGAGCGTGGAGGAGGGGGGAAAAGAAGCTTTCGTCTGCAAAATTAACAGTGGCTGAGCTGACCCCAAGACTGGTGGATGTGAACACAGTAATGACAGTATAATGGCATATTTACATTTAAAACCACACCGGCTAATATTCAGATTTAGAATTAAGTCACGGAATATTTGGTTTGGCCTTCTGGCCTCGTAGGCTTTAATTGTAGGGCTGGGCAATATATATATACAGTATATATCGATATTTCTCATCAAAATGATGATATACAATATAAATCTCAACATTTTTTAACTAACTAACTAAATATGCTGATGCAAAATGCCACACAGGCACATTTATTTACAAACAGCTGCACAATATGTGCCACTTTTGGCTTTTTCTCCAATAAAAGGACAGCACGTGTGAGTGAGTTCTGTAGTGTGGCTTCTTTAGGGGAAGGTCTGGGTTAGGACGCACTCAGAAATCCATTTAAATGTGCTTTTCATGCTGTTCTGGGAAACAGCGGACTCCTAAGACGATATTTTAAATTCCAGGTGACATTGTCATTTTATATATCGTCTAAATATAAAACGTACTATCTTTTGGAGTCATTCTGTGTGATTTTGTTGTTGAATTGTTTATTTTTGTACTAGTTTTGTGTGTTTCTCGAATCAGAAAGGTTTTTAATTCGCCAAATACAGTTTAAAACAGCATGAGGAATTTCACTGCAAAGAACTTCGAAGAGAAGTGGAAAACAGCAGGTAAGAAGAGGGGAAAAAGGCAGGTCCCAAACTATGCCCCTTTAGTGAGGGGCACAGTGTGGGATTAGATAAAAAAAACTCCTGTGTGATTTGTACTGTGATTGTATAAATAAAATCAAGTAAAAAATATATTGATACATTTTGATATAGGCGATATTGTCATTTTCTATATTGCCAAAATAGAAAACTCTATATATCAGAATCAGAATCAGAATCAACTTTATTGACCAAGTAATGTATGTTGTACACACGAGGAATTTGACTTGGTGAACTGTGCTCTCTCTAATAGTGTAAACATTAAATAATAACAATCAACTAGAAAAAATAATAATAAATATAAACAGTAGTTAGACTAGAATGTGCAAATCTAAATAAAATAACAAGATAATAATAATAATAATAATAATAATAATAATAATAATAATAATAATAATAATAATAATAATAATAATAATAATAATAATAATATAAAAATAAAATATAATAATAATAAGATAATATCTTGAATATTGATTAATAGTCCAACTTTTAATTTTCGGTGTGATTTTCCAAATTCTTCTTAAACCCAGTCCCAACATTTTCCTTTGTTGCCTTTGATCTTTTCAGAAGCACATATCTATAGAAATGATATGTGTTTCTACATGTGTCATCGTTGTATTATTGCTCTTTAGTGATGGGCCCAGCCTGTCATTGGGCTAGAAGGCCATTCCTGACAGCTATTATACCCGCGGCAACAAGAGTTTTGTATTCTAAGTGTTTCACTTTTATACTGGTTTTTTTTTTCCCAATATCGCTCCAGTCTCTTAAGCGACTTCAATCCACTTGTTTTTCTTTTCTTAAGTTCAAGGGCTGCACAGACTACAGAGGAGTGCTTAAAGACGTGTAGCGTTTGAGGCTGCTGATACCTGCCAGGTTTTGCTAATTTTCAAAGCACACTGAATCTCCATAATGAAACAGCTCCCAACAGTCAGCCAAGGACAACGCTGGCATTCAAAGGCGTTTCATCACTTATCACACACACTGCCCACTGAGCCATTAGTATTCACAACATATTAAAAGTTTCATGGACTTCATACAAGACGATTCAAAGCGATCCTTAATAAAGGCATGAAAATCTTTCAGTATTCACAAAGTTTGTTTTCATGACCGGGGGGTTATTCATACTCCACTGTTTTTCACTAAGTGAATAGAACAATTTACAAGCACACTGTGTGTATGTGTGTGTGTGTGTGTGTGTGTGTGTGTGTGTGTGTGTCTGTGCGCGCGCGCGTCTTGCTGTGTGTTATTGTTTCTGGGTTTTGCCGGAGTTTTGCTGACCTCTAGCCCAACACGTTCAGCGCCAGACATCAGCGCTGCTCTGCTCTGCTCTCCTCATTTCCACTCCTCCGCTCATCTGCAGCAGCTCTGCTATGAAATTTTTACAGAGTGGACTTGAGTTTTTTTGTCCAAACGGATGGTCGCTCACATGCCTGGCAGTGGTTGCTAATTTTTGTTGGTTTAGGGCAGGGATGGGCAACTCCATCACAGCGGGGGCCACAAAAATGTGTTTGTATCTTATCTGGGGGCCACAATGTCATCATGTCAGCATCTGCTGGGGCGAAGAATGGACGCGACAATCTGCCCAGTGGAGTGAAGCTTTTTGTTTTTAGAGCTCCCCCTGCTGACTGACTACAGTATAGGTCATAAGCCACGCCTCCTTAATGATAACAGACGGGATGTGGGTCAAACTGTGGCGTTAAAACACTCATCACATATAAGTTATTTGAGGTTGAAAAACTGGATTTTACATCATATATGACGATGACTGACAGCCTCGGGTCTTGCGTATCTCTATTTGTGAATAACAGGTACGTCGTGAATGAAAGCCGAGACGCTATTTAACTAAATATTAGAGTTGAAATATGTTGTGGTTTTGTACTAACCTCTATGATCTGAACAAGACATTGGTAGAATTTCTAGCGGGAAAGATACTTATGTTTTTGCTGTAGCTGGGCTGTGTAAGTCATCAGGGCAGTAATCTAAATGGGAGGGGCGTGTTACCAAGGCTCCTCCCACCAGACACTACTGCGCAGACTCTGGCCCCAAATGATGTAAAATTTGCAAGATGGAAGCACCCCTAAGCGCCGTATTTTGGCTTCAAGAACGTTGAGTGGGAGGAGCTACAGCGCACGCCCACTGTTCCGCACACATAGAAGTCTGCTGCTAATAAATATACCTGGCCAGGCCGGTGTGAGCGAGTGTGAGCGCCTTTGGGCTGGAGGAGGTTCTTCTTCTATTTACTGTATTATTAGAGGTTGTAAATGAACAGATTGGTGTGTTAGCGCCCCCTCAAACTGAGGTCAAAAGCTGAATTGTTCGGTTTCATTTCTGGTAAACGTGACTGCGCCGTTCTCATTCATTTATGAGGCTTTGCCGCCCACATGCGCGATCAACACAAAATACCTCCAAGATCGACTGGTAGATCGCGATCTACGTATAATAACCAATCTGAGGATTAACACAAGGGGGTAAAAGGGTTTTGTCTTTTTTTGTGTGTGTGTGTGGTTTTGCTGTTTTGTCAGTTTTTAGTAAATTTGTGTTTTTGGAGTCATTTTTGTGATCTTGTTGTAAATTTTGTGCATTTTTCTGTAATTTTTTTGCATTTTTGTTGTCGATTCGTGCGTTTCTGAGTCACATTCTATATTTTTGTTGTTTTTTTTCTGTATTATCCTGTCATTTTGTTTGTGTGTCTTTGAAGCTATTCTGTAATGTGTTGTTTTTTGTATTTTTGCAGTCATTTTGTTTGTTTAAGTGGTTGTTGTGTCTGTCTTTGTTGTCATTTTGTGTTTTATGGGTCATTTTCAAGGTTCCCACAGTTTCAGTCAAATTAAATTCAATACTTTTTAAGACTTTTTAATGAGATTTGAAATAAAATTTAAAACCAACTTCACAGTAAACACAAACGCCACATCAATTACATAAGGTTGGGGGTACATTTTTCCCAGTGTCTTGTGCAGAAGTACAACTGGCGGCCCCCAAAGCAAACACAAAAATACACAAAAAGACAGTTAAATACAAAACAAAAAACAGACCACTCAAAACACGCCATATTTTTTGCTTTTTGAGATTGTTCCACTTTCGCAACTAGAGGGCAGTCTAACATAGACCAATGTGTAATTTGTGGCAATGGGTGGAGGCTCCTGACTGCTGCTCTATTTATATTCTAGTTTCTAATGTTGTCATACTGTTTTAATTATTTTGTTCATGTACCCCCTGTGCAATTTGCGTACTCGTACCCCACTTTGGGAACCATGGCACTACATCATATAATTTATAAACAGAGTTCATACATATATGGCGCTAGCAACCAAGTTTATAGGCAAAACATTGTAGAGAAATCAGTTAGTCAAACATACTTTTAAAAATAACACTAAATATTAATTTAAACTATATTATTATTTAATAAAAAAAATAATCATATTATGTATATATATTTAAATGTAATAATATATACACAAAACAAGAAAAAGAAATGCCTTGCCTAGCAGCTAGTGGGCGCTAATGCAAACACACTGCAACTGAATCAATGTTATGTTGCCAAAAATGGCTTCTCAGCAATAATGCTTACCTGTTTAGCACTGGCTAGCTTGAATTGTAATGTGGCAAGTTATCATCACCTCTATTTCAGTTCGCTAACTGAGCAACACCGTGAATGTTTTACAGATGTTGGAAGTCTCTGAGAGTACTCCAAAATCCAGCTCTCAGCTGTTAGCGATTAGCTCAGATGTTAGCCACTGGTTGGTTGGTAGCATTGTGCTTTTCCAGATTGGAAGGTAGAACAACCATGACGAAGTTGGATGATCATATACATGAAGATATTCTGACAAAATTCTAAATACCAAACATTTGCTCTAAGTTTAAAATTTGATGACAGTTTTCTGATTAGCTGCAGCTACACGAGGTTTAAAATACGGGCCTAGCAACACACGGGTTGAAAGCGGTTAGCTTTAGCGTTGTGCGTGATGCAAGTAGGAGGCGATATTTGAGTTCATGCACGTCAGGGTCGCATTATAAAACGTTGGGAGTGCTAAATGTACGATGGTATTTGAGGAAAAACGCTAAGGCTGGATTCTCGCTGTCCTTTTAGGCTGACACTTTTAGCTTTTGACATTCATATGCTGTGTGTGTGTGTGTGTGTGTGTGTGTGTGTTCCTTGTTTGTGGCAGTGGTGGTCTGTTATTAAATTGAAAAAAAGAAACAAAGAGCAGCACGGGCACTGACGTCCAGCCAGCGGACCTTCCTCTCAGCCCACCATCTGCTCCACACACACACACACACACACACACACACACACACACACACACACGCACACACACACCTACACCCCCTCTTTCTGCCTTCCAGCACAGTAGCTGGTTTCAATCTGCACTGATGTGTGAAGCAATAAGAAATCATTCTGTCTGCTAATACCTTCTCCTTTTGCCATTTTTACTCGTCGTTTAGCTAGGCTACATGTAGCATTGTAGCATTTTCCATCTACTCTCGTATACTGGAAGTAGGCTACAACCATTTACTACGTACAGTACGTTCAAAGCACAGTGGTAAAACGTGGTGAATGTCAGAGGTGAAAAAGTACATTTTTTTGGGTACTTCGTCATTTTACGTTTTAAGATAAATAATACATTACATTTCTACACCCAGCCGTTATTGAATACATTTTATATTTTTTGTTTTAAAATGATCAACGGACGGACAACGTGAAACTACAAAAAACGAAATAAGACAACAATCTAATGCATCACATCATAGCCGACCAATCAGATTAATCGTATTGCACGGTGCAAAAACAGCATAGAATGGAGGTTATTTTCTCAGTTTTTAGACTTCATAAATGTATCTATACTTAGAGACAGAATTTTTTTTATTTTGAATTGAATTCGTTGGTGTTATTTTATTTAAAAATAATGTTACATTTTGACAAACCATTTATTTTTATACAGATGTCTTTGTGGAAAATAAAATTAAGTTCCAATTGTGGTAGATTTGGTCTCTTCCTTTTTAAGTTTATACATCAGATGTTTACTGTATGCAAGGAAACCGTGGCAACATTTATTACCAAAAATAAACATGGGAGGTCAAAGTAACTACTGTAGTAACTTTTACTTTAAGTACTATTTAATTGAGCTACTTTTGACTTGTACTTGAGCATTTTATGTATGACTTACTTGTCAATGTTAGTAAAAAGCTTACAAACATTTGGACATTTAACGGTCCAAGAGGCAGAAGCAACAATATTGATCAATAATCAATGTGATCAACAATCACACATTATTGATTATATACAAAAAACAAACATCAGTTCTCAGAATTACAGTTCAGCAGCCATGGCATCATTAGCAGGTAGCATTATGTTAGATTTAAAAACACCTCCAATAAAATACCTACTTACGCACGCACATGCTCCGGTGAGCTAACGTTAGCATGCTAACTGTGATTAGCTTGTGTGCTAACGCTTGCCCGGTTGAAATTTAGCCTCAAAGTATTTACAGACGTCTAAATTTTTTTTAGAGCCATCTCACAGCACCTATAAACCACAAAACAAACGCTTTCTTAACTCTTCTGGCCTTTGGGTCCCCTAGAAAGTCAAAATGGGGTCCCGATCTGACAAAGGTTGGGAACTACTGTGCTATACTGTTTATTTCCACTTATTTACAATGGGATTCTTATAAATGTATGTTATCACTCATTAATTCCATCATTATGCTCTTTAATAGTTTTTTTTAAATATATAAAATTCTGAGTAAAATGTTGTTGGGCAAAGGCGGTTCTTGGATTCAGAAATAAGAGAAAGGCATAGCTGGGCCAACTAAGTTTGAGAACCACTGACCTAGTGGACGAACAGCATTTTTAAATGATTTGATCAATATTCTGACTGATCGCTTTGATTGGTCACAGAAGTCGTAGCAGTGGGGCTAAAGAGCCGTCAGTTATCAACGTCTGATTTCCAATAAATCTTCATCCGTGCGCGTTTGCGTGTCGCTGTGAGGATCAAGTTGAGTGGCAAGCACGTGTTAGCCGACGCGTCCGCATCTGCACCCGTTAGCGTGTAACAAAACATCCCCCCCCGCCAACGCTCTACAAATGAAATCAGTGCTGCGAGGCGGTGGATTAATATCATAAGGAAGGCCAGAGTGGGCCATTAGAGTGGTGTAATGTTGCTCCGGGGCCTCGTGATGAATGGCCGTCGGCGCTAAGGCCCCATTTGCACACAGTCACCTCTGTGGTGGCCGCCATTAGCAGCACATGGGAGGTAAGGACTAAGAGATGACGCTGAGGCGACTCGACCAACGTTTTACTATTAGAGATGTTTGTATTTTACCCTTCATGCCTGCGTGAGTGTTTGTAATGTGTGTTAGAGCAATCAGAGTGGTGTGTGTGTGTGTGTGTGTGTGGACAGATGTTGCACGAGGCGCTCTCCACTTTATCTAACGTGTCTGTCTCTCCCTCAGTGGACGGCAGCAGTAGGCTGAAAACGCACACAGTGTAATTAAGACAAATTAGCCCGCATGGCAGTTTGCAATAACAGCAACATATGTTTGGAGCTTTGTGTACAGAGACAAACAATCAAAATCCTCATTAGCGAATCACTTATCGTAAACACAATCACATTCTCCGACATCGAGCGCTTGCTGATCACAACGGAGCTTTCCCGTTACTTTTTTCTTGACTGTTTCAGCTTTTGTTCACCTTCATTCAGAATGATGACCAATCTGAGCAATAATACAGTTTATTAGAAAATATTTTGCAAAGAGTTTAAATTTGGATTTTGACCACACACGTGTTGCATAAAAGAATTTAATTCTGGCTTTCCCGCCTTAACCAGGTGGTGTCCACACTATTGTTATCTTTTTTATCCTGCATTAACCATGCCTACAGCGTCTGTCCGATTTTAAAAAATAAGCTATCAAAACGTTGAGAAAGTTTTTTTTATTTTTATTTATTCAGTTTATTTCCGACATGGTTACATTCACTTTTTTTTACATTTTTTTTTTTGTACATGCCGAAAAAGGAGTCGAGAGAAGCAGTTTGCTTATCTAGGTCCTGTCCCCTAAACCAAAAATTTACATCAAAGCTTGTCTCTCTAGTCAAACATTCTTAGGTTGTTCTGAACAGTCCAGAGATGTATGCTTGTACTTTTATAATTTGTAACTTTTAAATGTTTTAATTTCATTATTAAATTATTTGGTAGAGTGGAGCTGCTCCCATTTTTACCTTAAAATCTTTGCAAACAAATTGTTATAAATTCAGTCCAGTTCAACATCAGCTAATGCTAGCTAATGATAATGCTAATGCTAGGTCATGCAAATGCTAATGCTAGTTTATGTTAATGCTAATTAATGCTAATGAGAGGCTAATGGTAATGTTAGCTAATGCTAATGCTAGTTCATGCTAATCAATGTTAATTCTGATGCTAGCTAATGCTAATGCTAATGCTAGCTAATGCTAGCTAATTCATACAAATGCTAGGCTAATGCTAATATCATGCTAATGCTAATACCAGCACCTGCATCTTTACTTGCATTTTCTTCAGGAAATGTAAATATTCTAGTTAAGTAAGATCTTGTAAATAATGGTATTTTCCGATACTTAAATTTGAAGTGGTGCGCTCAAATTGTGCAGAATCTTGCAAGATCGAACAGGAACCGCGCAGTCTGGCCAAATTTTGTAGCTACGTTAGTTTATGTCTTGCAACTGATTTAATTGCTCTTTCTACTAGAAAATATGGTGAAAATGTGTGATTTTTCTCCTAAAACATGTAGGTGCGGCTAGGTTTCCATCTCAACTAACTATACAGACACTTTATATCGCCCATTTTTTGTGATCACCAAAAATCAGTGGCCCTATGTGCTGGGCTTTTATAAAGGGAACTTGTTTTCATTTTTAATCATTAAGTAGCTTTAATTCGGTCTCCATCTTCATTTTCCTTCTTCCTGCGTCTTTCTTTAATGCTCGTCCATCCTTTAGTCAACCCGTCCTTGCTGCTTCTTTGTCTTGCTCTATTGCGTTCCATGTCACTTCTCTTTTTTTCTTTCTCCATCTTCCTCAACATTTCAAAGGATTGTATTACTTTGTGCTGTCACTTGGCCCTGGCCAAGATTTCATTTTTGTGGGTCAAGTGTTTCAAACTGTCATTTTTGACAGGAACCATCTCATACAATAACTACATGGATGGCCCTGGACAAGGAGTGCTTTTTTTCCCCCACTTCTTTGTCTCTTGCTTCATCTGCATGCCAAGAAGATCTCTGCTATTTGCCGGTACAGAAAGATGGAGATGGAGCTAGCGCGAAGAGCTGTGAAAAAAGGACGACGGAGAAGGGATCGATACTGGATTAATTGATTCGACTCGACCACGTGCAAAGTTACATGAGGAGAGACATTTCAAAGGCGCCGACATCCAAACACGTATTTCAGAGGACAAAGAAAAACAATCGACATGGTGGAAAAAACGGCAAAATGTAGTCGTGACAAAGTCCAGCCTACATCATACACTTGAGACTAAATAACAGGTAAGTATGTTAGGTTTCCAGTGTTGCTTCACGATCTATTTACAGTGTGCTCAAGGGAGCTTCTAAACAAATGTTGAGTAATTTCAGCCAGGAGTAATTACCCTTGCCACTGACAAGGAGAGTGTGTTAGCATTCCCCTTCACCTTCAGCCCTGTCCAGAAGGCAAAATGCAAGTGTCTAAACGCTCTCACTTCCTCTTACAAGTGTGGCGACAGATCAGCAGTTGATGCTTATCGCAATGAACTATTTGGTTTGTTCGTGTTGAAGAATTACACGCTATTATTTTACTACACATCAAGTAGCTGTAGTTATTTACCAAGACGCTCCAATTTTCAGTTTCAAAATTGACCCGTTTATGATATACCCAAGTTTCCTTTTTCAATTTTGTTCCCGTTTGATCAACTTTCCTTATTTCAGTGCCCACTATTGCAACAAAATTGGTGAAAAAAGGAAAAAAAAAAAGGTAGTTGTTCTTCAGAATTCATAAAAATAACATAAAATGTGCAATCACATATTTAAGAACAATAAAGTTCTTTAAGGTTTAGCAAGGCCGTTATGTCATGATGGGGGCGCCCCCAGTTTAGGAACCCCTGCCGTAGTTAGATGTCATTACTGGCTAAAAAAAAAACCCCTCCCAAAATTGTGGGCAAACAATTTCTACACTGTTGTGCCAAATACACAAAGGGAAAATCACGCGGGATTTGACGCTAGTCCATTTGCTAAAGCTGCTTCGTTTTACCGTGGAAAATCGTGTGTAAATTGCATGTGATATTATCCCAAAAATTTGCATGTGAGGCGATAATACTTGTATTATTGCAATTTACGCTTGATTTTAACAATATTTCCAATTCCGGGTTTTTTCTGTACGTTTTCTGCGATCATGGAAAATCGTGGGCCATATTTACCCAGTAACAAATCAAAGGTTATTTTCCATAATGTAGAAATGTAATATATAATTCTATTTATACATTTAAAAACCGCAATGTGATTTCTTTTTCAAAAAAAAAGTTGGTAAAACAAGTGAAGACAATCGATACAATTTTGCATTTTACTTCAATGTTGTAAAAGTCAAATTTATCTCTGGTGAAGATTTAGTTCTCTCAAAAAAGATGAAAAAGTAAAGAAATTCAAGGCGTAGGAGAACATTCGTTCATTAGGGATTCTTTGTGCGTGCTCTCCAGGCCAACAGATCACACTATTGAATAAACAAAAACAAGCAATCAAAGTCACATTCATTCCTCCATTGTTTTACATTTTAATCATTTGCAGGACTTAATTGCAAGATTGAAATGTAACTAACGAACAAGCAAATTCATTTTCACCTTAACCTTTGAAAGCCGTGCAGGCTTTATCCCGTCTGATCGATTATGATCTCTCGGCTCAAACCAAATAGATTCCCATGCAAATTCAGCCGGATCAATCTGCATTTCCTCGGAATCAATGCAGCGGCTCCACCGACCCTTCCAGAAACAACCGTATGATTAGAAGACGAGGCGGTAATGAGCAGAGAAAGAACACGTTCAGACAAGATCACATTAGAGGAAACTTGAGGGTGGAACAAGTTTTGTGTGAGAGAATAGAGGAGTTTAAATTCTTAGGAAAGCTTTAAGAGTTTGTCTGATTCCCGTCTGCTCCCATTGCCTTTGATTCCTGCTAATTGGGCTCAGGCTTCTGGGACTCATGGGCGTTACTCCGGTTCGGGTTTTCAAACCACTTAAAACAATAAAGGAAATCTTATCAATCCTCACAAAATCCCAAAGAAAAGTACATTGTCACACCTAATATTATTTCTAACATGCCAACGTTTCAGAACAAAAGCTTTCAGTTCATCTTTTATAGATATTATTATTTGTATTCTCAACGTTTCACTAATGTAAGCTAAGCTAACCAGTCGATATCGTTGGTGTGGTTTTGTTTACATGCGTCAAATAAAGGAAGCTCACTTTAAAGCCATTAAAAAGTTTGATGGACTACTCAGGTGGACGTTTTTTGGCTTTAGACACAATATTAGCATTAGCATGTCGCAGGCGGCTACATCGCAGGAGATAACTAGCCAATCGAAACATGTCGAGTTTGAAAATCGTTTCCACAGCACGAAAATAATGGCAAAGTCGTGGTGGTATGCATCACGAAAAGCGTAACTATCATTGTTTCCCCGGGAAATTGTGTTAGCGTTAGCTATAGCTAAGTGTGCATTCAAGCTAGGCTTAATTAGCTCGCGTTAGCTGTGCCAAGCATGGATCAAGTAAATGGCCTTGACATGTTTGCGATTGATCCCTTGCTTGTGTGGAGAAGTGACGGACACGTGAATTAAGTCCAATATAGGTGGAAATAATGGATGATAAAACCTCAATGAAGATTCAGAAAAACGTATCGTATTGGACGTTAAGGTTACAGTGATTTATTGAAATGCATATTTGATGATTATTTCATGTTCTGGAAGCCTTGACTTTAACTTTAACTATAACTTTTTATTAAAGTCTTAGTTTCTAGGAGGAGATGTTTCATATTGTTTCAATGACAGAGATTTTCAGAAGGTTTACATAAGATTTTTCATGGACAGATTGTTCTAATGCATAATAAAGGGGATCGACTTAAGTCACCATTGATTTCAGAGTGTTTTTTAAGCCTTTGTCATAAAGAGAGAAATACGTTTTGAAACCTTTTTGAAAATAACAACCTATTTATTATATTTTGCAGTTACAAGGTAGAATCCAGAAAACATTGAGTACTTTTTGAGTATGTCGAGGTTGGCCCAAGAGTTTCTATAGTCATTTTGTGTGTTTTTTTTTTTGTCATTCTGTGTATGTTTGTTGTTGTCTTGCTTGTTATGATTGCATTTTCTGCCTTTCTGTTGTCCTTTTGTGTATTTTGTTAATTTTTTGGAGTCACATTGTGTATTTAAGTTGTAATTTTGCTTGTTTGGTAGTACTGTGGGTTTGCGGAGTCCATTTTTTTTTTTTTGTCTTTTTGTTGTTGTCGTTTTCTGTAACTTTGTATATTTTATCATTAGTCATTCTATGTATTTTTGTTGTTGTTTTGTGTTATATGAAGTCATTATGTCGTAGTTTAGTGTGTTTATGGAGTATTTTCTGTTTTTTTGTTGTTGTCTTTTTCTGTATTTTCCTGCAATGTTTTAATTCTTTGTATTTTATTAATGCTTTTGTTTTGTGTATTTTTCTGTCATTTTGCACGTTTACTTTGGGGGCCACATAAAATTAGACCGAGGGCCACCAGTTATCCATGTCTGGTCTAAATGAAGTAAATGGAGATACGTGGGCATGAGTTATCACGTCGCGTTTCGAGCATTATTAGCGTAGGATAGTGTGTAATCTGTTTTTGAACAACTTCTCCCTCCTCCCTCTGGATGGCGGTGGGTCTCGGTAAGCGGCGCCATTGTGCAGCCTTGGCCGCGGACTACTGGAATGTTGGCGCCAGGCCCAGAAGCAAGGTGAGGACAAACTCTCGGCGAGATCCACAGATCTCCATGTCTGCTCCAGAGTCGGGAGCGTTGCTTGTGCTGGTGGGTGTGCGTGCACGGGTGCACCTTTCATCTGCGGCAAGATTCGGACGGGCTTCACTTTGCGCGAGCTCCTTAATTCTCCCTTAATTCATCATTCGACTGGCTGCCAGGATAACCTGGGAATGATAATGAAGTAAAAGAGGAAGCGAGAGCAAGGGACATGAAAACATCACAGCACATGGCTTCCACCTCCATATCCCCTTTGAATGTGTTCTGAATGGATTTAGGGCTTTTCTCCCAGTCTTTTAAAAGAAGACGGATCCTATTAGTGCTGATTGCTAGTCACAGGGCGTCTCCTGCCTCTGGAACCCACCTTGCATAACCCTTTAAAAACACCCACAGAGATGTGAGCGGTACAACGCATGCAGATTGATAACTGCTTATCAAATATGATCCGAGGATTGATTTTGTATGAGACTCTCATCCACAGAGAGGCATCTTCATACCATTGACTGAGCATAGACACAACTTGAACACAATAAGAATAGGCAGGAGTAGAACACTAATAAATGATGCAAAATCATCATTATTTCACAGTAATTTAAATAAAAAGGGTTTAAATAATCTCACACAAGAATATACGTACACAAATATGTTCAAAAGTATTTTTAGTGTTTATGAGTTTAGAGTCAGTAAGTATTGGAACATTGATTTTAAATATGTAGCGTACAAATAGATTTACTAAGAGTGTTAACCTCAATGAGGTTTAGGACCGTTTAAAAATAACACATTGCAAGAACAAGGTGTAAAACGAAAAATAAATAAATAATAGATAAATAAATGAAATGGGCCAAAAGCAGTCAAGAGTGGCAAAAAAAAAAGGGAAAAAAATGGAAACAGGTGGTATGGTAATGACAAAAGGTAGCTTAAATTAGCAAAATGTGGCACACAATAGAGAAAAATGTGGAACAAAAAGAGGCAAACAAAGGAAACAAGTGACATTTATTGGGCAAAAAAAGCTTATTTGAATGAAAAGTGGGGAAAAATGGTTGAAGAATCGACAAAAATGTAATAAAAGTGTCTAAAAGAAGTCTGAAAACACAAAAAAGTGTCAACATTTTGGGAAAGGGGGCAAAAATGGGACAAAGGAAGTTGCAAAATGACCAAAAAAAAGGGTAAAACGAGGTTTAAAAGTTTCCCCCTTTTAAGGTTTTCTGGCGGAACAATATTTGTAATTCACTCACTAAATAATGGTTTTATCATGGTTTTATTAAATTCATTTAATAAACTACATTGGGAGTTGTTGGTTGCCCTACTATTAGAACACCCTCACTTAGAAAACCACTGTTCCACCCCTGTGGAGCATAAACTTACAAAAGAAGCATTTATATGCAATACTAACACAATGTGGGTTGTGTGTATTATTCCAATGAGTCCCAAACAGTGTTTTGGGAATTAAGAATAATCAGGAAATGTTCCTCGTTCCTTTTTAGGCTATTTTTGGACAAATTCACCACAAACTAACACTATTGTAGTACTATTACTCTAAAAGAAAAACTACATTTTCTTCATATTTCTTGAAAAAATGATTATTTTATGCTGTCGAGGCCATTTTATTACATTTCTGACAATGGGAGACAATAATTAGCTACATTTTACAAAGGCGACTTACTATTGAAGTAATAACCTAAAAGTTGCATGGTATTTTGTATTAATAAATTACACAATTTTTATTTTTTTT
The DNA here is from genome assembly GCF_900634775.1 of Gouania willdenowi. Classification (NCBI taxonomy): domain Eukaryota; kingdom Metazoa; phylum Chordata; class Actinopteri; order Blenniiformes; family Gobiesocidae; genus Gouania; species Gouania willdenowi. The sequence continues at coordinate 9,244,159 of NC_041045.1, forward strand.
TTTAACTTGGAGATTAAGCCTTAGGGAAGCAATGTTTTGAACCATATGACAGTCAGGGGTTTATCGGGGGATTTTTAGTAAAGAAAGAGGAAAAAAAAAAACAGAATTTAGAGCAATCGACTTCATTTTCTGTCGTTACATCTCCTGCATCCAATGACATCTTGAGAACTTTAAGAACAAAAAAGTAGAAGGAGAAGGAGAAGGAGAAGGAGAAAACACCAAACAAGGAGCAAACAGGAGCTCAGAGCGCGGCCGATCGATAGTCAGAGTCGGCGCCGTGATTTATTTACAGCTATGTGTGTTATGTCGAGGCGAGAGAAGGAAAACCGCGCCATGCGACCACGGGCAGCCGACATAATGGGGCCCTCTCAATCTTCAGTGGATCGTCGCCGCTGTTCAAAAGCGCTATCGGATCAAACCCCTGAGACAGATGATTACTCACCGTCAACGACACAAGAGAGAGAGGAATAACTACAGCGGATATGATGACTCAATAGACTCAATGACAGACGATTTCAGATAAAGTGTTGATCCATCATAATTTAATCCTGTTACTGAGCATAAAAAACGTGCCTAATGCTATTAAACACATGTCCAACGACCTAACCTGTCCAATCTCTCTATTAACTCTCCTGTTTTCCTCAAATATTACCAGAGTCTTTAGTTTGACCGCCACTTATTTGATTTGATCCAGCACCTCTTTGCCTTTTAGGTGTTTTGATTCCATTTTGAAGTATTACATTTGTCTTTTATTGAGTTGAAATCACTGGAATCTGTCATTGTACACAGACAAAACTGAACGTAAAAACTGAGCGCGAGTGAGGAAGAGAGGGGAAAGTCAGGCCACGCCCACACTACATCTAAAGTGTGATTTTTCTCAAAAATTGGTGTCTTGGAAGACGGTAGAAAATGGTTCACACAAAGGGGGTGTGGGGAGTTAAAGAGTTTTTTTAAGCCAATAAGTGAAGCTAAAGTTTGTTTCTGTTGGTCACGATCCAATAAAAGGTTGGTAACTACTGCACTAAATACTATTTTTTCCACTTATTTACAAAATTAGATTATTTAAAACGTGTGTTATCACTTGTTCATTTTCTAAGCAAAATGTTGGAGGCAAACAAAGGGGGTTCTTGGATTTAGAAATAAGAAAAAGGGGGTACTTGAGCCAAAAATGTTTGAAAACCACTGTTCTAAAGAATACTTAGACCTTGAATTTGATTAATAAATCTTTTCATGTATACTGTCCAGTGCATAAGAAACTCTCGGCGTACATCATGTAGCCCTGGTTAGGAATTACTGTAGGGGTGCAGTGGTGCCAACACGTGCTTCGACTCAAACTAAAGGTCAACTTTTTTTCTTTTTTTGAAGGTTAAATCCATTAAATGAGGAATAAACTGTAAAAAAAAAAAAAACTGAAAGTTTGACACGTTCTGGCTCGGACAGACTGCCGATGTCATCACATTTAGACAAACTTTTCAATCTGAACCAACCTTGGCTCGTCCGTCCGTCTCGTTCTGGGCTTCGAGAAGGAATTAAAAAAAAAACGCATCGCACGTGGAATGACTTTTAACGTCTTGATTTGTTGGATTCCTTTAAGGTTTTTAATCTCAGGTTTACAGTAGGATTATTTATTTTGTCTTTATACAATTCTCACAATAATGGTAACAAACAAATGAAAAGATATCACTCATGCTTGGCTGTACGTTGTATATCTACTTCTCTTTTTCTTTAAATTTGGGCTCATGAGCGCCATTTACATGTGGCAAGAGTGCTTTTTCACTGCATTTTCAAGAATTAACACTTTACATACATGTATACACTGACACAGAGTATATGATAAAATTGTTTAAAAACATGATATAAGATACATATAAAGAGCTAACTGTAGATTGTACAGTCTAAGGCAATGTTTCTCAAATGGGGGTACGTGTAATTCTAGGGGTACGCAACTACAGGGGGTACTTGAGAGAGAGAGAGAGAGAGCGAGACAGAGGAAAATTAGGCATTGAAAATATGGGTTTTTATGTAGATTTTTTGTTAAAAAATGATAATCATACTAAATATGCCAGCAACAAACAAAACGACAACAAAGACGCACAAAATGAGAGAAAAAATACACAAAAATAACAAAGAAACATACAAAACGACACCAAAAACACACACACACACTGAGAGATAATAATTTCAATAATACCAATAACACACGACAACAAAAACACACAAAATAAGAGAAAAATGTACAACAGACAAACAACAACGAAATACACAAAAAACACAAAATGATGATAGAAATGATCGAGAACATGAAATGAAAATACAAAGGTCAGTCTTGGTCCCACACCAGAAGGGAGATGACTGTAAATAATAAAAAAAAACTATAGAAATAAATTTATTCAGGAGGCACTAAATACTGTTTTATTCCACTCATTTACAATGAGATTATTTTAAATGTGTGTTGTCACTCATTTATTCCATCACTATGCTCTGTAGTTGTTTTTTTTCACAGAAATCTGAGCAAAATGTAGTAGTCGGACATAAGTGGGGACGAACCACTGGCCTAAGGTGAGGCATCAGCTCGTCCCTGTATCTGAGAATTGCATAAACTCTGTTTTTTTAATACAAAAAACTGATGTGGAAAAGAATCAGATAAGTGGACAAATGTTAACATTTAATTCCTTTGACACCCATCCCCCCCCCCGTGTTCCCCTGACTGATGTCACTGGATTCTAACGTGTATGACTAGAGCCTGGGGACGTTAGTAGGACATGCAATGGGATTAAATTTGTACAAGAGGTGATAATGTATAAATGCAAAGCAGCCCCCTGAAGCCTGGGTGAGCCACGAAATGATACGATAAACCTGTGCTGGTATGCGGGCCTGACACTCACCTCATCAGTCAGACCCTGTCCGGACTCCCCCCCTCCTCACCCATCACCCCCCGCCACCTGCCCTGAAGCCCCCCTGACTGACAGCTGTTGATTTGGATCTCTCCATCAGCCACCAGATAAGAGACGCTTTCAGGACCTGTACCTCCCTCTGCTCCCTTCACTCCCTCCAGTCGCTGCAATTCACTCCCTCCAGTCGCTGCAATTCCCAGGCTCAGGACTTCTTCGGGCCCTCCTAATGAAGTCATTCTCGGCACACATGATTGGGTGAGATTGCCACCACCACTGTTCCATCCCCCCACCCGCGACCCGAGCGTCCTCATGTGGAGACTGCCAGTGGTTGTGTTCATTCGTGCGCACCTCCACACACACACACACACACACACACACACACACACAGGTGTGTGTTTTTAACTAAGCTAACACAACCTGACTGCTCCTAATTGGATGTCTCCATCGGCATTTATACGCGCCGTTATTCGAGGCGAGGGGGGGGGGGGGACTATGTCTGCAACACTGTGAGAAAAAGGGACTGAATCACTTTCCAGCAACACAAGAGAAAAGGAATCGAGCTGTTTTAAAACATAAATGTTTCAAAGTAAAAGCTTGGAAAAAGATGGAAACGTCCCAGATAATAATGGATAACTATTATTAACATTTTTCCAAAGTATTTATTCAAAGACAATTATCTAACAATTTTTTCAATAATACATTTCTTTTATTGCTTAAACTTCCTTTAAATACCTTCACATCATAACTTATTGCTTATTCGATAACAGCAATAGTCAATATTTTAGGTTATTAAGTTCATTGTTAGTGCAAAAATTTACCGTAATTTACGGTCTATAAGTCGCTACTTTTTTCCCACGCTTTGAACACTGCAGCTTAAACAATGACGCGGCTAATTTGTAGATTTTTTCCGGTTTTCAAGCTTTATGCTGCCAAAAACTTTAGCTCCGTCACATTAGACCAGGTGGACTTATGCAACTATTTGTTTAGAGGCGATCGCGTCCGTATTATGACTTTAGTAGTTCACGGTAAGGAGAGCGGAGGGAGCGATGTGTCTGTCTGCTTCACGTAAAAAGTGACCATAAAAAGCTGTAAATGGACTGATATGCAAACGAGGGACAGCGAGGAGGAGAACTTCATGCAGTGAAGGAACGCGGTAATCTTCGAGCCCACCTGCTCGTTCTGATTGGCTGAGTCGCCAGAAGGGCACCCTCATCAGCCAATGGAGTGCGACCTATGCTACGCAGTGGCCTTTGTGTGGATTTTTCCCGGACAATTGCTAAATTAATGAAATGCAGCCACGATACCGATGTGCTTTAAAATCCGAACACTACGGTATGTGTGAAATACAATCCACAGCGAGGCAGTCTGTGTGCTACTTCCTGTCCCACACGAGCTTATCTTTGCTTAATTCATGCGTCGTTGCGGAGGGCCCTGGACTGACGGGGTCGTCACGTTACGTAACTGTGATGGACGACATACGCATGTGGTGGAAATTGACCCATTGACTATCATGGAAACATATACAGTGGATCCGCATCAAGTGAAAATGCACCTGTATTTTCCATATCTACCTAATTCTCACTATAGTAAACAGAAATGGAGAATGTTCTCTTCATCGTTGAATGAAAAACATCCCCTCTACACGTGTGGAGAGGGAACAATGCCGAGGATGTTTCTGGGATCAGATGTCTGTGCCGGTACAGTTTGTGCTTCAATAACGTGAAGCCTAGAGAGCAGGAATTCAGCTCCTCCAACCTGTCAATCAGTGTCTGAAAGCACTCTGATGAGGACTGATCTGAGAACAGGCAGACAGCTGAGGAATCTTTCTCAACATCAAGCCCCAAAATAAATAAATCCCCTCCTATACACCTGCCACACACAAAAGCCGTCTTGGCGGAGGTCTCTCGCGCCGCCTAACGCTCGTCACAGTCCCTGATAGTTCACTCAGCGACACAATCCTCCAGAGACAACCTCGTTGGCTGTCAGTCGGTCGGTCTGCCACTCAACGCTAACGCGACAGCCCGTCCCAGAGTGCCTGTGAACACTCGACTTGTGACGCCGATCTGACAACAACAGGAAAACAGGAGTGTGTCTGAAGGTAGCCTCCTGTGACGCCGGCAAAAGACTCGATTCGAGACTTTTTCTACTGAGGAGGGAGGTCGCTTCCCGTTAGCGATCAAACACAACTGTTATTATATTGCGATATTGCCTTAAAGAAGACCTTGGACTAAAAACTACAAGCTGTTTAACCTGAAGACCATTTCATTCAGAATAGAGGGCAACACCGTGCGATGCCACAGGAAGGAATGGACAAAACCTCATCAGAGCAGTCACAGGGCAAACCCTTGAACACCATTCAGAAAACAACCCAATTAAAAACCTCTTCTAATTATTCTGATTCGGGATCTTTGATATGTGTCAATTAATATGTGCCCAACCTCCAATTTGCATGACAATCAATGCAATGCATTATCAATATGCCAACATCATGCATTATTAAAGCTGGACACCATTAACATAATAAGATATTAGCATAATCAAGAAGAATTTGCATGGAAGGTGCTGCGGTAAAGCAAACCTCAACAGATCAGTGGAAGGTTGGGGTCCATTCAGACGTTTCTGCTAACTTGTTACTCTCCCCTTTGCATTTCCCAACACTAATGGCTAATCTAAGCCTTAATCCAGTGGTAGAGGTCATAGTCATACAAGGGTCCACCAAAAAAAAAGATGGATGTTGGATATGGTTGGCTTTCATTGGGGAATTTAGAGAGTTTTAGTGCTGTAAAGAGTTGTGGGAAAAAAGGAAAAAAAAAAAGTAGATGTTTATTTATAAAGTTTTAGCCAAGGCAGTGAAAGTTCAATTTGCTAGCCTACAGCGGCTAAAACTGGCAGAAAATTCAACATTGAACAACCTTATAGTCAACCTTGAATTATTTTAATTCTCTTTTTAAAGTAATATTTTTGAACAAGTTAACCTTGAATGCACCAACTACGAGTTCAATAATGGTCTTCAATATCTGGTGTGGTTCGTCTTGGTTTTTTGTTTGTGCACGTAGTGGAAATGGTACCATAATGCTTAAATTGCACTCAGTTACAAGTACTGATGACTAAAAAGCACTTATGTAAAAGTTCAAAGAGTTCTTGTAAAAAATAACTACTGAGTATTAATTACTTTTTAAATAATGGGTGTTTTATTGCGTCATCAATAGCGAACATTTCTTGGGCGAAGAAAAATATAGAAATGTAGAATGTGTTTTGTAAACAAATGGAAATATAAAGCTGGAATTTGTGTTTTGCTTGATCATTTGTTTTGATTTATTGCTTGAACATGTTTTCAAATTGCGAGAGTTTTAAAAGTAGTGAAGCAGATTACATGTTGTATGTTGTAGTTGAGTATAAAGCTAACGTAACTACAGTGACTTGACTATGTGGAGTTTGTTACTTCCACCTGTGTGTAGCATTAGCATGGTGTTAGCTCGTGCAAGAGTGAGTCATCAAAAAGTGAAAGGTGTTCCTTTATTTACTAAAGACTTAGTAAATGTGTTCTTGTCGTCCATGTTTTAAAGGCCTTAAAGCAGCTGTCCTGCGTGGACGGATGTCAACAACACAAGTGGCCAAACAGGGAAAACTGATTAAATTCCACAGTGTTTTGGACCCATGCTAGCACATGGTTGTTTTTGTATGATTTAATTAGAACTGTTTTTACGTTATACTCAAAGTAAAGCAAGGTGTCGCCGATAAAACAATGCTAAAGCGGCGAGCACGTGTTCTTCTAGTTAAGATTCCCTCTCAGCAGTAATACGATGTTCCTGAGTGTCTGTTGGAAAACAAGTGGAAGGTCAACAACGCGAACAATAGATGTTGATTCCAATTATGTGTAAAGCAGTGAACAAGATGTGCTAATGATCGCGTTGTCATGAGAAAAAAAAGGTGTTTATGTGCTACTCTCCCAAAGCCTGTGAAACAGTTTATTAAGCAAAGGCTTTATTTCCATAAAGGCTGATAAGACTTCAAATGATTTTGCTGAAAAACAGTCCTGGCATCAGCACAGCAAAGCACCAGTGTGTGTGTTTATCTCTCCCAACGCTGCTAGACAATCAAGACAAAGATGATAGCACATTTTGAAATGCAGTACAGAGGCATAATGAGATTGCGGCTCCTTCTAGAAGAAGAAGAAGAAAAAAAAAGAACTGACGGAATGCTTTTTTTTCATAAATGGCTACTTGTTTTATTCACATACACACACTAAAAAGGGGAAAAAGGCCATCGTTTTCAATTAATGAAGCAGGGAATTGAGTCCGAGGTCCTGCGGGATATGGATTAACGGTGATGGCTTGAGGGCCCAATCTCACACTGAGTCTGGAAGAAATTCAAGGCCTTGTCTGAGCCTCCCCTCCACCCTTCTTCTTCTTCTTCTTCTTCTCCTCCTCTACCTCCAACACGTTCGTCTATTCCTCATCTGAAGGTGAGCGGTTTAGGCTGCGGACCGCTTTTAACGGCGAGGGGAGATAAAACTGTAAGTGTTGCTCCCAATTAGTGCATCAGTGACCGCTCGGCGCCTCGTCGTCGTCGTCCTCCACCGTGAGAGATGGGACGGCGAGGGATGACAGGAAAGGAGTAGAAAGATGTCGTCTCCGAGAAGAAGAGAGGGGTACCGAAGGCAGGAGATGAAACGGGGGGGGGGGGGGGGGGGTGACGCGATAAAAGCGAGTTAAAAAAAAAAAAAAAAGAAAGAGAAAACGCCGTGAGTGGCGAGACAGCTCCCATTAACATTTAACAGCATTTGCGCAACTTGGTGTGGAGGTTAGGATGCAAATGAGGAGGAATTAAAACCGGCCAGAGGTTTGTCATTGATGGATTGCAGCCTGGCGTTTCTCGCCACTTCCTCGTGTCCATCACCAACGATTACTGTATAATTAAACCTTATTTCTCGACTCTCCAGCACATAATTACTTGTGTGGGATTGTAACCATCATCTAAAAGCGCCAGCAAAACGCTTTAGCATTTAGTCTGGCTGGCTGTACTTGTTCCACAGCAGCAAAACAGATAGAGCCATCTGATGATCGGTGAAAGAACAGTCACTTTTAATAAGGGGTGGGGGAAGAAATATTAGGCGACAGTGTGCTGATTATAGGAAAATTAGGCTTTCAAGTAGTAAAGTCCTTTGTGCTATTTGCATAATTTATTCCGTCTTTCCCCCCTCTATTCATCCACCTCTGTGTTCCTTTTCTTTTTCTGCGAGCTGTGGGCAATTTCCTCTCATATTTGAATAGATCGCACATTTAAGGCTGCTTAACGAAAACGATCACTTAGCATATTTTAATTGTCCGGCAAAAAAGGAGTGAACGGAGGTGTGAGGCTTATGGTTAAAAGACCCTTTAAGGTAAAGAGGACGCGGCAGTTTTCCCGCTGATAACCTCGGATTGGCTCCGCAAAGTACGGACTCACGCGGAACTTTTCGCTACGCTACCCGCCGAACGTCGTCCTGTAAACCATTTTTGTCAAATAAAGCTGGGAGGGGAAGACAAGCTGATGCATCCAAATATGGATAAATCGTCTGAATACGCTTTGCTTTTAAGTCCAACAACGGTGAAGGTCGTTGACTCATTAAATATAAAGAGGAAGAAGATGGACAATGGACCAAACCAAAGAAGAAAAAGTCCTATAACTGATACACAATGTACCGGTTTAACCGAATAACCAACCAAACCATATTAGGTCTTTTCTCTTAATCCACCAAAAGATGTAAATTTCAACCTTAGCAGTTACAATTATCAAAGTACATTGAAGTCCGAGTAATTAAATACTAATTCTGACCATTAATTACCAGTGTTTTTAACATGTTAACCTTGAATACGCCACAAGTTCAAGATTGGTTTTAAACTGGAAATCTCTTTCAGATATATTGACGAGGTAAAGCCACTGATTTGTTTGCTTTATTGTTGTAATCTGTGCTTTAAAATGTATATTTTTGATCTATTTAAACAAATCTGAAATAGTTTACTATGAAACATTGATTTAGTGCTTGTGTTCTTTGAAAAATACATGGCAAGAGGCCCTTGAAAAAATAATCGCATATTAAATTACAATATTGAGGAGAAAAAAAAATAGCACAATTTGATTATTTTCCAAAAATCGTTCAGCCCTAATGTGTCCATAGTGGAATCTGTTTTCTACACAAATGTGAATATAAAGCAGGAATTTGTGTTTTGCTTTATAATTCATTTTGCTTGAATATTTATTCAAATTGCGGGGGGTTATTCAGTCGCAACTTATAATTTTAAAAGTAGTGACGTAGATGACATGTTGTAGGTTGTAGTTAAGTATGAGTGCAATTACACACTTGAAAAAAAATACTCGTAAAATTACCCAAAAAAAAGCTTACGTAACCACAGTAACTTGGCGATATGGAGTTTGTTACTTCCACACCTGTGTGTAGCATTAGCATGGCGTGAGCTACGAGCTCGTGCAAAAGTGAGTCATCAGACAGTGAAAGACGTCTGCTCAAAGAATTTGTTTCTCCAATACAGTAAAGAAATAAAAAGCTTGGCCTTCGTGGTTATTGTCGGCGTTCTTTTTGAGAAAGATGACGTAAAGTTGTGCTTTTCGTCCATGTTTTAGAGGCTTTGAGAAAGGAGACACACGTAGCAAAACTATAGTCAAACTGATTAAATAACCAACCAAATCATATTAGGTTTTTATGTTTCTTTGTGGTTTAAAGTAACGAACACAAAAGCAGAAGTTTACCAAGGACGTGAAGTTTTATCTCCAAAGTTGAGATAGAAGAAGAAGATGAAGAACTGATGGATTCTATAAAACAGTGAGATGGCTCTATAGTTTATCCCGTGGGATTAAAAAAAAAAGGTTTTGGGCACATTATTGGGTGTCCAAGACATTATTGACTATCCATGACAGGGGTGCCCAATTTTTTTTTCATTGAAGGGCCAAAAATGAATCGCAGTGGAGCGCCACGGGCCAAGACTAAACATTCATTTTCATGTTCCAGTGCATGGAACTAAATATGCCAATAACATAACTGTGCAAAATAAACACTTAAAGTAGTTTTGATTCATGAATTGATGAAGACTTTTCTTTATTTTGTTTCATAGCATAAAATTATGAAACATCTAAATGTCTTTAAAGAGATTAAGTGTAGTATAAAAACAACGGGACACAAAAATAAAACGCGACACTTAAACTCAAAGACGCTTTACAGGAAGCTTTAGGTTATTTTTTCTTATAAATCACTGTCCTGTATTATTTCATTTTCAATTTTTTAAAAAATATATAAATATAAAAAAAAAAATTCAAATTTGGGCAGCGGGCCAAAACTAATCGCTTGCTATGACTCTTGGTCATTGATAATGGCTTTTAGATTAAAAAATAAAAAAAATACAATTAAAGAGACGGTTTGGTAACTATTCAGGAAATACTTCAGTGATTTAAATATTTATTTGAAAAAACGCTCTTTTACCATTTTTAGAAGCTTTTTTTTAAAAAAATCCATCTCTTACATGGGGTTAGGGTAATTTTTTTTCTCGGCCCCCCAAGTAAACACATTAAAAAAAAAACAGACTAAAATGATCAAAATCAATCCAAAAACACAATAAAAACCAGGAAATATTTGTTAAAGTTACATTTTCCCATGTTGTTTATACATTGTTTTTTTTTTTAAAAAAAAAAAAAAACCCTGAATGTTACCATTTATTTTGAAATATGAGACTAATTACAATCATAAAATCCTACTTATGTTAAAATTCAAGACTTTTGAAACATTGATTTAAGACATTTTAATGACAATTAAGGCCTTATTCATAGATCTATGACTGTAATGTCTTTTAAAACCCTATATAAGGATCCGCTGAGATTATCATGGTTTGTTTTTATTTTTTACATTCCTATTGACTTGAAAAAGGTCAAGTATGTCCAGAATGACTGTTTTTATTCTATTTTCTGTCTTTTTTCCCTTTCCAAATATATCACATGGTTATTACAACCACTTCTATTCAAGGGCATTTCTAGCTTTTGACAAATTGTAGTTAAAAATATTAAATCTTATCTTCACACTTAAAAAATTACATACATGTTCCTAAACCCCACACGTGATATATGTGTTTTAGTTCAGTTGGGACAATTAATTTCATCAAAAGGCTAAAGATCTAGAACTACATATCTGGTGAAAAGAAGAGGGAAATATGGCTATTGTTAGGAATGATTTATGATCATGGCTATAGCATGTTTCAAAGTGGGGGAAATAAAGCAAACAGCAGCCCTCGGTACACTCTGACCTCATGCGATGTGTTGGAGTTTTCGCGGATAATTATAGAGGCTTTCCAGCAGCTTCCCACACCTCACCGCCAGCTGTATAATGATACCTTGTAAACGTAACGGGCAAAAGCACATCATTTCATTAGGAGTGCTCACATATTGGAAATTCTTTGTGATGGAGAAATATAATTAATGCTTTAATGTTTTTGTCTTGCCACTCTTGGTGCACCAGGAGAAATGAATTGTTACATTTTAATGAGATAAGCGACGGCGCTGGCTTTCTGCGGACGGGTTTATAATTGCACACAAGGGTGACTTACTCAACGCTCATTAACGCAGGGGGTTTTTTTTCTTTATTTCGGATGGACTACTTCAAGTCTGCCCTTTTTTTTTTTTCCTCTCTCCAATTTATGAATAAATAAACCACAATAAATATATTTTCGTTACCCACACTCCACGGACATTACAATAACCACATGTGCAAAATATCGTCTCCCAAGAAAATGTCTTTAATGAATCGTTTGTTGCTGCTTGTACCTCGGATTACATGAAAATACATCGACTGCAAGTATGGCAACATATTCACACATATAAACAAGTGGTGCCTTTGTATCGTAGGTATAGGTATGTACAACGGAAACACGTCACACTCTGGTTTTAAAGTTGTGCAAGTGTGTTTTTATATATAGGAACATTTTATAAAATCCAACACACAAATTAAAAATGAAAAAAAAAAAGGAGTGTGTGCCAATGTATATAGACATTCACACGCGCACGACCACAGTAGTTTCACAAAAAAGATTAAAGCAAATGTATTGGATTACATGTTCCACTTCCTTCACAATCGTGTGGCGAGTGCATTTGTGATGTCCGATGTGTGTGTGTGTGTGTGTGTCGTCAGGAAAATGGACACAAATGGCAAAATGTCCCCATTACAGTCATTTGAGGTAGACTGTGTGAAAAGTCATGGTGGTGTTTCCTCCTCTTCTGCATTTTCTTTTTTTTTTTTTTTTTACTTTTTTTACTTTTTTGCTCAAACATTTTGAAAAGATGTAAAAAAAAAAAAAAAAAATCAAACATGTTTTGTAGCCATGAGGTAGAAATGCTTTGAAGATTTGCTCCATTTCTAAGAGAAGGGCTTTATTTTGAAAGCTAGCATCTGCACGGAGAAAAGACAAAAAGCGCTAACAGGTGTTAGCTCGAAAGAAAGAAAGAAAGAAAGAAAGAGAGAATAGAAGGCCTATGCTGCTCTGGAGTGCATTAGTAGCTTTTCTCTGTCATAAGGGACTCTCTCTCCAGAGGATATGCTGACAGAGGGAATTCTGGGAGATTGTTTTGAAGGTGGTTTTTCTGACGGACCGCTTGCTTTTCCCTTCCTTTCTGCTGCCGTTGCCTCTCGTTGCCGTCAGTTTTGCTGATGCTCAGCAGCTTTGTTGCCCTCACATCCCACACACAACAGGTGCTGCACTACCGTCTAGATACCAACTCTTTACACATAACGCTGACTTTTACACGGAGGCTGCAAATGTACAATAGCATGTAATCATCGGTTTAGAAAGATGAAAATCTCCTTAAGGCTAATACAAGTGCTGCTAATAAGACACTAAATGTTTCACTAAGTGCATTAAACTACTTGAAGACGTATTCCCACGCCACAACAAGAGAGTTACAAGGAAAAGATACGCATGGCAAGCCTTTTTTAATATTTATTAGCTATCCTAAATAAAGTTATCTGCAACTTAATTCCACCCAGTGGTGGACTGAGACAAAAATGCAGTCCTGGCATTTTAGTCCAGACCAGCCCACTACAATATCAACTATGTAGAAAATGTTATTAAGTCAGTGATGCTCAACATGTGGCTTGTTATGTCTTAATTTGAAGTATTATCAATTCTGCAATTTCCTTTGGCCAATTTTTGCCCCTTTTCCAAAAGTTCTGATACTTTTTTGAGACTTTAGCTTCCTTCCACCAATGAATATCCCTTTATTCCGTCCATTTCCACAACACATCAAATTGTTGTCCTTTATTTAATTTTTTGACCACTTCTCATTCAAATAGCTAACTTTTGCCAAATAAATACCACTTGTTTTCTTTTTTCCCTACATTTCGCCTTTTTTCACTATTGTTTGCCACATTTTGCCCATTAAAGCTATTCTTTGCCTTTCCATACCACCTGGTTTCTCTTTATTTGCTCATTTTTTGGCCACTGCCCTTGGCCCATTTCAGTCACTTGTCTCTTTTATTGCCACTTTTGGCCATTTGTTACCATTTCTACCTCCACTCAAAAAACACAGCGGACTGGACGGGCCCACCGGGTTGATGCCTGTATGCCAGATGGCCAGTCCACCCCTGATTCCACCAAGTCAAAATAAACACAGGCAAGGCTAAACTCCGTCACTTTTTCCATTTGTGCACATGAAATACGTCTATAATGTTAATTTGAAAATACAGACTTAAAGTTGAAGACATCTGAAATACGCCACCTAGTCACATCCTTGAGTTCATAATATCTTCAACTCCTCTTGATTAAATATCTACAAAATAAAACTACCTCCAGAATCTACTCAATTAAATTGAGGTAAATTTCACTCAGTTCGTGGGAGTAGACGTCACCTCCCAATTTTTTGTTCAATCTAATGACATTCTTTAGTATAATTTAGTAGAAGAGACCATGAGTTACTCCTTAAAAATATTTTTGAGTAAATCATATTTACTACACCCCAAAACGATAATTTTAAAATGTATATTATTCACTTTAGATATCCAAGATTACGTTTTGACCAAGTGAAATAACGCCCTAACATTCTAGGTGGAATAATGTCGTAGGTATCCATAATAAATGTTAAACTGACTTGCCATAGATACATTCCAATGTAAGTTATATGACCCAGTGGGTAACTCAGCAATAAAGAGCTTCAGTGCCAAACTTGAATCATTGTCCAACAAACTGAGTGGGATTATGTGCTATGCACCTTTAATAAAAATCATTCTGTACATAGAACGAAACGTGACTCCGCCAGGTTGTCCATTTGGTCACTTCTAGTTAGTTCTTGTTCATGGTAATTCAAAGGATTTACATATACTATACATAACAACCATTGAGTGTTGCTAGTCAGGGTTTAGATTACTAACCCCAGGTTTTTGGTGGTTAAACTCAAGCAGCAATACATTTTTGAGCATCTCCCGTACTGATTAGAACGCAGTTCCACAGATTGCACAAAAGATCGTATTATTATATGATGGCTTATGACCTTAGGTTGATTTTTTTTTACTCTCGGTACAAATCGAGAGACGTGATAACCTGATTCAAATTCAGCTAATCAGAGTGTGCAAATTTATCTGAAGGTCTAAGATAACTATGCAGTTTAAAGGTAATGGCCAGACTTATTCTAATGCTCAATTCAATTCACGTTAACCGTTACCCATAATGTCATTTTATCTCAAAAATATTTTATACCCTTTACTTTAGGTTGTTGTTTTTACAAACAAAAATGGAATTGTAGTTAGTCTGACCTGAAAACCAAGAGGCAAAATGTTGAGTATTTGCTACTTTTTTTTGGTTGACCTTTTTCTCAAACATCCATCTGCTTGAACAGTTACTGCGTCTCGTAAGTTTGGCAAAAACCATACGGTGGCCATGAAAAAAACCACCACCGTCCACCACGTCCAATTACTGGGTCTTGAACTTGAATGTTCTTGTCCAATATTAGCCTTAACCTTCTACCTTTATTTTAACATGTGTTTAAAAAATGGTAATATACAGAATAAGTAACTATTACGGTACAACAAATTCATATCCAAAAATATCTATGTTGGGTAAATGGAGTCTCTATTTAGGAAATTGTCCAATTCGACCCAAGGAATGCAGGAAAACACTAATAATGAGGTAAAACTGAATGTTACACCTTAAGAACTACAAGTGATTCATAGAAAATGAGGGCACAAATTTGTTGAATATCCAATTTTTATTTTTATTTTACTAAAAGAACGCATTTATTTTTCTGGTCAAGCCCACTTTAGATCAACCTGGTCTATATTTTCTATATTCATCGTCTGAACTAACATGAGTCTGTCACCCTGGACTAAGTGGGAATGGGTCACACTGTATAGAAGAATGTGAATGTAGAAAATGGCCAATGAAGTAGCATTTTCATTATTATGATTATGGAACTAGCAAGAGAAGAACAAACAAAGTGCATTTCAAAATAAGGTTTGAAGTAGGTTGACCCTGTGTTTTTTAAAGTTAGCATCTAAATTAGTGGAGCTTCTGTGCATGTTAGCCATGTAGCTTAGATTAGGTACGATACAGGCTGTGTTTATTAAATGTACACGTCTCACCGCCCTCATGTCATGTAATATACTCAAGGTAAATAACTTGAGAATTCAAGCTTTTCAAAAAATGCTTAAGTGGAAATGGGGTTACAGCACCTGCTGTGAGAACAAGTAGGGACTTATTCCTTTTGCTCATTACATAAGTGTCAATCGGATCAAACCATCACATCTACTACATTCACTGCCACCTCTTTGCCAGCCACTCGAGGTCCACTTAACACTACCAGATTCCCCTTTAGGTCTTAGTGCTTTTTTCCAGATACTTTGAGGTACTTTACAATTAAAAAGCTTTCCTGAGTGTGCGTGCATGTGTGTATGTGTGCATGTGTGTGTGCGCGTGTATGACGGTGTAAGCTTGTTTTTCTAGACGCAACATCAGAGGAGATGAGTGGGATTCAGGGTGGAAATGTGTCGCTTTTCCTTTTACAAGCCTGTAGAAGGATGACTGAATACCTCCAGTCTGCCTTTTTCAGACCCATTGCTAAAGTTTTAAAGCTCTTCATAATCATCAGCTCATGCCATGAATAGAAATTGTAAAGCAAATTAACAGAACCAGAAAGCACCACATCAGGCACTTGGATAGCCAACAAAATCTCAAGAATAACAACATACCAATATATATTTATATATATATATACACAGACACTCTGGCATCTCTTTTGTGTAAACAATTCCTGGCTTTCCTGGAGTGTCAAGCATTCAAATGAAAACTGTTGCTCATTAGGAGCAGAACTGCCAGGTGTCTCGTGGTGCATCCCACCCTGCCCTGGAGTTCTCAGTAGACTTGTGTTGGCCTTCTGCCTGCCATTCCCTCCAGCACAATGCTTCTGCCCGGAGGGGAAGAATAGTGGACGGCTCTTTTTTTACTCAGGGGCAGATATTATCTGTTCACTGACTGCAGCCGAACATTTTGTTCCATTCAATGTAAGTGTCAATTTCTTTCTGTGAAATACTGGCTTGAAATTTACAAAAGACACTCTCAATGTCCTGGTAGGTGAGTGGCCTGATCTGTCCTCTTGAAATCATACCCGACATGTCCATGCCTTGTGTGGACGCATGCAACAGACCTACGAGGGCCTCTTGGCAAAGTCTTGCCAGATCAAGTCCCGAGAAACCTTCCGTGCGCTGGACCAGAAGGGCCAGTTCCTCCTCACTCAGGCAGTACTTGTGCTGAGATTGGGCCAGGAGCTGGCTCATTATCTGGTGCCGGGCTGCACTGTCCGGTAAGGGAACTAGAACCCTTCGGGCAAAGTACCTGCGTAACCCTTCGTCCATGTCCTGGGGTCTACTTGTGGAGCAAACCACCAACACTTGGTTGCCTGCGTCATTGCCTGAACCCATTAGAATTGAGTCCAACTGGGCAAGTAGCTCCCCCTTCAGTCCATTGATGGGACTCTCTTCACTGAGGTGAGCTGACAGGAGCATGTCCACCTCGCTTATGTACAGTACTGATGGTTGCCGACAACGTGCCACTAGGAACGATGCCCGGATTATTTTCTCTCCGTCTGTCAGCCACTTAGTAGCGAGTGTGGAACCGCTAAGCTGGAGGAATGGCGCTCCCAGCTGACTGGCCAGGCAGCGGCCTAGCAATGTCCTGCCGCTGCCTCGAGGGCCAAACAGCAAAACACACCGTGGGGTCGGTCCTAAACTGCTAAACATATCTGGACGCAAGATGGGCCACAACACCTCCTCTTTTAGGGTGGCTTTGGCAAGTTCTAGCCCTGCGATGTCGTTCCAATCCACAGGAGGCCCCTGCTGAACAATTTCTGAGGTAACCATGTCCAGAAGGTGAGGGTCACTGGTTTTAAGCTGCTCTTCAGCGTGCCGGGAGGAGGTGGAGGAAGAAGAGGTAGGACCTGGTGCTGAGTGGGACAAGTGAAGGCGATGGTCTTCACCACCTTGCTCGCTGAGAGACGGGGACGTGAAGCTAGAAAGAGAGTCTGCTGAGCGGGATCCGCCGAGGGTTGAGGAGACATACGCCGGTGGGGTCGGGGGCCCCCCTGTGGCCTGGCTGCTGTACTTCCTATGCTGCTCTGATGGGAGTGTGGACTTTTGAGGATTGAAGGGTAAAGATGATTTTTCTCCAGTCCGATCAAACCCACTTCCACTTGTACTGTTGGAGCCTCCATTGGTGCTACTGCTGTCGGCCACTCGGTACATTGGGCTCTCAGCAGAGCTCCGCCCTTGCCCGTAACCAAAGTTAGCATAAGATGAGTCAATCTCTCCTTGTCCCGTCATGTAGAAGGCTTTCCTCTTCAATGAGTTGGATGAACTACTATTGAGAGGAGTTGGTGCAATCGGAGTCATGTTGTGGCTTTGGTAGGGGTATCCGGGTAAATTTGAAGATGGGGGAAGAGGTGTAGGTGCAGCGATGCCTGAGGGGAGGTATGAGGAAGGAGGGGGTGCTCCCCCAGGGCTGTATCCTGGTCCGACTGAGCTCTGTGCAGGGTAGCCTGCTGGGGGGTAATTATAACTGGATAAATTTGGGGAGCCTCCATTGTAAGCAGGTACCAGAGTGGGGTGAGAAGGTGGAGGTGGCTGTAGTAGCCCAGAGCTGTGTAGTGGGGAAGGGATAGCAGGGGTGGGGGCAGACTGGGAGCTGTAGCTGCCGTGCAGGTAGGAGCCGCTGTACGCAGAGCTGTATTCCTGGGAGGAGGAATGGAGGGCTGTGGCTGTGTGGCTCCCACAGCTGCTGCTGGAGTAACTGGGCTCGCTCAGGGTGCTGGAGGCCAGTCCAGGAGAGCTGCACAACCCAGACACCACCTCCGATGCAGCTGCCACGCCTCCTTTTCTGACGGAAATGCCCTCGGGGATACAGCTCATGGGATAAACGCCATCCTGCCAGGGCTCTGATTCAACTTTGCGTCCGTTCATTACTGTCGGCATCTCTGAATACGAGCCCGGCATCTCCAGAATACCGGAATACTTCTCGGCGTACTTTTTCAGCAGGTTGGAGGCCGTCAGTGCTGAGATGTCGTCATTGGCCCAAGCGTACTGATAAGTGGCCGAGCGTTGAAGATGACCAGGCACAGCCCTGTAGGCCTCGGTCTTGTGGGCCGGTGAGCGCGTGGTGGACGATATATCGAAGTGCTGCTCGGCCCACTGGCTGTGCTCAGGGGCCCACTGCATCTTTAGGCCTGAAAAACACAAACAGACAACGTTATTGCACTTGTATGACAATTATGAATGACAAATCAATATAAACAATATTGTAATATAGAAAATATTGAAAACACAAAATTCATGGCATGTTTTGGTACCATATCACGCTTTTACTCAAGGTATAGCAAGTGTAGCAACTGGAAGAATATGTCAAATTTCCCTCTATTTTGTTCAGGCGTCGTTTTCTCTTTTAACGTTGATTGGTATCCAATGTGTTGGTGCATTACCGCCACCTATAAACACAAGTCTAACACTAAAGTTAGCCACGCAGCTTGGTTGATCTATACTGTGCGTATAAGCCGACTTGTATACAAGAGCGACTTAATTGTCAGGAAAATTGTCAATTTCCTGGAAAATACAGTTGAGACTTGTTTTAGTGACATTTCAGCTAATATTTAAAGGACTTTTCAGGGCATTTTCATATTTTTACAATTTGATGAAATTGTGAATCAATTTAGAATCAATAAGTTATTAATTTCTTATTTTTTATTTTTTTTTACATGTTCTCTCATTTTTATTCTTCCATCGTTGTTTGTTGTTGTCTTGCTTGTTATGATTGCATTTTGTGCATTTCTGTTGGCCTTTTGTGTATTTCTCCTGTTTTATCTGTTTTGTTTGTTTGTTAGCACTGTGGGGTAAGTCATTTATTGTGTTTTTCTTGTCTTTTTGTGTACTGTTGTTGTCGTTTTCTGCAATTGCGTTTATTTCTTTGAGTCATTTTGTGTATTTTTGAGGCAAGTTGAGACTTTTTTGTGACATTTCAGGCAATATTTAAGGGACTTTTCAGGGCATTTTCACATTTTTACTATTTGATGAAATTGTGAATCAATTTAGAAACCATTGCCTCTCTCTTCACCCATTGTTTTGGCAATAATTAAAACAAAATGAATGACTCATTTGTGTCGTGTTCTGATTGATTATGAGCATCATAACATATCTACAAAAAAAAGCTATAATAATCACATTTCAGCAGTAGAATTAGTAATGAAATGATGAATGACATTCCAAAGCGGTGTCCACTATGTACAGTGTGTGCAGGAACACTGTGGTGCAGATGGACTGTTGGATGTGGTAGCCTAATGCACCTCAGCCAGACCAATAAGACAGAGGCATGGAGGGTCACTCTATAATCCCCGGCTCATCTGAGGTGGGTTTGAAAATGTGCCTGTGTGAATACCACAAAGCAACACACACACACACATAAATCCACCACCACAGCTCTGCACACACACACACACACACACACACACACACACACACACGGTGCTTTTATTTGACACACACAAGCACACAGAAGAAAAAAACTATGTGTGCCTGCACTCAGGCGTGCTGACGTGCACAGTCGCTCACATCCATTGACCCACAAACACACACACACGGGATGTACGGAGCATGAATTACAACACAATGTGTCTCGAGCTTAGTTCCTGTCTGCACAGCTCCACCTTGACCCCCCCCCCAACCCCACCCCCTGCTGCTTTCCTCCTCATTTCATCCTCATCCCCTCCTGCTTGATCTGTCTTTATTTCCATCCATTTCGATATATATCTCTCCTTTTCATTCCCCTTTTCTTTCACGGCCACCCCACCTCTTATTTACTCGCCACCTGCCCCCTCCCCTTTCCTCCTCCTTTTCCTCCATCTCATCTCAGACAGGCGTTCACCTGGCTCTCCCCTTTATTGCCTCGGGAGGCTGGAGAGCCACTGTTTCCTTTAATCCTTGCCAGTGCCATCTGCAAACACTGACAGTCACACGGCGACTCCATCGTCGTCTCCCTATCAAAGCCACGCCGCTATCAAAGGCTGGATGGGGCGTAATCACAGCAGCCGCACGGCACATTCAACCCCCGTTTGATTTGACTTAGTGCACACAAATAAAGGATAATACGGTGTCATTTAGGCGGCTTCCTTCGACTTATTGACTGGCGCTAGTTTCATGTAGAGACCCACAGCTGGGGGCCTGCGGAGCAATCCCTGCCTCACAATTGGTTTATGTGTTTTCCTGCTTGTGTGAGTAAAGCAGGGACACACAATAAAGTCCATTCATTCCTCGTCTCTCATCCATTTACTCGACTGAAGAAAAGGAAACAAGCAGGCACGTGGGGAAGAAAGGGGGGGGGGGGGGGAGACCCCCAAAAAGGTTTGTTTGTTTGTTTGTTTTGAAGCAGCCATAAGTCTATGAAACGCTGTGAACTAAATATTACATTTAGTTTGATCAAAGGGCCACATTATCAACATTCAGGTCAGCATTTAGAATAATCACCAATGTGAGCATTAATACAGGAGAGAACAAAAGGTTTTTAGAGTCATTTTGTGTGGTTTGTTGTTGTTTTGCTTATGATTGCATTTTGTGCATTTCTGTTGTCCTTTTGTGTATTTTTCCAGTAAAATGTATGTTTTTTTTTTTTAGTCATATTGTTTGTTTATGTTATCATTCTGTTGTCGTTTTGCTTGTTTGTTAGTACTGTGAGTTTGCAGAGTGTGTTTTTGGAGTATTTTCCTGCAGTGTTGTAATTCTTTGTATATATACAGTATATATATATATATATATATATATATTTTTTTTTAACATATTCTTGCTTTTGTTTTGTGTATTTTCTTTCATCTTGTATGTTTACTTTGGGAGCCGCATAAAATTAGACAGAGGGCCGCATGTGGCCCCCGGGCCGCCAGTTGCATATGCCAGCTCTAGACTTTAGGTTCTAAAAAAGATTAAAAAAAATATGCAAAACATTTAAAGATTTTCTGTGACAGACATGACAGATTTCAAATGACAGAACGGACATTATTATTATTTAATTTATTAATTAAAATAAAGCAGACATTGCAATTTTACACGATTTCCAGTTTCCACAGGAACTTAAGATCAGGAATTTTGACAATATTCAAAAATGAAAACTTTTCACAGGAATTATTTATTGGAATTTATATCTAAACATTAATATTAACATCCATGCAACATAATGCAGTTAAAAGGCATAATATTTTAACTTGGGTTGCAAAATTACTGGAAATTTTTAGCTGGAAACTTTTCCTGGAATTAACGAGAAAAAAACAGGTAATTTACAAATTTACAAAATGAACAGGGATGTTGATTATTAGAGCTGGGCAATATATCAAAATTCAAGATCTATCGATATAAGAAATTACAATATCACCTATATCGATATATATTTTTGATAGCTTAATTTGTTATTACAATACTCGTTTTAGGAGTCGATTCTTCTCATATCATAAAAAGCACAGTTGATGGATTTCTGAGTGCCCTCTAACCCAGACCTTCATCTAAACAAGCCACACTACAGAACTCACTCACACGTGCTGTCCCTTAGAGGAGAAAAAGGCCAAATGTGGCATTTTGCATCAGCAAATTTAACCCGGAATGTTTTTTTACTGGTTAGACTTTATTTGAATTAAAAATATTGAGATTTATGTCACATATCGCCATATTGTAAAAAAAAAAATAACATGACTTTTTGATCCATATCAAATATATTTTAGCATTTAGCATCATCTAAAATATTAGCATCAGAAGACTTCTCATCACATTTATTATTAGTGTTTGCACATTTCCTTTTTCTCTTGTGAGACGTCACAATAAAGACGTCAAGGACAAACAAAGCCACACATGTATCATTTCCTTTTCCCCGTTCCTTTGGTTACAACTCAAACATGGACGAGGAATCCCCCAGACTCCCATCGCTTCTGATTTCCTCCTCCCGCCATTTCTCGCCAGACGCATGTAGCTAATTAGGGGGAAAAGGCGATCTGCTAATTGTCTTAATTTACTATGTTTTTGCCTCCTTATGTAAAGCTCAGACAAAGAGCTGAGCCAAGGGAAGTTGATATTAGCTGGGAGGCACTTCTTTTAATATTGGGACCAGATTAGATGGAGGCATCAGAGGCACCCTTACAACCAGGGAATTATACACAAAACAATATACAGTATATATATATATCTATATATATATATATAATGGGCAAAAAGAAAACAAAGCTTGAGGAAATGTGTGGATTTCAGTTTCATGCCTCTCCACACTGATCTATGTGATCTATGTTAGACATGTTTGTACTTGTTGCTATAGTTACAGAGAAGATAATAGAACATTTGGACATGAATCACCTGGTAAAAAAACAAGTGATGACGCAAATAAAAAAAATATTTTGTATCAACAGTTGTATAGTCACTCTTCTGTTCTGTGTTTCTCAAATGGGGGTACGTGTACTACAGGGGTACTTGAAAGAAAGGGAGTAGAAAATGAACAAATAAAGGGTCAGACTTGGTCTCACCCCAGATGACCGTAAATGATAAAAAACTATAGAAATAAACCTATGCAGGAGCCACAAAAAAAAAAAAAAAAAATCTGTGTTTTTCAACCTGAGGGTCGGGACCCCATGTGGGGTCGCCAGAAATTTAAGAAAAATTTAAATACATTTTTGAAAGTCTATTTTTTGAATAAATACAACACAATCTTAAACAAGTATTTCTATACTTTCACTTTGTAAAATATAAATCCAGTTCAACTAAAATGCAGTAAAAAAATAAATAAATATACATATATATATATATATATATATATATATATATATATATATATATATATATGTATATGAGCGTAAACATAATCAAAAATGAATTCTAGAAAATAAATGGGGTCACAATCCAAAAAAGGTTGGTAACCACTGCACTAAATACTGTTTATTTCCCACTTATTTACAAAATTAAGTTCTTTAAAATGTGTATTATCACTCATTCATTCCTTCATTATGATTTATAGTTGTTTTTAATGTTGTAGTCGGACAAAGAGGGGACTTGGATACCAAAATAAAACACCTATAATGATATCACTGTCAAATTTGAAGCTTCAGAATAAAACGTTAGAGGTTTTTGCTTGAAAAATGTTATTTGAATGTGAAAATTTCAGTTGAAACAGTAGTTAAACACTTTCAAAGTACATAATAAGTTAAAAATAGATGGCAATCTGCTATAAAACATAGTTTTGGTTGCTACGGACCTACAAGTTGAGAAACTCTGATTTATTTAGATTGTGTATAAAGGTGTTTAACGTGTTTTGTTCTCGCAATTAAAAAAAAAAAAAAAAAAAAAAAAGTATGTGTAGGGGGAAGGAAGTTATAGTTTCAGACTCTGTGGTTAGTCAAGTGAACGCGTCAGCATATTGACTTTAATTATATAAGTAAAAGAACGACCATAAAAACACTTTATAATCAAGAAAATACCCACTTACACATGTGGGTGAAGTCTGTAGAACGTCTAGAGAAACATACACAGCACGGTGAGGAAAAGGATTTCATTTTTAAATATCTCATTTTTTTTAAACCTTACAGGAATAGGAAGTAGGAAGTGGCATACTTATCTAATAAACTGTCCATTTCTATGACAAAGCATGGTCTCAATTTGTGGGTCGGGACCCAAAACTGGCTCGCAAACCTATTGTTAGTGGGTCACAGGTAAAAAGCAATAATAAAAACCTTTTTCTCTTCATAAATCAGCAGCAGAAATTCAGGTTTACAAACTGATTTATACACTTCTTGATTTGCTTTTAAAAGATTAATTTATATAAAATTTTGAGATAAAAACTACAAATTTTTGTCGATTTATTGCTGCAATTTAAAAAAATATTGTGTTGACTGTTATCGTGAAAATCCTTTTTTTTTCTATGTCCTAGCTTGCATCATATTTTTATTTATATGTGTTGAATTTCTCCTCAGGTTGGCGTATGTATGTGTGCGGCTAATGAATCACTGTATGAAACCGTTTATTTATGAAACGTAGCGTACTTTTTGAGTATACCAGGTCAGTATTACATTTGTCGTTTCACTAAAATTACAAATCAAAAAAATCTTAAACCTTACAGAGATAGCAAGAAGCTTATTTGGCTTTTTAAAAAGAATAATTTATATGAAATGTTGAGATAAAAACTACACAATTTCTTTAATTTATTGTTTTTTTTGTTTGTGTTATAATAGAGTGACAATTCCTTATTTTCTGTGTGATATTCTGTATTGTTGCAGCTAAAAATTGCTCTATATTCTAATTCATCAGAGTTGAAGTTGAGGGTTTTTTTCGTCAGTTTGGCTCGTGTATGTGAGTGACTCGTTATTTGATTGTGACGTTAGTTAAGAATCACTGTATCACAGGTTTATTTAAGAATCATGGAGCACTTTTTGAATATTTGCACTAAATTTACACCAATTATCTTTTTTTTTTTTTGTATTTTTCAGCTGTTCAAAGTAGATTTCGCTTAATTTGTCACAAATAAATCGACATAAGTTCAGCAATTGACAGGAACTCTAGTGTCAGTTTTGCAGCTAGTTAGCGGCTAACAAGCTAACTAGCAGCTAGCTGCTAAACTGACACCAGGGTCATTAACAATAATATCACCATAAAAATTATTACAAATGTTTTGTTAAACTTTCTACCTAATGCAGTAGCTACTAGCGATAGCCTGATGCTTAAATCTCCAAATCTTCAAACCAGTGTTTCTCAAATGGGGGATACCATATTAAATCATTAAAAGAATGGGGTTTTATAATGTTTATTTTTTAGTTAAAAATGATAATCACACTGAATGTTACCAGCAACAAAAATACACAAAATAAGAGAAAAATATACTGAAACATAAAAAGAACAAACAAATAAACAACAAAATACACACACAAACACACACACTAAGAGAGAATACTTACCATTATTGCAACACACAAAACGACAACAAAGACACATTAAATGAGAGAAAAATACACAAGATCACTACAAAATACACACAAATAACAGAGAAACATACAAAACGACACCAAAAACACACACACTGAGAATAATTCAAATAATACAGACAACACACGACAAAAACACACAAAATAAGAGATAAATATACTGAATAATAAAAAGGACACCAAAAAAAAAACACACAAAATGATGACAGAAAAGAAACATGGAGGTTAGAGGGCTGTAGACTTTAGTTTGCACTGTTATTATACGGCTTTTTGAACTTTGCAGAGTGAGCACTGTGAAGCAGCACAATAATAATACAATATATCTGTTGTTCTGAAGCCTGACAAAGGAATTATGGACGTTTAATGTCCCAGTCTTCCTCACATAAAGGCTGACACTTCATCAAAGCGCTCTGCTCAGAATAACACAACTATTTCTAATTCCATCATTAATAAAGATAACATATAAAAAGCGTGTGTCAGGCTCCATCAGGGCTTTCATCTCCTCTATAATGAGGTTAATGCAGAGACGCAGTGATTACCCTCACAATGCAAATGAAGGCCATGATGATAACTTGCACTATTTAAATAAGGTAATAGCGATTACGCCACGTTATTCAAATGAAGACAGACGCTTTGAGCCGAGCGCTTTTGAACTCGCTGCTCTTCCTCCAAACATATGGACGCAGACTGAGGACTGCGCTAACATTCAGGGGTGTCGCTTGCTAATTCGATGTGATGTAAACTGGAGGCAACCATCGCCGCAAAGTCACGGGTGGCTTGGACTAATCGACCTTGGAATCTCAAAAAGTCATTGTGTTGTTTGAAAGGAGGAAGACTCTATTTAAAACCAACAAGAATAATCATTTTCATAATCACCATTTATGTTTGAAGTCTTTTTTCCCCCCATTTAAAACACAAAAACTCTCCCTTTGATGTAATCACGAGCTAACGTTAGCTTATAGCTTCACGCTAACTCTTCCAATTCAACAGAGACAAAACCTAGGCTGTGCAGACACACAAAAGGACAACAAAAATACACAAAATGACAGAAGAATACATGAAAGGTTAACAAAAAAAACAGAACAAGGTCTACAAGAAAAGGACGACAAAAATAGATAAATTGACAGAAAGACAACAAAAAGAAACACAAAATGACTCCAGACACACAAAAGTGCAAGAAAAACACACATAACGAGAAGAAAAACACAAAATGATTCCAAAAATAAACAAAATCAAAAAACACAAAAATAGGCAAAATGACAGTAAAATATGCAAAAGGTTGATGAAAGGACACAAAATTACAACAAGAAAAGACAAATCACAAAATGATCACAAGAAAAGACAAAAAAGACCACAAAAACCACACAAAATGACCACAAAAACCACACAAAGTGACCACAAAAAACACAAAATGACTCCAAAGATACACAAAAAGACAAGAAAAACCCAAATAACGAGAAGAAAAACACAAAATGATTCCAAAAAAAAAAAAAAAATCAAAAAACACTAAAATAGACTAAACGAAGGAAAATACGCAAAAGGTCAACAAAAAACACAAAATTATTCCAAAAATAAACAGAATAACAACAACAAAAAAACACAAAAGGTAAACAACAAAACAAAAACATAAAATGACTCCAAAGTCACACAACAAGAATAAACAACAGAATGACAAAGAAATACAAAAAAAAAACAAATGTTGGTCTTTGTGTTGTTGTGTTCTTGGTCGTTGTGATAAAAGCGGCCCATTTCTGATATCACGAACACGCGCGCACGCACAAATGTTCATTGAGTAGAATAAGTCTTCTCTACTCTATGAAAACCGTCCCCCTCCCTCCAGTCTCCACACGGAGACACCTAATCATTCTCATTACACACAGCGTCCATCCACATCAACAGAGCTGCCTATTACTGAGCCTGTGTGTGTGTGTGTGTAGTAAACAGCTCTTTAGAGAGAGCTAATGAGCTCTTTTAAGTCTATCTGCAGTGCCATTCCGCATGCAGGGTTTCCACACAAACTGCCCATTTCACTAACGTCATAATTAAACTATCTGTATGCGCGCTTTGCTGCTACCACACACACACACACGCACACACACAAACGCATACAATCCAAACAAGACGTAGCAGTGTACCGTTATTGTGTGTGAACGTAAACACACACCAGAGACCCCAGTAAATGTAAAGTATATGACAGTGACGAGGTCTAGAGACCTGTTTTCACACGTCACCAGGGAAATCTATCCAGTCCTCATCAAACGCCACCTTTTACCCTTTAAATCACAGCTAGCACTAAACCTCCATATGTACGAAATGTATTATTGTTTGACTGTGTGTGTCTTTGCACACACACGTGCGCGCGCGCCTACAAGTGTGTGTTGGACCACCTCTGTGCACTGCCTTGTTAATGAGTCCAGCACACTGTGACTAAGCCACAGGCTACGCTGTATTGGCACACAACCTACAGTGGAGAGTCAAATAATGTGATTAGGTCCTCCAAAAGGCAATTAATTATGAAATTAGTCATGAGCTGCTGTCTTACACACACACACACACACACACACGAGGAAAAATATGCGTATAGCACAATCCTAACGAGAGCCCCTGTACCGCAATACACATGAAATGCAGGTTTTTTTTTGTTTAAATGTGAAAATAGGATGACCATACGTCCAATTGTCTGAGTTTCCCAGGGACCTTGAACGCATCTCGGGAACACGTTATTTTTAAAGACCGTAACTCTGCTAATATTTGCTCAATATGAGAAATTCCACCCGTTTCTGAAAGCTAGGGAGTTGCTCTTTAAAGCCAATATCACTACGGTAATTTTACTCACGCGTGACATTAAAGATGCAGCTTTGTTTTGACAAAATCGTCACACACGAGGATGAGAAAGAGAGCGAAGAGACCAAATGGCGGTGGATTTAATTGAAAAAGATATTGATTGAAGTGTATTAGGGATGTAACGATTAATCGTAAGGCAGTAAAAAATCGATTCATAGGTATCACGATTGACATCGATACTTTGAAAATTGAATTGCAGTACTTTTTTTAAACAGTAGAGGGCGCTATATATTTATCCCTTCTCTTGTCCAGCAGTGTACCGGCGGGCGGAATCTGCTACTATTTTCTTTCTGGCAGCCTTCTACTCTTACATGTTAATGTTACATGTTAATAAATGATTCCTTACCCCTTTAGCACCGAAAGAATATCTGTAATATTACGTGAATATCTGTAAAAGTCAAGTTTTTCTATTAGCTCTGTCTGCTAGCATAGCATCTCTTCTTCACTGCTAGATTAGCTGCATGCCAACCGACCACTGGGTTACCAGTGCCCTCTGCTGGTCCAAACAAATATCTGACGTAAATCAGTGCAATAACGTTTTTTTTTTCTTTAAAAGTCCAATTGTTAAGGCATAAAATATATTTTCAGTTGCACATAAAAAAAAAAGAACTATTATGCAGTTTTGTATTGTTTACTATAGAACCAGAATTGAAATTAATAAGCTTCTTCTTCATTTGTATTATTCCTTTATTTATTTCATTCAAGATATATTTTTAGTTAAATTGCATTGTTTTTTGCATAGTTTATCAAGGGATTCTTTTGACAATTAAAAATAAAAGGTAAATAATACAGTATTTTCTATTTTTTTCACCCAAAAAAGAAAGGAATATTTTTCAGTCATCATTTGTCAACAGTCCCATTTTGTAAAATAAATCGTGAGAGAATTGTATCGTGAACCCAGTATCGTGAATCGAATCGTATCGGGAGTCGAGTGAATCGTTACATCTCTAAAGTGTATATTTAATGATTATTTAGTGTTCTGTAAGCCTTGAGTTTTTTGCAATAGTTTTAATGTCTCAGTCTCAAAATATGTCAACGATTAAGACATCTTAAGATGATTTTTATGAGCTTTTCAAGGACAGATGGTTAAAATGCATAATAAAGGTGAGTGACTTGAGTCTTTAAGTCTTTATTATAAAGACAGAAATGTATTTTTAAACCTTACTGACAATCACAACTTATTTATCCATTACATGTATTGTATTTTGCCGTTACAAGGTAGATTCAAGAAAACCTTGAGTAATTTGAGTATTTTTTAACAGCACAAGTAGGCTAATGAATGCAATAAGGCAAAAATACAATGAATGAGCAATACAAGCAACATTAGCTCATATTAGCATGAAGTTTGAGCTCCTACACTATCAACTACTGTTGTTTAGATAAATGTTTTGTCAGAATACAATTCATGCTGTAAGGTATGGTTTTAACATAATAGTAGTACTTTGAACACCGTTAGCATATTTTAGCTTAAGGCGCAAGCTAACCCTCATGCACAATCAAAGGATATCTTTAGCTGCGTTTACATTACCCTTGGAAATGCAAAAAATCGAAATAGTGCAATAAAAACTGGCGATGCAAACACCCACATTTGAAAAAAAAAAAAAAAAAAAACCCAAAACAAAACACTCAAATATCGCTAAAAAGTTTTGACGCTTTCATGAGGACGAATTTCAGGTGTTTCAATTATAAAATGTGTCGCAAAAGCGCTACGGAAAGACTTTTTCTGCAAATACACGTCACAGGACGTCACTTCTCACTGCGTAAACAGACATTTTCTAAGCATTATACTTAAATTATTACGACCACATTGGACGTAAAACAACAAAGGAATACAGAGTGTTATAAGGAGGTTTGCAGCGTCCATCTTCCTGCAGCAAAGTCTCCCGGGATGAGATTTCACGGGAGTTACGAGGCTCCTGCCCAAAACAACGCGCGATGGAAACACGTTCAAAGTGCAATTAGACTTTTTTCGCAAAATAAAAGTGAAATTTCTAAATGTCGACAATCTGTTAATGGAAACCCAGCTTTTGTCTTCTTCTTATTTAAAGTTTACATACACTTATTCAGAGTTACAACACATGCTACGTGGTACGCTATTAGCATAGGATACACTGACATTTTAAAGTGAATTTGTTGCATGAGCAAAAGTAGTCTATGTGTACGTTTTTAAACCAATGTAAGTCAATTTAAAGGTTTCCTTAAATGTGCGACTGCACATTATAGCACAAAGAAAGACATGCCCTCGCCTACATGTTTTGAGAGAACATCAAATATCACCACATTTTCCATTAAAAGTGTTTGGAGGAGATAAACAGACATTTAATATACAGTATAGTACTAAATCTCCATCTATAGAATCCTGCAAGGCTGCGCAATATCACTTAAAAAAGCACAATTAATACATTTTTACCATGATTTTAGAAGGTTTAGTTTGTCAGTCAATACATCAAATAAGGGAAAAAGCATGAAATGGAATTTGAAAGAGGAAACTATGAAAGTCATCTTTGGTCATCTTTGGTGACGGTAAACTAAGCACTCTTCAATCCCAGCTCACCATTAGCTCTAGTCTCTTGCAAACGCGACAAAAAAAAAAAAAAAAAAAACAACCCAACAACAACAATAAGGGAGCCGACGGTTCAAAGTGGAGATGGCGAGCAGTGACCGGGAGAGATGAGCTGTCGCTAACTCAAAGACGACCAGGGGAGGGGAGAGAAGTTCCTGTGCAGATGACAGCTCGGGGGACGTGAGGATATGACGGATGACGATGTTTTGAAAAAAAAAAAAAAAAAGACAAATCAAATATTCATCGTAGCCAGGGATCTTTTGACCTTGTGCTTCTTTGACCGCTGAAGCTTCGAGGAGGTATGGAAAAAGCTTTAGAAACATTAGGGAATGTTAAACGACGGCTAAATTTAGCTGGCGGTAAAAAAAAAAAAAACAGAACTAATATAAATCTCTAACTTAATTCCACAGGCGGATCACGGCCGCCCTTTCCTGCTTGTATCAGATCTTCCTTAGAGCTGTATAAATTGACACTGTCTAAATTTCCCTTTACTCCACAGACTATTGAATGGGTGGGTTAAATGGGTAGGGCGCAGTTAAACAAATGCTCCGGATCAAGGAAATTGTGCGTGTCTTCTTTTGTCATTCAGGGAGGAAATTGAGAGATATTCGGCGAGGGCTCGGAGCCACTAACGCATGGCATTCATCTATAATGCACTCGGCCTGTCCGTCAGATACTTCATTTCCTGTGACTAGCCCAGCGTGCCTAATCACCCGGCTCACACACACACACACACACACAAACAGGAGAAATGAAAAGCGACACGTGGAAACATCAGGCCCGCCGAGGCAAACAGATTATTCTTATCTGGCGAACAAAACATCTGTAAAGACTCCCGCCGCCACCGTGCACCAACAGTGTCGCGACCCCAGCAGCGACTCTTTCATCACTCAGAGAAGGAAAGCTTTCACGAGGCGGCAGCAGCCTGTGAGCGGATCATCAAGATGTGACTTCCAGCAGGCGACACGTTGCCGTTCCCGCTTCTTGTTTGTTCACTCGCGCGCCGTCTCACTGTCCCCACCGTCTCACTGGTGTGTCAACTAACTCTCATCACTCATGACGCCCGACTCAGGATAAAAAGCACGGCTTCCTGTTGGTTTCTATAGGTGCATCTTATCAAATGACTTAAGGTTTGTAACGTAAAAAATTAACGCGCAATTTAACGTAATCAAAAATACACTGAACTTTCTTTTTTTCTGCCTCGTCTGCACATGCCACCAAAGGTCAACACTACATGAAGAGCGATCTTTTGACGACAGCTACGCATGTTTTATTATTGCAATTAAAAACTTTATTAAAGGGAGAGTAAAAAAAGAAAGGGCAGTGTTACAGACAGGTGAGGGGGAAGGGAACAGGGAAGACAAAGTCAGGGTAAGAAAATGGAAGGGGTGGAAAGGAGTAGACTGCTTTAAGGTGATAGGTTATCGTTGTGCATACACATACTGTATACATTTAAAAACACACTAAACTTTCAACTAACCCCTTGCAGAAATGATTAATAACAAGTATTAAACTTTTTTATTTTACTCTTTTCCGAGCAGCAGCAATCACACAATGGTTAGAATATAATCAAATACACAAATAAATAAGTCATAAACATAATCATTGCTTCTAATATGTAAATGCAGAAATTGAAATATATTAAAACATATAAAAGCTAATAATTTGGTTTTACGTCTCATTTTCGTGAACAAAATACCCAATAGGGCATTTATAATAAAACATCAACATTACACTCACAAATAAATGACTGCTTTAAATAAAAATGTATAGAAATGACCAAGCTAACGCAGTCGTTACTGTATACTTGTTGATGAAAATAATGACAAAATATGAAAATACAGCCTTAATGATTAAAAACATAAGAAAATAACATATTGGTTGATGTGTGCAGGTGATTATGTCAGCACACACACCTCTGACACATGCGCAGCGTGCCGCGTGTGCTAGCATCACCATGCTAATTTAACATAACTGAATTCAATCAAAAGCCAGAGCTGCCCGTATCACGCTGCGGCTTTCACGTTTCAAGTCCGACAACGAGCAACAACAAGAAGATCAGATGAAAGTGTTGCTGGCATTGCCCAACTTTTGTTTGAGTCTGTTGCTATGGCAACATTTTTTTATTTATTTTTTTGACCAAATGCATTCAAGTCAAAACCAACTACCCCCACAATATTTTACTGCGGCGCTAAAGTGTTTTTATGTTCTGAAGAAGAAAATAAAATCTGATCATGCAGGATATGTTTGAACTGTTAAAGTTAAAGTCCAATAAATGTGTTTCCTTAAAAGAGAAAATAATGATGAAAACGCACCAGCGGGTCAAAAATAATTAAATACCTTATGTACTCTCAAGTTGGTCTTTTATTTTGAAAGAAACTCTTCATTTGACAGGCATGCTGTGGAATGCATGTTGCACAGGAACATATAAACTAAATTTGGTTAAAAAAGTGTATTGCGATTTAACGACCGTTGAGACCAGTTGAGAACCCCTGGTTTAAACAACACTATCATTTACAGTTTTATTTATGAGTATGATTTAATGTATTTGAGCAGTGGTTCTCAAACTTCTTTGGCTAAAGTTCCCACTTATGTCTGACGATAACATTTTGCTCAGAATACTGAAAAAAAACAACAACTACAGCTCATTATAATGGAATGAACGAGTGATGACGCACATTTTAAAGAATCTCATTTAGTTAATAAGTGGAATGAAACAGTATTTAGTGGCTCCTGAATAGATTGATGTTTACATTTTGTTGTTGTTTGTCTTTTCTTTTTATTATTCAGTATATTTTTCTCTTATTTTGCTTGTTTTTGTTGTCATTCGTGTGTGTTTTTAAATTATTCTTTCTCAGTGCGTGTGTTTCTGGTGTCGTTTGGTTGTTTTTTTTTTTTTTTTTTTCATGTCGTTTTAAATGTTTCTCTCATTTGGTGTGTTTTTGTTGTCGTTTTGTGTATTGCTGGTAATATTCAGATGTGATTATTATTTTTAACCGAAAATAAACATCATAAAACCCTATATTTTTAATACTTCCATTTGTTAATTTTCCCCTCTCTCTCTCTCTCAAGTACCACCTGTAGTGCCACTGCGTACCCTCATTTGAGAAACACTGTATTTGAGGATTATATATTGGACTAATGTTAAAGGAAATGAAACGACATTTCTAACTTTAAGCTGGACAATCAAGTTTGACAAAACTTAAAATTTGACTAAAGCAATTATGATTAAAAAAAAAAAAAGACTAAAATGTGACAAAAACGAATGCGCATTCTCCTCTTTGTAGAGAACGTTGTCTCTTTTCTAGTGCTTTGGTTCCTGCTGTAGCGTCACATGGTGACTCTTGGTTCCTGGGGAGGAAATGGAAGCCTTTGCGTTGCTGTTGCTGTCGGATGACGATCCGAGGGCTCAATCCCACCTGCTGGATCTTTGGGAGCGAGCCCCGAGGTTAACGCGGGGCCACACGCCATCAATACGCCTCTGGTGCTGGGATCCATACCTACCAACCAGCAGCACTTTGTTTACCTGAGTGCTCAGTAATTAAAATAGATTTCTGCGAGGAGGCCTAATCCTTTAAGAAATGACATTGATCCCGTGCAGCGTGAGCAGACGACGCCGCGTGTAGCGCCACGTCCGTCTCTTCCACTGGAAACTTTGGAAAGTCCTCGATATGAAGGACATCATTTAGGAGAGTGTTTCTCAAATGGGAGGTACGTATACCCCTAGGGGTACACAATGGCACATATGGGGTTTTAGGATGTTTATTTTTAGTTAAAAATGATAATCACGCTGAATATTACCAGCAACTCACAAAACGACAACAAAAACACACAAAATAAGAGAAAAATATACTGAACAATAAAAAAGGACAACAAAATGCACAAAAATGACACCAAACACACACACACACACACTCTAGGAGAGAAAAAATACTATTACCAGCAACAAAAACACACTAAATGAGAGAAAAATACACAACACAAATACAACAAAATACACAAAAAATAACAGAGAAACATACAAAACGAAACCAAAAACACACACCGAGATAAAATAATTACCAACAACACACAAAAATGACGGAAAAACATACCGAATAATAAAAAAAAAGACAAATAACAACAAAATGGACAAAATGACAGCAAGAACACACACGCACTAAGAGAGAAAACACACAAAACGACAACAAAGACACAAGATCACGGCAAAATACACACAAAAAACAGACAAACATACAAAACGACACCAAAAAACACACACACTGAGGGAGAATAATTTAAATAATACCAACAACACACAAAAATGACGCCGAAAACAGAAATTGACACAAAAACACACAAAATGATGATAGAAATGTTCTTGATTAGAACAGGAACCATACAGGGGTCAGGAGGGAGATTACAGGAAATGATAAAAACTATAGAAATAATAAATCAATTCAGGAGGCACTGAATATGGTTTCATTCCACTTATTTACAAAATTTACAAAAAAGTGTTATCACTCATTCATTCCATCATTATTCAGAGAAAGTACTTGGATTCTAAAGTAAGAGAATGGGGGTACTTGAACCGAAAAAGTTTGAGAACCACTGATTTAGGAGGTGGAAAAGGAGTGCAGGTGGAAATAATAGCGAGGAGGCCTCTAACCTCGCCTAAAGCTGTCCGTCTTCGTAAATAAAATGAGATAATTATTGAGTGAAAAAACATTATATGCCGACGACGCACTCTTTCTTCTGCCGCCCTCCTCCCTCCTGCTGGCGCGGTTGTAAATCCCAACAAACGCGGTGCTTTTGGACATTAAGTGCTCACTAAGCACAGTGGATGCATCATATTTCAAGAGCAGGCGTTGTGTGGGTGAGGAGCTGAGGAAAATGGAGTGTAATGGTTATCCATTATCTTATACGCTCGACGGCGGCAATGATCATTTTCAAGTGAGTCATTTCTGGAAGTACCAATCTATTGGCCACTCGGAGAGAAGACTTCGAGGGCCAATCCAAAACAACTATTCAGGGGTCATTTATCGAGACACTCGGCACAAGCAAACACGCCGGCCTCCCTCATTATTCAAATACCATCCTCAGGAAGATCCACATCACAAGCAGCAAAGCCCGGAGTGGGCGATTACCAGCTCACACGGAGTGGGAACATTAACGAAGCATCAACAAATGAATGTATCACAATCCAAGTAAGAGTTTGAAAGCCCTGGAGAGTCAGCGCGGGAAGAGCGATACCTACCACATATCAATCATCTCTCACACTCCAGACAACTTTGATTTAATCCAATCGAGCTAGTTATATAACGTAAGGGGGCGGGGTTAGCTTTTAAAACAAATCCCTTTGTCTTTATTCAAGAAAAACACAATATTTCCTAAATATTTCCTTTGGTTTAGTAGAAAACAAGTAATCACTGCTTTACTGATCTTTTCCGTTGTTTCATTGTATATTTGTGTCAATCTTTACTCAATGTCGATATCTCATTGGGACATTTTTGGTTACATAATGGTTAGAAACAAACTTAAAAATCTACTAAAAACAAAATAATCACACGTTCAATGATAGCAAATCCAAAACAATTGTCATATATTAAATTTTACATTAAAAAAAGTTATATTGCCATAGCAATGCTTTTCTATAAAAAAAATGTTACTGAAATTAATCAAACGCAAAAAAGTGAAAAAAAATGCATTAAATATATGTACATATATATATATATTTTTTACCATATTCCAATATTATTATTTCATATCTATTCGTTTTTATTTACTATGTCTTTGAAATTAGAATATGACATGAAATATAGCCTCACATCATCACGTGTTTCCACGGAAACGTCAAGCCTCACGATAAATCTCGCCACACAAGCGCTTGTGATATACTTCATGAAATTTCCACGGTATTCTTTGCTTTAGAACAGGTGGTCCATTGTGTCGCAAATGTTGCGCCAAAAAATGACCGAATCTTGCAAAAGACAACTTAATTAACTCATTTTGAAACAAAAAAAAACAAAAAACAGAGGCTATATACCAACAGTGATTAAATTCTTCTGTTTAAAAAAAAAAAGGAGTAAAGTGTGTTTTTGATTATTTATTTAAAAAAAAACAAGTATTGAAAATCCTGTAGGTGTTGAAACGATCTCCACGAGAGAGCTTGACCCAAGTAATTTGTCCATCAGTGATTCCTTCATAATGTCTCTTATTCTGAAATTATATAACGTAGCCATGCAGCTGAGACGCTGTATTTTTAGTGGTGGGGGTAGGGGGGTGTTTGTTTGTGTGTGTGTGTGTGTGTGTGTGGCTCCACATGAATGGTTACTTAACACCACACTGATTTCCCTTCAGCAGTTCGAGAAAAACCAGCCCATGCTCAATGATGCATCACTGTGTCGGTTGCCGGCAGCGTTTGCGTTTGTGTGTGCATATGTATTTGTGTGTGTGTGTGTGTGTGTGTGTGTGTGTGTGTGTGTGTGTGTGTACTTGCCAGCACTTGGCAAGAAGACAGACAGCCCAGGAGTGACTGCTGGAGTGTCACCATCTGTGGATGCATTTATGTCCGTCAGCAGGAGGCTCCGTGTGTGTGTGTGTGTGTGTGTGTGTGTGTTTATTTGTCACAAAAAAAACACACAGTTCCTAACTTAAAAATCAATTAAAAAGTTGATAGTGACGTTTCTAAAAAATAGTAATTTGCTTAAAAAAAACTAAATGCTGCATAAAAATGACATTGAAAACTTTAGTTTAAAGAAATAACCTTGAACCAAATTTCAGATTCAAAGGCATGTCTGTCAGAAAAACTACTTTTAAATTGACATTACTGAAATTGTGCCAACGTCACTGCAAAAATAATGAAATTAATGACAAAATAATTCTACATTTCTTCATTCTTAAAACAATCATCATTGATATAAAGTTGTTATTGTTCTTATTTATTCTTATTTTGTAAAAAAAAAAAAAAAATCTAGTAACCCTGTGGTTCACAAAAGATTTTTCACCCCTCAGTGTCAAACATTTCAAACACATACCCTAAAAATTTGACTTTTCAAATTAAAAGCATTTGTCAAGCTAAACCTCTTTTCCTAATGTTTATTTAGCTGTTTTTGAAAAGCTAAAATGGAGTACAAAAGAGATCAAAAAGCCTTGACGACTATCAAATACTTGGCAAGAACGCAAGTTAAAGCGGTTGGTAGATTAGCGCTCCCCCAGAATATACGAGTGTGTGTGTGTGTGTATAACCTCTATCCCTCACCATTTTTCATCTTCTATGTTTGATGCATCGAAACCCTTCACCATTCATTCAGGTTTTCATCACATCTGCCAATTCGCTGCTGCTCATGAGGAGGCGGAGCTTGTTGGTCTCACAGAGTTCACCGGGACTTTCACTATCATGCAGCTCCCCTAAGGTTTGACTGGGTTCGCGCTTCTTGTAGCACAAAATAAAGGTAAGAAACAACGCAATTAATGTTGTGCCAATACCGATACTAGTATCGGTAGTCACAATACGTCACTAAAAGACTGGCATCGGTATTGGCAAGTACTATTAACACGCCGATACCATTTACAGCATCAAACTTTTCTTCAAACTACTATCAATAGTCTGCCAAAAAGAAGAATAAGCCGCCGAACACCAACGAAGAAGAAACCACCGACGGTGTTTGCGTTACAGCGTAGATTAGAATAATACGGTAACTAGCATCAAGTAACACAGAGTTTGTTCTGTTGCCCTCTAAAAAAGCAAACACTGGTCTCTACAGCTAAAGGATAGTTAGCGTAGTGAGCTAACAGGAGCTTTAAAGTTGCCTGTAGATGCCTTAGGAGCTGAAATACGACAGGAAGTAGTCCACCTCCGAATGGCGATTAAAAACGGGCACATTCTTCAGCAAATCTTCAAAAAAAATGTCACTCATTATTGCATTAAGCCAAATCAAATCAGCCTAACATCCGGTCATGTGACTGGAGCGACTTAACTAAGAATTTTTCCCTGATTTGTATACATTTCTTGAAAAGACTGATAGTTATACTGTAATTATCTGACAGTGGTTAAAAAACTACAAATTTCCAAAAACTGACAACAAAACGTGCATTTATAACACTTTTCGCTGGTATAACCTCAAAAATCACAAGGTTTGAATGTAAATCAAAGGAAAAGAGGCTACCAGGCTACGAGGAACAAAAGTGAAACTAAAACACTGAGAATGGTTGCTCACACTCAACTTCTACTACATTATTCCAAAAATAAGTATGATTTCATGAAATAGTTACATTAATGAAAGATATAAGTCTACATAATGTTATAGGCATACACATGTATAACCACACAAAGCATTCCTAGGTGTAGGAAATACCTTGAATAAAACATAATGTGTCTCTAATCCATGTCTCGGTTTTCAGTCATCATGAGTTTCCGTGAACACTCGGAAGAGCGTGTCCCTTTAGATGTTGTCGCTGCAAGGAATTATGGGGCAGCATTATGTGGTCTCCTTTGGTAAAGGATGCAATAGTGTTTCCTTGGCTAAAGGAGGTAACAAAGGAAGCACTGAGACTCCTTTCCTTAGCTTAAAGACAATTGGAACGTTCCTTATCATGGCCACACTTAAACACGTCTGGGGGTTAAGGAAAAGTGGATAGGAAAGGAAATAGGACGTCTGAGTCATTTAGCTAGGGTGGTAGCATACTTGGTGATTACCTATGCACGGTGTAAACATCCCTCCACAATAAAAATGTTTTTTTTGTTGTTACCGAATGCTGATTATTCTTAAAAACAAACTGTGGGCCTCTTTTTATGTTCTCACCATTGTTTTCCATCACGCTCGAGGCTCCGCACGGTCTGCACGTTCTCACTGGGCGTCTTTAAATCCACTGTGTCTCACATTATGCAGGAATTCACACAGGTTGTCCAAATAGTCAAACAGCAGATCAATACGCCTATCGATTGGTGGCGTTAAGACTCCACTGGTCGTGTCGAGGGCCAGAAGATCCACACTGGAGCTCCCGTGGATGCACAAACACACTTAAGTCTTTATCACTAACCAAATATAGGTCGTTCTTATCACTTCAGAGCCTCACAAGCCTCTGGGTCAATGCGTTAGCTTAGCATCAAATAGAAAAGCAGCAACGTTTACAATTAGCCATTAGAAAAAAATAGTTCCCCAACATATTGAACACAAAACAGTTCAACCCATAATTTCCTAACTTTTCCCCAAAAATTATAGTAGTAGTTAAATTTTTTTTAATACAAAATGTGAATTATTTCTACAAGAAGCTAATCTTTGATGGTTTAAAGTTTCCACATTTTTGCAGGGAAATAAACACATATATTGAATATTCATAGTGACATATTTGCACATGTGTACATTAAAAAAAGTAAAAATAAATTAAATTAATTAATCATAATATATAATAATATGATGATAATATATATATAATATAGGAGTTTGGAGCACAATAAAAAAACTGACATTTTTAAATAAATAATTAAATAACTGTAGTAAAAATAGAAAAATTAATGTTTTAAAAAGGATAGAAAAAAATATGTTAAAATATATTGAACACAAAACAGTTTACCCTGGAATTTCTAAACGTGACTTCATTTGTTATATATCAAATGGGAATTATCTCTACAATAAGCTCATCTTTGCTAGTTTAAAGATTTAACTTTTTTGTAGGGTAATAAATACATATATTGAATATCCATGTAGACATTTTTGCATACGTGTGTACATTAACAAAAGGGAGACATTTTTTTAAAAGGATTAGGAAAATTATTTTCCCCAAAAACGGTTAAATCCGTAATTTAAGTAGTAATTACATTTTTTTATATATATAAAATGTGAATTATCACTACAAGAAACTAATATTTGATGGGGTAAAGGTTAAAAATTGTTGTGGGAACATAAATACATATCATGAACATCTGTGTTGACATTTTTGCACACGTGTTTTTTACATTTTCTACCAACACGGGGAGAAACCGGGGGCTCGTTGGGACACAAAACACACGGGCGAACGCAGCAGTGCTCGTCTGGTGGAGCAGATTCAGCTCCTGTCTGCTGGAGTCGGAGCAGTCTGCCAGCAGTTTGTCTCAAAGTGAGGGCATCCAGTCAGCTCCAGCAGCTGAATATCAAGCTGCCTGCCGCCGCGTCTCCGCGTGTT
This sequence comes from Gouania willdenowi, assembly GCF_900634775.1. Classification (NCBI taxonomy): domain Eukaryota; kingdom Metazoa; phylum Chordata; class Actinopteri; order Blenniiformes; family Gobiesocidae; genus Gouania; species Gouania willdenowi. Next base: position 9,285,100 of record NC_041045.1, read on the forward strand.
CAACTGACACAGTCGATAGCTCTGCATTATTCATGCGGACGGCGGGGGCCGATGAGATGGCCTCTCGCTGAGGGCTGGATTTCAACAGTCCCAAACTTTTTACAGAGGCTGGCGGACGGCTGACACCTTCAACAACTGTTTATCGTCAGCGAAAATGACAACCTCGGGCCCGGGAAAGGGCAGCAAACTTTGGAAAGTAAAAAAAAAAAAAAGGAGGGGGGGGGGGGGGATCTGTCAGCATTAGCGGGTTTTAAATGAGACTCTTCGTTTTGATGGTTTTAACACAAGCATGCAAAAATAGCCCCTCTTGGAAAAGTAAAGCACATATTATGACTTCCCTGTCAGCTCTACTTGTTTGCTATCAAGTCAATAAGCAAGGATCACAACGCTAACATGGAAACCTGAAGAGCTTAATAAAAAGACATCACCATTTCAAATGCGGCTGATTTCCATTACACAGACTAAAGACATCAATTAGCTAAACTGCGTCAGTTAAGGGGGAGGAAATGTGATGGGTAGAAAAAAAAAAAGAAAGAGTTATTTGGAGTGAATCAAACAGGAGAACTAAAGACAATAAAGGACGTCAGGCTGCTTGATATCAGATCTCAGAGGAGAAATTTGATGGGCACCGATGAGCAGACGGCATCTCAGGAGAATTGGAAAAGGGAGAGATTTAATGTGATCATAGGGGACGCTCATCTTTCAGAGAACGGGGTAATAATGAGCAATCAATAACGTCCTTAACAGAGTTAGAGCCAGAAGCTGACAGCAGATGTAAGACTGCGGCTAACAGGCCGGCTACGATCTCACATTACAGCGCTGGACGTGGGTTTAACAGGCGCGAGTACAGTACACGGACACTAGCATATGGAACGACGGGCGTGGGCATATGGATGCGTTCGCTCTGCTTTCCTGCTCCTGTAGTTCTCATTCACAGCGACACACACGCCCCCTCCATCAAAGCGGCGTCTATCGATCAATACCTTGATCCGCTGACTGATCATTTCACAAGTATAAAGACAGTAGCGCTGCACGGCTATGGGAAACTTACAAGCAGTAGTTACTAGTAAACAAACCTTCACGACCTGCCACCAACACTTTGAGCTAACCGACGACTAGCCTCAGATACAGAGAAGCTAACCATTGAAATAAGTGAAAACAACGGATCCAGTTTAGTCAACTTGTTTGTTTTTAATTTTAGAAATGCTCCAAATACGTCACATTGAGTCAAACTCAATGAGATTTAATCATATTTCAAGTGTTGATTTAAATTATTTTTGATAGCTCATGTAGCGAACTAGCTAAAAATGAGCAAAAGTCAGCTAGCAACTAAATACAACTGAGTTCATTCTTGTGGAATTGAATACCAAACCCATACTATGTGATGCTAATGCGCTAATAAATGCTAAAGTATATACTAATATATCTTCAGCTTGTTATCCTGTTAGCATTAGCCTATAGCAGGTTTTTCCTGAGGTTCTGCCTGATGTAGAGGAACAAAGACATGCGCTGTTAATATTCTAAGCATTGTATCATTCAGAGCAAAAGCTAAAGTCCTTAAAGTCAAAGAAAAGGAAGGTGTAAAGTGTCTATTAAAGCAATAAGTCTTAAGATAAGGACTGACTGCTGGTTGTTTGAAGGAGTTCTCATTCCACCACAAAGATCTAGCCTCAGATACAGAGAAGCTAATCATTGAAACAAGTTAAAACAATGTATCCAGTTTAGTCAACTTGTTTTTAATTTTAGAAATGCTCCAGATATGTCACGTTGAGTGAAACTAAATGAGATTTGATTATATTTCAAGTGTTGACTTCAATTATCTTTGATAGCTCATGTAGCGAACTAGCTAGAAATGAGCTAAAGTCAGCTAGCAACTTAATACAACTGAGTTTATTGTTGTGGAACTGAATACCAAACCCATAAGGGCTGTGGATTCTCCCCCATACTATGTGATACTAATGTGCTAATAAATGCTAACGTATTTACTAATATACATGCAGCCTGTTATCCTGTTAGCATTAGCCTATAGCAGTTTTTTCCTCAGGTTCTGCCTGATGTAGAGGAACAAAGACATGGAGTTTGATGACTCCATGCTCTTTGTTAATATTCTGGGCATTGTATCATTCAGAGCAAAAAGCTCAAGTTCTTAAAGACAAAGAAAAGAAATGTGGAAAGTATTTATTAAAGCAATAAGACTTAAGATAAGGACTGACTGCATGCTGTTTGAAGGGAGTTGTCATTCTACCACAAAGGTCCCACCAGGGAAAAGAGTCAAGGTTGAGCAAGTAAACATGCTATAATAACTCCACTCTACTCTGGGACCTTAAAAACTCCTCCTTTAGGTTTGATGTGCTCAGAAAAACTGCTTTTTCCTGCCAATCACACGTCGCTATTTTGATGTCTTGACAGACTTCAGGTTTATTAACGGGATTGCAAACAACATAATGCTGTAGCGGATGCTCCGCGGCTCGTCAACAACTTGTCCTAACAGCTGGCCAGATGAGTCCGAGGGTTGCAGCGTCTCCTAGCAACAGTACAATATATTGGCACTACGGGCAAATCTGAAACCACAACACGCATTTCCATGCCATATCATTGGTATGGTTTTTACAGTGGTCCAGCAGGTGGATGGGGCACCAGATTTGCCATTCAACTTGAACTGGACAAAAAAAAAACATGTTTAAAAAAACAACTAAAAAAAACACTCTGCAACCCTCGTCGAGCGAGAAACAATGACTCAATTATCATACAGTAGCTCAAACAGGCTCCCAACGAGTGGATACAATGGATTGCTGCAGTTACACAAGCTAAGTCATTAGCCGCACCCATACAGGGGAAAAAAAAACAGAGCTTTGAGGTGATGTTTTGTTTGCCGGCAATAAACTTGGTATCTGCTTGGACATAAATTAGCATTTTTCTAATCGCAGCAATGTTTTTGATGCAGCTCTTTGTATTACTGTACAGTCTGCAGAGAGAGAAAGGTATAGTGAAGGTGATACAGGAACAGAGAAGCATAGATGGATAAGAAGGGGGTGGGAGTGTGGGGGGTGTTGCCGGATCCCAAGGGATCACTTAGACAGCATAAACATAGCAATGGAGAATAGAGCACAACAAGGGTTCATCAGCCAAAAGCTCTCCTCAAACACACGTAACTCCCATAAGAATACCAGCACTGACGGAGCGGGAGAGGAGGAATTGGACGGTCTGAGAAGGAACCAGGAGGATAGAAGCGGAAGCATCCACATGGCTCAGTGTGTTTACCACTTACCATGTTAGCCTAAAAGGGGCGACATGAAAACAATTGATTTGTGGTGCGGGAGACGCTTCCCACAGCACGGGCAGATTACTGAGATCACTACCTCAACATCGTAGACATTCTGTGTGTGTGTTAGAGCTTTCCACAAACACAGGTGGCTTCTGTTCCACTGTCCTTTGTCCTCAGTGGGTTTGGAACCTGGTGGTTATCTTTATTATCTACAACTAATTAATTCTGGGAAAACTATCAAATTAAAACCAAATGGTTTACGGGCATATTCTGTGTTTAGATATGAAATTAAAAGGTAATTAATGAGTTCACTGTGTATCAACAGGAGATTGGGGAGCACCATAGAAGAAGAAATGTCAGGCCTTAATATTTGATAATAAACACATCCCATCAATACTCTAAACCAATGAAATTGTCCAGATGTAAATTGTATTGAAACAGTAGGGCTGGACCAAACACTCTTATTAAAGTCTTTATATTTGTGAACTTACTGTCAAATTATTATTTCATTTAAGGATAAGTGCATTTCCTTAAATGTTTGCTACACCTTAAAAATGATCTATTTTTCGCATTAGGCCAATATTGAAACTGGGCTTTTTTTAAAAACTGGTGCTAAGAAAAGTCCAAATTTGTTGAATTCTGTTTATCAATGGACCGTACTACATGTTATAAATGTTCGTTATTGATGGGTTTATGTTTCCCAAAGCGCGTGCACACACACACACACACACACGCACACACTGAGGCGTACTCCCACTACATCACTGTCATGTTTAGTAAAAATTGCACCTGTAATCGACACAAAGGAAGACCACACACACTTGGAGCTACAGTCCTCCGTTGTGTACGGCCGAGCTGTGAGAATAATTCCACATTCTCCACAGTTTTCACTCACGTCACTGTGGCCGTTGATAAGCATGAAAATCCTATTATCTACAAAGGAACTGTACGCTCTGTATGGAACAATGTCTCTTTCATGGTCTCTTGCAGGCCCCTCCACAAAGCCACCCAACTGACTCCAGCACGTCTGTAATAGGCCACGTTCATTTGATATAGACACATCAAGGGAGGTATTGCAGTGGCATCAAGAGGAGTGGAGCTGGGATATGTATCCACATAAAAGAACAATGGATGCAAGGAAGACCAAGTGGACACTGTGAGGGCTGGGCTAGTGTTTTCTTTCCCTGGGAGGTTGATCCGCCTGCAGGGTTAACGCGAGGACGGGGCGAATTAGGAGCACGATGAGGAGGAGGAACCGTCAGATTACAGATTATTAGAGGGAGGGTAGGCGGTGGGATTAAAGATGTAGACTTGTTGGCAGTCTGAGTAGTTCAGTTAACAGCTCAGGAGACAATGTGTGTGTGTGTGTGTGTGTGTGTGTGTGTGTGTGTGTGTGTGTGTGTGTAGTCCTGTGGATTACACCGCTGTTAGCGGATCGATGCAAATGTAGCGCGGAGAAACGACTCTCGCTGGGACACCTCTACAGCTGTTACTCATCGCTAATCTAATCCATATTTGTGTAAATGAGCCTCGCTGAGCTAAACAACACATGGGAGACATTAAAAAAAAAGAAGGAAAAAAAAAAACCTGAGAGACTTCGGTATTGACCACGATGCAACATCTTAACCACCCCTCTGGCTAATGTGGCTAATGAATGAGAGAACGCTAGCGGGCTAACGGCTCTAATTCTCCTTCACAGGCTATCATGTTGCAGCCCAGAGACAGATCAATACCATTTGCTCAACACACAGGAGGCCTAGGAATCTATAAAGGGCCTTTTATTGAGTAATTAAACACCCATTACTGTCCCATGCAGCCAAACAATAAATTTGATCAGGCTCTCAGGCGCGGATCCAACCGTGATTAATACTCAGTGCATGCATGACATAAAGGGCCACAGTGACATTTTGATAAGTCCTCGTATAGAGCCGGTTGAACAAAGCCAGGGCGAGACTTCGCCCGCTTACGAAGGATGCTTCAAGGTTGTTCAGGCCGTCATTCGGATATCGTGGTCGTCTTTAAACGCACACTGATCAGCGCTTTGGGTCTGGGGTCGGCTCCCAGCCTGGGGCTGTAATAAGACACCCTACTTTAGCCTCCACAAGCACACGGTTGACATGTGAAACAGTGTCATTGAAATGGATCTTTTATTCTTTGAAAAGCCAGAGAGAAAATTTTATTTCAAGTTACCACAGGCCGGTTAGTGAGAAAGCTCACTTAACTACACAGTTCAATATAAATAATGACTATCCTATGATTTACTAAGGTCTCCAGGCTGTATGTACTATGGGTCTAAAACAAACCTCAGCATAGTGACACAGCTCAGTGAGCATTTAGCTTTCCACTTTACAGCTCAGTGTTCTAAATGACTCCTTATTACCGTTAGACAAACGCAATTTCTTTCATCACGCTCAGTGACATTTTCACGGGATTGTAAAGGATGCATGGCGTACAGGAATGTAAATGACATTTGGGTTTTTTTTATACAAAAACAAAACTATAGGTACGTAGCCATGTATAATTTGTGTGCGCTTGTATGTGAGGATAATCTTATATGTAAGAGATGGGCAACTTATCACAGCAGGAGCCAGAAAAGTGTGATTTTCTAACCCAAGGGCCACATTATCAACATTCATGTCAGCGTTTAGAAAAATGACCAATCTGACCATTCACACAGGCTCAAACAAAGGGTTTTGTTTGTTTTTGTCGCAGAATTGTGTATTTTTGTTGTCTTTTTCTTGCACAAAATTGGACCCTGGGCCACCAGCTGCCCTTGACTGATATAAATGCATTACGAACAGAAATTAAAAGGGAAAAACTGATGTGTGTGCACATACAGTTACACTTTTCATACACATAATCCACATGTATGTGTTTATTTACTTATAGCACGTGTGTCAAACTCAAAATCCAAGGGCCACGTGTGACACTAAAAGTAATAACACAATTGATAAAAAAAAAAAAACAAAATGACTCCAAAAACAAACAAAGAAACTATAAATTTGAGCATAATGAGAAAAAAAAATACAAAATTACAACAAAAATACTCAAATTGACAACGTAAAGACATACAAACAACAATAGGACCACAATAACATCAAATGACTCCAAAAACCCTTTGTTCTTTCTTGTATTAATGCTCAGATATGTGATTATTCTAAATGCTGACACAAATGTTGATAAGTTTGTTTGTGACCCCTGTTGTAGTAAAAGTTGCCCACTTGTTTCCCAAACTTTATTACCCCATGCACCCCTTAGCCTTTATTTCATAACGCACTACGGATTAGCTCATGTTATACATTATTTATTTGTGTCTGCAGACCTCGTTTGAACTCTTTCCTGTGTCTTGTCCAACATTAAACTCAAATTTAGGCTTTTTCACTCATTTATTTCTGTTTTTTTCTGCTTGTTTTAGAATGTGAACTTCACTTTTTGGTGTATTTTAAAGACTTGAATGAAAAAAAAAAAAAAAAAAAAAAAAAAAAAATCTATAACGCTGATAAATAAACAGGCAAAGGTTTCTGTGTACCTAATGAGAGTTGTTCAAGTACCCCTCGTGGAACACGTACTCCAGTTTGGGAACCACTGCTGTAGCGGGTCTAACGTGGCTTGCTGGAGCCGATAACAATGACAGAGAAAACGTTCCTCATTATGTAAATTACCAAACAATTCAGTTATCGATGGCCAGTTTCTTCCAAATTCACAAATTTAATAAAAATGACTGTTTGCTGAGGCTGGCATTTTTTATGGTTTTTAATCTAAAAAATTGGTCAAAAAAAAAATCAAGAACTTTTTAACTTTAATGCTTAGATAATGTTGGTGTCTTCCAAACTGAATATTCCATTTACGTAGAAGTGCAAACTAGAGCACAATAATGCTAAAAATCACTCTTTACCCTCCCTTACCTATAATCTGTAGCCCACTTAATATCAAATGAGCCTCTAGGTGAAAATATGTTTTTATACCTCTGATCTAGGTAATAGTTCATGTATATCTAATTTAGAATATAGATTTCATATGTAAACTATTTCACATTTTACACACTCTCTCTCTGTTAATTCTTCTTTCCACAGTTCCCAAGGTTCTCGTCTCAGAAAAAAAACATGCGAGAATCCCGTCCTTGTTGCGGGAGAATATTCAGTTTTGTTGAGCCAACAATATGGCATCTGGGTGATTCTCCTCAATTTGAATGGCCCATTCACTGTGTTCAATGGAGTCGCTTGGCAATGGGCCGTCTTCCCCAACCCCTCCCTCCTTCCTCAAAACAATATTCAGCGCAGCAGTCTTGGCATATTTCCATGAATCCAACAAAAGAGGAACTCAAAGCTGTCCCTGAAACCCTCAAAGCATTAAGCCCCAGTGAGACGCAAGTACTTGGCACAAGCAGAGCGATTTAACGACAATGGGCAAATCATACAGCGCTTTGTGAGATTTAGGGGATACAATAGCACTCCGTTTCCAAAGCACATATTAGTAAGCATGTCATTGGGACCCCCTGGGGGACTTGAGGATTGTGTAGCGAAGAGGATAAATATATGTTACTGGGCAGGAGGATGGAACGCTGCCAAAGCCGTGCCTCGCAGATTACAGTCGGAGAAATTCGTTAATAGAATAATCTTCTGACCACACAAACGAACCCACAAACTGAACCCATTTGGCTTGTTAAGCGTATACATCGCAGCCCATCCAAATTCAATTTACAACCATTTAACAGAACCCAAGAGGTGCCGATGAGGAGACATTCTCATCACTCACACACACACACACAAATAAAAGTCTCCTGCCATGAAAACGCAACCAAAAATACAACTTGTTATAAATGTGCGGCGCTTGCAGCCATGCTGACCTCTGAGCGCTAAACAAAAACCAACAACGGACAAGCTGACACCCACTCAAAAGTCAATACCATGCGTGCTTTCTCTTGCTCTAGTATGGTTAATGCATGATGCCAGGTAGGGGAGACGGGATCTCATTATACGCTGTGTGTGCTATCATTAGCTAGCTACAGCACGTGTCCTCCCCGCCAGCCGAGCCGAACAAACCAACATCCTAATGCTCACGCCGGCTCCCAATGGGGAACCTCGGTCGGCAAACGTACAACAAAAATCACAGGTTTTTTGAAACATCCAACTTCACACGAAACACCACAGGTCCCCAAAACACAAGCCCCAAAAACAAACACCTTTACTACTAAAGATAGAATGATATTGCTTTGCATCTGAAATCTCCAATACATTGAAGAAGATGCTCATGTTAAAGTGAAACTAGTGGCTTTCATGCACTTTAGAAACAATCTTTTATTTTTATTGGATTTATCAAAGTCATTTTTCAAGGTCTTCTAATTTATTTCATTACATTTTAGAACATTCTTATGTTTAAGGTTAACTTACTGGTGGATAATAAATGGGTCAGTTTTTCTGATACATACTCTTGCTAACTATTGTTGAGTAATATTACTTCATCAAGTGTCTTCTAACGTTCCACGCGACAAAACAAGAGCACTCAAAGAGCGCCAAATATCCTCTTTGCCAGACATTGACAGGTATCTGGATCAGTGATCCTGATCATGGTACTGTGATCAATCACACTTTATTTTGAAAAATCAGGGATGAAATTTGCACCATCTGGAACCGACCCAAACGAAACTCATTGAGAAACCAACCCAACATAACTGAGTCAAAGTACAAAACAACATATGCATTTTTTTTTTTTCAAACTGATCCAGAATCAGTATCTTGATCTGGAGGTCCTCCAAAAACTATTGGAACCTTCCATGGCGTAAGGTCTGTCTTTGGTTCAAATTATGGTAAAATTGGTCAAGTACCTTTGACTTAATCCTTCCTAAAGACAAACAAACCACCAGTGAAAATATGATTTCCTTGCCAGAGGCAACTAAAAGTAATAAAAGTACGTATGATTCAGGCTCATATCAGCAATCGGCCAATATTCAACGATGCAATATTGGTATCGTATCGGAAGGGAGGAAGTTGCATTGCGACAAACCTAAACTCAAGTCTCCAACGCACATATTACCACAGGCATCACAACACAGGAAGGTTCCCACAAATCAAATCATTACAAGCCCCCAAAACACACATCAACACAGGTCCCCACAGAGTCACACCTGCGGGAACTGCTTTGTGGGGACCTTAACAAAAACATTGTTCCAAAGACAGAAGCAGAGAATGCAAAAACCAACTAGATAAACACATACACAAAGGGCATAAACAGTGACTCTCAAACATCAATAGATCATAATGATGGAATGAATGAGTGACAACACACATTTGAAAGATTCTCATTTTGTAAATTAGTGGAATCAAATAGTATTTAGTGCCTCCGGAATAGATGTATTTGTATTATTATCATTTCTGGTCATCTATATCCTGATGTGGGACCAAGACTGACTCTTGTATTTTCAGTTTATGTTCTAAACAAGATCATTTCTATCATCATTTTGTGTTTGTGTCATTTTGTGTACTTTGCTGTTTGTTTGTCTGTTCTTTTTATTATTCAGTATATTTTTCTCTTATTTGGTGTGTTTTTGTTGTCATTTTGGTCTGTTGTAGGTATTATTTAAATTATTCTATCTCAGCGTGTGTATTTTTAGTGTCGTTTTGTATGTTTCTCTGATATTTTTGTGTGTTCTGTCGTGATCTTGTGTGTTTTTCTTTCTTTTAGTGTGTCTTTCTTGTCGTTTTGCGCGTTGCTGGTAACAGTGAGGATTTTTTTTCGGTGTCGTTTGGTTGTTTCTTATGTCGTTTTGTATTTTTTCTCTGATATTTGTGTGTATCGTGTAGTGATTTCGGTGTCATTTTGTTGTCGTTTGTCTGTTCTTTTAATCATTCAGGATATTTTTCTCTTAATTTTGTGTGTTTTTCTCTCATTTAGTGCGTCTTTGTTGTCATTTTGTGTGTTGCTGGTAATAGTGAGCATTTTTCTTTTGTTTTGTGTGTTTTTGTAGTTGTTTTGTGTTACTGGTAATATTTAGTGCGACGATCATTTTTAACTAAAAATAAACAAAACCACATTATTTTAATGCTTTCATTTGTTAATTTTCCACTCTCTCTCTCAAGTACCCCCAGTAGTGCCACGTACCCCCATTTTAGAAACACTGGCATAGAATACTCCTATATGCTGAGTTATAACTTATCTAAAAGTTATTTAAATGCCCTTTTAAAGTTTGTCCACATCTACAAGTAGCCACACGTCCAGCCACTGTGTATCTTTTGTGTCCCTTCCCCTGGCGGCCCTCTAAGGTCACGCACGCACACACACACCCCCCCAATGGGACATTGTTCATCAACACACACACACCTTTTTGCTGCCTGGCAAAGACGAAGAAGAAGAAGAATAAGGGCTAAAAGTGACGCAGACTTCTTACTCGCTGCTTTCTAATCAAGACGTTGAGAGCAGAGCTGAGATGGAGGCAGCCGCCGTTATCTGACCGAGGCAACACAAATCACATCATTGCAGACGGAGCCGGAAAGAGATGAGCGTCAGCGGCTGGAGATTACCGTCGGCTTCTTTCCTCGATCGCTGCCTGATATTTTCTAAATCATCCTCCATCGCGGGGGCCAAATGATTGTCGCGCTACTTCGCATATCAATGCTTAATTTAACTTAAGACTTCCACGGCAATAACCTGATTAGAAACGGTGACTTCTCATTCCAAGGCACAATGTGAAGGATAAGCTGCCATGTCTATTGAGGTCTAACAGTGTGGAATATTCCAAAGTGGAAGTTCCATCCCTGGCCCTCATTTTCTGTCAAATAAGCCCTTAGCATATTTAAAGCTTCCACACATGGTTTAATATGTGAGGAGAATCCAGGGCCAGGTTATTTAAGAGTAAAGAAAGGTGACGCAGGCCTGGGTTTGAAATACAAAAATGAATAAATAAGGTAGGAAAGAGCAGGAAGAGGAAGAAATGTGAAGCTTTGATTTGACACAACTGGCGTTTTACATAAAACCAGAGGCTTCAAACATTTGTTAGAAAAAGACAGATAACGTGTTGCATGCTGGGATTAACACGGATGTGAAGGTAACACTGAGTGTCAATGGGGAAACTGGGATGAACCACACAAAACTAGGAGCGCGGCTATCAGAGATATACATAAAAATACATAAAAATGTAATAAATATCATTTAGACAAGTTATTTACACACACGCATCATTAAACATGTATAAACCTACATTATACTACCTACATATACTTGTATATAAGAAAGCACAATTATTGCTATATGCTTATTAGAGTGTATATACTGTATATAAATATTACAACTTTTGAACACCTAAATATAAACAAAAATCAAAATGGTAACTTTGTATATTTGAATAAAAAAACTCAGTCTACATATATATATAAGTCTGGTCAGCTGGATCGATTGTTATAGCAACACCAGTATAACCAATGTGTGTGATATCAGCTGTGTGTAATCAATTATAACATACTACAGAATGTGTGTATAGAAGTGATAGATATCAGATATATATGTGAAATATATCAACATAAGCTATGCTTTCATCCGTGTTGAATGCATATGGAATTAAGTTGACACACTGTGTGTGTGTGTGTGTGTGTGTATACACACAAATACATAATTTCTATATATATGTACACACAACTTATATAACATACGTTGATTTTCCTGTTGTCTGTATAAACTGGTCTATATGTACATTATACGACCTGAAGAGAAAGTTTAAAACAGACATAGGCAACTGGCGGCCCGGGGGCCACATGAGGTCCTCGATCTAATGTTATGCGGCCCCCAAAGTAAACGTACAAAATGACAAAAAAAATACACAAAACAAAAGCAAGAATGCATGATAAAATACAGGAAAATACAAGAGAAAAACACACAAATCTACAAAAAAACCCCAACAAAACGACAACAGTAATACACAAAATTACTTAGAAAAATATATAAAAAATGACAGAAAATAACAAAAACGCCAAGAAAAACATGAAAAATAACTCCACAAACCCACAGTATTCACAAACAAGCAAAACGGCAACAAAAATACACAAGAATTACTCCAAGAAAATGCAAAATGACAACACAAATACACAATATGACTCCAAAAAACATACATTTTACAGGAAAAATGCACAAAATGCCTCACAACGAGTAAGACAACAACAAACATACACAGAATGACAAAAAAACACACAAAATTACTATAAAAACCTTTAGTTATTTGCTGTATTATTGCTCAGATTGGTCTTTAGATCATGTGGCCCCGCTGTGCCTACCTCTGGTTTAAACGCATGATGTTGATTCGCCTTATATACATCTCTTTTTGATAGCAAACCTTCCTTGACTCGTGGACGGGGTTTTGGTAAGTCCTTAGCATTTTCCACCAATTTAAAAAAACATTTTTATTTTATTATTTTATTTTATTTATCTTTTATTCTGAAGGGGCAATAATTTGGGGATGGATTTGGCTCATTATTATTTAGCTCGAGAATTGATTTTTGAATTTGAACAGCTTTTCTTGATGTATTTAAGGAGTGATGGTGGATAGGTGGACGAGTGTGGGGGTCCATCGACTGCCAATCATAAGCCCCCGATCAGAATGTGTGGATGGGAAAGACCCTACCCACAGAGGGTGGGAGTGGGAGGGGGGGGGGGAGCTGAAGGATCACTGTGTCAAAGATTTGAAGGGATTGGCTCATCCACAGAGCGGTGCTGCAGACAGCTGCCCCCTGTCTCACATAGTGGTGGTGGGTGTGGGGATGGGGGGGGGGGGGGGGGGAGACACAGAGCTGGGTTCCAGTTATCCGACACACAGCAGCGTTACTGTCTTCTGGGAAGGAGCCGGAGTGGGAAAGAAGGGGAAATGAGTGGACAGAGAGTAAAATAGATGAGAGCGCAGAGAGACAAGACAGGCTGACGCACCGTCGAGCCCAACCAGGGAGGAAAGCGGAACAGACAGGCAGGCAGGCAGGGCGGGCAGGTCCGAGAGGGATTTGTTGTATTTGCATGCACCGGGGCTCCCCATGGGCCCCCCAAAGATAACACTTAACATATCTGCTAAAAGATGACAACCCTGCCTGGCTCCTGTTTGAAGTGGTCTTTTATTTCTGTTCAGACAAGGAGAAACCCACCACGGATAGATACTTCCATCTCACAGCGTCGTGTAAAAGTCCCCCGGGGGCCGCAGTGGACGCTAAAACAGCTTTTAATGGTAAACATTACAGACTGATAGAAAGTGTCAGGATAATTTATTTATACGGCCCTGTGGGAGATGCTCAGGTACCGTCGCCACACAATGGCTTGGGAAGAAGTCTGTTTCCTATAAATAAAGTCTGTATTTTCCTATAAATAGTCAACTTTCATTACATAAATTGTGACACATCCATATTAATGTCAGGATTTAGAATAATGACCAATCTGAGCCACAGGGTTTTATTTGTGTTTTTCTGTGTATTTATGTCCATTTTTGTCATTTGTTGTTTTTTGAGAATTATTTTGTGTATTTTTGTTGTTTTGTGGGAGGTTTTCTGTCATTTTTTTAAAAAAAAAACATTCCGGTTCATGTTGTGTATATTTTCCAGTTATTTATTTGTAGCAACTCTAACTGTTTGTATATTTGTTGTCATTTTAAGTGTTTTGGGGGTTTTTTTTTGTTTTTTTTATTGTTGTCCTTGTGTATTTTTCAGTCATTTCGAATGTTTTATTTTGTATGTATTTATGTGCATTTGTTTGGATTCAATTTGTTGTAATTTTGTATATTTCCTCTCATTTTGTGTATATTTTGCTGTTTTGTGTATGTGTTTTTTTTAACTTGTCATCAAGTATATTTTTCTGTCATTTTTTTTTTGGAATTTTACTTACTGTTCCATATATTTTTCAGTTATTTATTTGTAATTGTCTTGTGTGTTTATGAAGTAATTTCATGTATTTTTGTGGTCCTTTTGTGTATTTTTCTGTCATTTTTAATTTTTTTCAAGAGTTAGTGTGTTTTTTTTATTGTTTTTAATGTATTTTTCGTTGATTTTATGTATTTTTGAAGTCATTTGGGACAAAAAAAATACACCACGTGGCCCCTGTGCCGCCAGTTGCCCAAGTCTAGTATAAGTAGTTGTAGCATAAGATAAGTAGGAATCCTTCTGTTCCCATTATCCATCCCTATTAGCTTTGGTGGAGACGTGAGGCGATACGTTATGTGTATAATGAGGGAGATTATTGCGACTGTCACTGCATCACACACACTCTACCCATGCAGATCTGAAGCCCGAGACTGTAGCAAACAAATAGACTTGAGGGGAACAAATAAATATTCCTACAAGCGCAGGCGTGTGCACACCAACAGGAAGCGATACAAAAACAGCATTTGCACTGGAAATGCAGATTTTCCCACACCTATGCACACGAATGTGGACAAACACGCAGCTTTTAAGTAATTGATGCAGGAGTTTTGTACACATGTTGCAAATGCACAGAGAAACGGCACACAAAGATGAAAGCATGTGCGGGAAAAAGTGTGTAAAGTTGCGTAATTTGATGAAAATTGGCTTTCAATTTGCACGTGTGCACACAAAGACGTCCAAAGGTGTGGAAAAGAAAGAAGGCCTGCATATTTCAACTACTTATGTGCAAAGATGATCCATAAATATGTGAAATTACAAATTGTGTGTACATGATAAATGAGAAAAGCGCAAAACTCAACACGGACAACATACAAACGACACACAATCATCAGTGAACACACACAGGAAATACACATTATTTACATTCGTGCCAAAAAATAAATAAATCCTGATGAGTTTTATGGTGTGTGTCAGACACACAAATGCATCTGTTACACACACACGTGCAGGAATACTATTGCCTAGATTAACTTACATATATCAATACTTTAAAATAAATACAACAATGTGTGGATTTGCTTAAAAAAACAAGCAGATTTTGTATGGCAGCAACACGGTTTAATCTCTCCGTGACAAAGTCATTGATTGATTTTGTCGTTAAGAAACCTCGAGGCCTATTGATAATGTAGCAGAATCCTGACACCGGGGTGAAAGGTCACACCGGAAAATTGGAGCGAAAACCACTCTTATTTTGAAGGGAAACACCTGAAATGTGTCATGAAACTGCAGTAGCGATGACACGTTAATTAAAAAGCATGTGAATCGGGAATAAATGCAACACTATAAAAACTAATAAATTCAAGCTGAATCTTCAGGTGCAAATTGTTTCATTTTACTATATGTTAAAATAAAAAAAATAAAAAAATGTGTGCAATTCAATAACAAAATAGGCGCATTTCAATCAATGCAATTAGAATTATAATTAAAATAAGGCTGCATTTTGACCAAAATTTGCAAAAGAAAACGTAATTTGTGGCACGTGTGTGCTTTAAAAAGAAATTGAAAACTACCACACATGCACAACAAAAAATAAATAAAAATAACATGATCCAGTAACTTCCATCACACACACACACACACACACACACACTGGGAACAGTAAAGTTAATGGTGGAAGGCACCTACCATAGACGCTGTTGCTGCTGCTGATCATGTCGTGCTGGAACAGAACAGAGAGAGGAAGAGGAGGAGGATGAGGGCATTGGCGTGAACCAGTGGAGGAGGATGATGATGGAGAGAGACCTTCTGCTGAGGATGCCGCTGGAGCAACTCTATAGGTGGAGGTGTCTCACACACGCGCATCTCATTAGGGAAGTGTCAGATGAGCCTGTGAGAGACGCGCGGCGCTGTCATCGGAGCCAACTTGTTGTGCTTTTACGCACCCCGACGATGCGCATTTACGCACAGGTGCGCACCGCCGGAGTCGCATTTTACGCATTGGGTTGATGGTGGGTGGGTGGGGAGGGGGGTCTGGATACGACTTATCAACATAGCGTACTCAGTCACACACATGCACAGACACGCACTCACACACAGATGATCGCATGTGTTCTCCTTACCTGCCTCTTTTTTCTTCTTCTTTTTTTTTTTTTTTTAAAGCGGGTCGACTCCTCACGTGGAGGAGTGGGGGGGCGGAGGGGGGGGGGGGTTAGGGTCGCATCGATCCCGTAGAGGATAAGGAGGAGGGAGGGGTGGGGGGTGGGGGGGGGTTCTCCTTGTGGTAGTCGGAGGTTAAGCCGGGTTATTAAAGCTGCGCACGAGCCGAAGGCATCCCAAACAAAGGCGGCGGACACTGACCACAGCCAACACTGCCATGTTGGAATTTCACCAGCTCTCCCTCTGCTTCTCTCTCCCCTCCTTCTCTGAGAACAGCTGCTTCTCCCACTGACCAGTATGCAGCTCCCTTCAGTGCGCATGCGCACAGAGACAGGGGTGATGGGGGGGGGGGGGGGGGGGGGGGGGTGCGCGGTGGAGAGAGGCAGTGTGAAAAAATGTAATAATTGCACATGTGGCTGCACTGGACTCCAGTCAGAGAACCATCAAAATAACACATCTGACAATGAACACGATTAAAAGAGTCATGACAGGGTTTTTCAACCTTGGGGTCAGGACCCCATATGGGGTCGCAAAGGAATTAAATGTCTAGTAATTGGTCAAACAAAAAAAAAGGAATGATTAAAATTATGTTTTTTTTTTTTGTTTTTTTTTTCATTATTATTCTTTTCCACACAATCTCAAACAAACACATTCTAAACTTTCACTTTCTCAAATATAAAAATCTAGTTCAAATTAAATCAAGAATAAAAGTCTCTGGGGTCCCCAGAAATTTGCGATCTATAAAAGTGGGATCATGACCCAAAAAAGGACAAAGCAGGGCCGCTTCCAAGAATTTGGAGGTCCAAAGTGGGAGGAAATTAGGGGTGGGTTTTTGTTTGTTTTTTTAACTACGGTCTGACACAAAGAGATAATTATTATTTTGTTGTTTATCAAAAGAAAAAAAATGATTCACAAAATAATCATATATACTGTATATAGTTAATACATACACATACATCATACTACAGTGTATTTATGAAAGGTGTCCTGATCTGAAACACAAAAAACAAGTATTGGATTAAATTGTCCTGCATCGAATACATCTGATTTAATATATATTGTTTTTATTTATTCATTTATTTTCATGTTTAAGGGTTAAAACATATGTAACCCATTGGTTAATAATAAATGGGTCAGTTGTTCTCAAACCGTCTGTTGATGATTATTGATCTCTGATTAATATCACGTCATCAAACCTTCTCTAACAGTCCAAACAACAACATATGGAGCAAAAGTATGATTTAATTCATGCTGATATTGCATCGAATCAATATCTGCATTGGCAACAATATTGATGTCGCATTGGGTATTAGAAGCGACAAAGTAGTATTTTTGGACCCACTTGACTTCAGTCAAAGGCGTGTGACAAAGTGTTTTCTCACCATTAGCTTTCAGATCACCTGTGGCAATACAACACTGTTAAATATTTTAAGAGGAAAACATGATACAATCGCGTTTCTCAACCTCTTTGAAGCAACAACACGCTGAGTCCAGCCGTACCTGGTTGGAACAAAAGTGACTCCTTACACATCCAGTATTCAGATTTCATGCAAATGCATACGATTCTCAGAGCTTTCCACACTTAATCTTCCTCACTGATGGAGAAATCCTAATCCGTCTACGGTGTCCGACCTGATTCTAGTATCTTTTCATGTGTGATATTTCAACATATATCTCAATATTTATATTAATTCTGGTTGATAAGTTATGTTAAGGATTGGAAGTTTTGCCAGAAGAGTCTTGTTCTTCTAGTTGTACAGTTGGTTAGCAATGATTAGCCTATTTTGTGGCTCTTTAAACATGCTAAAGGGTCTCTGGTATTGGCTGACTCAGGTCGTTTGATGATGAGTCACCTGAGGATTACAGATATTTGAGAGATTGTGTCTTAACCCGACATACTTCGTTTAAAAATTGGCTTTTTCAGTTTCAAATTTTTAGTTTACCCATTTACTGAACTTTTGTTGATATCATTATGCAGGTTTTGGCAGTTTTGCTACAATTGCTGGACATGAGGGAACCTAGTTTACAGTGAAAAATATCATAGAAATGCACGATTGTCCCAAAAAATGTAGGTGAGGGTTTAGCCTGTGTTATATTATAGCTATTTCCATTTCAGGAACTGAATTTCATGATAATGGATTGTATTTCGTCTGACTTTGTGCGAGAGTTGACATTTATGTCTTTTTATCCACCCGTTTACGTGGAAAACTGAGTGTGAATGTGAGATATTGTCCCAAAATATGAACGTGAGGATATGTTTTGTGTCTTATTGCCATAACGATAATGACAATATTGCGTTTCAGGATGTGATTTTATTTCATTTCTGCCAGTTTTTTTGCAATTACAGAACACCAGAGGCCCGTGAATACGACTTTTATCACATCTCTCATTTACCGTACATTGCTGTCCTCTAATTCACAGCACTCACTAAACTTCAGACTACAGATGTGGCCTTCATTAGTTCACTTCCATTTATTATTTCTATATTTTTATGTTTCGAGAACACACAAAACAAAGCTTTTCTACAAACAGCGCTATGAAATAAATTACAAGGCTGCTTTTTTTTTTTTTTTTTTAAAGGAGCCTACAACAAAGAAGTCTCTGAAAGTCACGCTTATCAAGCTCTCTCCGCTAACGCGCCAGCTGCTTTGATGTCACCCCTTTCCTTATTTTTCTTTATCTTCTGCTAATAATTATCAGCACTTAACCCATCTTGTCTGCCGAGATGTAGGGACGTCACATTTCATTTGGATAAATGGAAAAGCTTTAGGATAAAATAGCCTTTTTCTTTATGATACGTGCCACGCGTTCCCTTGGTAATACAAGCAGAGGAAAAATGATGATATCCAATCCAATTTCAGCCTCTTGTATCAACTATACCCTGATGTAAACAAAGCCCCATGTGAATGAGGGACAATGTCAAAGCAGAGAATGCCAGCGAGAGATTAGAGAAGCCCAGACAGGCTCAGATGAAGGATAATGTAGGGAAACAGAAAAGAAGAGTGTGTGGCCAATCCTGCATTATGATGGGACGCGGTGTACCTTTAAGAAGAGCCTATTGAGTATAAGCTGCTAAATTTACCAATAAAGGCAATGTGATTTACTGTAAGCTCCAGTGGGCCCAGAGCGCAGCCGCCAGCACACACACACACACACACACACACACACACACACACACACACGCACACAATCATGCGGCCACTCATGCGGCTCAGCAACACTGACTTTGACGAATAACTAGGAAGTCCCGGTGTTGGCTTAAAAACTCCAACTTGTTCAGTTGCAATTCTGCATTTGTCCTGCTTTAATGGCTGTAGAAGTGGCTTTTGGAGGTAATCTGTCAGTGATTGATTAGAGCTCTGGTCCCCGTTCCCTCTGACTTTGCTCCACCAATTGGTACGCTACAGGCTCGCCGCTGCAAGGCACACACACCGTAGGAGGAGGAAAAGGACAACGACTCAACATCAATGTGGCAGTGTATTATTAGAGTGAAAGCAAGGATCTGTCCCAGTGGGGTTCCCAAACAGCACCTCAACAGCATGATGGTACCACCACCGTGCTCAGAGGTAGATTCCTGTCAGTTTAATCAGCACAATATTGCACAATGTCCAGGAAAACTACTTGTTTAAAGCAGACTATGATTTCCCTTCTTAGGCAGTGGTTCTCAACTTGTGGGTTGGGACCCTAAAGCCAGTCTTGGCATGTGTTTTCGACAGCTGGGGCACAAAAATCTCATAATTCCAATAAGTTTTTACTATGCATTTCCGTCTTTTCAAATCATTAAAATTCCAATAACTATAGTTTAACTTTTTCTGGTAAAAGCCCCCATCCAAGATATTGTACTGTTATTTATACTGTGGACAATAAACACCACTTTTTAATTTTGCTTTAATGTAAGAAAAATGTGATTAATTGAAAGTTTATTTATTATTTGTGACAAGGGACAATGCACATTAATAGGCAAATATGTAAATGTGCCAGATTGTAGCCACACGTTGAGCGTGAGTTAATCAAGGAAGATTGTGCTTGGTTAAAAAACTGTAATTACTACTTATTAGTCCTTGCTGTGATGTAACCACTAAACTATAGAACCATATTTCCCGCGCCTATAAATGCTTTGGAGACATGGTGATACAGTTTAAATGAGGTTTTTTCTGTACTTCAGATTTTAGTGTTAAATGGTTACACACTTCTTTACTTATTTATAAAGCGAGTAAATTACATGTCAAATCACACTAAACCGACATGAACATAACAAGGTTTTTAATTACTTTTTTCAATCATGAGTCACCACTCATTTATAGTATAATTTTCCCTTTTCTATTCAATCCAAATAAGTCCATTGGCTGAACGGTCTCTGACCATGAAAATGTTAATACAACTTAAGTGATAATTATTCCGCTGGCAAACTGACGGAATAAAAATTTAAAAAAAAAAAAAAAATCAAGCAGAGGTTGTGCATAATGACGGTGATTATAAAAGTAATGAATGAAATATAATAATGACATCTCATTCTGTATTCATACCTGTTTCTCACACATCTCCATAGTGATCACCCCCCCACCCCCCCTCCCTGCAACCCTCATCTTGAAACTCTTGATTGTAGCTGCTTTAATCACATTGTTTATGGTAAACCAAGCGTAGCATGCTGGTTTTATGCTTGGACTTGTTTAATTAACCACTTGAGGTGTGTAGCTCAGTCTAGATTATTTCCAGCAGTGGAAAGCATTGGGTTTCTAATGCTGACCAGAACAAAAAAGGAGGGGGGGGGGGGGGGGGGGGGGGGGGGCGGGAATCAACCTTTCAAGTCAGCGAGAGCACAATACATACGTTAGCATTAAAGATGCATGGGCGAAATATGTAATTTAGCACTAAATGCATTTGAAATGTTTCAAATGTATTGTTAAGCATAACTTTCAGACTCAAAACCCCAATTGTAGTTAGAGTTCCTTCCATGTGTGTGCGTGTGCGTGCGTGCGTGTGTGTCTGCTGGACCATGTCCTTGAGGTTTACTCTTTTGATTCAATAGCGCTCCACATGGATGGACTCAATCAGATACCTCGGACCCAATGAAGGGTGATGCTCAATGGAGCTGAAGTTACACTTACAGCAGCTCCTCTGAGGAGAAAAGGGAAGAAGAGGAAGAAGAAGAAGAGGAAGAAAGTGTCGCTCTGCTACATAGACTGTGTTTACATGGAACAAAACATGCAGAAACATACATTTTAGCTCTCAAAACCAAGTCAGGTCGGATGCTGAAATGATGCATTAATGCTAACATCGCTAGCATGGGAAAGGACTTTAAAAGAGTTCAAACAAAAGCCTGAATTCATAGTTGTTTGGCTACGCTTTAGCGTATCTGCACATGGACAGTATTACGTACAATTACTGACTGACATATTTTCAGGCACGTAAAAACAAAAAACCTACTCTAGCTTTATTAACGCTACGCTAAAAGCATACAGTATGTCATACACATAACAATTGCTTTTTCTACCTGAATCACACTCGAACAAGAATTTTCCATCTTCCATAAGCTTTACCGTGGGTAACTTGTCCCTTGGGTAAAAAACAAACAAACTGTAAATTCACTTTTTTGATAATCTAGTACAACCATTCTGTATTGTTGCTTATTTGCAGGTTTTAAACCTATTGATTAATGTGTTTTTCAGGAAAAATCCCTATTAGTGGATGAACAATTCATTAGTTGCTGAATTCTGCTTCACAATGATAGGAAGAGCCACTGTTAACGGATTAAAAAAACAACGTGACAATGAACGCTTGGCCGTTACAAGCCAGTTATCCATGTGGCAACTTCTCTGACACGTCCTGCTTAGAACCCAAAACGTCAGAAGCATCATGAGGCCCTGCTTTCATTGTCTACCCTGGTTATTTGTGTTTTCTTTATTTATTCCCAGTGTGTGAAGTGATCTTTTCTTTCGCTCTTCCTGCCGCTGTGAGCCAAATGTCTCATCTCATCTTATCCTATCTCATCTTTAACCTCTGGGAGAATCATAAATATCATTAATCACTAACTTGTCCAAAGAAGAACTAGACAAACTGTATTTACGGAGATAATACTGTACAGGTGAGAACACTTTATGCTGAAATGGCCAATACAAATGTCTACACTACCATGGCAACAGAACAAACTCTGCTGATTGATGTTGAGGAGAACCCGTGACATCACCTTAGCAGAGATAGAAATAACGCAATAATAACAATAATATAATAAAATCTGACTTTCGTTTTATTTCCATTTCATCAGCTTTCCTTAGTTCGATTCATTCCCGACAGTCTGAACATCTAAAATCCACGCCAAAAAAATGTTTAATAGGGATTGATTTAGTTAAATCTTCTCCAAAAAAATCAATTTGTGATGCTTCAGAAGTTGAAACGGTACGTTTGCATTGCGCTAAATCTCACAAGTTTGCTCTTGATTGACAGTATTGCGAGATTTCATCGCGCGAGATAATGTTTACATATTCTTAACACTTGTTACACTTTTAACCACTTGTTTAATAAGAAAATATTGTGAGAATGTGTGAGATTCTTCCAAAACATGTACAGTACATGAGGTTACATTCCGTAACATATAACCACTTGTATCAGTAGGTGATGCGTCATCACTGGAATTCAGAAAACTTTGTTTTGGCAGTTTCTTCAGTAGCTGGTGAATTTTTAGTTTATGTCCATTTTTGAACTTGCTTGCAGTTTTTATTTTATTATATTGTAAATGTATAATAACTTGACTATTTAGACCGACCTCTAAATTGTCTTTTTTGGACTTGGGAGGTAAAAAAAAAAAAGGAATGCTTTTAGGAGGGATAGATTTCAAAGACATACGTTTCAAGCTGTTTTTCTTTTCCCTCGCCGCACTAAACCCTTGCACGCTCTCCTCCAACCACACTCGACAAAGGCCCGGCCATGGAGCTTGAAATGACCAATGGGTTTGTGAGCCGAGAAGCCATTACTACTTGAATACCTTGCTGATAATGAAACTAGGCCAGTGGGAGAGCAGGAATGGGAAAAGTGCGTTGTTGATGTGCACCGAGCCTTCACAAATTTCTGTTTGAACCAACACCAGTGTGAGCATGTGACAAAAGATAGCAAACGCTCCACCACAGCAGGCGCACTACGACTATGGTTGACTCGAATCACAAGCTACAGTCACTCAACTGTCCATGTTTCAAGACTTTGTTTGTTAGTCAATTATATTGCATTATTTGTAAAATACAAATTAAAAACGAACCAAGGCACGCACCAGATTAAACATTAAAACATGCATTACATTGACGAAAAACCGCATACATCTAGAAATATAGTTACCTAAAAGATCATTAATATTGTTTTTTGTGAAGATGACCGGTAAGAACATAGAAAACTAGAAATAATATCCAATGAACATTGACTATTACATGTGTAAATGCTTTCTCTCTCTACAATACATTATTATTCAATGAAATTTTGTGCAGAATGGGTAGATTTTGTCAAGCAAGTTGGGAATGACTGAAAAGATGATTGAAAAATGCTCATCTTGTAATCACAGTTCGTCATTGAACCATTAGCGCTTGTCGTAATTAAGCTAATAGCTCGATGGCTAGAGCTGCTAGCGTCACAGTTTTGTTTGTGTATTTAAAACTGCTTGAAATGTTTATCAGCACAGAAGTAAAAACATATCAAAGTCATTTTAGACAAAAATATAATTAAACAGAGCGCTGCACAGGGGCTAGCTAGCTAGCTCGATAAGATTACCGATAAGTTAGCGACAGCGTCATGCTAAGAATTTGTTTTGTCGCTTGATTTTTATTTTATATTTTGATTTTTACTTGGTCTCTTTTAATCTCTCTCTCTCTCTTGGACTTTGCTCCTCTTTATTTTTTCTTCGAGTGTGACAATTTTATCAAAACAATGCAGCATTTTCAATGATTCCGTCAAATGTGGGTAAAATTATCGTAATGAACCATATTGGCTGTAAAGAGCAACTCATGAGCTTTCAGAAACTGGTAGAATTTCTCAGATAGAGCAAATATTAGCGGCGTTACGGTCATTTCAATTAGGCAGTGGCTATCCGTACGGTCGCCGTATCAATATACTGACATTCTGTCCATACGCAGTGCCCATATTTGGCCAGTTTAGGTCATGTGACTAAGACTAAACCTCAACCTAAGCCTAAAACTTGTCGCGATATTAGGTTATAACCTAACCCTAATCCTAAGACGCACGTCTACTTTTGTAACCGTACCAATAGCACCGGGGGTTGCCCGTAAGACAACCGTACAAATAGACACTTTCTTTAAATTAACGTGTTCCCGAGATGCGTTCAAGGTCCCTGGGAAACCCGGACATTTTGATGAGTTTGTAAAATCCATTCGGACAAGACTTGAAAAGAGGACATGTCCGAGTAAAACTGGACATATGGTCACCCTGTAGTTTTATTTATATTAATTAATTTACATACAATGGTACTTTATCAGTTTTCCAATTAATTCCAACATCATATTCTATAAAACTACAGATTAAGTGTGTCAATATGTAGTACTTTTAATGAATATTTTTGATCTTGCATTGAGGAGTTTTCCTAATTCTGACTGGTTATTTGCTGATGTTATAATAAATGTTTTACACTCAGAGTATCACATGAACTTTACAGCTTTTTGACGCCAGGTGATCTTTCTCTGTTTCAAAGATTTTAATCTGTCACAGTAAAATGAATTTGGTTGCCCTGACGGTGCCCGGTCCATTCCTTCTGCGAGTCGCATGTCAATTTGCAGCCGCTCTGTGTGAGGAGCCCACATCGGCTGAGAGCGCGCATTCTGATTGGTCATTTCGAGGAAGAGCTGCACGTCTTCACGTCCTGACCTCTGCCCTTTGCTTCTTCATGCTCGGCTGTATAACAAGACCATCACACTGGCCCCGACAGGAGACGGGTCTCAGCTGCTCGCCGCTCTTATCAGGATGGGCTGCGTGCGCGGAGCGAGACGCCTCGAGGAAGCATCCGTAAACAACACTATAGGGTTCCAGTTGCTATGTGCTCAGGCGCTCATGCAAAATTCAGCACTTTTCTGTATGTGGAGGAAGAAGGCAGGGGTTAAGTTTTAACTGGTGAACCTTCGGAGCTTAAGATTCCTGCTCTAATTCGGACGGAAATGTTTGCGAAGTTGACCCAAGAGCGTCCGACGGAAATTTTAATTGCACCACTAATACGTGCGCGGAGAAATCCAAACAGCTGGTGCTCCTTCCAGCTATCTTCCTCCTAAGTCCTTTAACGGCGTGATCGCCCTTAACTCCACTGTAAATCTCCCTCCAATGGCTGAGGTTTCAAATTAATGGCCCTGCCATAAGTGTTTGAATTTCATGAATTGTAATAATACTTACATCACAAGACACATGAAGTCATGTCTCCCTCTCCGCAGTGAAGATATGATACATCTTCGAGGGATGCACAAAGTGCTCCCCAGGTAGGATAGTGATGTATTCTAATAGACTGTGCTGGCCAACCTCCGGCTGCAGGATATTCATGATTCATATTTGAACATTTAAATGGAACATTAAACTGGTGAGAGAGATTAAAACCCTTTTGAGCTTTGTGGGATAACAGGGACGCTCTCTGGAGGATAACGTCTCGTATTTTACCTGCTTGTTTTCAGGCAAGAGAGTGGGAATAAATCTACAATATGTAACAGGGAATAAAATGTTCATATAATAGATTAAAAGGTTTTTTTTTTAAAGAAACAGTACAAGCCAATTCATTATGTGGTTTCAAATTTACAGGGATCTGTCACTCAATGCCAGTGCTGGCCTCAGCAATTTTAGTGCCCTGGGCAATATTTTAGGTGGCGCCCCATGTTCCATTGGTCAATTTAAATGTTCCTTGACTATTTTATCTTTTTTTTTTTAGAACCCAATCAAAAATAGTTTACAAAAATAATCCACATAAATCAATAAATGAACACTGTAAGTGACTCCAAAGTATAGAAAACGTTAAATTATGTGTTTTGTTGTTGATAATTTAGCTAAATTAATTTAGTTAAACCGGAAGTTTATTTTGATACGTATGAAAACACAGAGATTGATAGTGTAAGATAAACGGGACAAACACGAAAGTACAGCAAGAAGTGTACAGAAATAATAACTGGGAGAGCAGGAAAAGCTTTAGCTACTGTCGAAAGTGGGAACAAATATGTTTATTATATACGAATCCATGCAAACGACAATGTAAATGCTTTTAGTTCATTTTATGTATGTATGTATGTATGTATGTATGTATGTAGATGTGTTGAGCTGCTTCGGCCTGTGTTCTAAGAGCTAAGCTAACTTTTCTTGTGGTTTATTTTCATATGACAATAACTTCCAATAACTGGTTCCAGTCGTATCCCTCTTGATAAATGAAGTTCACTTTTTTCAGCTGAGTTTCTACAAACGGCTGCTCATCCTCACTGTCCTACGTCTGCATATCAGTTCATTTACAGTTTTTTTATGGCCACTTTTTATACTTTACCAAGTAGAAACCAGATTTCCCCTTTTCTGCTCCGAAAAACTGTAGTTTGGATATTTCTTTCATGCTCGTTGCCGTATTGTTTATAGAAATCTAATGTCAACAGGCTTTTAGCCAATCACAGTGAATTGAAAAGCCAATATACTTTCACACAGTCATTCACATTTCAAAGGGGTTGGAACTGCACATTTTTACTGACTAGATGGTGCTGCTGACTGGTTGACAAAAACTGCTGATAGGTCGCTCTGCTGCATAAGTCGTTTCCCCCAGTTTTGAATGAATATATTAGTCACTTCTACCCTGGAAAATATGCCGTATATTAATGCAGTTACATTATTTGTGCAAAGGTGGTGCTGTTTATCTGTTTTTCGGAAACAAAGCACTTCTAAAAGTATGTTTTTACTTTTGTTATCATTTCTTGAAATTGTTTTTTATGTTAACTACGATTTATTACTTGAATTTTATTAAAAAAAACACACAACTGAAGTACAAGTAACACTGACTGGTTTAAGTTTAACATGTTGCTGTTCTTTTGTTGATTAACTGTAAAATGTTGTGTGTTCATGTCTACGCTGCGATCAAGCTGCTTTGCTTTGTCAGCTGATCGGTTTCTGTTGCAGAGTTCCTATTGGTTAATAAGTGTTTGCCACTGATGTTGGTCAATAGGTTGTATTTTTGTTTGTGCTACACTTCCGTTTTGATGTATTTTTGTTGTCACTGTGTGTGTTATGGGGCATTTTGAATATATTCGCTGTTGTTTTCTGCTATTTTTGTGAATATTTGTAGTAGCATTTGGTTTTTTTCTTGTCCTTTTGCAAGTTTTTCTCTAATACTGTATGTTTTTTGGAGTCGTTTTGTGTATTTTTGCTGTTGTTGTGTGTATTTTAGTGTGTTTTAGAGTCATGTTTTGTGTCTGCTCTACTAGCTAATTCTACAAACAATGCTAGTACATGGACTGACACGTCGGTCATTATTATCTAACAAACCTCTCAAGCTGCTATTATCATAGGGGCAGGTTGTGTGTCTCCGACAACGAGTGTCTGACTTTGTGCATGTGTGCAGTGTGCGAGAGGAGGACACACTTGATGATACGCTTTGTCTCCTGTAGCCGGCCATCCATGGCGAGGCTGCCATAACTACCAGTTGAGCTCTGTCAGGCAGATGACCCACTCTACATTCAACAAGACCTGCCATCTTGACGGACAGACAGCGAGACAAGCAGGCGGAAAGCGAAAAACAAACGACCTGCAAATATTTCACCCAAAGATCGAATCGGAGAAGTCGTCGTCGTGTCGCCTCGGACTGCTGGCAACAGGAAAGAGACGTAGGTGTAATTGAAGTGCAGCGGCGTGAGTCAAGAGTCAACGGTCTTATTTGAAGACTAACACCATTTAAGACTAATTTTCCATGATGTGTTATTGTGCCTTTAACTAAGTTTCTAACCTGATCCGTGCAGAGGTTCATTGTGCTTTTAAAAAGGACCTGATGCCCTGTAAAAGGCCATCTAATGGATTTTTTTTTTTTTTCAAACCCTCTGTATTACTTTAATGTGCTTCAGATCAAAGGATAAAACATCCACTCATGCAGATGAGAAGGCATAAACCTCCAGAGGAGCAAAGATTTTGATTTTCTCCGCACGCAGTCCATTTAAGTTCTTTTACGAGTGATTAAAAGGCTCTGAAGCCATAATCACGCCTCGTAACTCCTCTGCTTTCCTGACTTAACAATGCTGCCCGTTACGTATATACAGTCTATATATTAATACAAAACATGGAACTTATGATTGTCAATCTGTCATGGTCTTATGAGGATCATTTTGCAAAGCAAAAGAGACAGATGTTTGTTGCTACTAGTGCTGGGCAATATATAGAGATTCAAGATATATTGAGTTTTTCTTATTGGCGATATAGAAAGTGTATCAAAAATACTTGTTTTAGGAGTTGCTGCTTTTGCTACTTCTCAGAATAACATAAAGCGCAGTTAAATAAATAATTTCTAAACAAGCCATATCAAAGACCTCACTCACACGTGCTGTCCCTTAGAGGAGAAAAAAGGAAAAAATTTGCAAATATTGTGCAGCTGTTTGTTAATAAATGTGAATGTCCCATTGTGTATTTCTTTCCTCCCTTTGTGTATTGTGTTGTCCTATGTATTTTTGCTGTTCTTTTTGTATTTTTTGGGGGTAATCTTAGAAGTCCTTCTGAGTGGTTTTGTGTATTTTTTTGGGATGTATGTTGTTCTTGGATTGTTTTTGTCCAATTGTGCATTTTTTTGTATTTTTGTTGTTCTTTTATATCCTTTTATTCTGTATTTCTCCATTTATTTGTACATTTTTGTGTATTTCTGTTGTTCTTTAAGGTGATTTTGTTGTTCTTTTGTGTATTACTCTGTTGTGTTTTTGTAGTATTTTTATGTTTTTCTTGCTGTCAGTTTGTTCGTTTATTTTTTGGGGCCGCCAGTTGCCCATGTTTGGGATAAATGCACAAGTTGTTTTTTTTTTTTTTTTTCAAAGCATCGTGATGTTATTTTAGCCTGTGTGGCATTTTGCATCAGCAAATTTAACCCTGAATTGTCTTTCTGGTGAGACTATTTGAATTAAAATTATCGTGGTAAAAATTATCGAAGTAAAAAATATCGAAATATGAATTTTGATCCTTATCATTCATCCCTAGTAGCTACACATTACGCTGATTTAGAAAGAAGGCTATTATTTAGAAAAAAACAACACAGATTGAAGACTATTTCGTAGTTCACAATTTGTAACTAAATAAAAGTCATTTAGCTAATTTAAAGTTAGCTTGAACTTGATGACTGCATGTTACTTTTAGAAGTTACAGTTAAGCGTTAATGTCTGAAGATGCTCCGTCATCCTGGTCATGTTGATTCTGCCGTCTTAGGTG
Organism: Gouania willdenowi; assembly: GCF_900634775.1. Taxonomy (NCBI): domain Eukaryota; kingdom Metazoa; phylum Chordata; class Actinopteri; order Blenniiformes; family Gobiesocidae; genus Gouania; species Gouania willdenowi. The sequence goes on from NC_041045.1 coordinate 9,314,737, forward strand.
AAGGAAAGTTCAAACTCAAAGTTGAGCTTGAAGACGTTCTGCTTCTCATCCAAGAGGCTTCTTCATTTTATCAAGTGACGCCTCTTTGATGAAAGGTGAAACCTCTTCAACTTCAAGTAGTTTCCTCCAGGAAGCTACAAAAATCAGTCTGATGTAATGTCAACTCTTTGTCAACTGATAAAACAAAGTAGCTAAGTTTACAGCATTTGAAAAACCTTGGTGGTCCCCAAATAGCAGTCTGTGAACCATTTGGTTCCGGGTCACAAATAAAGTTTTATTTAGAAAAATTCCAATTTCCACTTTAAAGCTTGTCATTACTGTGCTTAATGTGGCGTGTTTTAAACAGGCTTGACAAATCAAGTCGAAGTTTTGGAACCATAGACCTATGCTATGCTAGCTCATCACTCTACTCGGTCTGGCCCACATCTACAAGGACCGACTCGAAAGTTATTTATGAAAGTATGAAAGTACTCCATTGATCATTTTGTGTTTTCTCGTTATTTTGCGTTACTCGGTGTTGGGACTAACGAGTTACAATAATGCTTTGTAGTTGTTTGGCGATAACAAGTATGCTAACGCAGTTCTACAGTGGAGCTGTTGCTTTCGAGCAGCATAGGCACCTGGTGGCCCGGGGGCAACTTTCGGCCCTCCGTCTAATTTTACTCAAAGTAAATGTACAGAATGACAGAAAAATACACAAAACAAGAGCAACAATAGAGTAAAAGAGAAAAACACTCCAAAACCATACAAAACTCGTAATTAGCGCAATGCTGGTTATGATATACCAGTGGGTCAAGTTCATGTGTTTCAGGTTTTTGGTTCAAATTTGAGAATCCTAAGAAATGATTACCAAGCTACGAGTCAGAGAGCAGTTTGTGAAGTTAAATTGCTACAAATTAAGTATAGAACAAATAATTCAGATAACAAAAATGATTTTCCTCTTGATTGTTAGGCTACGGTATACATGTAGTATTTTGTATAGTTATCTTTGGATTTGAAGAAGTCATTTCATTTGTTTTAGGGTGTCAAGTAGCGCTAAGCCAGCTCAAGCTAAAAAAAAAAGTTTGGGAACCACCGTCAAAAAGCTCAACGCCGATTTTAAAAAACCTACACAGATATTTTATCTCATCAATTTGTCTGTTTTTGTTGTAAGAAAAACTATCCACTTCCTTCTGAGTGTGTGCAGTCAGGCACTGTTGCTTCAGCGTGTGCTCGCACTAGCGCCTCAGTGTTGTCGCCTCTGTTTGTGTGCGAGTAGCGAGGTCAGGACCCGGGCTGGAGGCTTGTCCCTGGACAGCTCGCCTCGAGCGTGGCCGTCTAACACTACAAACAATTAAAACCGTGCGGCTTCTTCTCCTGGAGGCGTGATGGGCTATACCCGGCGCAGCTTGGAATGAATGGCTGCACCAGAATTCCAAGAAAAACTCCTCGATACCTGCTCGCTAACGAGGATGAAGAGGAAGAATCAATACGGCTGAGGCCTGTGAACTGACATGGAGAGGGCCGCTATTTTTAGGACACGCTTACTGCAGCACCTGAGTCTTTCACACACTTAGTCACACACACCTGGTTTCCATCGAACAACAACAACAAAAAAAAAAAAAGGGCTCAGTTTTGTTGCAACAAGTCACAAAATCAGCTCCATCTGCTGCTCTGGATTCCCACTCAGAACGGATGCTGCAGATTGAAAGACAACTTTGTGAGCTGACGTAGAATTTAGACTTGGTTGTTTTTGAATCAGACACAGAGATCAGGAACTTTTGGATTTATTTGCCAAACACATACCAGTTAACCAGGATATCTCCCTGAGCATATGCCCGATCCCCCACTCCACAGCCCAACTGTCAAGGCTATTGTGAATCTTAATGATCACAACACAATCCAGGCGCTCAACGCACGCACACATACACACACGCACACACACACAACCTGGTCTTCGCTCCAGGGGTCCTGACAAAACAGGAGACGGCGGGGACTCGTCAGAAGACAGCGCTGCCGGTGCGCTCCACCTGCTCACTGATTCTTACGCCTGGAGGAGCCTGAAGGCACTGCCATCACACACCCTCCATGTCCAGGGCGCGCGCACACACACAAATCGATCAACACACACATGCCCCCACACAGTCCAACAGTGCACATCTAACCTCATCTCCTACTCATTTCTTCCTTGTATCTTATCCATATCCTCTTGTTTTGTCCTCCCTTCCCTTTCTGCAGAACGCATGGCACACACACAAACGCACACACACACACACACACAAAGAATCCAACCTGTCAGGTAACATCAGAGGAGGGGAGAGTTGAGGAGACGTGACAGCGTGCTGAAGGAGTGGTGTGCCAGAAACACAGACCTCTCTTCGTTCACCTCTGCTGTGCTGGAAGAAGACGAGCTTCAGCCGCTCACCTTTGCTAAGGATCAGACCTGTTTGGAGAGCCATGGAGAATCTCCAACAGTCAGAGCTGGTGGAGGCAAAGTTGTGGAGAGAAAGTTGCAATAATCAATAAGCGCTTGGAGTCAGTTAGAGTAGAAAAAGCAAAGGAGATAAGAGCATAAAGTAGTGAGGGCTAGCGCACGTAGCCTCGAGGACTCTTTCACTATCCATCAAATTCAACAAGTTGGCCAAAAAGCTTTATGGGCTGCCATTTGTGGTGAACCATTCACACAGCCAGTCCTACAAGTCAGCAAACAGCCCCTGCGGATAATTTGTACCAGAGATAGAAAACATCTACAATGAAAAACCTCAACACGATTACGAGGATGAAAAGTTAATAGATAGTTACACTGCGACTGCAGCCCACAGAGAAGTTGCGCACAAGTGCCAGCCCTAAGAAATGTGGCGCCAAAGGCAGGAGTTTAGATGAGCTTTGGCCAATAGTGTCTTCTATACCATGGCCTGGCTCTGCATGAACGTCTTTAAGTTCAGAAAAGCTGCACAGTAATGCTAAATATCAAGTGCAATATCGTCTTACACAGCTGTGAGTTTGGCAGCTGGAAAACTAAAGAAACACATGGACATGGGAGACACTCATGCAGACAAACGTTATGAAAGCTTTGTAATATTTTGACGATGCAAGACGTACAACATACCGTTTATAATTCAATAACCTAACCCAGAAACGGACAACTTGGGGGCCACATGCATCCCTAGGACTAATTTTGTGTGGCCCCCTGAGTAAATGCATAAAAGGACTTAAAACGTGACAGCAAACATAAAACAATAAAATACAACATATCAAATAATTAAAAAAATGACAAAAATACACAGAAATAAGTGAAAAATATGAAAAACAACCACAAATAGACAAAAAGAGAAGAGAAACACACAAACAAAAACAAACAAAATGAAAAATGATACAGAAAACAACAACAAAAATACACACAATGACTCCAAAGGCTAAACAAATCACCAACCAAAACACAAACCCTTTGTAACTTCCTCAAGAGATTCATCATTATTCACAATTCCTGAATGTGAAACCTTTTTAAAGCCACAGAATCAACTCAGCTGTCATGCTGATAACTTAGAATTTTTGGAAAACTTTTACAATATTCAAAAGAAAAACATACCAAAGGGTGTTTAACCACAAAGTGCAATTCAAGGCCATTTTAAGTGGCTAAAATTAACATTCATTTCATTTCTGCCTCATTAGTCCGCCAACAGGAAAACTCTACTGCCAGATACTGTCAAAAAGGTGAAGAGACACAACTCATAATTCCCATAATGTTACAGGTTTTTTTTATCTTGATCATTTTTTACCTCACAAAGACTTTACGAGTTCAAACTCAATGGTTTATAGCAAGAAGTTTTCACTTTGTCCATTGAGCCTCCGTGTGAGAATGGAGTTACTGTAAAGCTCGCAATAATAACTTTTCTTCTCCATCCACAAAAGTCTATTCATATATTCTTGGTAACACCTTGACCCTCTTCAACAGTTTCCTACAGGGAGAAATGTTTTGCAATGTAAGCCTGACAAGTGCCTGGTCATTGGCACAAATGCATTCAGAACACACTGCATGCTAATAATGTAGAACCTATTCAGGTAGAATGAATTTGTAATGTGTCTGCATGTGCTGGCCTTGAGAAAACATCCCTGTTTTATAATTAAGCCAGTGGTGGACTTGGAAAAAAATCGCCACTAATTGGTTCCCCAGCCTCCTGTTTGTCAATTGGTCGACACAACAATCGACACCTTCCATCAGTGCCTTCGAAATCAGGAAGAAGTAACCCCAGGGCGGTTGTCTTGCGTCAAGTTGAAGAGACCGACTGTCAGTTTTAGCATTAGTGAAGACTGATGCCATGCAACCTTCCAGAAGCAATGTGAAGGCTCTTCTCTTCAGTCAGCAGAATTCAATTACCACAAACTGGAATATCCAGAGTTTAGCAGATGTTTCTGCTGTTTGACGGAGTAGGCTTAACTTCTCACATTCAGCAAATACCTCTTTTGTTCCATGTTGCTTTATTACTCCATCTATTTGGATGAAAAACTTCAGCATTCATGTTCAATAATTTAAATGAAGCCCTCCACTCAGATTTGAGGGTCTATTTTGCAAGTTAGAGACCACTTGAGAGATAACCACATCTCTCGTGTTAGTTATCCTCTGTGTCCACAAGAGCCATTTTTCTACCCCATGCTGAGGAGGGACAGGAACAATTTTGCTTCATGGGAAGAGGTGGATCTACTGGAAAACAGTCTATTTGTTTCTCACGTCTTCACCACACTTCAACGCCCTTACATTTTGAGAGAAGGCGCCGAGCCAATTCTCTGCGTGAAGAGGCCCTCGATGCTCTCCAAAACTTACATCACGCATTGTTTCACCCGCCAGCAGCTTTGACAGGCTCTCAGTCCGTTCAGGCGCCCGATTGAGTGCGTGCAGGTTAGTGGCTGGGAAGCAAGAGTGGGTTCTCTGCGAGGGGGCAGCGGATGGTGGAATTCCTAATAGGAGGTAATTGAAAATGAGCACTTGGAAGCCGTTTCCTGGTGTCTTCCTCGTGGCTGTTGAAGGGCTGCTGTTAGAAATTCATTGGTAGGCGTACAGGAAAGTAAAAACAATAAACCCACTCTAGAAAAATGGTTGGTGCAGTATATTATTGTACAAATCATGACTCTGTTGATTGCTATCATCTACAAGGGCTGGAATTTATGGCATCAGGTGGAGCAAAGAAAATGCAAGTGAGGATGCATAAGCTGATCACCTCGGAGTCAGTATAACCCTAAATAGGGATGTAACGATTAATCCTAAGGCAGTTAAAAATCGATTCATAGGTATCACGGTTGATATCAATTTTCTGAAAACTGAATCGCAGTACTTTTTTTAACCAGCAGAGTGTAGGCGGCGGGCGGAGTCTGCTAATACTTTCTTTCTGGCAGCCTTCTACTCTTAAATATGTTAATAAATGATTCATTTCCCCTTTAGCGCCGAAAGAATATCTGCAATATTACTTGAAAATCTGTAAAAGTCACGTTTTTCTATTAGCTCTGTCTGCTAGCATAGCTTCTCTTCTTCACTGCAAGATATCTGAATGCCAACCGACCACTGTTACCAGCGCCCTCTGCTGGTCCAAACAAATATGACGTAAATCAGTGCAATGACGGGTTTTTTTTAAAGTCCAATTGTTAGGCACAAAATTCATTTTCAGTTGCACTTTTAAAAGAAAAAGAACTATTATGCAGTTTTGCATTGTTTATTATAGAACCAGAATTTAAATTAATAGGCTTCATTTTCATTTGTATTATTCCTTTATTTATTTCATTCAAGATTTATTCTTAGTTAAATTGCATTGTTTTGAATAGTTTATCAAGGAATTCTTTTGACAATGAAAAATAAAAGGAAAATAGTAAAGCATTTTCTAGTTTTTTTTCCCCAAAAAAAAATTTGTCTCCAGTCCCATTTTGTAAAATAAATCGTGAGAGAATCGTAGAGTACCAATCTTACCAGTTTTGATAAGCATTAAGTTTAAACACAACTAAAAGCTCTATCGGCGCGCTTCAGTCAATCAGTCAAAATATCTTGTTCCGGCAAACAGAGGCTGAGCTGCTGGCGCTAAGCACCGGGATAATGATCAGATTAAAGGCTTTAACTGCTGAGAGTTGGACAGATGCCAGGTGATGGGAGCAATTTGCCGGCCAATCAACACGATAAGAAGGAGGGACGAGTGCCATTGGCTGCCTGTACATGTGGAGACTGGAAATAGTGTGTGTGTGTGTGTGTGTGTGTGTGTGTGTGTGTGTGTGGGGGGGGGGGGGGGGGGGGGGGGGGGGGGGAGCTAGAGAATAAGTTGGAAGCGTCCCAACTGCAAAGCAGCTGGGGATTCAACAGTTCCTATTATAAAAAAATTCCATTACAACCCTCCACAGCATCACCACCAGCAGTCCTTTTGTCTTCCCCTGCGGCCTCGGTCCACTTCTAATCAAGGCCTTTCTAAAGGCTTCCTGCTGAGGAATATTTCTGTTTGGATTCACACACTAGTGCAACAAAGACAAGAGCCTCAACTGTTACATTTCAAAATGTCCCAAACTCTGCATCGGGGTGTACTCGTTTTTTGTTTCCTTAATTTAATGTAATGACTGATATACTGAATGTCGCAAAACCATGTTGAAAATGCCTTATTTAGAAGTAGACTATGCTCACCAAATTTTGCGAGATTGAATGCGACAGATTGGTCTCACAAGATTTCATAAAACAAGATGTGCACTACATTTGATATCTCCGTGTGTTTATTTCTTCCAAACACTTTCCTGTTTATTAACTTCATCTCCCCTGTTTTTGCCAAACTCTACTTGCTCTCTGTCCATTTTAAGATTTTCCTTTTTGTTTTCTAGTCAAACCCAAGAGCTTTGAGGTCTGCTGATCAGTTTTGTCTTCCTAAAACCAGGTTAAAAACTAGGGGTGACAGTGCCTTTCCAGTGGTAGCTTAAGCTCCCCTCTCACGTCAAAGAGAGACGTTATATGAACTCTGTCTGTTTTTCGTCTTTTTTTTCTGTGATCTATTGTTCTCAGCCCCTGATTTAAACTAATATTTATTTATTGTTTTACAACTTTGTATGCAGCACTTTGGTGAACCCCTTTAAAATGTGCAATATAAATTAAAGGGGCAGTATTATGAAAAATTAGCTTTCTAATGGTTTTGCTACAGTGATATACATTCCTTTAGCCTCATTCAGAGAAAAAGTTCTGTTTCCTCCCTTCCTTGTTATTCCACATTTTGTAAAAAAAAAAAAAAAAAATCAGCTCCAAACGGGCGAGTTGGATTTTTCTCGCCATGTGATGTCACATTGCGGAAACTCCTCCTCCGGACAACTCTGGCTCCTCCTCCCCTATATTCCAGTTTATTAAATAAAAATAAATATCACAGACCTGATTTGCTGTTTTTGATATTTGAACATTTTTTAAATACATTTCTGAGAGTAAAATATCTTCAAAGGTTTTTATGGCAGATTTTCGATAAAAAACATTTGACTCCAATAAAGACAACTTCCTTTAATAAACAGACAAAACAAACTAAACTAATGTTAGTATTAAATACTAAAATCCGAAATTAAAATTAGACTTGACAAATATACTAGAAAAATATCTTAATTTCAAAGAGAATGTAATGGATGGACCTGTATTGCATTTTTCCATGTCGGGGACATTTGATCCAATTGTCTTTTCTACATCAAAACCTAAAATACAGTGAACGTTGTCTACCTACAGTTCCAGTGGGAACCAAATCAAATCTCCCAGTAAACTCACAGCAGCGATCGTGGACATGTTTTTGTCAGTGAAGGAAAGCGAGTGGGCCGGCACGCTAATCATCGATTGGATGATTAAGGCAGATGAGCAGGGCATTTTCCTCCAGTGAAGGATCTGATTGTCCGTCTCCACCCGCTCAGTGTCCAGGGATCACGCCAGCGGCAGAGGCTCAGAATCAATACACTCAATCACAGCGGAGAGGGGCAGCGTCCATCACACTGTGCCAGACTATTAGAGCCAAGTAGACAGACACTAAATAACTCCATGCTTCTCTGGTCCCACCTCACACCACGGGGGAAAGCGATGAACTAGGTGGTTTGTCACCTGCAAAGTAAGTGCACTCTTGCCAAGGTCTTTGTGAACACTAGTTTGGTGTTGAGTGAAATTTTCTAATGTAGTCAGCACAACCTTGGACAACCTTGGACAAGTCCAGTTTGGGTCTCGAGAAAGTCTGAAAACTAGTGTAAAAAAGTTCATACCCCTCAAAACCAAGGGGAAAACTCTTGAGGAAGTGTGGGAAAACTACTTGACAACAAGTCCAGTAACAAAAAAGTTTTCAAAATCCAAAACTACATTAAAACTGTCCTTACTCAGGCCGGGAACTTAACAATACCCATCACAAAAATTTAGCGAGCCGAGTCAAAAACTTGCTTTCTTTTGACAAAGTCAGCAAGTCACAACAAGGATCTTGAAAACAAGATAAAAAGATAGTTATTTATTTACTCACCGTTCATGAGACTGTTTACTGCTCGACTTCCGCGCATGCCTCTGTGGAACCAAACAGTAATTTGGTCTATTCTTTCAATCTCCAAGTCGTCGTCTTCTTCATTTCCGGCAGAGTAGACGCCTCTCCAAGCTGTCGAGAATGCATAACAGCGTCATTTAACGTCACATCCGCAGGACTGCACGAGAAATTCGGGCACCTACAAAATGCATCACAGTCTGTTCAAGGCTCATTTTTTTTTGAGCACTTAATCACGCATTAGCATTAAAAGACTATGTATTTATTTTCACAAGTTGTTCTCAATGCTCCTTTAAATAAAAAAAATAACACTATACACTCTGTTAGATGCTTTACAGGCCAACGTTTATGATGGACCATTATAATCAAATACAAAATAGACATTTTGAAAGATATTACATGGCATATTTTCAAAATAAAATCCCAAAAAAGCTAAACATTTAGACGAGGGTTGACCTTGACTTCGTGATGAATGAATACAATATTAGAAGGAGAGAGTTTTTGGTGTGGTCCTTTGATGGTTGCATTTTCTTTGTTGTGTTGTGCAAGAATTCACGTAAACATCTTTACTCTCACTGTGAAAACAAGGCCTTCACCCTGAGAGAAACACTCGTTAACAGAGAAGGAAAGGAGGAGAATGTGAGGACGACACGTCTCCGACAGCTGTGTCCCTGACAGACAATGGATGGCCCGGGTCCATCTGGATGCAACAGCCCTGGACCAACATGATGTATACGTCTTCACCAGCCAATGGGTGCTATCAATCCCGCCTTCGCCATTGGTGACTGGAGGTGACAGCTAGCTGAAGAGCATGGCCTCTAACTATCTATTCAGAGAAGCACCACCTGGGATGTGAAGAAGACGAGAGGTACTTTGGGTACTGAGGGCCGATGAACGCTTGAATGTCACGTCGTTTAGATGCACACACCCACACAAGCATAGATCGCTGTGAATACACATTCAAAACTGATATAGGTAAAGCTAGCATTTGCTGAAATTGGAGGTTTTTGCTTCTTCTACCAAGAAGTTAATCAGGAAAATTAAAACTTGAAAACCTCAAATTTTTCATTTCGATATGAAAGGGTTGCCAAGAAATTAAACAGGAACACAACCTGTTTGAGCTCTTTCAATGTATGCCAATACCTTGAGCTGCCAATAGTTTTTTGCTACATTTGTAAAATATTGATATGATACAAAAGAAAAATTTAAAATATATAAATGAAGTGGAGTTGAAAAACTGTGGTATTCAGATCTTACAGTAGTTGGTAGGCCTAAAGGTGCATTCACACCCAAAGCGACTTCAGCGACCATCGTTGCTTAAATCGCCCGTAATGGATCGCTTGAACATTGTTGCACTTTTTGTTCGCTTCATCAGTAACCAGTGACATGGCGACCAGGGAAGTTCAAAATTTTCAACTTTGAGCAACTTCAAGTGACTCAGAGCACACGAATGAGTCGCTGGAATTGCATGAGTCGCGTCGGTTGAAGGGAGGTCGCTTGACGTTGCGTTATTTACATGGATTTTGAATTGAATCTAGTCACCAGAGTTGTTGAAGTCACGTTCGGTGTGAACGCACCTTTAGTGTGAGTAAGGGTTGACTATTATCACAGTTCAAACAAGTATTCAAAACTTAGTTAAAATACAGCCAGTCTTTTAATATTGCATTTGATCTGCTAATAACATATAATAAAAAACACATTAACTTGCGGTAGCTTGGTTTGTTGTTCTTATTTTGATCAATTGAAATAATTAAATTAAATAAAGTCAGAGGTACAGCTAATTTTTTCCAAAAAGCTGCTTCGGTCAATAAACAAGCACAGACTGTTTCAAGTCTCATGATGTCTGCAAAAAAAGACCACGCTATTGTTCCCGCTAGCATAGCATAGCATAGCATAGCATAGCATAGCATAGCATAGCATAGCATAGCATAGCATAGCATACTTAAACCCTAAAGCTAGCTTAGCTTCAGCAGCTGCAAAAGAAATGAAGGATTTTGTTGTTGTACGATATAAAAAATAAATTAAAAAAACATGCACCTGGTGCATTTATTGTTAAAAGAATTTCACATGCTTCCATTTTAAACCAGAGTGAAAACTTTGCGCTGGCTGGCTCACATCGGGATGCTATATTAGCATTAACTGAAGAAGTCAGTGTTCATTCTGATGGGAAAAAAAAAATAGTACAAAAGTTGGAGAAATTTACATTCAGTAATTTTGATTAATTTTCTCACAAGTATCAGCGATGCTATTTAGTATTTGCTTCAAATGTATGCGTTGATTTTTCCACTTGTGTAATAATAAACAAGCTTTGTAGCAATCGTGAGCGACTGTGTTAAACTATGAAATGTCTTTTGGGCTACAAATACCCAAGAACTAAAAATCTTGGGACGTTTTATTGTTAATTTTAGTCTAAACATAACAGAAAGTCTTAATGTACCTGGCCTGTTGAATGAACTCTGTTTTTAAGTGGAGTGTTTACAGCGTTTCTTTCTAATCTTCCTAAAGAAAGAAAAATCAAATAAAATCAGAAGCAACCTTGTCAGCCGAGCAGCAGAGAGGCAAAAGAGGAATTGGATGAACGGCCTTGCTACGGCACTATTCTGAATACGTTAACAGCACTGCTTCCCTTGAACTGTCACAACTTGAAAATCTGAGGCGTTAAGAGCTTCACATGCAGGCAGCTATGAATATCTGTCGTTTCCATACACTTGGCCACGGAGGCTCTTAAAAGGCACTTGTTGTAACACATGACCAATTTCCTGGCAGCGAGTGCAGGGGAGTATTAACATCTCCTCAGTCTGGTTTGGCTTTAATGTGCTGGAGATGTTATTAGAGCCATCATGGGCCCAAACGAATGGCCGGTGGAAGCACCACAGCAGGCGGGGGGGGGGGTGGAGAAAGAGGGGGCCGAAGCGTCGACCTTCGCCTTGTCAAGGACAAGGACACGCGCGCTCGTAAAAGGGGAGGTCCGACTGTTCCCACCAGCCGTAGCTGCTAATCTGAGCCTTGAAGTCAATCTTACACTACACCCAGTTAGCCAGATAGCATTGCAATGACTATATTATTTTTACTCATGCGACTGAATTTATTTCTGTAGTTTCTTTGCTTATTTCACCACAAGCCTAGTAAATAACAGCTATGCAGTATAACCAAGTGCACAATTCATTTACAGCAAAAAAAAACCATTATGTTTTTTTTTTTTGTTTTTTTTTTAAAGCAAAATAATGTCAGTCTGCTGACAATTAGTTAAAAGCATCATCTAATGCAGTGTTTCTCAAATGTGGGTACGTGTACACCTAGGGGTACGCGATGGCACTACAGGGGTACTTGAGAGAGAGAGAAATCAGTGTTTTTAACCTTGGGGTCAGGACCACACAATCTTAAACAACTGTTTTTCTGTATAGATTTAGATTTATAGTTCAACTAAAATGCAGTTAATATATATATATATATATATCTGAGCTCAAACATGATCAAAAACTAATTCTAGGAAAAAATATCTTTGGGGTCACCAAAAATTCTTGATATCAAACTAGGGTCACGATCCAAAAAGGTTGGGAACCACTGCAATAAATACAGTTTCTGTCCACTTATTTACAAAATGAGATTCTTTAAAATGTGTGTTATCACTTTCATCATTATGTTCTATAGTGGTTTTTGAATAGTTTTCTAGACACAAAATGTTGTAATCGGACAAAGGGGGTACTTGACACACAAACACTTGTGGAGCGCGCACCGCACACACAAACACTCGTGGTGCCGCACCGCACACACAAACACTCGTGGTGCGCGCACCGCACACACAAACACTCGTGGTGCGCGCACCGCTCACACAAACACTCGTGGTGCGCGCACCGCACACACAAACACTCGTGGAGCGCGCACCGCACGCACACAAACACTCGTGGAGCGCGCACCGCACACACAAACACTCGTGGAGCGTGCACCGCACGCACACAAACACTCGTGGAGCGCGCACCGCACACACAAACACTTGTGGCGCCGCACCGCACACACAAACACTCTGCAGGTGAAGCAAACGTCTCTGTGTCACGGTCAGGGACATAAATCTCATGACGCAACAAATCGATAATGAAATTCGTTGCCAATGCTTTTAATAGTTGTTGTTGCAGCCTTATTGCCAACTACCACTACTTCGGTGCTTTTGGTTAATAACGTCATGCTAGAACAAATAAATCTAGTCATTTGGTGGTTAGCAGTATTCCCAGATGCTAATTAGCATGTGGCGCTAATGTGCGTGGAGCTTTCTCTGATTTCTTGGCTGGTGTAAAAAATGGGCTTAATATCCCTGGCAAGCCATGTGATTAATTTAGCTGTCCCGCATTGTTGTGGGAAGCAACGTCTCCCTGTGACAAGAGGTGCTCTCATCTTTGAACAGTCGTCCTGCCTCCCCGTGCCTTTGAAGTATAATTATTTCACTTTAATTAGATACGAACCATGCTTAGTAAACACAAAAACACGCTCTCTTCAGATTAATAAGCCGGGGTAATGCGTTAGGCACGGCGACGTTGCTCTGAATGGGCTTTGGCTCGGCTCCAATTCGGGCATAATTCTAATTGTGCAGCGACTCCCAGCCTTGACGGAACTGACCAGCGACTCGCCCCATGTCCAACACTGAATTCTGCTTTTGTTTCACCACTAAACATCTTGTTCTTTGTTGTCTGCTATTAATAATACATCGGCCAAAATCTGTAAGTCAAATATGAAGGTGTTACAGATGAGGGACCTTGTATTAATTCCAACTTGGAAGCACCTAAGGACACATTTACATCCTTTGACTTCTACCAGATTTGGTTTTACTTGTAAATACAGAGATTATATCAGCATAAAAATAAATCTATTAAAAAAAAGATAAAACTTTAATAAAGTTTACAAGGAGAAGTAGACATTTTAAGGGGAACACAATTATGAAAAGTAGAGTTTTGAGTACGCTTGAATATTATTACCTTGCATTTATTTAACATGTTGATTTTTCATTAGCTTCTGTGAGGAAAATGTACTTCTGAATCAATTCGGGCCATTAGGAAACAGGAATTATGAGATGATTTGATCGTCCTTGTTTATTATGGCAACTTTTCTGAACTAATTACTTACTGGAGTTAGTGACGCACAAAGCATGAGCCAAAACATAGATGGCAGTGAAATAAACTGAACAATTGGAGAACATGCACTCTTTACTTCCCTGAAACAGTCCATTATATGGCGTAATTCCTTTATTACAAGGATTAACTGGTTATACCTGCATGTATTGCAAAAAGGCTTGGTTTTACCATCTAATCATTGACTTTAGTGGCTACATTCAGAGCTGGCCCTCAGCAATTTGGCGCCCTCGGCAAGATTTTAGGCTTAAAGAAGACCTTGAGTGGTGCATTCTGGGATCACATAAAAGACAAACAAACAAACAAAAAAAATTCAACCATGAAGCCAGACATGGCAAACTGGTGGCCCCGGGGGCCACAAGCGGCCCTAAAACTAATGTTGTGCGGCCCAAATCCACAAAATGATTCCAAAAATATACGTTTTAAGAAGAAAAATAACACAAAAATGACCCCCAAAACACACAGAACAGCAGAAAAAAAAAAATCAATGAAATGACAACAGAAAGGCAGAAAACACACAAAATATAGAAATTGACTCCAAAACACAAAATGCACAAACCCCGAACCACCCCCCCAAAAAAAAAAAAAAAAAAAACTATCAACAAATATCTCGTGGAGACAACAAACGGGAGAAATAGTCGACCAATCATATCCTCATTAAACGCCCGAGGGAAAACTTTAAATAGCAAAATGATTTTCTTTGGTCTTTGCTTTGTAGCGTCGTCCCTTTTATCCAATCAATTTGCTGAATTTAAACAGTGCGTTGGTTCGTATCAAACAAATCTCTAGATGAATTTAGATTACAAGAACAACCTTTTCTCCAACACATTCAATTAGAGCATCAAACTGAAATCATAAAATGCTTTAATATTTACTTTATGGTTTCAGCTGCCATTTGGATGGAGGGAGTGGGGGATGGGGAGGATGTGTCGAAGTGTGTGTGTGTGTGTGTGCGCGTAGGAGGGGGGGGGGGGGGGTGGGTTCACTCTCCCAGCAACTAATTACTTAAGCAGTTGTCAAAGGTTTGAAGCTCGCTCTTGAATTCCAATGAACACAGTCCGCGGACAGCGGTGGTTTTGCATATATTATGAATATTTCAGCTTCTCCTGGTAACCTTGGTGTCGTTTGGCAGATCGGGGCTGGCAGAGCGCCATTTAAAAGCCTCTCTGTTGCAGAAGGGAGGAGACGGGGTATTAGGCTTTATCTATACTTGACATTTCCAAGCATTTGTAATTAATTCATATAGAAAAATCTTCCCCTGCTTTTCACTGAAGGTAAACCAAAGCCCTGGAGGTAAATATGCAATGTAGTAAACGTCTAATGCACGATCACAATATATACTGTATATATGTGGTAAAGTTCATATAGACACGCTGTTAAAGACTCGAGGTGGGATTTTTTTCAAGATAAAAATATCTGATTAAAGCAGGGACGTTTGAGTTTATGAGTGGGATTAAAGATGCACAGACAGATGGAGGAATCCAGTGTGTGTGTGTGTGTGTGTGTGTGTGTGTGTGTGTGTGTGTGTGTGTGTCAATGCTCCTGGCAGGCGGCCGGATGCACAGGTGTGTGTTGGTCTTCGTCAACTCTCATATCCATTTGGATGAAGTTTGTGTCCCCTTAATAAAGCCACCAATAAACATCTACATTCACCTCCTATCCAATAAGCAGCTGTTCTCTCCAACTGTTCACCCCCACCTGTAACCGTAACACAGGTCATCCAATGGGCGACATTATTGTTGAGGTCTGAAGTAAGGCTGCAACAACGGATCGATAAAAACCATAAAAAAAAAAAAAATCAACAATTAAAAGCGTCGGCAACAAATTTCATTAACGATTCGTTGCGACGTGCAAATTTATGGTCACTGACCGCGACGCGGAGACGTTTGCATCACCTGCAGCACGAGAGTTTGTGCGTGCGCACTGCATGCTTGTGTGTGCGCACTACGAGTGTTTGTGTGCGCGCAAGTGTTTGTGTGTGTGACTTGCGTGCACGCGCGTTTGTGCGCGAGAGACACTTTTATTTCAGGTTAATCAACTTAAGCAGGGTTTAAATGTGCTTTATACTAGAGATAAACTGTGTAAAAAAATAAAATAAAAAATCTGATTCATCGATCAATCGATTAAGTTTTTGACCGATTAATCAATTATGAAAAAAAATTGTTAGCTGCAGCTCTAATCTGAAGTGGAATTACTTCAACTAACCTGTTTATAACAGCAGCACAAAGACTATTGTTAACATTTTAACACAACAAATGTGATTAAAACAAATGGTTTCTTAGAACGGCCACAAAGTCTTAGTATAATTACTGTTGCTAGCTTCAGTTCTTTCACTGTTTATTCAAATTAGGGTCGTATATTTCAGATGTTTATGGAGACATTATTAGCCACACACAGACACAGAGAGAGAGAGCAAACTCTTGAGCAGAAAAAGTCACTATTGGATGTCCACAAAGACACTAGATCAGACATGGGCAACTGGCCATATGCCAGGCCCTCAGTCTAATTTTGTGGGGCTCTCAAGATAAACACATAAAATGACTCTGAAATACACAAGATGACAGAAAAAAATACACAAAATACCACCAAAATCACACATTATGACATCCAAAATACGCAAAAATACTCTAAAAACACAATATGAAAACAAAAAAACTAAAATGATTCACAAAACAAACAAGATGATTACAAGAATACACGAAATGGCAAACACACAAATTGAAAACGAAAAAGACAATAAAATGATACAAAATGATTCCAAAAACACACAAAGTGACAAAAATAAATCTCAAAATGAATCCAGAAACACAAAAAAAAAATGAAGCACAAACAAAATTAGGGAAACAAAAAAAACACAAAACGACAGAAAAAAAAAATGCAGAAAAATACATCGATTGCTAATAAAAAGTATTCAATGATCTCAAAATGAATCCAAAAACACACAAAAAAAAAGCACAAACAAAATTAGGGAGAAATACACAAAACAACAACAAAAACACAAAAAATTACTCAAAAAAAAAAAAACAACAGGCACAATGAGAAAAATATACAAAATGACAGAAAAAAAAAACTGCATAAAAATACACAGAACACGAATAAAAATAAAAAAACACACAAAATTACATAAATATATATTACAAAATGAATCCAAAAATCACAGAACAAGAACAAGCTCATACAGAATGAGAGAATATACAAAATGACAGCTGAAATGCACTAAATGACTCCAAAAAACAACAAAAAATTTGAAAAAACTAAAACAAAACAACAACAAAATAAAACTCCTGTCTTTTTTGCATGTTAAAGCTCAGATTGGTCTAAATCACACTAAATAACAGTCTAAACAAGTTAAAAAAATAAATAAACAACTGAAGTGCCCTTCAAATGTTGCTTTTCTAACTTTTAAAAACGATCATATGATGTCAATGTGTGAGTCCATTGAGCTCTGAACAACACAGAAACGGACAAAAAAAAAAAAGAAAAAGAAAGTGTACTAACCTGTATTACTTGCTTGTAATTATAAACGTAAGATTTTTTCATTTTTTTTTTTTCATTTTCTTTTAAAACTTCTCAGATTTCATACATGGTGAATAATAGGGAGAGATAAGTGCTGGGTATTGATTGCCTTATATCATTGCTTTTAGTACTTTAACGTTTTAATAAAGAAATGAAGTCGTTCAAGGCTGAGCTGATTGAATGTTCCAACACTACTTAAACAGGTTCGAAAAAATACGACAAAGTGAAACTATGGAGGCAGTATTATCAAAGATGTCGGTGCAGGGGCGGGAAACAGAAGGATAATAACTATTGTGTCGATTAAAGAGCGAAGGCCACAAAATAAATGCATTTACTTTGTCTATTCATGGCGTGTTCTGTGCGTTCCGTAGCTCATGCTTTGCGCTGTCTCTTTACAGGAGGTGATGTCAATCTGCTGAGATGATTACACAAGTGTAAAGACTTCAATCTGCCACTCTAAAGCTGAATCCGTCCTTGCCTTTGTGTCCGTCTTTCTAAAGGCCTGAGTGAGGGAGGGGCGCGGCGGGGGCTGGAGACCGGAGCCAGTGTGCTTGTCCGAGAGGTTGCCAGCTGGGATTAGGGGGAATGTGAATCAGTGCTGCGTACACATGAACACATCCAGAATCACCTCCACCCCTGTGTGTGTTCTCTTTTCACAACTGTCCCCACCTTAGTCTCGCTGCCTCCCACCGTTCCTCCCATGTTCCAGCCCCTGGCTTTAGCACTTCCTTGTTTAGTTCCCCCTTCAGTTCAGTGAGTGGCAGGAATGGCCACGGTTACATCATGTTTATTCATTCAGAATTAGTTATTCTGGATGAAAGTATTCTGAATTAAAGTGTTCTGCTTCGTGTTTACATGGAAATAGTGATTCCGAATTGAGGTTTACATGGAAAACAGGGTTTATTTGGCTTTATTCAATTCCGCTTTAAGTCTGGGGGTTGGGAAGGCTCGGATTGGACATGGGGAGAACTAGACGTATCGCATCTATCTGGAAAAAAGACAACAAAGCTTTCATTGTCGGCTGTAACACAGAAGACCACACATGAGAACTGTGTTCACCTTTATTTTGATTGTAGTTTTGAAGCACCAGCACACTTTGGTCCTCGGAGCAGGATAAGGAGATCGGAACTAATCACTGGTAAATAAAGCCCAGTAAAACTCCAGACAACAGTATCCAGAGATAAATATTTTCTGGTAAAGATAGTAGCTCTAGCAACCGGTACAATGATAAACGTGGTGATAACACAGCCTGTGAATGCAGTAAGGGGACGCATTTATTCCATCTCCGGGTTTTAGTGTGAACCGTCCGATGAATCCTGTTCCGTTTGCCGATGTCCGTGTGTGCGTAATAAGTCTGTGTGTCTGTGTGTAAGTCTGCATGTTTATGCTTCCGTCCATCCACTCTTTTCATTATATCCATGTTAAATCCTCTTTAAAATGACCATGTAAACACTTAATTCCTAATGCAAATTTAATTCCGAATTAAACTTAAATCCGAAATAGGAGGCTGGTTTATTCTGATTTGAATTCGATAATTTTGAATTCCACTTTAAGTTAATTGTGGTTGTTCTGCAATGTCGTTACGTGTACCCCTAGGGGTACGTAATGGCACTATAGGGGGTACTAGAGAGAGAGAGAGAGAGTTGTCAGTGTTGGTTCACCCCAGGGCGTGATATAACCGGAAATGATAAAACTATAGAAATAAATCTATTCAGGAGCTACTAAATCTGTGTTTTTCAACCTTGGTGACCCTATGTGGGGTCACCTGGAGTTTAATTGGGGTCGCCTGAAATTTCTGAATAAATAAAATATGTTTTTGAAATTTTGTTCTTTTTTTTTTTAATTAAAACAACACACAATCTTAAACAACTGTATTTCTATACTTTCACTAATTCTTTGGAGTTGCCAGAAATTCTTGAAAATGGGGTTGAAATTCAAAAAAGTTTTTATTAAGTCAGTGGCTCTTAATGTCTTAATTTTAATTATTCCCCCAGAATACATTAAAAAGAGGAAACATTTTAATCCCTTTTTACCTTTTTCTTTAGCCGTTTTGCAACTTCCTTTGTCCCATTTTTGCCCCTTTTCCAAAAATTGTGATGCTTGTTTGTATTTTTTGCCAATAAATATTCCTTTTTCCCAAATTTTGTCAGTTTTTTCAAGTTCCTTTTGACGCTTTAACCAATTTTTGCCACTTTTCATCCAAATAAACAATAAATAACATGTGTTTCCCTTTTTCCTTTCATTTTGCCTCTATTTTGCCACTATTCACTATTGTTTGTCACATTTTTGCTCATTTAAGTCACCTTTTACCATTACATACCACCTGTTTCCTATTCTTTTGTACATTTTTTTGCCACTCAACTGTTTTTGGCCCATTTTTAGTCACTTTTCACTCTTTTTTGCCATGTTTTTACCACCCGTTTCTCATTTTTTGTCACTTTTCACTCTTTTTTGCCATGTTTTTACCACCCGTTTCTCATTTTTTGTCACTTTTCACTCTTTTTTGCCATGTTTTTACCACCCGTTTCTCATTTTTTTGTCACTTTTCACTCTTTTTTGCCATGTTTTTACCACCCGTTTCTCATTTTTTGTCACTTTTCACTCTTTTTTGCCATGTTTTTACCACCCGTTTCTCATTTTTTGTCACTTTTCATTCTTTTTTGCCATGTTTTTACCACCCGTTTCTCATTTTTAGTCAATTTTCACTCTTTTTTGCCATGTTTTTACCACCCGTTTCTCATTTTTTTGTCACTTTTCACTCTTTTTTGCCATGTTTTTACCACCCGTTTCTCATTTTTAGTCACTTTTCACTGTTTTTTGCCATGTTTTTACCACCCGTTTCTCATTTTTTGTCACTTTTCACTCTTTTTTGCCATGTTTTTACCACCCGTTTCTCATTTTTTGTCACTTTTCACTCTTTTTTGCCATGTTTTTACCGCCCGTTTCTCATTTTTTTTGTCACTTTTCACTCTTTTTTGCCATGTTTTTACCACCCGTTTCTCATTTTTAGTCACTTTTCACTCTTTTTTGCCATGTTTTTACCACCCGTTTCTCATTTTTTGTCACTTTTCACTCTTTTTTTGCCATGTTTTTACCACCCGTTTCTCATTTTTTGTCACTTTTCACTCTTTTTTGCCATGTTTTTACCACCCGTTTCTCATTTTTAGTCACTTTTCACTCTTTTTTGCCATGTTTTTACCACCCGTTTCTCATTTTTTGTCACTTTACTCATCACATTGCCTCCGCTGCCTCTCACAAAGGTTTTTGTGTAATCATTTGAAATCTATGAATAAGAGTGAAGACAGTCGTATTGTGCCTCCAGAGAAAGGCTAAA
Source organism: Gouania willdenowi (assembly GCF_900634775.1). Classification (NCBI taxonomy): domain Eukaryota; kingdom Metazoa; phylum Chordata; class Actinopteri; order Blenniiformes; family Gobiesocidae; genus Gouania; species Gouania willdenowi. The sequence continues at coordinate 9,335,184 of NC_041045.1, forward strand.
TTGAGTATAAATGTGCATAAAAGCAGCTGAGCAGTACCTTGGCTCACCTCTAAAACAGCTGAAAAAATAAATTAAAAAAACTTTGCCTCACGGCCTTTGTGTCTCTTTTGATTATTAATCCGTTCATGTAAAAAAAAAAAACAAACGGAGGCTGAAAAATCTTATCTCCTATCTGTCATCTCTCTTTTTTTGCTAGCGGAGGCCGGTGTTTGCTTCCATGTGTATAGAAAGCTGTGGCGCTCCATGAGAAGGCCAGCGCTCAGTCTTCAGGGTGCCATCCTGTGGCGACATCAGAAGAAATGTCAAAGATTCTGAAGGCTTGGTTAAATACGACTGGATTTCTTTGCCTTAAACCTTCAATGACATTTTTGGCTGCTGGAAAGGTCAGCATGCAGCTCCTGTGAAATGCTAGCTCTTTTGGCTTGAACTTCAATGCAGGATAATAAATCCCTCTCTGTATTTCTCCCCTTTTATACTCACAGCGACACAATAGCACGTCAACAAGTGGAGGAATGGGAGAGATGAGGTGAGCTACATGTTGTATGAAGCTGCACGTCAACGTTTATCACTATAGTGGCTGCAAAACTGGTGAACATCCATGTTAGCGTTTAGACTACTGATCAACATGATCTCTAAATCAGGTTTGTTTCTATTTTTCTGTCATTTCCTGTGTTTCGGGAATTGTTGTTTTTTTTTTTTGCTTCATTTTGTAGGATTTTTTGTTACACTTAATTGAATTTTGAACATTTGGGTTTTTTTTCTTGTTCTTTTGTTTTCTGAATCATTTTATACGTATTTGGAGTGATTATGTGCGTCATCGCCATTGTTTGAAGGTTTGTGACATCATTTTTGCATATTTTTGTACAGATTTTTAAAAACTTTTCATCATTTCGGTATGTTTTTCTGTGTTTTTGAAGTATGTGCGTGTATTTTATGTCATTTTTGTGTTTTGGGAGTCATGTCGTGTGTGGGTTTCATTCGTTTTATTTTTTTGTGTGTTTTTGAGTCATTTTGTTTACTTTTTGTCATTTTGCGTGTTTTTCTTGTCCTTTCCTTTTTTATGAAGAGTCATTTTATGCATTTTTGCGGTTTTATTGATTTGTTGAGTGGTTTTGTGTAGATGATTTTTTTTTTTTTACATTTTATGGACTTTGTCATTTCTGTTGTTTTTTGTTATGGGTCGCGGGGGTCTGTCGGTGCCAATCTCCGGCTCTCATAGGGCGCTGGGCGGGGGTACACCCTGGACAGGGCGCCAGTCCATCACAGGGCAACACAGACATAGACAACCATTCACTCTCTCATTCACTCCTATGGGCAATTTAGAGACTCCAATCAACCTTACAGTCATGTTTTTGGATTGTGGGAGGAAGCCGGAGTACCCGGAGGAAACCCACGCAGCACGGGGAGAACACGCAAACTCCACACAGAAAGGACCCAAGTCCACCCCAGGGCTTGAACCCAGGACCTTCTTGCTGTGGGGCGGACGTGCTAACCACTAATCCACTGTGCGCCCTATTTGTTGTTATTTGTTGTCATTTATTGTATTTTTGTTGTCATTTTTACACTTTAAGCCATAGTTGGTTGTCATTAATTCCTATGATCCGTGATGAATGTACAGCTAATTCCTTGATGAATAACTGTCATAATCTGACAAAAGTATCAAAGTGGACATAAATAGCATTAGGAATCAGATCACTTTCTTAGACTTGGGTTACAGCCCCAGAAGCATGCAAAGCTGATTATTTCCTGCTACATTTTGGGAGTATTCATCCAATTTCTGGCCATTTTTGTAAATCTTTAACGGTTATGAAGCAGGAAATGATTGACTGCATCTTGCAATGCTGACCCGTTCATCCCCATGACAACCCAGCAGAGACCTTGCGAGAAGGAACTTATTTACCTTCCACTTCTGCCTGAATCAACAAGGCTAAGGACTTGAGTCGCTGTGAATTCCACAGAATGTAATTACAATATTGATCATACAGCCGAGTATTGGTTTGCAGTCATTTTCCATCAGTCGCACTATCCCACTGAGTCAGTCTTGCAGGAAAAGGACATTCCGTCGCTGCGGGTTTGGTTATTGATATAAAGTGATCAGTTGTTCACCTGTCCAGGTTTTACCAAATAAGGACGCGGCGCCCGACCAGAGCGACGCACAATTATAAACGTATAAACGATGCCACACAAAGACGGTTTGTGGAGATGGAGAATGTGATGAAAAGCATCGAACAGGAATTAAATCATGTTTTCCACACCATAGCTTCAGAAAATGGTGCTTGAGACACTGGAGGGGCCCCAGCGGTGGATTCCAATCTGCCGTCTGAAATTGGAAATGAACAGCGGCGCCGACTCCACTCTGACAGCCTCTTGTCAATAAAAGTCAGTTTCCCTCCATTGCTTCCCATCGCTTGACCACAAAGGGACTTTTGTCAGCATATAGAGGGAGCGCCGGGTGGCTAACATTGTGTTAATGTGCAGAAAATGATGATTGCATTTCGGGGGCGGGGAGATTTAACGATTAATCACAGCTGAGGGTTAGCAAGAAGAAAACACCGTCTTTAAAGGCTCCATAAGTGCCATATTATTATACTTTCCGCATTCTCACACCGGCTCCCCGGAGCACAGGAGATCATATAATATGATTTATGGCTGTGGAGTGAATTATGGAAACACTGACCTTCCCTTTACATCCCATCAAACTGATAACTGGCCAGTAAGTTGCTGTTACGACAGGAAGGAGGGAGGGAAACAACACGCCGTCATGGCTGTTCACATGTTCCAACGCAAACGAGACAAGATTAGGTGGTTTCATTATGAACCAAACCTCCTGACACCAGTTGGTAAAAGATATATTAGAAGCAATGGTGGAAGTAGAACTTCACATCACCGTTTCAACCATACTTTGATGAGTCGACTAAATTCATGACTAAAAATCACTATAATTGTGATGATGCTAAATAAGCTAACCGCAAAAATCTATTCTAAGGGAAGTTAGACCAACTAATATTAGTTAAATAATATGAGTGAAATTAATAATGAAATGATTTATTCGTCCTTTATGGCTTAAAAATGTTTTTTGGCTGTTTTGGACAAAAACAATCATTTTCTGCTCTGCTGCTGATTCATTAGAGGAGTTGTGGCCTGATGTTATGGATTTAAAAGTTTGTAAATATTTAGTATTTGTGGGATTTTGTGTTTTCTGGAATTTTATTGACCTTTGTGGCTAAATTAGTGGTGGTTTGGCGCTGTCCGGATGCCCCGATTATCCGTGCCTCTTTAACGCTGCTTCATCATTCTTTAATTAATCATTTAGGTTCATTTATTGATTGTGTTCGCGTAATATTATTGGCCCATTTAGTTATCAAAAAGCGCTTTTAAAAAAACGTTTTAGTCCGTGATATGATTGTCTCTCTCTTACTGCCGGAACTAGGCTCGCAAAGAAAGAATAATGTGTTTCACTTTAGACTCTCGCACAGATGCTGCAGCGGAGCGTCTTGTTCCGATGGCATCATGCGTTCCGTGTTAGCTAATAATGGTTAGTGTTCAACCTTCACTTACCAATTTGGCCCACAGGACAATATTGCGCAAAGTTTAGAGACTGGTTTCAGGACCGCGGGCCATGAGTTTCACATTACAGCCATAGGGGGCGCAGTGGTAAACCCTTAAGCTCTTCAGGGGTGCTTAAGGGTTTAATGGTCTTGCTAGAACAGGGGTGTCAAACTCATATTAGTTCGGGGAACAGTGGGCCACAGATTTTAGGTTGGAAAAAGAGCAAAAATTCAACATTAATGTGCCTTGGTTTGCACGTCCACGTATAAATAATACATAAGTGATAAAGTATGTGAGTATATCAGTCCCTGCAGGAACTAAATTTAAATTAACTTGATATTAGGAATTTGAGGACATTTCATGGAACAATTTGAGGAAAAAATTGCCAGATTTTGGAAAAACTGATTGTTCTTCCAACAATTTGAGATTAAATATGACTGGAAAACTGAGCTCTGCAAATATAGTGGAGTTGAATTGATTTTTTGTATTTGGAAGGGCTGAGATATCCATGACTGAATCAGTTGGTCATTTACAAAATGTTTCATGTTTTTTCTATCATTTTTACTTTCTCGAGCGGGCCTAATTTGATGCTCTAAAGGGCCAGATTTGGCCCCCGGGCCATGTGTTTGACACGTGTGTGCTAGAAGAACAATAGCGGCAGCTGATCAATTTACTTTTCAGTGGATTCAAAATGTGTCTTATACCATTTTTTTTTTTTTTATAAGTAATGAAATTTGTTTCGACTATCGATATGAATATTGTGAATTTTGTGAACTTATGTCGTCCTTTTGTGTATTTTTTTTGTAAAATGTATGTTTTCTTGGAGTCATATCGTGTATTACTGTAGTCATAGTGTTTTTTTAAAGTCATTTTTGTGTAATTCAATTGCCGTTTTGCTTGTTTTTGAATCCTGTAGATTTGCAGTCATTTTTGGTGTTTTTCTTGTCTTTTTATGTACTTTTGTTGTAATTTTCTGTAGTTTTGTAAGTTTTCTTGAGTCTTTTTGTGTATTTTTGTTGCCGTTTTGTGTTATTTGGAGTAATTTTGTGTATTACTGCTGACTTTTTTTTATTTTTGTCGAGTTTTGTGTGTTTTTAGTGTATATTCCCTGTACTTTCATGCAATGTTGTAATTCTTAATTCTTTTTAATGTATTCTTGCTTTTGTTTTGCATTTTCTGTCATTCTGTGTATTTGAATGTGTTTTGTTGTTTTGATTGATTTTATGAATTTCTATTGTCCTTTGGTGTATTTTTACTGTAAAATGTATGTTTTTTGCAGTCATATTGTGTATTTAGTTGTGTAGTCATTGATTTTTTTTGGAGTAATTTTTGTGTGTTTCTGTTGTTGTTTTGCTTGTTTGTTAATACTGAGGGTTTGTTGAGTACATTTTTGTGTTTTCCTTGTCTTTTTGCATACTTTTGTTGTCAGTTTGTATATTTTTTGTCATTTTGTGTTTTACTGTTGTCAGTTTGTTCATTTTTTGGAGTAGTTTTATGTGTTTTTGGAGTATTTCCTGTTTTTTTCTTGTCTTTTAATGTATTTTTCTGCAATGTTTAATTCTTTATATATAATTTTTTTTTATTGTATTCTTGCTTCTGTTTTGTGTTAAAATTGGAATGACGGCCGCCAGTTGCCCATGTCTGCACTAATGAAACTAAACTTGTTCTAACAAAAATTCTGATGATACAGTTCAAATTAAATTCATGCAATAAAATGAAGAGATCACACTAAATTCTAATGGGAATAAAAATTCCTTGCACTCCAATATTTCCACCTGCGATCGCACAAATGACCCATGTCGTGTACGTTCATGAGTATTAAATTAAAAAACACGACTCCTAAATCTCCCATCGTGTCCCAAACCCTTGCAGCTGTTCTTACACGATGCCATTAGCGGCCGTATCTCCACATTTTCTTTTTTCTTCCCAGTATGTCATGACAATCTGCGATTTTTTTTAAATTTATTTATTTTACACACCTTCATCTCCCCCACCTTTGTTTGCACTTTTAATTTGCATTTCAAAGAAGTCCCATTGGGGCCTATTTTGCATATTTACATCTGATTAGTAACTTTAAATGAACATGTCAAAAATGGTCGAGTTTTCCTTTTTGAACGTGCGAGGACTACCTAGCTTGTATTATTAGTGCCAGCACATGTAACGCAGCCACACAAAAAACACACACACACACACACACACACACACACACAAAAACCCTGATTTCAAACAACACCAGAGGCACCTTTTATATTGTCTTTCATTAGGCAGACTCAAATACTCCTGTCTCACCTTGGACCTCATAGCTTTCCAAGTGATAACTCCCGTCCAATGATAAAGACAAAAATATGTACTGTATGTTTGTGGTAAGATTTCTTTGCAATGACATTAGGTCTTGTAAATTCCATCAGTTTGCTTGTGATGGGAATATTTTTAGATGTACGGCGGATGAGTTTGAAAACGGGAACGGTTGGGTTCAAGGTCATTTAGTTCTGTGACAAAAACAATCTGTCTGCTTACCGTCATATAGTTCAAAGTCACGATAGGCTAAAGTGAAGTTCTGTCTGCGTTGGTGACAGCGGAGTACGTCTCGCCGATGACATGTTATTTCTCTCGTTCTAGAGGCAAGAAGTGAGATCTGAAACGGAATTTAAACATTTTACTTTGCCTGTTCTTTTGTTTTTTTTTGTCACGTGTGGACAGGCACCGAGTTATCTTCTAGTTTGCACAAACTTGACATGTTTGACACCTGCGCGTATGCGTGTGTGAAATCAAACGTTTTAATGATGAAACTTCTCAAGTGGCAAGAGTTCGGTACCTTTGTGTCGTCCTAAAGTCGGTCAGATAATTCAGTTTTTTTTTTAAAGATATTTCTAAGCTACAGTAATGAGGGATGTTGGGTTGTGTATTTTTTAATATCTGCCAATATCAACAAAACGCATTCAGGTGATAACCAATGCCAATAATCTTCCCCCACCTTATTGCACAGGTCATCTCGTTTCTGTAGTGGAATCAACATCTATCTATATATATCTATACTTCAACAAGGTCCAGTAAGCAAAAAATTGTTGAAGCAAAACGTTTTGTCATATTGTGTAATTTATATTTAGGTAGTCTCGTAGTTATATGAGCTCCTACTGAGCGTTAAAATGAATTCTGTACAATTCCAGTTGCTTTTTTTTTGACAATTGTCACATAATATACAGTAACTGAGCGTATATAAATATAGGCACAGTGTTCTAACATTTACACACACACAAAAAAAGGTTGTGCTTCAAAATAAGAGGAAATAAATTAAAAAGTAAAATTGGCCATGTTTCCTAACAGTCTAAACTTTGTTGATCAAAGAAGTAAAGTCTTCTGACGAGATGGAGCAAGTAACGAAGTACAAATACTTCGTTACTGTACTGAAGTAGTTTTCTCTGGTAACTGTACTTTACTTGAATATTTGTTTTTTGGGCAACTTTTTACTTTTCCGCTGCTTACATTTCAAAAGTGAGCTCATTAGTTTTAAGACCTTCGAAGATGACGTCACGACGTAAAAAGGCGTTAACCAACAGGAGAAGCTCGTGCTAGTCAACGTGCTAACATGCTCTGGGTTTAAGTGAGCATTTGCACTTTTTTTTTTTTTTCTCAAAACATTTTCTGAACACATTTTATCTATAATGAGTTAATTCTCCATGTGTTTAATTTGTGGCCATGTACCACCAGTTTTCTACAAGTTCTTAAAAATGGATTAAGGACATAAGGTTAAAGGCCACATTTATAAAAACAGTGGAGAATCCATTTAAAAGAATTAAATACATGGAATTATAGTCTTATATCTTTTTCCTTTTTTTTTTACTTAAGTACATTCACTAACATGTACTTATTTACATTTACTCAAGTAAAGGAGCAATGTCAATACTTTTACTTTTACCAGTCAGTTTTTATTCAAGTATTTATACTTTTACATACTTTTGCCACCTCTATGGTCTACCTGGGGCCCGCGGGCACCGTGTTAGTGACCCCTGCTTTAGAATAAAGTTAATGTTATGGAATAAAAGTGAAATATCAGATTTTCCTCTCATGGTCGCAGACGCGGGCCTGAAAACCAAACTATGCGATGATTAATTGGGAGTCGACACTGATTCAGTATTCCACACTGCATGTCATCACCGGTCCTCGGTGGGATCGTCTCTGCCTGAGCGTCGGATTGGGGCGGGGGCTGGTGGGGGTTTCGGAGCACGGCTCTCTTACTGGTGCACGGGCATACCAATGAGTGGGGTTAAGAAGGCACGCCGTCAGCAGACCCCCGTCCGCCAGCTCTCCACAGACCCAAAAGCTGCTCCTAATGTGGGCTTGTGTCAATCACCCCCCCACTGAAAGATCCCCCCCCCCCCATCAGCCCCTCTGCTGTCCATATGAAATAGTCATACATTAGAAACGGATTCTAATGCTATTCAAACACCGGGGGTAGTTAAGAGAGAGACAGCTGCTGCTTGTTACGTTTAGAAACGCTGCCTTCTTCTTTTTGGTTTTGAAAGATTTTGACATGCGAGACTCGGGCCGTCTTTTGTCTCCGTTTGTTTGTTTGTTTGTTTGTGAAGAGTCACACTGTGCAGGGGAAGGCGCCGTTCTGTCAGCCAGTGGACGGGGGTTGGATATCGGATCTCGGCGTGACATGTTTATGTGACAACGACGCTTGACAGATCTGACACGCCGTTGACGAAACGCCTTCAAAAGACTCGACGCCATACCTGCAACTGAAAGTATATAGAGAGATGCCTTTTCGCTGCCAACTGGAGTCGATGAACTAATTTTATGCGTTTGTTTTTTTAAGAAACAAAGTCAGTCATAAATTCGTGATCATCCGTGACAGTAAAATTGTCTGCAAGTGAAAACAAATAGGCAGGGATGTTGACAAAGAAAAAAACAACTTGTGCTCCCAATTTTACGTGAAAAATGTTTAGAATTTTCAGAAAATAATAATATATATATATATATATATATATATATATATATACAGTATATATATACAAAAACAATAATATAATCACATTTCGCATTTTAAAAACCAACCTAAACTTCATAGAGTCTAAAATCAAATGGATGGTAAAAAGTTGACAAACATAAAAATAATATTAACCCAACATGAAGCAAAAGTGAGAATAGTTAGCCTAAAATGTTGGCAATTTTAGCTAATTTTCACCTTAAACCTGTAATATTAACATCTCCGACTGTTGTTTTTTTTTGCTTATTTTGTCTATAAAATAGTGAGTAAATGTCCTATGAGGAAGTGCTTTTACCCTTTATTCCATAACAGTTCCAACAATTGCCTTATTCTTTACAATTTATTACATGTTCTACCAGTGTAATATAAGTTGAAAATGAAGAAAAACGCCAAAAAAATGTTTCCATGTTTGTAAATGTGCAAACACAGGCTATTTTATGGCAACTATAACAATCACAAGCCGAATCGATTACTTCGCGAGCTTTTCTACGAAGGAGGGGACGTGATTATCGTAATGTTTGGAGGTTGTCAGTGAAGCGCAACATGTTAGCTTTCAGAAACGGTTGGATCTTTTTTTTTTTTTTACAAAAATGCTAAAAAAAAATACTCGAACTAGCTTTGTTGTTAGCCAATGCTAACTGGTTTGGTTGAAGAAAAGGAAGTTTAAGCCAATTTATACCCGGTGTAAGAGGCGTTGAATAGAACTTTACCTCAGTTTATATGTTAGCTCACTTTAATTGGGTAAATACGATAAATACAAAGAGTTCACAATAAAAAAAAGAGGCTCCAAAGTCTTTAACGTGATAGTTTTGACACATTCTGATTATTTAAATGAAGATAAAATGGTTTCTAGGTGTAGGTAGTCCCTCAGGGGTCATATTCATTCTCCTGTGCATTTCTATAGCTAAATCACACTTAAAAAATACAATGGTATGATGTACTATATCAAAGTTGTGTTGTGTATGAAACTACATAATATAATGTTGGTCACTGTGAAATAATATAAACTTTAAATCAATAATCATCAATTATGTAGCTGCAACTTTCCCCCCACTGTTTATTCTTATTATATGGATAACTATTCATAGAGAAAACTTAAGGTATTTGTTTCTAGTTTAAAAAGCTTTTATTTAAGTCTTGAGCACAGGCTCCTCATAGCATTAAGAATCCAGTTGAGGAATGTGTCATTTCCAAGTCATTCCTGATGGTACGTACGCTTTTAAAATTAATGACAGAAGCACTCTGACTTTTAGTCCATCTAAAATTTTCATTAAATTCCATTATTCAGCCGTCTCTGCGGCCCTGAATTAATAAAGTCCAGGTATCATACCATGAATTCAGATTACACCTGGAGACGCATGCAGCCAGGTATTTTAGCCTTTCCCCTCTGGGCTTTACAATATTCTTTAAACATACGATTAAAGATGGGAGTTCAGAGTGCTTTCCTTTATGTGAGACTCGGGTTATTGCCTTGAAAAGTAGATTGTATCGAAGAAATAATGACGCCTGATGATGTCTGCGGCTCTTTGCAAGAAAGACACAAAGAATCAGGTGTGGTGCTGTAAATACTGTATATACAATTAAACCAAGAGAAAACGTCTTGATGAGTTCATATTACCTTATAATTGAAGAGCACACGAGAAAGTGTTGACTTAATATAAAGAGGATTATTAGGTAATAGGTAACCAGGCAATAGACTATTCTCTAATCAAACTGTTACAGACACAGAATACTTCTGTGTGGCCTCCCAAGTAAATGCACTGAATTACAGTACTATGAAAACACACAAAACGTCATTAAAAAAATACACAAAACACCCAAAAAAAAAGAAAAATTACACAAAATAACTACAAAGAACAAACAATATTGCAGACAAATACACAGAAAAGACAACATGAATACAAAAAACAACTACAAATTAATGACAAATATATAAAAACGACAACAAAAATATACAGAATGATTGAAGAAATTACCCCCAAAACATCAAAAAACACAAATCTTTGTTTTTTCATGTATTAATGATCAGATCAATCATTATTCTACGTACTGACAAAGAGCAAAAAGGTGGCATGCACATGTAGATTACAGCAAAACTCTATTTATAAGATACGATTAGATAAGAACCTTTATTTGTCCCATAAAGGGGACATTTGCAGTGTTTCAGCGGCAGCAGATAAATAAACAGATAAACAGCGTAATAAAAAAATAGAAGATTATATACACACACACGGGCCAGTACACAGTACAGAGAGGACAAATATGACGACGATTAGAATCCTCTCCAACCAAAAGTGTACCTAGTACGGAAAGCGGCGCTAATAGCTAAATATAAAGCAGCTTAACATCTGGACATGCAACTCATCAGCCGGAGCGACTTCATTATTTATTTATTTTCAAGGGAAAGTGTTTAAAGTGACCGTTGCGACTTACGGTCTGGAAAACACCGTACGCACCTTGTTGTTTCTGTCCTGGTTGGTCCACATTTTGAAGAGTTGTTTTTCTTCTTCTTTGCATTCAGCTTTCTTCTGGTTCTGGCATCTGCAACAGAGATTTAGCTTTAAAAGTCATCATTAAACTCCAGCATAATGGATTTCACTTCACTTGTAAATGTCCAAATATCAGCAAAGAGGTACAACTCAACCAAATGGTCTACTTGCTATGCTACTTGCTATGCTACTTACTATGCTACTTGCACTTGCCATGTTATTTGCTACGCTACGCTGCTTGCTGTGCTGCTTGCTGTGCTGCGATGCTACTTGCGATGCTTCTTGCGATGCTACTTGCGATGCTTCTTGCGATGCTACTTGCGATGCTACTTGCGATGCTACTTGCGATGCTACTTTCGATGCATCCAAATATAGAGCCAAGTGTCTTAGTTTTTAAAAACACTACATCCAGGGGAAAAAAAGCACTTTTGCAGAGTCATTGGCAAACCTGCCGATTCCTTAGCATGTTAGCTAAAGTGCCTGTGCCTACTAGCTATAAAAATCAAAGATGTATTGATGTGTTTACAGACAGCTCAGAATAGTTCTAAGAATGACTAGATCGATCCAACTAAAGAGAAAAAAAAAACAACAGTCTTAACAAAAAATGAAATTTTTTGGGGCCTGTTTAATTTGCAGCATCACTGTCCAACCTAAAGTGTTCAAGCCTGTTAGCTTATAATCTTTAACGTGGTTAGATGCAGGTATAAGACAGAATATTACACATTAACTTTAATAATTGTAGGAAACGATTGATCTATTTTTTTCTGAATCTGCCAGGAGCCACATTAGCCATGAGCTAACTGCTCTACAGAGCTGTGCTTTGTTGAAACCAGGTTATTTTGCCGCCACATTTACAGCCTACTCAAGATGAAACATCTGTATTAGTGGAAGCCTTTCAAAATCCTGTGCCAGAATCCTGAAAGCATCGTCAGATAAAGCCCACGATTTGCATTGAAGCCCATTTGACTGTTAATAGCGAGTTCCTGCCGCGTGTTTGTGTTTGTTTACCCTAAGTGTGATGTCACGGAGGTTAAAGCTCCCTTTAGGCTGAATAAAGAGCCTGAGCTGCAAGACGACGTAAACACCTGGTAATAGCACTGCCCTCCACATTTCTTCTTTTAAAAACTGAGTTTTAGTTCTGGGAGAAACAACGAGGAAGTAACCCTCCACATTCAGATCACAGCACAGATGGAAGTAAAGTTTGCACCATTGAAGACACAAGACAAAAAAAGAAGGGATAAGTAGCGGTGAATAAAAAAAAATTAAAAAAAAATATATATAAATATTATATTTTTCATGTACGGTAGGTATACACCATTTTTATAAAAACAGCTCATTGTACAAGACATAGAAAATATACATTTTTTTGTCTTTTTTTTTTTACGTATTTAGAATCTTTTGTAAGAGAATATCACTAAAACAGGATTTTTTTTTCCTTTATTATTAAATTATAAAATGTACCAGTCCAGTTTTTTTACTCGATGTAATTTTTCTGTCTGCTTTTCAAGTTGGTGACTAACATGTCTTACAAATGATTAGAATACAGATTTTTTTTTTTAAACCAGGGCCTTTAACATTTTATAGTTTAAATGGATACTGTATCCTAACAGTTGTTGCCATGTTTAATAAAAAATAAAAAAAAAAAAAAAAATGACTACATTTTAGACCTTCCAATAAACAAATTCACAATAAAATGCCAGACTCATTAGAAAAATAAGACCTTACTATTAGAGCTGGGTAGAGGTAGAGGTCATTGAAATTTTCCAAAATAGATTAATAGGTGCTGAAATTGATTTTTTTTTTTTTTTCCTTACTCTAACCCCTGTATACAGTATATAGTCTTGCGTTCGCAATGCCGAACTGTGCAACTTAAAATTTGGAACCATCTTATTAACATCCAAGTAATTAGAAAAATCAATCAGTACTGAATCAAAATCAAATCGTGATTAATCGATTCGAAACCTTATTAATCAGAATCAAATCAATTCAGGAAAGTTTTATGGGTACTTGTAGATATATCAGTACATCTCTGTTGCTAACGCTAACCCTAGCCCGTTTGGGACGCACCACATTAAGCGTGGAAGCCAAAGCTAAAGTCAGGATTTTTCAAAATAAAAACCCTATAAATAAAATACATTTAATTTTCATAACTTTATTTTGTCTTAATGACCCAGAACCAAATGCTTGACAACTCAAATGGGGGTACGTGTACCCCTTGGGGTACGCAATAGCACTTCAGGGGATCCTTGAGAGAGATAAAGAGACGAAAATTAACAAACGACGGCATCTGATGTTCAGTCTTTTTTCTGACTTATATTTCTTTATTTTGTAGTTTTAACCTATAAAGTGCCTTTGACTTTCTAGAAAAAGTGCTTATAAATAAAATGTATTATCATTACTAAAATATGGGGGTTTATGTTGTTATTATAATCATACTAAATATTACCAGCAACTCACAAAACGACAACAAAAACCCATAAAATAAGAGGAAAAAAATACTGAATAATACAGACGAACAACAACAAAATACACAAAATGACACCAAAAAACAGACAAAATGATGACAGAAATGAAAATACAAGCATCAGTCTTGGTCCCACAACAGAAAGAAATTCACTTATTTAAAATGGGATTCTTTAAAAAGTGTGTTATCACTCATTTATTCCGTTATTATGCTCTATATTTGTTTTTTTTAAATGGGATTCTGAGCAAAATCTCGTCGTCGGACAATGAGATACTTGTGCCAAAAAAGTTTGAGAACCACTGCTTTAGATGAGTTTATCAGGGTATTAACACAAATTTGGAGTAATCAAGTAAAATTAGCACACTGGTAGATTTTTCTTGGCACATTAGCAGTAAATAATCACTTATTAAATGATAGCCTGGTGAAATCAGACTCCAGTCATTTAGAAAAAGCGGATTACAGATGTCAGACTAATCAAAAATGTAAAATTCAAATTGTGTAGAAGACGCAGAGAGCAGGACGAGCGCCAACAGGCCAGACAAATGTAACTAATTGTCATATAACCTCAAATTGGGGCCATGGAAGTGTCTAAATAATGGCAGCTAATTTGCCTTGTATTGTGCTTTCTTGATGGCTTTAAATTGAATGAGTCAGGATCCATTCTGGCGTAATGTGAAAGCAGGGCCACGGGTTCGCGCTGGTGACATTCAAGGTCGAGCCGCTCCCAGTGAAGGGGTGACAGGGGGAGTGGGAAGATTTAAAGTACGGCGGCTCAGTCGACGGATGGCCCGGGCGCAGCTTTGGCACCGCATACATGTAACCTTGAATTAGTGTTTAGGGTCTGCAAATGAAAGGCTTTTTGGTGAAAAATGTGGGTTTTTTTTTTTTATTCCTTCGAGTGTGTCACCCACATTAATGACACAATCAGCTCTGGAAACATTGCAGCCACAAATTATTCAATGCAATCCTCCATTTGGGAAACCTAATGCCTCTAATTGGGCTTTTATGACTTACAAACGGCACCTTCCTCCTCTTTTTTCCCTTCTGGCGTTTGTTTTTCCTCCTTCCCGCCACGTCGCAGAGTGACATTGAGCCTCTCCCTGTCGGGGTGCTCTCATGTCTCACTCCAGTGCACATTTTCGCTGTCCCCTCGCCTTCATCCCCCAGACAATGAGCTTTGGACTGAATACATTATCCGAGCTGTTGTTCTGTTTGTTGTTGTTTTAGCATCCGAGAAAAGGGATGAATTATTAATGATGGCACGCAAAAAAATAAGACAGAAAAGGATAAAAAAAAAAAATAAGTAAATAAATAAAACATAGATCCTGTTCTTTAAGGATTGCTGCTGCGGCTCCATCAAGAGGCTGGACGAGACTTGCAGAACAAGTACGCGACTGTTTCAGAACTTTCTCTAGTTCTATGTGAATGTGCTAGCTCCTACTCAAAAACATTCATTCATCAAAGATTTACTTTAGAACCAGATGTATTAAAAAGAGCTCATGAACTAAAACAACCAATAAAATCCTAATCATCCTCTCTATTGCAATGCTCAATGAGCAGAGGCTTCATCATTTCCCTTATTTATAAAGTCACATCCTTATTGTTTGAATCATTACCATTAAAAAACACCATTACTGCAGCTTTGTCTCAGTTTTATTAATGTGTTACAGGGATTTTAATATATATCGAGTACAATAATTACCAATCACAGCATCGAAACAGGAAATAATGAAGGTTTTTGCTGTACTTTTGTTTGTTTCAGAATTATTTTTGAATGTTTTTAGAGTTAATTTGTGTATTTAACTACTTGTGTATGTCTCAAGTCATTTTGTGTAATGTTGTCATTTTGTATGGTTTAGGGGTGAATTTGTGCATTTTTGGAGATATTTTATAAATGGTTGTTATGGAATCATATGGCATATTTTTCTGTCATTGCGTTTTAGTCATTTTGTGTATATGGAGTTATTTTGGCTGTTTTTGTTGTTATTTCGCGCATTTTTGGAATCCTTCAGTGTATCCATTTTGCGGCCACACAAAATTTGACCAAGGGCTGCATGTGGCCCCCGGGCCACGGGTTGCCTATGTCTGTTCTACTATCTCAGCCAGCAGTAGTTCCATACTACCTGCATCTTCAAAACTAAATTAATTCCATTAACATCTTTGCATTATATAAACCAAAGTACATTCCATATTATATTGAGCTTCTAATATTATCCTCACTTAACTGGATTATTGCATTTTTAACAATTGTTTCTTCCATTACCAAAGATAGCTTTATGTCATTAGCATTGAGGAATTAGCACAACTCAGACCTATGTACACTATAAATGTACTGTACTATTATTAAGGTCCTTAATATTGTCTTAAAGGCAGCAGTTGAGGTCCATTACAGTTTGTTTGTTTTGCAGACGACACCAATGTCTTCTGATCAGGAGATTATGTAAAAAAGATTACCTGAAAATATGAAAAATTAAATGGTCCAACGTTTGCTTTGACTGCGAGTGAGTGCATCACTATACAGAAGCCTTTGTCCAACCCTTCCAGACTGTGGATATTAACAGGAATATTGATACAATAAAATAATTCGTTAAAATAATTATAATAATAATGGGAGTGGCTTAAAAAAGTGAGAGCTACACTTTATCCAGTAATGTGGACATACTGCTGTGCCTCAGCAGCTGAATATAAAAGAGCAATAGTTTGTTTCTAAACAGATTGGAATGTTCAAGGTTCACATTTATACAGTAGTTCTCATATTGACGCAGGAATTTTATAAACCTATGAATCACACTGTATTTGAATGGACTACCTTGTTTTTTACTTTTAAAATGTGTAATTTTTTTTAATAACTGAATGGCTGTTAATAAAATCCTAAACATTGAATTCACAATATACATTTTCAAGTGTTTTTCTTTCAGAATAAACAATTTCTATGTAATAACTTTATGATTCAGTGTGTCGTTAAAAAATTCACTTGACCAATTAGAGTCCGGTTCACAAAAATGTAAACAACTCACACTTCTTATATATAATAGAATATAACTAAATAATTTAAGATAATAAGTTAATCAAGATAGTAACCAAAATTTAAAGATATTCCAAACTAACTACATTAAAAATAGATATATTATGTTTTTGTAGTGCCTATAAACTACCATAAGTTACATCAATAGAAACTAAAGCTCCATCACCATCAACAACACCACCTTCATATCAAACATCTATATCTGGTAGATTATTCATATAAACCAAATGGCTGGTAGTTTCTTCTATATGTAGCATCATTGTTTATGATCAATCTATTCAATTTGAGGTATAATGTCTCTTTTCATAATGTCACTATTTTCGACTGTTTCTTTTTTTATGCAAACTGGATTTTTTTATATATTTATATAATTTTTTTTGTCTTTTCTTCTTTTTTTTGGAGGGAAAAAAAACAACTTTTTTTTTATTTTATTGGGTTTCCATTAGCTTTCTCCAGGGTTGCGGTCAATTATAATTGTAATCACGTAATTGATAATTTGGGCGATATATAGAGTTTTCTATTTTGGGGATATAAAAAATGACCATATCGCCTATATCGATATATTTTTCTTATTTTGTTTTAAAATACTTGTTTCAGGAGTTGCAGCTTTCACTACTTTTCAGAACAACATACAAAGCACAGTTTGATGGACTACTGAGTGTGTCCTAACCCAGATCTTGCCCTAAACAAGCCACACTACAGAACTCACTCACACGTACTGTCCCTTAAAGAAGAAAAAGCCTTACGTGGCACATATTGTTCAGCTGTTTGATAATGAATGTGCCTTTGTAGTATTTGGATCACCATATTTAACCCAGAATTGTTTTTCTGGCCCAAATTCATTTAAAATAAAATTATTGAGATTCATATTGTATATCACTATTTTGAAAAAAATATCGAGATTATAAGTTTTGGTCCATATCGTCCAGGCCTATGATAGACATGAGTCAAAAGTGACCTGTTATTATAAGAAATGCTAACAGAACGCTAACACAATTCGAAGGTTAGGTTTTATGGTGTAATTTATGTCAGACTCAGGAATTGTGATGAACTGTAATTGTATTTTAGTAATTGACTTTCAGGGGATAAAAAAAAAATAATCACAATTTATTGTAATTGGGGAAAATTGCTAGCCAATGTAATCGTTAACTGAATTGTAATTGAACATGAATAGTTGAAAATGTAATTGAAACTGAAAAATGCACAGTAACTCTTCTAACCCAGCATTACTGAAGCAGGGATTATTCTGCCCCCTTTTGGTTACACATAAGCACTGCATTGTTTCTGATGGTTATATATTACTATTACATATATTAAAGACAAAACAGGTCTATGGCTTACACGTATGTATTACAATAATGTTTCAGATTAAGTTTTCCCACTACCTGTCAGTGAACGTTCACACACATACAAGTGGTACAGGTTAGAAGAATGAGATTAGGGATATAACAACACCCAAAAAAAAACAAAAAACATATAATCATCAAAACGCTATATTAATAAAAGTTGTACGTTGTAATTGAACTTTAGTAATTGAGAACATAATTGTAATTGACTTTCAGGGGAAAATATATAATTATAATTTATTTGTAATTGGAAAAATAGCCATAAATCATTAACACAACAACAAAGTTGTTACCCAGTAATGTGGACATACTGCTGTGCCTCAGCAGCTGAATGTAACAGAGCAATAGTTTGTCGAAACAGATTTGAATGTCCACGGTTCACATTTATACAGCAGTTCTCATATTGACGGAGGATTTTCAAAACTATAAATCATAATCTTTGTACGCTGTATTTGAATGGAGTGCCTTGTTTTTTTGCTTTAAAAAAACCCCAAAACCTTTAATTCACAATATACATTTTAAAGTGTTTTTCTTTGTGAAAACAAATACAATTACATATTTGGTGTTCGCAGGCGGCAATTAAACGTGAGTAATTAGGGTCCGATTCACAAAAAAAAAAAAAAAAGTGTTTTTTAAACAATTCATACCTCATATATACAATAGAAAAAAATTAAATAGTTCAAGATAATAGTTAATCAAGATAGTATCCAAAATTTAAAGATATTCCAAACTGACGACATTTAAAAAATAGATATATTATGTTTATAAATTAAGGTCTTGTTTGTAAATTCATGAATTGAATGCCTTTTTTTAGACTGTATTTATTCCACGTCTTTGTATTTATAGTGCCTTCTTCACTAAGCTGTGAGTGAGCGGAGAAAGAAGAAAAAAAAAAAGGCCTCCCTGTTTGGAGTTTACGGGATCAAAGAAGAGGTAAATATCATTTCCATAACATTTGAACCAGTTAACCAGCAGCACAATAGTGAGAAACACTACTGTAAGCGCCTGACAACGCCAATGAGGCAGGAACTCTGTGATTTGCCGCTCCGCCAAAGAGGAGGGAAGCGAGCGAAAACATGGAAGAGGTCAGAGGTCAACTGTGCTCTCCCTGCATCACTTTCCAAGCAGCCCCCTCAAGCGCTGGTGATGTTTTAGGCAGCCGTACCTCACTTTAGGATTGGGGGGGGTGCATTCGGGCAGGCCTGATGGATGCCATTCCCAAGGTGAATGGAGAGAATAGAATTAAGCTGCACCACACTGCCTGGGGAAGGCTCCACATCTATTGATTATTTCTACCCAAGCATGGAGGTGCCATGTAAACACACATATATTAGTATCGTACAGTGCACATGTGTGCCCCCCCAACACACAGGCGGACATGGTGAACGCAGCGAAACACGCCTCGGGGGCAGCTCACTGTTTTATAATCAGATTCCAGTCTCTACCAGCCTGTGGGCATCTTCAAACCAGCAACCAGAGACATCAGACAGGAAACTAAATAGAGATGAATGAGCAGATGAAGGAATAAATTAATGAAAAACACACATTGCCTCCATTTGTGTGGGCCAGAGATTTAAGTAGTGAATCAAGCACAAGTTGTTTTGGTCCGACGAGGAGTGTCTGCCAAGTAACTGATTACAAGTACTCACGTTTAGAGCTGCAACTAACGATTGTTTTTATAATCGATTAATCGGTCAATAAATTAATCGATCAATCAGATTATTTATTTTTTTTAAACAGTTTTCTATAAAGCACATTTAAACCCTGCTTAATCTGAAAAAACTGATATATAAGTGTCTCTCACGCACAAACAAATGCACGAGCGCACGCAAGTCACACACAAACACCACAACACACTTGTGGTGCACGCACGCACAAAAACTGCACACACACGCAAACACTCGCGATGCGCGCACACACAAGCACTCATGCGGGCGCACGCACACACAAACTCTCTGCAAGCACACACGTGGTGCGCACGCACACAAACACTGCGCGCGCACACACAAAAACTTGTGGTGCGAGTAGGGATGGGCGATATGGACTAAAAAAAAATATCCCGATAATTTTTGATATTTATCACAATAATGATAAACATTAGAATAAATAAAAAAAAACTATAAATAAATAAAACAATTCCCAACTTAAAGTGTAAACAGGTTCCTTACAAACATAAATAAATGTGAATACATCAACACTAGATATAACTACTGACTCAAAGAGTTCATGAGCTGATATTATTTGTTTCTCAAACAAAAGCATATGAAAAGCACAAATAACTCCATTAGTGTTTTTGTTTCTGCTTGTTTCATTCATCTGATAATGAGTTACATAACATTATGGTTGATAAATATCTCTCTGATTTCATATAATTAAACTACATCAAGCAGATGATTTAATCATTCAGTATATTTAGGTGTAATAATCTCAATAGTTACATTAGTCTAATGGGACCAGCTTTGTCTGTGAACACGTGAAATCTAATTAAAAAATATGGCATTTCACAAGTTGGGATGGATGAATAGGGGGCGGAAGTGGCGGTGGTGCACACCGTGGAGGTTCCGCTGCGGAGCTGCCAGAGAATAATACGTTGTTGACAACAAAACTTGTGGGCAATTTTGAACCGTGGAACACGGTTTTTAGGAGCATTCTAGGCTAAATTGAGGGACAAATGGCCCGTGGCCCCTTGCTAATTTCCGACATGGGCATTCATTGTTTCTATCGTGGGATGACATATTTGACGATAAATCGTGAACGACATTATATCGCACATTCTAAGATGCGAGCACACAAACACACTTATCGATTCGTTGTTACAGCCTTACTCATGTTACTGTTGCTTTCATGGATAATTGTACTTTATGAATATATTTCTAAATCAGTCATTTTACTTGCACTTACAATGAAGTAATTTGTTACATTACTATACACAACTGTTACTAAGTAAATTATATATATTTTTTGTTTTAAAATGATTGAAGGACATTGTGAAACGACAAAAAAATGAAATGACCAGACAATGATCAAATGCATCAGTTTAAACGTAATGCACCAAAGTATCTATGCTTAGAGCTAGGTCTGGGCTATATGGACCAAAACTCATCTCTCAATATTTCTTCTCCAAATGGCGATATACAACATAAATCTTGATATTTCTAACTCAATAAAGTCTGACCAGAAAGACAATTCAGTGACACTTTTGGCTTTTTATCCTTTAAGGGACAGCACGTGTGAGTGAGTTCTGTAGTGTGGCTTGTTTAGGGGGAAGGTCTGGGTTAAGACGCACTCAGAAATACATATAAATGTGCTTTTCATGCTATTCTGAGAAGTAGCAAAAGCACACAAAATAAGCAAAAAATATATCAATTTAGGCAATTCTTCGCCACAATAGAAAACTCGATACATCTTGAATCTCGATACATTTGTTAGGCCAACTTAGAGCCTAAGAAATAACTGTACATTTGGACAAACCTTTTAACTTATACAGATTACAGTTAAATTACAATTATGTTAGATTGTGTCTCTTCCTTTTCAACTTTACACATGAGATGTTTACTGTATGCAAGAAAACCATGGAGAGATTTATTACCAAATATAAACGTGGGGGGTGAAAGTAACTACGGTAGTAACTTTTACTTTGAGTACTACTCAACTGAGCTACGTTTTAGTTGTACTTGAGTATTTTGTGTATGACTTGAGTACCATATATCAGTACTCTTACACCTTAGTGTAGGATTTTAAATCTTCCTCAGTGGATTTCTTAAACGCGCTCAAATTTAATCAACTTGGAAGAAAAACTGCTACTTTATTACAATCTAGTCTAGTGTTAAAATCATTAAAACGCAGTGTTGAGACTGAACATGACAGGAAATTATCCTCCTTTTTCCTAAAGTAGATCAAATGTGTTTTATAGTGAAGACATCACATTGAAATCAAGCTGTATTTTGTAGCAAAAGTGCTGCTCTGAGTACTCATAAAAACAGTCACAGCTAAAACCAAGTGTTGTATTTACTAAGTAAAAGAGCAAATAATAAAGACACACATAAAACAAAGGATTTAGTCTATATGTGCTATCAGGCTGCCTAGCTAAAGTGTAGCTAGCTGCTAAGTTAGCTTTATAGCATGCTAGCAAACATGCTACTTGGCTGATGTGTTGCTAAGCTAATTTTGCTCTGCAAAAAAAAAAAAATAGCTATTTTGCGAAATGTTTAAGTGTATACCTTAGTTATCCTCAATGCAATTACATGTGAGACATTCTAAAGTATCATTCGCAGCTAGCATTTATTTATTTATGTATTATTAACCAGCTTTTAAGACTGATATATTTACAAATATAGACACAGAGCAAAGTATCATATTCACCATTTCATTTGGTTTCATTTCAAAACATTTTTCATACTCTTACTTTTAGTCATCTTTGAAATTCATGCATCGATCTTTCCAGACGACGTTCAGAAATAAATAAATCACTCCACTAATTATTGTTTGCTGTCACCTGCACTTTAGGCTTTATAGTAGAAGAAGACTATTTCAACTTGTTAGCGCCCCCTACATGAGGCCATAGTACTGCATGCCTCACTTTTGTGCCAGGTTTGGGGTCAATTGCGATTTTTCAGTTACAATTACATTTTCAACTGCCCATGTTCAATTACAATCCAATTACGATTGCAGTTGCCAGCATTTTTCCAATTGCAAATAAATTACAATGATTTATTTTACCTTTAGAAAGTCAATTAATAAAGTTCAATTGCAACTAATCACACGTACTGATCCTGAAATAAAAAAACCTAATAAACGTTATCCTTCCTCTTGTGTTAGCTTCCTGTTAGCATCTCTTATGACAACGGGTCCTAAATCAGCTGTAAAATACACTTAAAACAAATACAAACCATCTAATTTCTTTCCTATCTATTCATTTCCTTGTTACGCTTCCTAGTCAATGACAACTAATAATGACAATTTTAATATTTTTTTAAATGGTAAAATGTAGGAAAGCTTGATATGAAACATATTTTAATCATTAACGACATATGTGTAGATGGAACTGTAACATGGTTCCCCAGTTTTGCAGTAAATTAACATGTTGCCAATATATTCTACTTAATGCGCTACATTTTTTGGTGCGAACTTGTTTAGGGAGCCACATGCTAACCAAGGTGATAGCCCAAAAGAGAAAGAACATAATATTATTGTATTGGCATGGTCAACCTAATGCTATTTCTCGTTGCAAATAAACCATGAAGTTTATGCAAATACATTAGAAACAGGTTTTCACACAGACTTCAACACAAAATAGACAATCAAAAAAATCTTGATAGGTTTTAGTTTACGGTAAATGGAAATCATAAGCAATAAGTGGCAACCAAATTCACCCACATGTTGTCTTATATAGCTAAATCTAACATTGTTTTCTTTCTTTTTTTTACTTGTATGTAAAAATGTAACAAGGCCATGACACGATATCAACAATAAAGCCACATCAAACCATTAGAAGTGTTTAGGAAAGCAAAAATGATACTTTAAGGAAAAGATTTACATTTAAAAAGTTAGATAAATCCCATCTTCCTTTAACGTCTCGTCTCCAAAGAGCAAAAAAAAACAACTACCTTTTCCCCTCTCATCTTCTTCATCCATTGAATGTTCTTCACCATTTAGTGGAAGATCATACATGACAGGATAGCATTTCACGTTAAGGAGCATTTCTTTCGTCTGTATAATCATAAGCGTCTGCACTCAGGTAGAATTTCAACCTTTTGCTGCTAAAAAGGGATAATGCCAGAGTTGTCACTTAGATTTGGTTTCGTAACTTGGGCAAGAAAAGAGCAGCTCTCCTTTTCCTCCTTTTTTTCAATGTTTTCAAAAATATATATATATATATTGGAGAAAAACCTGGTGCTTCCCCCTTAGGGGTGGTAATGGCATTCTCCATGACAACGGCAGTGTGACATGGTTGTGCCCTTGAGGGCCAGGCGCTCCCTCAGGGGGGGAGCGGCGCAGAAACACGACAGGGTCAAAAGTCAGCTCCCATCACCCACCAGCAACACCAACCCCCCACCCTCCTCCTGTTCCCCCCACTCTTTAGGTGAAACAAGGCATGCAGGAGGAAGAGACATCTTGAAGTGAGCCCACTCAGTCCTGGCCTGGCAAATGCTGCGTTAGCCCCCGGCAGTTCTGGCTAGGCTCTAGCTCGCATTCTGCCATTCCTCCAAGGCCGTGGCTTGATCGATACATACAGTATCCCACTTTCTTTTGGCACCTGCGTATAGCTGTGCTGTGTTGCCCTGGGGTGTGGGTCCATTAAAGAGATAACGGAGTGTGCATGTGAGCAAAGTGGACTGAGTTTATTTGGGAAGGAGCTGAAATGCTTGGCCTACCATGCAAGACTTTACAAGGAGGACTTTCTTACTTAACAAAATTAAGGACTTACATTTTCTCACTCAAGGACAGACATAGGCAACTGGTGGCCCTCGGTCTAATTTTATGCAGACCCCAAAATAAATGTACAAAATGACAGAAACAAAAGCAAGAACACATAAAATAATACAAAGAATTAAAATCATTGCAGGAAAATACAGAAAATACTTCAAAAACACAAAACAACAAAAGTACACAAAAAGGCAAGAAAAACATAAAAAATAATGACTCCACAAGTACTAACAAACAAGCAAATCGACAACAGAAACACACAAACATTACTGGGGGAAAAAAAAACGCAAAATGGCAGCACTAATTCACAATATGACTTCAAAAAACATATTTTACAGGAGAAATACACAAAAGGAGAATAGAAATGCACAAAATGTCTCACAACGAGCAAAACAACAACAAACATACACAGAATGAAAGAAAAACACACAAAATTACTATAAAAACTTAGTTTTTTCTGTATTAATTCTCAGGTCATTATTCCAAATGCTGACATGAATGTTGATCACATGAACCTCTGATCAATTAAACACATTTTTGCGGCTCTGCTGTGAATAAAGTTTTTTCAATTTTATGTCAAATGTGATCAAATCTAATAGGAGGATATGAGTGATGAGTGTTTGAGTGTTGGTGAATTTCCTGCTGTTCGAGGACTAATCTCTAAGCAATTCTCTTCTGCCACCTGCTGATGAAAAACCAGAACAGCCTTGGAACACAATTAATGGCCATTTATATCTGAAAAGAATAAAACAGACAAATGAACAAATATATCACACATCTTGACATTCTTTGGTTAGGTGACTCGTCAGTGTTTAATCCATCTTGGCACATGTTGGGGGGAGGAAAAAAAAGAAGAAGGAAATAACAGGACGTAAAAGAATAAGCAACGTCCTGTAATTTTGGCATCCTCTACGCGTACGAGTCCTCAACAAAACACAACAAAAATAAAAACATGTTTTTACAAAAGGAATGAGACGACGTTTAAAGTCACGCAGTGGTCGCATGCAGAGCCTGGTGTCCTCTGTTAAGCTCCTAAGGCAGAAAAACATACATTTTTAAGGCATATTCATCCTGGGGAAAGGAACACAACAAGCAACAATCATAGATAAACATTATTATATACAGACAGGGATATGTTTAACTCCCAAAATGTATATAAAATCAAAAGGAATTGTCTTTAATTTAAAAAATGCTAACGCCCCATTACTCAATGTGTTCTGAAGGCCCCGTTTGTAAAATATTTAGGGCCAAACTGGAAGCTAGAATAATTCTATTCTATTCTGCTTGATTTAGACGCTACTATCGACATAATGCTGGACATAGCTTCCAATATGGTAGCAAATAACAATATGAATTCAGCAAGATCCCTGTAGAACAAAAAAACAAGAGCCTTTTTAACAGCTATCGCCGGAATGTCCCTATTAAAAATTAAAATGACATTTCATTCGGCCTAGATCAAAGTAGATCACTTTTTCATGTTCATGCTAATGCGGTAAGTAATTTCACCTAGTCAAAACACATCTGCGGATATCTAAAATGAACAATATAGATATCTTTAATTGTATCTGTAATTGTGCCAAGTCAAAAGCATATTTTAGAAATGAGTAATGTACTTTCGCCTTGACAGAATGCCATTGTAGATATCTGCATTGTTCAATTTAACGGTGAATTGAATTGTAGGCATCTCTAACCAATATCCTGGCCGGCTATTAAATGTTGCTGGAGACTTTTTTTTCCCCAGATAATAACAGTGTAGGCCTCTTAAGTCAATACATCAAAGATAGTTTGCTTGAAAAAAATATGTAAAAGGTTGAAATTACAGCTGGAAAGTTTGTTTTCAACTCCATGTAAACAGTCTTACTGACATTTTTGGAAAAACATTTTTGACATAAATGGAATGTTTACAGTGGAGAGTTACTGATCTATGAGGCCTAAACTATGTCTTTATTTGATAAAACACTTTCATCTCCAGCAGCTTTAATAGCTTTATAAAACAATATGTCCACCTCAGATCATAACTCACCATACTGATAAGGGTTAGATGTGGTCTGGTGTGCACCAACAGATTCCTGTAGGTTTGAACCCTTGCGAAAGTTCTGTAGACGAGACCTCTGGACAGCCTTTGTTACTGCCTGTGCAAATCTGGACAGGGAGGTAGACCGTTTAGGCAGATGGGAGCTAGGCTTGTCTTCAGGGGGTTCCGACTTCTTGCTCAAGGCTGGACTAGGTGGTGGGGAAGCGTCAATGGTGACATCAGTGTATTCATTGAAAAAGACAGGTGGAGGAGGAGGAGGAAAGTTGGCCTGTTCCTCATCTTCCTTCTCTTCTTGTGTCGCTTCCTTGTTCAAGCAAAAACTTTGCTCGTCTCTGTCTGGAGTGGAGTTTTGGTGCAAATCTACACCAGTGATGTCGCCCTCAGTGCTCAATTTCTCAATGCTCCGTGCAAGTTCTGTGATCGTTTCCTCAGTTGAGACCTCGGGTTCCTCTTTCTCCTGGTCTTCAGTGGTCTCTTCAAGAGCAGATGGAAGATTGACAGGAGGACTATCGGAATTGTGAAGATCTAGAGGAGAATCTTGAAAGTTTTCAGAACTTGCGAGAGGCGTTTCACTCCCTGATATATCAGAAGAATTTAATTCATCCTTGGATTCTTTTTTAAGGCTCTTGACCTCAGGCAAAGCTTCTGCTGTAGGATTATCTTCCTCTAAGCTCTGACTAACTTCTGGACTTCTTGGGGTGTTATCTGAAACAGAAAGGCTTGCTGTCTTTGGTGGAACCACTTTGAATGTGGTAAGTCCCGTTCTCTCTACTGGGTTTTCCAAATTATTCTCAGTGGGAAAGTTAGAGTCAAGGACCGACTCCAGTTCTGCACAATAATCTCCATCATCGGACCTCTTCAGAGACGTGGACATGCATGGGGAGCCATTGGGAAATTTTGCGATGGTGGCAGAATGACTCAAGCGTTTGACCAGTGACGATTTGGAAACCGACGACATCAGGACCTGGGCAAGGGCAGTGCGGGCGTCAGACTGGTCTCGCCCTCGAAGTGAAGACAGACGTTTTTCAGTCCCTTCTTGGAGATAACTCGGTGTAGAGCAATAGGGTGATGATGATGATGATTGAGCCTGGGCTGGTTGCAAGGAAGGCATTGAGGTTTGAGAACCATCACTTTCGCTTGGGTCCTCCAGGGATTCTACAGTCCCTGTAGAAAAAGCAAAAGACCCAGCACTCACCTTATAACCATTCCAAACCATATCTAGGTGTTCAAGTAGTGACAAACCTAGCATTCAGACACTTAGTACATCTGAAATAAGATGACAAAAGCCTGGTTTGTCTTAAGTTTTTTTTTTTTTTTTTTGTAACACGTGTAAAGTTGTTTTTTAATCTTGGCATGTTTCAACAAATGCTTGTCAGTTTTGAAGATTATAAAACGTTTATTAGCCAGTAAAGTCATCTAAACAAGGATAGATGATGAACTAGAATCGTATTATGACGCAGAAATGGGTATACCCTGAAATGGAATTTGGAAAATTTTGAAACGGAAAATCGGAGGTCCTATATATAGATATGTAGGGATGTAACTATTTATCGTAGGTCAGTTAAAAATCGATTCATAGGTATCACTATTCACATCGATACTGTGAAATTTGAATCGCAGTACTTTTTTTAACCAGAAGTGTTGGCGGCGGGCGAAATCTGCCAATACTTTCTTTCTGGCCGCCTTCTACTTTTAAACATGTTCATAAATGATTCCTTACCCCTTTAGCACCAAAAAATATCTGTAATATTACGTGAATATCTGTAAAAGTCACGTTTTTCTATTAGCTCTATCTGCTAGCATAGCATCTTTTCTTCACAGCAAGATATCTGCTTGCCAACCGACCACTGGGTTACCAGCGCCCTCTGCTGGTCCAAACAAATATCTGACCTAAATGCAGTGAAATGACTGTTGTTTTTTTTGTTTTTTTAAGTCCAATTGTTAAGGCACAAGATACATTTTCAGTTGCACTTTTAAAAGAACTATAATGCAGTTTTTCATTGTTTACTATAGAACCAAAATTTAAATTAATAGGCTTATTCTTCATTTGTACTATTCCTTTATTTATTTCATTCAAGATTTATTTTTAGTTAAAATGCATTGTTTTGAATAGTTTATCAAAGGATTCTTTTGACAATGAAAAATAAAAGAAAAATAGTATAGTTTTTTTCCCCCAAAAAAATAAAGGAATATTTTTCAGTCATTTGTCTACAGTCCCATTTTGTAAAATAAATCGTGAGAGAATCGTATCGTGAACCCAGTATCGTGAATCGAATCGTATCGGGAGTTGAGTGAATTTTTACATCCCTATAGATATGTATGTAAATTTAGCTGATTAGACAACAGATTGTATTCAAAACATAAGGAAATAAACTAACAACTCCTTAAATTTCTCTTCGTAAGAAATAATTTTAATCCTGATTGATGACATTGAAATAATGAACTTCAACTGGGGACAGAAACGTTTCTGGCTATATGCGAACTATGCAATTGCACAAAGCCTCATAGACGATGAGCGTCTTCATCTTTAATATGGTAAACAGTTTAAGTGTAGGTATAAAAATAAAATTATGCAAAGTGGAAAGCTGTGGCATGTTATTTTTCGACTCCAAATGTCTGTTTTATTTATCCACAAATCGAGGATTGCTGTTTTCCATGTATTCTTATTGTTTATCACTGGTCTTGTTTGAATGGCTCAACGTCAGATGTTTAATCTTGTTTAGCTGGTTAAACTTAAGAGTCATAGTTTGTTGCAGTTTGTGGGCATTTTAATAGATTGGGAAGTTCTCCTTGTAATTTGGCAAAGTGGGAGGCACAAATGCATCTTGCATAGCTAGAAACGGCTGAAAAAAATATATACTAAAATTTGCATCTTTGTCAAAGAAAAAAAAAACGAAAAAACTAATAATTTTGATTTATTAACCCAACACTGACTCAATGGTTCTGCATGTGTTTGACGCCCCTGGTTTAGAGCATCAAAGGTCATTCTTTGAGATGTTATGAAAAACTTTTTAAATGACTAAAAATAAAATAAAATACATTAAGTTTAAAAATTAAAGAAAAATATAACAACATTTAATCAATCAATATTTATTCATAAAGCGCTTTTTATGCCAAACAAATGCAGCTCAAAGTGCTTTACAACATTAAAATTAAAAATGTAAGATTTGAACACAGCTGTTTTCAGAATAAACAAATAAATTAGGGTTAGGGTCAGTTTTAATATTCAACCAGAAATATTGATTAGTGAAGAAAAAAACTGTATTGAATGAATTTCAAATATTTAAATAGTTGAACAAATAGCCCTAAATTTAACATCTGAAGCAGAAAAAGGGAAACAGGTCCACCACATGTGCTGTAGGAAACATCCAGAGAAGCCACTACCAGGGGAAGGAAGAGGAAGATGGTGGGAGGAGGAGAGGAAAAGGAGATAGCAGCAGCCCTCAGTCCGCCCCATCAGGTGAGCAGGAGTCTGGAACGCAGGAGAGGAGAGCTTCAATGTGGCCAAGCTTCTACTTCCTGTGTTGTCATGGAAACGCCACCAGATCAGGTGTGAGGGATTTAAGAAATTATTTGTGACAAACATAATTCAACCCAAAAGCGTCAGTAAAACCCAAAGACTGAGGAGTGCTTAAAAGTGCTTTAAGAGACCTGTGCCATGATGGAACCACCACCATGCTTAGAGAGTGGACATGTAGGCGGGGGGAAAGCGTAAATGTGACTGCCTGACATTTATGTCAGCATTTAGAATTTAGTTTTAATTTAGTATTTGTAGGGTTTTTTTTCTGTGGTTTTGTGAGGTTTTTTTTTAATTTATTTAGTTGGTTTCCCAAGTCATTATTGATGTTTTTTTTGTGTGTTTTTAACAGTATTTTTTTGAATTTTTGTTGTTTGTAATTTTGTGCATTTTTGGAGTAATTTTGTGTATTATCGAAGTGAAGTAGCGTATTTGTATTTCTTTTGTTTTGTGGCGATTTATGGGCATGGTAGTTGTTCCTTTGATTTTAAGCCAAAGTAGTCAATTATACATTCGACTAAATTTTTATTATCTATCAAAGAATTACTGCTCATGTGGCAACAAATTTATTAATAAAAGAAAAGTTTACTTTATCTAAATACTTTTGCAAGACACTGTGCATATAATTAGAAGGCTAAAAGAAAAGTTTTAGGGCTTTTTTGCTGAATTCTAACAGGAAATCATCGGCTGTATCTGGCAACACACACAGTCAATACTGAAAACATGTCCTTGGTTTTAAGAGTTTATTACGGCAAAAATGTACTTTTTAACTGATTCTTAAAGTAAATTGTACCTGTCGATTAGAGTAAATGGGTGAAATTTGCTCAAACAGACTGAATACAAATTATGTTAATTTAATTAAACAAATTCTATTAAAAAGCATATTCATTTAATTTCTTCATTAAATTTTAATTGAAAATAAGTCGTTTTTTTATCACTTTTGGGATGCAACTTTGACAATAACATGAATAAAGTGAACTTTTTTGGTGAATTTTATGGTTTTAAGTGGGAATATATATTGTGGAACTCTTCTGCACTTCAAATCTGTTTGATTTTTGTTTTAAAGCTTCAAAAAGGTTGATTATGATCCATTGACCTGTTTCCATGTATTACTACTAGATGGTTCCAGTTTCATGATGACACCCTACCTGTAACGTGGGCTTCGGCCTGCAGCTCCTGCCGTGGGCCAGCAGCACAGGGAGGAGGCGGAGCTCTCCTCTTGGTGCTCCTTAAGGTGGATTCCCCAGACCTCTGCAGAGATACAAATCATTTTAATAAGCTTTAAACTACACTTAAACTGTACTAGTACTCAAGTTTGGTTAAGTACTGCGCAAAGACACTTTATTAGTGAAGCAAAAAGTGTCATTAGTACTACAAGTAAGCATTTTACGCTAACAAGGGGCCAGAGAAAAGCAGAATCAGACTTTTACAGCCAATCAGAGAGTTGGATTTGGTTATAATCCCTCCTACTTAATTTGCATTAATTCCACTAGTGAATATTTTGGCTTTACTGTAACTACTAGTCGACTAGAAACAGTCTACAGCTATTACTAATAAGATTTTGAGTGTACTCATAATACAAAACAGGCAGTTTTTGCTTTACTGGGAAAGGTTTTTGTTGCACTGGTGCATGAATGGACCTATTAAAGCATCCATTGGTAGACAATTGTGTCTCACAAGTAATACTAGTATAGCTATGAGATTTTACTGAAAAACAATTTTGAATTGACTAGTACTACTCTGTTTTCTGCTCCTTTGCGTTCATCTTTTTTTTCTTTTTTCAATGTGGAGGAGAAAGAAATGTGTTTTAATGTCTTCAATGAAATAAATAAATTAGTAACGCAAATATATGATTTTATTTTATTAATAACAATAATAATAATAACAATAATTTGCTTTAATAGTAAGATCTACTAGAGCACTAGGGTGCCACAAACCTTTACTAGTAAAGCAAAATTTGTATTTACTAGTACTACGAGTACCGTTTGCTGAACCTTGATCATGAAATATAAAATGTTTTCTTTGCACTTTATTAAGAGCTTTATTATTACTGTTTTAAAATATGTGATTGCAAATTCCATCTTATTTTTTAATGAGATTTGTTAAATAATAGTACAAATTTTATTTTTTTTTTCATAAATGATGCACTTTTCTTTACCTATTTGTTTATATTATTTTGCCGCGATGGGGGGACCTTGACAATTTTTTATTCTTTATAGAGTTGCAGAAAAAGTTTGGGAACCACTGGGCGAGTGCATACAACGTGTCCTTGTAATACCAGTTTCTAGCACTAGAGGGCGGTTTAAAGCAGCTACAAACTGAACATCATGATATTAAGCTACAAACAGTAACACAAACAACACTTTGCAACCTGTTCATCTTCAACATGGCATCTGCCAAGGTTGCTGGGGGTGCTGTGGGAAGCGGCCATGGGAGGAGGCGGGGCTCGTCTCTTTTTCGGCTTGTCCAGAGGAAGTGTTTTTGAGGGGGTGACGCCGTTACCAATCGAACCAACTCTTGTTCTTCTGCTGAGAGTGGGCGATATGGGAGCACTGGCTGCCTGTCCCTACAGAGGACAGAGTACGCCTTTCACTCAGCAGCAAAGACTGAAACTGGTATGAGTGTGAGTTACAAACCACTTCAAGTTCCTTCTTCCGTCTCCTGAACAAGCTGAGAAACCCAGAGTTCTCTTTCTGCTTCCTTCGCAACTCTGCTGTGTAGAAGTGAACAATACAGCAATCATTAGTATGCTAAAGCGGAATATTGTGTTCTTTGCTTTCCCCTCCCCAGGTCTGCATTCGTTTTGTCAGATTGACAACGATACAAAAACTAAAATAAAAAAATAGAATAAAAAGATTTTCCATATGCGGTTTGGGGTGCTAACTCATGCTAACAAGTTAGACTTACGTGTTTCAGCTGGTTTGTCTTGTTGGTCCATGGGGTCCTTGGCGTCCATGTCTTTGGCAAACACCTGCCTCAGCCCGAGGTCGTTTAAAGACTTGCTGAGGTCCAGCGGCACCTCGGATCGCGAATCTTTCAGTAGGACGCTCGTTTCCACGTTAAACTCACACTTTTCACACACAATGGGTAGCAGCATCTCCAGAGGAAGCTTTGGGTTCACCCGCACTACGGCCTTCTGAGCTTTATTGTAGTTAATTAACAGACGCACTGAAACCTACACAAAGAAAGAAAGAAAAAGAGAGTTCTTTATTTCCTTTTCTACACCAACATTATGAGACTTTCTTGATGTTTTCAGTAACCCAGGGTTCTCGCCAGCACTGTTGACTGTTTTTTTGCTCCCCTACGAAGCGATGGCACCCCCTACGCTCTGTTTTCAGCAGTGTAGGGGGGATTTTCTGTTGTTTTTAATAACTGTTGCACACTTGGACACAAAAGGGTCTTCCAGTGTGCACAGGTTGTTTCACCTTTCTTTTTGATTCGCATAACGGTGAAACACATACATCAGCAACACTGTCTATTTAATACAGGCGATTGGTTCGGACAGTCCAATATCGACATTGTGCTTCAGTGTTGCAGCACGTGAAACTGCTCGTCACGTTTATAACTCGCAATGGATCATTCTACATGCGTAGACACGCGTGTTTCTTTGTTCCAATATTACTGCAGGTCCTACATAATCTTTTAAATTTGAAAAGCGTGTCTTGGAATAAGTCTTTTGAATAAAAATGTCATTCCGTGTCTCTGCAGTGTCTGAAAAAAAACAACTTTAGCTTTACATCACTAAATGTGGCCTTCAAAGTGTTATACAATTCAGTTCCCCCTATGCTGTGAAAAATTCCTGGTGAGAACCCTGCAGTCACCTCAGGCTGGTATGGCTTTATGTTCTTCTCGGTCCCTTTGGGCTTCAGCACTATCTTCTCAGCTTCTAGCAGGCCCACAGCGGAGTTAGGTTTGAAAGCGATGACGTTCTTGTTGGGCGAGAGAACCTCCATCGTGTAGTCTGACGGATTTAGGTGGTGACTCGCACAAAGGTTCACCATCACATCCATCAGAGGCTTACTAGCAGGAGCCAAACAAATGAGCAGAAGTTAACCACCCACTGTGCTGCTGTGGGTTCCAGTGCAGCCTACCTCCCAGGCACTGAGACGTTCCTCTCCAGTCCTCCAGGCAGAACCACACGTAGTGAATGTTCCCTCTCCAACCGATTGTCCAGCTCATCCATCTTTTCATCAAGGTGGCACGTACCACTGTTCGTCCAACGTCACGAGAAGTTCCTGAGAAATGGAAAATGCCAGAAGTCTTCAGATTCTTAAGTCATACACATCTAAAAACAAAGATCACATGACACGCTAATTCAAAGGCCCCAATGCTCCTTTTTAAAATTGTACCCATTTATTGCGTCCCTTAACCTCATTAAATGTCACTACTGGCTATTTAATTTCACGAAAACACGCTAAACATACTTAATACAAAAAAATCGAGTTGTTTATTGTCATTATTTTACACGATTCTTTATTCTAACGCTGAAATCATGCAAGGATTTTGTCCAAGATTTGACAGTCTGTTTTTGCTGCACTTGCTGGACTTTAGACAACACATTTTAAGGCAAAAGATATCGTGGCAATACGTGATATTGTCCTAAAACACGTAAGTGACGGATTATTATGTGTTATATGAAGCTGTTTTCATTTTAAAAGGGACATTACGTGATATTACATCATATTTTGTGCAAGGATGGACATTTCTGTCTCTTTTCCCACTTGTTTACAGTGAAAAATTGCATGTAAATGCATGATATTGTCCCCAAAACATGAATGTGAGGTCAGATTACAATATCATCTTTTTTTGTAAAAAAAAAAAAATATATATATATATATATATATATATATATATATATATATATATTAATATTATAAATTTAGAGCCCATACTTATTATAATATTACCTATTTAAAGTATTTTGAAAAAATGGGAAAATACATATATAAACATCTTAAGAAAGGAATTCAATAACTGTATGAATGATATTGTATCTGGAAATACTAATCCTTCTGTGTTAGAAAACATAATGAATGATAATAACAATGAGAATTATATCAAACTCATGTATCAGAGTAGACAGATAATGAAAAACTGTGTGTAAATACATGATATTGCTTTATAAAAAAAAAAAAACTTTATATATATATATATATATATATATATATATATATAATCCATTTTCCATAATCATAAATTCGTTTTAACACGTGGGAAAAATAAAAATAAACATCTTAAGAAAGTAAATAAATTATTCTTCCCATTTGTGCAATTCAAAAATGAAAAAAAAAAATCAAAAAAAATTAAATTAAAAAAAAGTTATTAAATGTAAGAAAAAATGCAGTAACAATGAGAATGTAAACAAACATCTGTATCAGAGTAAACTAATTAATATTTACTAAAATATTGCAAGCCTTTTTCAGTTTATGAAACAAAATTTATTTTTTGACAACAAATTACAGTAATCTCAATTGTCATTTTAACATGAATTAAAACATAACTTTATATTTTGTGATAAATAAACGGTTTCCTGTTTACTGCGGTCAAGCCAGCCTGATAATGAATAAAATACCACCTCATCCGCGCTTATTGTAACTAAGGCTATTCAAATTAGAGTCACATTAAATTCATAATAAATAGTTATTATTTATTAAATGTAAAGCTT
The DNA here is from genome assembly GCF_900634775.1 of Gouania willdenowi. Lineage (NCBI taxonomy): Eukaryota > Metazoa > Chordata > Actinopteri > Blenniiformes > Gobiesocidae > Gouania > Gouania willdenowi. Next base: position 9,370,690 of record NC_041045.1, read on the forward strand.
ACCTGGAAAAGTTCTCCCAATGTAAGTAATCGAATGAAATATCAACTATGCAGACGTTAAACTGTTATGAGGAAGCCGACGGTCAGTAATTAGCAGCACCTGTAAAAGAGCGTGCTGCTCAATAACGTGCGCGCACCCCCTACGTCCTCAAGAGCGCGCTCCCGGCGCTGAAACGAGGTTAAATCAGAGTTTGTAAAAATAAATAGAGAACTATTTTTTGGATTAAAAAATGTTTGAAAATACAAAATAATATCTGTACCACTAATGTAAAAAAAAAAAACAAATAACGTAATAATGTAAAAACAATAACAAATAACAAACATTTACTTAAATAAACCTTTTAGTCAGAGGTGTAAAGCTGTAAGCATAGCTACAATCAAAATGCTGTTAGCAATTCCAGTTTTGAGATAATTTAATTTATTTTTTAAAAATGAACGGTGAAAATGTTTTTACTTTTTAGTAAGAATTTGCAGGTATGTTTTTAATAATGTTTACAAAATAAACAATATATATATATATATATATTAAAATAAAAATTTAAAATGCCAGGGTATAGTAGAACAGATTTATAAAATACAAGCTATGAATATGGAGTCATTCTGTACTGGAATTAAAATGAGGTTGCCTAAAATGTCTAGTAATTGGTTAAAAAAAAAAACTAAAACTAAAAAAAAGAAGAAGAAGAAAACTCTCTTTTTAAAATGTGTTGCATTATTATTATTTTTCAAACACACGTCACACACAATACATATCAAATAACTGTATCCTATATAAATCTAGTTCAAATAAAATGCAGTATAAAAATATCTGTCACTTTGTGCACTAATCCTGGCCACTCTGCATTTGTAACACACTTTAATAAACATAATCAAAAACAAACTATAGAGGAAAAAAACACGTCTCTGGGGTTGACAGACATTTGTGATATCAATAATATGGTGTCACGACCTGAAAAAAGGTTGGGAGTGCAAGAACAACAAGATAGTTTGTGCCCAAGGCCCAAAATGTGGTGCTACACCCCTGCTTTATTATACAGGAACTTCCTATTTTCTGGTCCAGATGATAAGAAAAAGCTTGAATCTTGAGCTCCTGTGAGAAACAGCCCTCTAGCATGATGACACCACCACCACACACAGTCTGTGGCCTCTGTCGCCATGTTGTTGAGACAGTAACGCTCGCTCCTAAATAAGATTACTGTCTCTTGAGTAAGAGGTATTAGTGATTTATCTACTGCCACTTGGATGAGTTCTTCACTCTGAGGCTAAATCGATGTCTTTCCACTCACCCGTGTCCACAGACTGTCTCCATTCTCCCTCAGATTTATCTCCTGTGCTGCTGACCTGTGGGATGAGAAAGGCAGACACAGGGAGAAGGAGAAGGAGAAGGAGAGCTCCTAATCCCTGCCACTCCCACCAGCCCAGGCCTGGTCATGTGACAGCACTGAGCCTGTCTGTGTCTGTGTCTGTCTGTGTCTGTGTCTGTGTGCTTAGTGGGAGGTGGAGGTGAGGCCCACAAAAACCAGGTGAACCAGTTTCACGTCAATCAAGAATCACATTGAGATGAAAACAGATTAACCCTTTAATGTAACACTCTAATGTACTGTACAATCAATGAGTCGATTATTATTATTATTATTAAATCCTAACAGTTAAAATTCCAGTGGTAAAAGTTATAAAGGTCACAGTCCCAGTGGACAAAATCCCAATGTTTAGAATCCCAATGGATTAATGAATATTAATGAATATTAAAATTAAAATTCTGTAACTATTTCTGCTAATCTTCTGCCCATATTTATATTTATTTTATTTTAATTCTTGTTCTATTCTGTATCATTGTATTGTGTTTTTTTACACATTGTCTTTAAGATTTGTGTTACTGACTAGTTAAATCAAACAGGAAAGTAGACATTTTTATTTTTTTGTATATAAACTTTTATACTTTATTTTAACTTTTGATTGCACTGTTTTGCATTGCTTTTGGATTTTGCACCATTTCACGTTATTGTTCCCTCAAGATTTTTGCACGATACCTGTAGGTGTTATATTGTATTATAGTGCATTATTCTAAATTTTAAAATAATTGCATTTATTATTCATGAGGGGTGGGGGGTGGTGTCAAAGTGCACTGTTGCCTAGGTCACCGTATGATCTAAAGCCGGCCCTAGGACACTAAATTGCTTAGGCCTGCACTGACTAATGCACAGACTGTGATACGAGACTATTATTATGTGGTCTGGGTACCAAAGGTGAGCAGTAACGAGCACTGAAGTGGGAGTTTTAATCAAATTAAGCACGTGTCCACAGCTACTGTAATCTTGTAATCTCATTGCGGAGCCGCAAGGCTCAACAGATCACAGGCCCGAGCGTGGTCGGTAATGAAGTTCTACCAGCGACTAGCTGAGAGACGTCACATTTCGACACGTGATGGCACATTCTGAGTTGTGTTGAGAAAACTCGCAGAGGTTGAACAAATGTGACTGCGTTCCTCGCGTGGCCGTAGCTTCCTGTCAGAGGAAATGAAAACAGCAACTGCATGAGTTCAACAGATCTGTGTAAACTTCTCGTAGAAGCAGTGCACGGTCTACGTTACAGGACATCCTCAGGTGTCAGAGTGAGGTATCAGGTATCAGGAAAACCCTCTGTCATTTATCAGACCAAATAAACTCATGACTCGGCAAAACCTCCATCAAATGACACGGCCTCAGGCTTCAAAATAAAAGTCGTCAGACTCAACGGCCTTATGACGCCATCAATATGTGCTGCTTTGGATACGAGAGGGAGTTGAAAGCTTTCATTTACTATTCATTTGTATAGGTTAAGATGTGTCAATGTTTCATTTAACTATGTATTTATCAATCCAGTGTTCCTCAAATGGGGGTACGCATACCCCGATGGGTGAGAGAGAGTAGAAAATGAACAAATAAAGTGTCAGTCTTGGTCCCACCCCAGGTGTGTGATGACCGGAATGACAAAAACTATAGAAATAAATGTATTCACGAGACACTAAAGCAGTGTTTTTGAACCTTGGGGTCGGGACCCCATGTGGGGTCACCTGGAGTTTAAAGGGAATCATCCTTAAGATGTTTTAAATATTATTATTTTATTTTATTTTTTTAATAAAGCCACACAATCTTAAACAACTGTATTTCTATACTTCATAAGGGTGTGCCAAAAATGATCATGGAGATAGCTTCTCCGTGTGTAAATTCAGGTAAACGTGGTCACAAGATTAGTGTCGTGAACTGACAGCTGATCAGTGGCCGAGCGGTTAATGCAGCGGATGTACGGATTTAGTTTTTTCTCTGGCTGCAGTATAGGTCATAAACCCCGCCTCCTCAATGATGTGGGTCAAACTGTAAAGTTAAAATACTCGTCACATAATTTTTTTTTTCCCAAACCTAAACTCTGCTGTGATCATTAGTTATTATCACCTTACATTGTGTTCAAGTGCTCATTTTTTTGTGAAGTTTGTTTTTAAATAAATTATTTAACGGGGATGGCAAGTGTACATAGTACAAATACTTTGTTACTTACATAAGTAGATTTTTCAGGTACTTCGTATTTTTTTTTGTATTTATTTCTCTGTCGACTTTTTACTTTTACTCTGTTACATTTTCAACATTAATATCGGTACGTTCTACTCCTTACATTTCCCAAAAAGGCTTGCTACTATATATATATATATATATATATATATATATATATATATATATATATATATATATATATATACGTGTGTGTGTGTAGTATACACTTTGTTTTACTTGGCCGTCATTCATGTGAAATTGATTTACAATGTTTTGTAATTCCTGTGAAATGAATTCACTGCAGTAGATGAATTCTGAATTTCTTCAGTGACACAGATATCGCGATGTATCGTGGATGAAAGTTCACGCAGTACATCGATTATCGCCGTATCGTGATAACACAGTTATCGTGAAAATAAATAAATAAATAAATGAATAAAAATATCGCGATATATCGTATCGCGAGTTACCTGGCAATACCCAGCTCTAATACTGTATATATTCAAATTCTAAAATCATAACAAATTCTACAAAAACAAAAGTATTGTATTTGGGGTCGCCAGAAATTCTTGATGGGGTCACGATCCAAAAAAGGTTGGGAATCACTGCAATATTTAAATAAATACTGTTTTGTTCACTTATTTACAAAATGAAATTCTATAAAATGTGGGTTATCACTCGTTCTTTCCATCATTATGATCTCGTTGTTTTTAAATAGTTTTCTAAGCAATATATTGTAGTCGGACAAAGTGGGTACTTGAGTCAAAAATTTTGGGGAACCACTGTATTAATCAAACAATACATTGATATAGCTTAACTTAAAAAAAAAAAGAGAGAGAATGCCTTTTCAACTTGCTTATTCATGGGTACTTCCAGTCTCCTTCAAAATAAAACTCCATGTTGTGTTTTAAGGGCTGAGACCATTGAGTGTGATGACTTTTATTATGCATTGAAATACCCCGTGACCTTTTTTGTAAGAATGCATCACCAATGGTCGCCCTTCCTCCCAAACAACTCACAAATTCATCGCACGGCTTCTAATGAAAGACAGCAATGTTGCACAGAGCTGTCAACGTTGAGTTAATGACACGGAAAATAAAACATCAAATAACAAGAGAAGACCATGGCTACGTCAGTGGTTCCGTCCCAAGACCATCACATCTGTCCAGGGCCAACCTAGGCAATGTGGCGTCCTCGGCAAGATTTTAGGTCGCCCAGTTAGTCTGGTAACGTCTGTCAGGGGGATTATTTTGAAGGAGGGATTGTGCAAATGTGTGTATTAGCCAACCAAAAACTAAAAATACTGAGGTTTTGGACCTCAGGGATTGTACATATGATGACAATAACCTAGACTGGCATCGCCATATCGGGAAATCCAATATGGCCACCTGTGAATATAAAATAACATTGACCATGTACGACCAGAAATGTCTTTATTTGACTTTGATCTGGGATGTCAGGCTTTTTTGTTGTAAAATAAAGAAATGTTTGGTGTTTTTTGAGTCATTTGTGTGTATTTATTTAGGGAGCCAAACAATATGTGTATTTGTTGTTGCATTGTATGCGCTTAATGTCATTTTGTATAATCTTTCATGAACTTTTGTTTCCGTTTTGTGTATTTATTAAACCATTTTGTTGTTATTTTGAGTATTTCTGTGTTTTGTGTGTGTATTTGGAGTCATTTCGCATGTTTTATGTAATTTTGGGGTATTTGGAGTCATTTTGTATATTTTTGTTCTCATTTTTTTTATTTTGTTCTTGTTTTGTGCATTTTTGTCCTTTGTGGGTATTTGAGGCCGTTTTGTATAGTTTTGTTCTCATTTTGTGCATTTTTGTTTTCATTTTTTGTGATTTTGTTGTGTTTTGTGGGCATTTGGGATCATTTTGTATATATTTGTTCACATTTTGTGTTTTTTATTCTTCATTTTGGGTGATTTTGTTGTTTTTTGTGCATATTTTGGGTCATTTTTTGTATTTATTATCTAAAATTAGAGCGAGAGCCACATGTGGCCCTTGGGCTGCTAATTGCCCATGTTTTACATAATCATAGAAAATAATAATAATAATAATAATAATAATAATAATAATAATAATAATAATAATAATAATTCAATAATTGTCTGAAATGCATGTTTTACACTGCTTTGTTTTAAACCAAACTTTAAACCAGCCTTTTGATGTTGTAATGTCTATTTTTGTCCAGCAGGTGGCAGAAATTCACCAAAAAAGGGTATTCCAGCTTCCACCAACCCACTAAAGTCACAAATAAAATGAAGCAAAGCTGAGAAACAAATCGCAGCAAGAAAAACATCTTAATAAATGACAAATATAAATTCATAAAGAACATTTGACCCAAAGAGAACCAATGGTGAAAAAAGGAGGGAGTAATATTTCCAAAAACACAAATAAAAAACAAAAACAAGGGACAAATGAAATAAAAAGTGAACCTAAATCAAAAACATAAATCACCAAGCATATGGGCCCTGGTAAAGCAGCAGAAAACACATTTTAAATATTTTCATTGCTTCATATAGTTCTATATATAGTACCACCACAATCACAAGAAATAACATGATAAAATACACATTATTTTCATACCTATACATATTATATATCCATCCTGCAGGGTATATACGTTGTATTATATGTGCACACTTATTTATGTGGATTTAATCATATTTATAATTCAATGCATCAATAATGGCCTTGGTCTCTATGTTTGTTTACCTTCTAGGTGTTTCTTTCACATTTGCTATAATCTTTACATATTTAATTTCCCCCTGGGATTAATAAAGTATTTTATAATATATATATATATATATATATATATATATATATATATATATATATATATATATATATAGTGCTCTAATATCAAAGTTAAAAAATAAAAAAATAAATAAAAAATGCAAGAATAATGTTTGACTATCCCCCTGCACACACATACATAAAGTAAATCACCTTTAAGTTAAAAACAAAAAAAAAAAAAAACATTTTTTGCGATTGCGACCCACTTCCGTGTCACTACCCACATGTTGAGAACTGTGGTTTGAATGAGCACCAAACAAAAGTAATCTATGGGCATTTGGAGTCATTTTTTGTTCTTTTTGTTTATTGTATTTTGGGTGTGTATTTGTTTTGGACAACCAAATTAAATTAGACCAAAAGCCATGGAAAAAAATAAAATATTATATTATTATCATAATAATAATAATAATAATAATAATAATAATAATAATAATAATAATAATAATAATATTAAAAAATATATATGTAGTTTTCCTGTTCCATTGCGACCCATTTCCGCATCCCTACCCACATGTTGAGAACCTTTTTATTGAATGAGCACCAAACGACCGTGATCGATGTCTTTAACGGAGAACGTGAGCAGCCATTAAGAGCGTGTTGTGAGAGGCCGACAGACGCTGGACTCGAGCCGTACCCCTGGGTGCCAACAGGTTGCCGTCGGTCCATCTTTTGGATGTCATTGAACGCACCGTGCTGTGCCAAGCCGTGCCTAACCGACCGGAAGCGCGCATTGATTTCTCCACCGCAAGTGATGGCGACTGGGAAAAAACCTCGCAAATACACGAAAAGACGCTTCTTTTAAACGTAAATCCGCTAAACATCGATTGGAATTCTTCCGTTGACGGCTTTAAAAACCCGAAGTGACTGTTGGATCATCTTAAATTAAGGATTAATCATCCGGACATGGGATCTACCTTCAGGGTCCCCACCTGCTGGGCACCGTAAGGGTGGTAAGTATCCTTATTTTATTCAGTATGACAGCTTTTACTGTCGACATATTGGCACTTTTAAATAATTCCCATCATCTCTTAACGAAAAAAACACACATTTATCCGAAATTGAGCTTTGACAACAGGGTAGTCACACCTTTATCACGTATTTAATTACCTGATATTCATCCGCCAATAAAGAGCGGATTATATATTTACATTTTATCGCTTCAATGACATATATAAATGTGTGTGTGTGTGTGAAAACAACAAAGCAGAATTTCTATTTTTGGGTCAAACAAGATGCGTTCAAGTGCACATCTAGTCAGGACACGCCCAGGTCCAAAGAAGAAGCTGGAAGACACCCGTTTGTTCGGGTGCTTTTGGCTCTCTAAGGGGTCCCTTCGAGTGGCCAGAGGTGGGCTGGGGTGGAGGCCGTGGGTCTACGTGTCTTTTCGGTGGTGGTGGGGGTGGGGGGGAGGGGGAAATAGGGACGTGTCAAGGTAACGCATCCTCACCTAATCGTCAACATGGCGACAGCTGCTGGTTCTCAAGGTACGAGCAGAAACCCTCCGCCTCCTCCAGGCTCCTTTCTCAACTATTTTTAGTTTTTGACACATGGGAAAATAAATAAATATATATATTCAGAACATTTAAAAAAAAAAAAAAAAAAAACCCCAAAAAAACACGTTTAAAACCTTTTTTTAATGGTATTCAACACGTGTACGGTTTTAGACAACGACAATTAGAATGCTAATTGACGATGACGCAGAAGAAAATAGACCCACCCATGCGTTTAACCCCACATGTGTTTGTCTGGATGTATTAGATCAGATATAAGCAACTTTGGCCCCACAGCAGGGGCCACAAAAATGTGATAGTCTGATCTAAGGGCCACTTTATATACAGCCACGTAAGATGTTGTTATAATGACCGATCTGAGCATTAATATAGGACATATCAAAAGGTCTGGTGTGTTTTTGGACTAATTTTGTTTATTATTTTGTCATTTTAGGTTGTTTTTTTTTATCCTTTATATATGTATTTGGAGTCATTTAGTGTATTTTTGTTGTCCCTCTGTGTGTTTCTGGATTCATTTTGTGTAGTTTCAGTTTATTTTTGAGTGATTTTCTCTGTATGTGGTGTTTTTTGTAAGTATTTTGTATTATTGTTTGTCATCTTGTGTGACTCTTGATTCAGCGTGTGTGTTTTTGTGTCTTATTAGTGTTTTCGCTGTCAATTTGACCGTTTTTGGAGTCTGCTATGAAGTATTTTGGGGCGTTTTGTATGTTTTTTCAAAGTAAATGGACTTGATTTTGGTAAATGGACTTGATTTTATATAGCGCTTTATCACCACACTGAAGCAGTCTCAAAGCGCTTTACATATCAGCTCATTCACCCAATCACTCTCACGTTCACGCACCAGTGGGACAGGACTGCCATGCAAGGCGCTAGTCGACCACTGGGAGCAACTTAGGGTTCAGTGTCTTGCCCAAGGACACTTCGACACATAATCAGGTACTGGGATCGAACCCCCAACCTCTCGATCAGAAGACGACCCACTACCACCTGAGCCATGGTCGAACATAGTCATTTTGTCTATGTTCTTGTTTTGTGTGTAATTTAGGTAGGGGTTTTTTTTTGTGTGTGTGTTTTTGTTTTCGGTTTTGTGTTTTCAAAGTAATTTTGAGTATTTTTGGAGTAATTCTGTTAGCTTTTGTAATTTTTTCGTGTGTATTTGTTGTTGTTGTGGTGGTATTTGCTTTCCCGCGGGCCACCAGTTGCCTAGTATCTCTGTACTAGATATTGAAAGGATATGTATGAGCATATTTAGGTTTCATATTGGTCCAAGTACAGGATGCTTCATCTTTTGAAATAATTATCGGTAATTAAAATGTTATCATAGAAGTTTTTCCCTTTTCAGAACCATGGACAGCTCCAGCCTTTTACAGTGGGTTAGGTTATAGCGGATACTGTTTGTGTCATATTTATACAAAAATAAAGAGCGACCACTTTAGACTGTCAAAAACTTTCTAGTTGTCCTGGAAATCTTCGGCTATTATTAAAAGTATGCGTAGAAAAAAATAAATACTGTAATTGTATATTTCTTATACTGTATATATCAGACATGAGCAACTGGTGGGCCGGGGGACACATGTGGCCCTCACTCTATTTTTGTGTGGTCCTCAAAACAAATGCTTAAAAACAACCCAAACAAACTGAAAAATACACAAAACAATGGCAAAACTTTACCAAAAAACCAGCAAAAATACACAGTGTTTCCAACAAAACATGCAAAAACACATAAAAACCTTCCTGAAAATAAAATGTACAATATAGACTTCAAAAACACAAAACAACTACAAAAATTCACAAAATGACTCAAAGAACACAGAAACAACAACAAATTAGAGAAATATATATATATATATATGTATAAAATACATAAACAAAATTAAAATGTACAAAATTATCAGAAAAACAGACAAAACCCTTTCTTGTGTTAATGTTCAAATTGTTCATTATTTAAACGTTGGCCCAAGGATCATACAAAAAAAAGTTCATCCAGAGGGCTGTGCCCCATGTTGTGAGAATTCCTGTGCAAAATTTAAAATCTTGCAAGAGTGGCCAAAAGCGGACAGAAAAAGTGTTTTAAAAGGGTTCAGTATTGCAACGATTAGTTTAACCTGGCAAATAATGGGGATGGCAAATCGTAAATGTGGTTACACTGGCAAAGATAAGCATGAGTTATGGTGAAAAGTGGTTAAAAGTGACAATAATGGTCAACATATGTGACATTAGGTGGGGAATGGTTTATAAAAGTGCTGAAAATGTCTTAGAAATGGAAAAATGTGTAGAAATTGATGGAGAAGTGGCAGGAATAGGAGTAATGTAGCAAAAATACGTGAAGAAAAAGCGATGAAAATAGGTTAAAATATGGCAAGTTTGTCTCCGTCAGAGTGACGGAGTGGAAAGCTATGCTGAAAACAGCTCAGCAGGTCCATTTTGATAGTTTTTGAGATAGAGAACAGTTGCAGTTTTTTCATACTCGTTTGAGGCTCTCTAGCAATTAGTTTTATGATAGAAACAGCTGTAGTCCTTTAATGCTGCAGAACCCACACACTCTACAAGACAAATCAGCCATAAATGGATTAGCAGCGCAGTGAGCATTAGTTGTCTTTAAAGGAGTCCTACCCTCCAGCTGAGCTGTCCACCTCGTCAGCCTCTGGCTATTTCTGGTTCTCTGGAAGCGTAATGCCAACGTCACACCCCAGTTTAGTGCCTTAACCTGTCAACCCCCCCCCCCCCCCCCAATCAAGCAGCAAACAAAAGGAAGAAAAGCTTTTAGTGAAGTGAGGCGAGTGCTGCTGCTCACTAACACAGTTATGAAACTTAATGTATCATAACCTCTACGTAAGTAGCCACGCTAATGATTACATTCAATCTTCTGATGCTTGTGGCAAAAGGCTTTCAACAATTATTGATTTCAGACCCAATATTATAGTCTACTGTTTCTCAAATGGGGGTACGCGATTGAACTACAGGGGGTACTTGAGAGAGAGACTGAGGAAATTAACAAATGAAAGCATTAAAAATATGGGGTTTCGTTTCATATTGTTTGTTTTTAGTTAAATATTATAATCACAAATCTGAAGCATTAAAAATAATACAATTATTATTATATAATACCAGAATTAGCTTAATTATTCCCTATCACACATTTCTAATTTGGATTTTTGATGTTTAGCATATTGGTAATCGACTTCAAATAAGAAAAGTTGATGAAACAGGGAAATTTCGCCTTTACAAGTACAAAATGGTATGAAATACAATTTATTCCATTTTTTTTTTTTAATTTTGAGAAGTAAATGGTAACTATAATTCAAGCACAAATATCAAAATCAAGTGGTATGTCTATCAAATTTTGTTCTCAAATTCTTTAAAAAATAAGTAACCACATACAGTACATCTATCAACTTCCTGCTAAAATGCATTGATGAGTGAGGTAGTTCAAATCATTTGAAAATGTGGTTAACGCCCAGTCGTGCTTGGGAAGAAACGATACCATGGGAAACTGTTATAATTTATAGAATCAATGTGCTGTATGTTTTAATTTGATCCCGTCCTCAATACACTCAGCTTTGGAGTGTATATTAGCGACTATGGAAAGACTGTTTCATTGTCCTTTCTGTGAAGACATTTACAAATAGCATGGTTTTTATTTGTGCTGCTATGTGATTTGAAACATAATGTACAACCATACATGTATGACACTGTTTCATATTCCGTGTCTGAGTGCTGTTCTTTTCCTCTGAAGGTTTTTACCATCACGTTATCTTCGTATAAAAGTTGACGCACACGCTCTGTTTTTCTGTGTGCTGCAGCTCTGAGTCCCGGCTGAGCTCCGAGGTGCCCTGTGAAGGAGCAGGATGACAAGATGGCACAGCTGCTTGTACCGCCCGGACCTGACAGCTTCCACCCCTTCGTCCCCGAGTCGCTGGCCGCCATCGAGAGGTGCATCGCTGAGGAGGAGGCTCGGAGACCACGGGCGGACCGTCGCAGTGACATTGATGACGAGAACGGTCCAAAGCCCAATAGCGACCTGGAGGCGGGAAAGTCGCTACCTTTCATTTACGGTGACATTCCTTCCAATCTGGTGTCGACACCTCTGGAGGACTTGGACCCATTCTACAGCAATCAAAAGGTCTGATGTATAGTTTGATACCTTGGAAGGCGTTGGAAAAGAGATTTTAAAGTTGTAAAATAGGCTTATCTGCTCCAGCCTCATGGTGGCACAATTTCTCACTGAACATTTTTCACTCGCTTAATGTAGGAAATTTAGAAAATTCTCCCAAGAAATTATTTCCGAGTTTTCCGTCGGTTTTCTGTGATCACGTGTAAAATATCTGCTCTTAAATCTCGGGATATTGCAAGAATTCACATGATGTACTTTATACCTGCAGGTCCATTTCGCACTTCTGAGGTAACGTGATTAATCCCTATTAAAGTGTAAGTTCACCCGAGGTTTTTTCCTAGAGTAGTTAAGACACGCCCAGTCACAGCAGCCCCACCCCCACAGTGCTGCACAGTTGGAATCTGCTCACTGTGGGCTGTGAGAGGACGAAACCTAGTCCCTTCTCCCATCTTTTATAGCAAGGGCGGGGCCAACAGTGATGGTAAGTGATGTCACTGATCTAATCTCAGACGCAAGTCGCACAATTCAGTTATAATAGCGAGGCAGGGCAACTAAAAACTTTAAATTTAAATACTTAGACTAAAATGGGAAGAGTGGGACTAGGATCGATAAACTACATTCCTTAATACCTATGTATTCAGCAGAAAAAAGTGGTTTTAGGGTGTACTTATTTGTCATTTTTGGCATGATTTGGGAAAGTTAGTACTTCTATTTATTGACATCAAAACATGGGAATACGATAAATCAGAAGAGGAATGAAATTAGCGAAAATTTGAAACAGAAAAGTCAGGAGAACACACACTCTTTGGCAAAGTGTGTGCCTAATAAAGTCCAGCAATGTGCACATGAGCTAAATGGATATTTTTAAAAAAATAAAAAAAAAAACATTAAATTTTTAAAAGTCCTAGCGCAGAACATTGGGAAAAAAAACTGAATAACTCCTAACTTAAATAAACGCTGCATTAGCATTTGGAATTCGAGGCATCCTAAAACCACTGCACTAATGCTTTAAAAACAACTCCCTTAACGCTTTTTGGTCTGCCCTGCTAACTACTTTGTGGTAGAGCAGCAATCAGTGCTGTCTGTCTGTGTTTGTCTGTGTGTGTGTGTGTGTGTGTGTGTGTGTGTGTGTGTGTGTGTGTGTGTGTGTGTGTGTGTGTGTGTGTGTGTGTGTGTGTGTGTGTGTGTGTGTGTGTGTGTGTGTGTGTGTGTGTGTGTGTGTGTGTGTGTGTGTGTGTGTGTGTGTGTGTGTGTGTGTGTGGCTGAGATTAACCAGCTGTGCTCTGTTTCCTTTGCAGACATTCATAGTATTGAATCGTGGGAAGGCAATCTTCCGCTTCAATGCCACTCCTGCCTTGTACATCCTAAACCCCTTCAACCCTTTGAGGAGGATTGCCATTAGAGTTTTAGTGCACTCATATCCTTTTGGTGGAAGCCTGGTTTGGATTAAAGGGCTAATCAGACACATGAGGGATCAGATCACAAAATGTCTTGACCCGCTCCCTCATAGTGAGATGCAAAGACTGGATGCACGGTCAGAACAAATGGGGAAACATTAAATGTGGCAGTTTAAAGCTGCTGGGGATGATAAGTAATATTATTTAAACTGTACCTGATGCCAGTGTGACCCCCAAAAACACTGCCAAACATTTGTGGTGTTTTCACAGATTGGAAGTTTTTAAAACAATAGCTGATGTTGTTATTACGACCAGCATTTTATCACATAAACAAAGCAGAACAGAACCCAAGTGGAGCAAATAACTGTGTTCTCTGGTGAAGAAATTCAACAAATTACTGTAAAAATGAACTAGAGCAGTGGTTCCCAAACTGGGGTACGTGTACCCCCAGGGGTACTTGAACACCTCTTAAGAGATGCACACAAACATTTGTCACATAATTTTTTTAACGTAACATATATTTTTTTCACATGCACTCATACGTGTTTCCTCATCCATCAATAACAATTTATGACTCAACTCTTTAAAATACACCAAACGGTGAAGTTCAAATTCTAAAAAGAGCAAAAGATGAGAAATAAATGAACAAAAAGATCTAAATTCAAGGTTAATGTTGGACGAGATATGAGAAAAAGTTTAGACAAGCCTGCAGACACAAATAAATAAAGTATAACATGAACTAAGGGGTACTTGCTATAAGAAACAAATGCTAAATGGTACATGGGGTAATAAAGTTTGGGAAACACCGCTTCAGTGCTGTCTTTGTGTTCTTCTACGGCACTCCAAATCCCACAATGCAATGCGCAATTTCAGCTTTTTGTGAGTAAACCCTCCCGTTTTTCAAAAGAAGCTCCTTTGATTATTGATCAATGAGGCTTACACTATGGCCGTGATCGAAATGTCATACTAACGTACGACTCATACTAAGTTTGACGTTAAAATTAGTATGTTGTGTTTTCACTTTAGATAGTATGAAAATATTGAGTACTTGAAAAATACCCGGATGTATACTGTTGTATATGGAGAATTTATTTAAGTATGCACGGTAGGCACACTAGTCATATTCAACCGCCACATGATGCATTGCGATCAGAACGTAACATCGTCCTGGCACTGGTGTCACGGTCTGAGTTTACGCTGTACTGAGATAATAGCCCTAACCCTAACATAATCCAAAAAACAAATAAAATACATGTCCGTTCACTTTGAAAACAACAATAAACAAAAATGAATTCATTTTTCAGGTTTTTGTCCTTGTAGGTTCGAAATGCATCATGGGAAAATTGGAAGTATGCTTTTTAAGTTGGAAGTATACTTCCAATTTAGTTATTGTCCCCAACAGCTTTAACCATCAAACATGTGGCATGTTGTGGTTGTGCTCTTTAACTGTGTCCCCTCACGACATTCAGCATATTGATCATGCTCACCATCCTGACCAACTGTGCTTTCATGACTCTTAGTAACCCCCCAGACTGGGCCAAGAATGTAGAGTAAGTCCTCTGTTTGACTCTAAGTACGCTTGCGTTTGAGAGATGATCTACAGTGACACCGCCTTGTTTACCAGGTACACATTCACAGGGATTTACACCTTCGAGTCCTTCATAAAGATCCTGGCCAGGGGCTTCTGCGTGGGCAAGTTCACCTTTCTGCGGGACCCATGGAACTGGCTGGATTTCAGTGTTATCTCTATGGCGTAAGTACACAGTTACTGAGAGTATCAGGTGTTTAATGATCAGGCCAGCTGCCTTGGAAGTTCCACTAAAGGCAAGAAAGAGAGTGCAAAATTCTGCACCATGTATAGTCCAGAAATCTGTGCAAACGGGCAGAGAACATCAGTGCCCATATTCACAAAGCATCCTAAGGCTAAAAGTAGCTCTTAGTGACCTCAAATCTTAGAATTTCTCGAATTTTAACATTTTTCTTAGAATATTTCCTTGTTAGGATAAAAGTAATTCACACAGTAATTCAGGCCCAGACAGAAACAGAGAAGATGGCCAGATATTCTCCGTATGTCTGTTATGTTTAGTGATTTAAAAAGACACTACTGGCATATATTATTATTATTATTATTATTATTATTGTTATTAGCGCTTCACACAGAGAGACCAACGCATTGATTATCAGGGCAATGAGCTCCCAGGTCTGTCTCTTCCCTTGTGTCATGATCAGAACCCTATTTCCCACTTAATACTCTTGTATTTCACTTTTTAAAAAAGCTCCAGCAATCACAGTAATGACTGACAGCTGCGTCTGCTCCACCATTAATATGAAATGCATAAAGTGGTAAAATTACCAACGTGGACAGTTAACAACAATAAGCAAATCAATATAATAATCGGCATGTGAACAAGGTTCAAACATTTTAAACTGTGCAAATAATTTAATTTTGCTGAATTAAATTAATTTAATGATTACACATTTCTTAATGCAGTCAAAGTATGATCCGTTGATTTTATTCTCCGTTCAGTATCAGGAGCACAGAATGCTTATTTTTTCTTTTCTTTTTTTCCCTTTCTGACGACTGCCTCGTACCCAGGGGTCAACCACACCTCCTCACTAAGATAAACATTTCTGTCAACTCCTTGCTCAGAGTTACTCTCAGACACTTCCTGAATCACTTTTAAGCTAAGATTCCTTCCTAGGAATTTCTTGGCTCTGTTAGGAGCTTTATGAGAGACTCTGAGAAGCCTCGTGAATACAGGCACTGATTATTTGGCTCGGATTGTGTTCACAGCACACCTGAATCGCTCTAGACTTTGTTTGTGCACTCATACCGCCGCAACAACGCGGACAATACGAGAAAAATGAACCCTAGAGTGTTTGAACCACTTTTGATTCTTGAATGTGTACAAACCCTAAAGCGCAGACTGGCTTGGCCTCAATTAACTTGCAACAACAAATGTTTCTTTGCCCCAAGAATGTGTTGATGTGAATAAAAATAAATCCCTCTTTCCCATTTGTATCAGAAAGGGTGTGACCATAATGGCTCATCGTAACTCTGTACCATGTAAGGGCTAGCATGACTGTACTTGTAGTAATTTTACTTGTATATATGGCAAAGAGGTTTCTTCTTTGCAACTGCTTGATTCATTTATCCATGACGGTTTGAAGGAGTGCAGTGTCAAAGCTGAAATCATGAAGTGGTGTTGCTGTTTTGCTGTCAGTAACTGTGCATTTAATCCTGCAGGTATATAACCGAGTTTGTAAACCTAGGCAATGTTTCAGCTCTGCGCACGTTCAGAGTTTTGAGAGCTTTGAAAACTATCTCGGTAATCCCAGGTAAGGCAGCACACCTACCATTTGTCCTCTGTGTGTGACCGTTTGCCGTTACCTCCTTTCCCCCCACCCCACCCCACCACCTCCTTTTGTTACGTCTACCCCCACTTCCCCTCCAACCCGAACCCCGGCCTCCTCCCCTTCCCCTGCAGATATGTCACAGAGTTTGTGGACCTGGGCAATGTCTCAGCACTGCGAACGTTCAGGGTTCTACGAGCCCTAAAAACTATATCGGTCATCCCAGGTGAGAGGGAAATGCTAACTGGCTAACATCCAAATACCATCACCTCTCTCCTCCTCCTCCTCCTTCCGCGCTCTATCGCCACTATCAGCTCATCTCACTGCAGCCAAGTCTGACGATGCCTCATGCTGCCTTGGTCCCAACAAGGCTGCCACCCAAAGCTGGAATCTAGACCCAATCTGCACGGATTGACCAGATTCGTAGCGTTTGGCCACATCGCCACAAGGCAGCATTGTTTTTCTTTAAAACCAATATCTTTACGAGTAGATCTTTGCACTAGCTGTGGATTTCTTTCATGCATGAGACATTGCAAAAGCCTATTTTCTGTTGGCAAGCACTTGTGTGTGCAGGGCTCCTCCTTACCTTGTTCTTTCCTTTGCACGTCGTGTTTTGTGTTGTGAGTTTGAGTTCTGGTGCTGGTTCTAGTGGGAGATATTACGACACATTAGCTGGTGGTTGAACCATGAACTAACCAAGAGTTAATCTGTGATGTATCCAGTTCGATGTTGTTTGATCATGACGTGTCACGGGCTGCGTTTTGTGGACAAACATTGTGAGGACATGTTGGTACTCCCTGAGACGCTCGTTAAACTATTAGCATCGATGCTAGTAGTTTGACCTTACTGGAGTGTATGGTTACAAAGCTCTTGTTCTGATTGCCAACATTCAGCATCAGGTGGTTGTATTTTTCACCAGCTTTTTTATGTTTTCTGCTTTATGCTGAAGATGGGCAACTTTCATTTCAATCTGATCCAAGGGCCAAATTGCCATTACTCATGTTAGCATTTACAAAAATTACCAATCTCAGCATTAATGCGACAAAGGGTTTGTGTTGTTGTTGTTGTTGTTTTTGAGTCATTTTTGTGCTTTGATGTGGTTTTTATACAATACGGACATCCCAGTCACGTGACCCCTAACCGAGTGTGAGCCATTTTGACGGTCAACGACTGAGCGAAACGTCATGTTGTCACACTGTTTATCATCCGAAAAAAGCTAATTACAAGAGGAAGATAAAGGACCTTTGGTTTTAGAATCAAAAATTTAAAATTAACCGATTTTTAATTGTTGGTTTATCCCTTTTTGATCCTGATGAAGAAATATGCCTTTAATTTCAAAAACGGAAATCAAATAACCATTACTTTTCTGAACAGAAAATGTAATGACCAAAACATAAACTGACTTACAGGTAGTGACTGTGGAGCTAACTGAGCTGTTCCACGGCTCTCTTCTCTACTCTGTTTTTAGCTAATGTTGGTAGGTTTTTTTCACTGTTACAAAAAAATGTAAAAAAAATAGTCAACCATACACCATTAGAACCGTGACAAAACACACAATATTTTCATCATAAAGGGCGACAACTAAACGTTTGATTAACAATTGATTTCATGTTTAAATTAAAACAAGAAATTTAAAATATCTGAAAATTGGGAGCCGGATGTATCCGGCTAATGACAAGCTAACGTTATGTTGAATGTTTGATACTGCACACAAACATTGTGGATTTTTATTAATCTCATTAAACTCAGAGTTTAATGGGATTAAATCCCAAATTCACAGAGAAATCATTCATTAGCCTTCGAGGGAACCACTTACCTGATCCAAAATGAAGACTGCAAAGCTGCGTGTGTTGAGTTGGAAGCCAAACACCGCCATCAGCGTTTTGCCTGTTTATTGCCGCCAGCCACTTGCTTCTCCGTTTTGTTTCTTTTCGCTCCGGCATGATAGCGACTACCTGTAGACCGTCCAAATGGCGTGATGTCACATGGGATGTCCCTATACTTTTCTGTTACTTTTGCAGTCCCCATGTTTTTATTGTTGCTGTTGTTATCTTTTTGCCTTTTTAGTCATCTTGTGGTATTTTGGTTTAATTCTTTAGTTCTTCTGTGCTCGTTTCTATATATTTTTTTGTTCATTTGTGTATTTTGTTGTCCTGGTGTTTTTTGAGTCGATTTCTGTAATTTTGTGGACATTCTGTAAATGTCTTTATTTTTGTGCATTTCTGTCATATTGTTCTGTAATTATGTGTTTTTTGGTTCATTTTGTGCAGTTTTGTTGTCATTTTGTAAGTTTTATAATGGTTTGATTTGGCTTAAATACTGTACATAAAAACTGACTTAATTTTTTTCACAAACATTATGAATGTGAGAAAGTTAATGACCATTCATCGTAATTCTGAAAAGGTCCTAAGATCCTGGCTAAACCCTGGCTGCTTGAGTGAAAAGGCTGGTGTCAAATTACAGTTCTAGTTGACAAAAAAAAAAAAAAAACTGCCAGCATTCAGTTGACTATTATTTTGAAAATCATAATACTCTGTTGTGCTGTTGTGTAGCTTTGCAGACACATCTGTTTACACCATCATTAGTATTTAACTTTAAAAGCATTAAATGCAATGTATTCCATTTTATAAATGTAATGCTTATGTCAACATATAACCATTCACTCATTTATTTGCATTTAGTTTTTTTAAGATAAGGTAATTTTAACAAATATTTTGATACAATAACAAGTTAACAAAATTGCTGCTTGAAAATAAGAAATTAATTAGAGCTAATGTCAGTCATGCTATGCATCTGAAATCCTGTTAAACTGATGACACATGTTCTCACAAATGTTGTTGTGCACCCAGCCAGGTGTTTGTGGGCTGGTGTTTCTTGACTCCACAAACAGCTCCTGCTATTGGGCAAAAAACAAGCTAGACTTCCCGTCTTCTAAGATCCAAATAACATAAACCGCAGAACAAGTGTGTTGACGAACACTTGGTTCTCTTGCTGGTTTATCTGGGATTATTCAAGGATCTGAGTTGCACTGGTTCCTGTATGGCCTCCAGCACTTCATACAGAAAACCTCCATTACAAATCCCTTCTGGCTGTGTGCTACTACAAACTCTCATTAGTAGCTTCTTCTTCACACAAACTGTAATTACTAATTGGTAAGCAAACAGTAATGCTACCCCCCCCCCCCCCCCCCCCCCCACCTCCTTGCCTCAACCTTTCTGTGTATTTAGGCCTGAAGACCATCGTCGGCGCCTTGATTCAGTCGGTGAAGAAGCTGTCGGACGTGATGATTCTCACCGTTTTCTGCCTCAGCGTCTTCGCCCTCATTGGCCTACAGCTCTTTATGGGCAATCTGCGGCAGAAGTGCGTGCGCCTGCCGATAACCGTCAACGCAACCAACAACAGCGACAATGGCAACGTCGCCGCCGACGATGACACCTTCCTTTTCAACCGGACTTTCTTCAACTTCAACGCTACGTTGGCACAGAACTCCAGCACCTTCAACTGGACGGATTACATCAGTGATGAAAGTAAGTATATAATATGCTTACAGTTTATATACAAGTCAACATATTGCTTATTTACTGTTAATTTAACGTCACTTGTCTTTAAGTTACATTGTATTTTCATTCCCTGTTTTCTTTTATTTTCTCAAGCTCACTCATGTGGTTCTCTGGCATTCACTAATGATTTGTTGCAGACTTTACTTCCTTTAACACTTTTTTGGAAGCAGTGTATATTTGTGGTGCTTGTGATTGGCTGATTTTTCACGGTGACTTATGATGTTCCTTTCCTCGTAAGAGATGCTGAAATCTCAGTTAAAAATCTTACAGAATGTGTAACTGTGCCCCATCCTGCTCCTCTTTAAGAAGGTAAAGTCTTTGTCCCATTTTCCAAGGTATTTACAGTAAAGTTCTTCTTTACAACCATCCATCTCTCTTCTTAGTTGTTTCCGGGTTTGTTCCCGCTGTTGGCACTAAACTCGCAAGAACTGCCACCCAGGCCACCAGGCCACTGCGCTTTTAATTATTACTTTATTAAAATACGGGATATTTCCGAGATAATACTAATACGGGATGTTGGTGGGAAAGAGGAGCAAAATGCGGGAGTTTCTCTGCCAAAATGGTGTACTTGACAGGTATGGTAATGGGAGAGTCGGAGTTAGCCAGGGTCAAGCTGGCCCTTGCCACAGACGGCTTGAGTCACACTCTGGCTACTCTTTCGGCGGTGTAGGGGAGAGTTCAGGATTGCCAGACCACTGCCTTTATAGGGAGTGACAGCGATGGCCGTAAGCAGCAGCAAAACTCTTTAACAAGTCCTGGAAGGGGAAAGCAGCAAATGCGGCGAATAATCACCACAACAATAAAAGCCTCCCACACTACCTCTCATCATGCTCTGATAACCCATCGCTATGGCATGAGCAGCCTGAAGTGCCAGCAGAGGGTGAGTCACTGACCGCCAGCACGACATCGAGGAAAACGTGCACTAGCTCCTTGACAAGCTGACACCCAAGCCAGGGAAGGAGAGGGGGGAGGGGGTGGGGAGTGTGACTGAGCTGATCCAAAGTGCTAAGGTTTTATGGAGCGTGGCAACATAATGGCATCACTTGACAGGATAACACGCTGATGCACCAAGAGGAAAACACTGGCTTTTTCACACATAGGGAGCATCCACCTCTACAGCGCTGTTAAGATGAATCTGTTCAATGTCCATAATGTGAGTTTGCTCTGTAAGGAGTCTCATAAAACAAAACAAATATCCCAGGCTTGAATTTCTGAAGGCCAAACCTTGCAACTTAAAGGAGCAGTATTATGAAAAAAATCCTAAGAATTTGAGCTCCTCCCTCTCAGACTTCCTCACAGGTAAAACAAAAATAGCAAAGGCATGTTGATATTACAGTTTATGTCTTTACGTTCAGTTTAAAGATGCACTGAAGAGCACTCACAATCAGTTTCACTTTTAGTAGCTGTTATACCGCCTCGTATTGCCTTTATGGGATGATCTGATGTCTTGGTGACCCAATGCGACGCAGCGGTCGGACAAAATAATGGACTATGGTCTTAAATGGACTATTCTTGTGACCAGAAGAGGGAAGGAGGACAAAAAAGCGACATAGCAGCTCATGCCTAATGTGAGTGTTTGAAACAGCTGACTCAGCTGGTAGTTGAGAGTTTGGTTCCCTGCGGTGCAAAGCGGGCAGTCGCAATCAGTTCCATTTTCAGTAGCCGTTATACTGCCTCGTATGGGATGATCTGACGTGTTTGTGACCCAATGTAACACAGCAGTTGGACAAAATAATGGACTATCGTCTTAAATGGACTATTCCTGTGAGGAGAAAGCCCAAAACACAGCCTGTTTTTTGGAGCGCTCTGAAAGTGACTTTTCAGAGGGCTAAAACTCCAGAAAACAGGTGAGTTTGGGAGAAAAAAAAACCTCAAATACTATGTTGCTGGGATTCTTGGAACAATTGGAGATGGGTGAAAAATTACATAACACTGGATCGTTAAACCCCCATGAGTAAAAAAAAAAAAAAAGGCAGGTGGTCATTATATTGTGGCACATCTCTTCCACAGGTGTCGTGACTGCTTTCAACATGGCAGTGAGCAGGAAGAGGATGACTCACGTAGCTGCAAAACCAAAAACATTTAAAAAGCAGCATTGTGTTCCCTGACCGGGCTGTTTGTCTCCCTCCCCTTTAGGTAATTACTACTACCTCCCTGGCCACAGGGACGCTCTTCTCTGTGGGAATGGAAGCGGCGCCGGGTAAGCCTAGACAACCTTTATTCATACAGCCAATTAGGCCTGGCTGTTATTATGGACAATCAACAGTGCACGGGAGGCCTCAGGGCTCCATTAGGTTGTTGTTTTTTTCATTTAGAGTATTTGGTAAATACTGAAACCACATTGATACCACAGAGCAACAATAGCATTCACATTAACAGGGTGATGTATTGTATTCATTTTCCACTGCTCCACTGTTTGTAATTCATTTATTTGATGCATGATATTTACCAAATGTTTGGTCGTCTTCTGAAAAGGGTTTTATGTTGCTATCTATGGGCCACAAAAATGTGATCTGGTCCAACGGCCACATTATTAAATTTCATGTCAGCATTTAGAATAATCAGCAATCTAACCATTGTTATTGTTGTCTCCTTTTTTAGTGGGGATGGTGTTGTTTTTTGTGGGTTCTTGGAATTTTTTTGTCATTTCCTGTATGTTTTTGTTATTATTTTGTGTGTTCTTGTCATTTTTTTGTATTTTCTTTCATTTTTTGATTTTTTTTGTTCTATACTTGGGCATTTTTAGAGTCATTTTCTGTATTTTTGTCATTGTTTTGTGGGATTTTAGTAGATGTGTGTATTTCCCTGTCAACCGAGGATCTTTTGTTGCCAATTTCTGTTTTATTTTTGTGTTATTTCTGTTACTTTGTGTGTCTTTTGAGTCATTTTGTGTGTTTAATTTATTTTGTGTGGGGTTTTGATGTCACTTTGTGTGTTCTTTTATTGACATTATGTGCATTTTGCTGACGTTCTATGTGTTTTCTGTTGGGCTTTCTTCCTACTGCTTGAACTGCCAATTTTTTGGGGGTGATTTGTTTTGGGGGGCTACATAAAATTAGACCACGGGGCACATGTGTTTGACTTGGTATGTAGGTTGTATTTATGTTTCCCTCATTGCTTTAAATAAATAGAGAACTGCGAGTTTCAGTATTTAAACTTATTTAATTCCAATAGCTGAATAATGTTCACCTATTGTGATTAGGTTCTACCTTTTTGTAAATAAAAGAAATAGACAAGGACAGATATATTTAGGTTTTTGTTTGAGAATATCTAATTTGTCAGTGGACCTTAAAGTCGCTAACTTGCTCAGGGACGGCACTGACTAATGCACAGGGATTCAGCTTTTCTCCAAATAGCCTTTAAATCCTCAGAATGATAGAATACTAACAGTTTGATATCAAAGCCCTACGTTTATCTTCATATATCGTATCCCAAAAGGCTTTGTCCAGAAGGCTTCATATGTATCAAAGCGGGTCGCAACCCCAACTACGGTTACACCAGCTTCGACACCTTCAGCTGGGCCTTCCTCTCGTTGTTTCGACTCATGACACAGGACTACTGGGAAAACCTCTACCAGCAGGTTGGCCACACTCACTTTGGATCAACACCATGGACAAATTAGAATAATACATAGTTTATTCCCATTTATCCTTTTCCTCCAGACATTGCGCGCAGCGGGGAAGCCCTACATGATCTTCTTTGTCCTGGTCATCTTCCTGGGCTCCTTCTACCTGGTCAACCTGATTCTGGCCGTGGTGGCCATGGCGTATGACGAACAGAACCAGGCCACCATCGAGGAGGCCCTGCAGAAGGAGGAGGAGTTCCAAGCCATGCTGGAGCAGCTGAAGAGGCAGCAGGAGGAGGCACAGGTTAGAGCTCCACTTGTTTTCATTGTTCGCTTAATTAGAGGAATTAGCACCGACACCTTCAGTGAAACGTCACTCGCTGGTTCGATTTGGAAGACTGGGAGCTATTTTTAGGGTGTGTGCAGTGTTGTTTGTCTGGCACAAAGCCACTGTTGCCATGGCAACCAGGGCTTTACCTTGCTTTCCCCTGGGTTAATGAGAAACAGAAAGTCACAATTAGTGTGAAAGGAGGAGAACCTCTTCAGTGAATGTCTGTCCAGGGTTGGTTACAATTATGTCTTCAATTACAATTCAATTGTGATTACAGCGACCACCATTTTTTTCCAATTACAATTAAATGCAATTATCTTTTATCCCCAGAAGGTAAATAATTAAAGTTCAGTTTCAATTAATCTCAATTCAAAGTTAAGCTTCTTCTTGTGTTAGCTTTCTGTTAGCATCTCTTATGATAGCGAGTCCTTAATCAGCTGTAAAATACACTAACAGCAATTACCTACCATCTAATTTCTTTTCTATCTATTGGTTACCTTGTTAGGCTTCCTAATCAATGAAAATATAGGTTTTAATATTTTTGATGTGGGCGTCTGAGCCTTTTTTGTGTCAGTATACACCTAGAATTATGTATTTTTTTAAATTATAAAATGTGGGAAAGATAATTATTAACTACATACTGTATGTGTAGATCTGTACATAAAACTGTAACATGGTTCCCCAGTTTAGCGTTAAATTATAATCCACAATTTTTATAAAATTCGTTTTCAAGTCAATTATCTAAACTCAAACAGAGAAAAAAAAATACAAATTAAAAAAAATACTAATTTAAAAAATAAACTCAATTACAACAGCAACAAATTTGTAAAATTGCAATTACAATTATAATTATGCCATGATTGTAATTGATTATCAAATACACATTTACAGTTAAAATTGACCCCAACCCTGTTTCTGTCACTTGGTTTGATGATAATTAGCTGAAGTTTAGCATCTAAAGATGAAACAGCAATAGTATTATGTTTATTTCATCTTTCTAGGGTTCAGTTGAATTCAACTTTATTTATGTAGTCATCTCAGCGGGGCAAATCAAAATAGAAAATTCGTAATGAAAAGGAAAAAAACCAACAAATCCACATGAACAAGCATCAGCGACAGTGTTAGGATTAGAAGATCAGATGAAGTCACTGAGAATGCACAGTTTGGGATGTGAGTCATAGATTTGAGAAACGATGTAACACCAGTGAGGGCTGAACTGAAGTACGTGAACTTGTGTCACAACCACATCGCTTTTGATTAAGATGATTTCTGGTCCCCCTGTCCAGCTAGACTGCTGTGCTTTGGCTATATTCTGGTGAGCCCCCGCTCCCCCACACCAGGTTCTTTTTACAGTGGCTTGTCAGATCATTGCTGTCTTATCATTGCGCGCTATTTGATTGGTTGAACAGCTTTGTAACATAATCAGTTTGATGAATTTTGAGGATTATAGGATTTTGAGTAGATTGAGTTATTCTATAAAGCTGTTTTATTTAATTTTATTTTATTTATTAAAAACTTATTTTTGTAGGACCAACATTATAATTAAATTATGATTTGAGGCATTTAAGTTAAAGTGCTAACGCGTTTCCAATTGTAACCATTAAATAACAAACCAATGTGTTTAGTGTGTTTTTTGTCATTAAGGGTAAAGAGCTTGTTTTGACTGTTTTTCTGCCCCTTTCTTTTTGCCTCTGATCGATATAATTGAAGCTGGAATCTTGAAGATGTTTTGGTTTGCATGAAAACAGGCCGACGTCCTCTTTTTTTAGAGGCGTCTGAGGCTTTTCTGGCTCATCTCAGCTGCCAGCCTCTCTCCTCCGCTCCAGTCAGCAAGAGAGCCTCTAAGACAAGTCGCCGGGTCGCCATAACAACTGTGCTTGCGTTTTGATTGGCCGGCAGGTTGCCGCGGCAGCAGCAGCAGCCGCCGAGAGCAGAGAGTACAGCGGGAGAGGGGGCCCGGAGTCTGAGTCATCCTCGGGGACGTCCAAGCTCAGCTCGAAAAGCGCCAAAGAGCGACGCAACAGGCGGAAGAAGAGGAAGCAGAGGGAGGAAGAGGAGGAGAGAGGGGGACGCCAAAAGTTTCACAAGTCGGCGTCCGAGGACAGCATCAAGAGGTCCAGCTTCCGCTTCTCCATTGATGCCAACCGGCTCTCGTATGAGAAGAGGTGCTCCTCACCCAACCAGGTAAAAACTGTTCCAAAATGGACCATTATCCACTTAGTGGTAATTGTGTGAAGTGTTAAACT
This sequence comes from Gouania willdenowi, assembly GCF_900634775.1. Classification (NCBI taxonomy): domain Eukaryota; kingdom Metazoa; phylum Chordata; class Actinopteri; order Blenniiformes; family Gobiesocidae; genus Gouania; species Gouania willdenowi. Next base: position 9,397,102 of record NC_041045.1, read on the forward strand.
GTTGCTGCAATCCAGACTGTGAAGTCTGTCCACCTTCCTGCCCTCGTAACAAGCCACACTACAGAACTCACTCACATGTGCAGTGTCCCATTAGCAGTGACAACAGACCAAAGTTGGTCATATATTGACACTATCCAACTGCTGTTAATAAAACTGCCTATTTTCTTTATTAATTTTATGAAATATTTATAACTCAAAACCAAGGCAGCTATCGTCCTGCAGTGTGGGATCTGACAGTTGTTTATTGATGGAACCTCTGGTGACTCTGTTATTGCTGCTATTGCTTAATATCGTATATCGCCATTTTGAGCAAGTGCTGAGATATGATTGTTGATTGATTAATCATTCCCTGTTCTCGGCCACGTTTACAGTCTCTCCTCAGTATCCGTGGATCCCTATTTTCTCCGCGGAGGAACAGTCGCGCCAGTCTCTTCAGCTTCCGCGGGAGAGCACGCGACATGGGCTCCGAGAACGACTTCGCCGACGACGAGCACAGCACCTTCGAGGAGAGCGACAGCCGGCGGGGTTCTCTGTTCCTGCCCCGACGCCTGGACCGCCGCTGCAGCGCCGTTAGTCAGACCAGCCTCGGGGCACAGCGGGTTCTGCTGCCAGCCAACGGGAAGATGCACTGCGCCGTGGACTGTAACGGCGTAGTGTCGCTTGTCGGAGGAACTTCTGTAACAACCTCTCCTGTAGGTCTCCTGCTACCTGAGGTGACTCTGCTGTTGCATGGTTTATTTGCCTGATTATCGTCTCCTTTTTTTTGTTCTGATGTTGATGAACAAGTTGATGTTGAAATGTAACTTTAGTTTTGCATGATCTGAGTACATTTGCTTTGTTGTTCATTCTTCAAATGGGCTTTACTAACAGTGATATACTGTAGATATTTGGTTTCCTAAATCCTAATTCCGTAAAACAAATACCAATGGAACTCTGGGGACAGCCCATGCTCTCTTGTTTAATTTCAGGTTGATATTTGCAAAGTTAGAAAGCATGTTTCGATACAGGAGAGGTACAACACAACATTCAAAAGAGAAAAAAAAATTCTTGTCAAAATTGGAAGTACCGGAACGTACTGCCTTACGCGATCGGACGTACTGGAAATGGCCTGTTTTCACAGTGTTTATGATGTGCGGAAGTCATTTTAAGCAGTATTATAGATTTTTGTTCCCTGTTTCCTACACATTTAACTAGCTCACGTGCTAACCGCTAAGCTAATGTTACCTCTCTAGCTATGTCAGTCCAGCATCACATTAAAAGTAGGCTTAACCTACTAGTAGTAGCGTGTCTTATATCGAAAATGTAGTGCTGAACAATATCGACATATCGAATAATGACAAGAAAAGTTCATGCATAAAAGATCTGATATATGTAAAATTTACTAAAACAAATTCATATGATACCTCTGAAACCATCTGAGGAACAAGAGTTTGGTTTCTGAGTAAATGGATCTGTGATAAAGCCTTGCCCACGCTATATCCATCTCTATTACGTCAATGTTCCTCTCTGTGCTCTGAATATTATTGCATATTATCTCTAGGGTTAATCCTACTCTGCGGCTAGGGTCTTCATATAGTTTGAGGACTGTCAGTCAAAACCTTTTCGAGATCCAGGTTTCTCTGGAAATAAAATCATTTATTCATGTGTTTATTTCTTTAGGGTACAACGACAGACACCGATCCGAAGAAACGCAGGTCAGGGTTCCACCAGCAGTCAGTAGACTATCTCGATGAACCAGGGGGCCGGCCAAGAGCAATGAGTGTGGCTAGTATCCTCACCAACACCATGGAAGGTCAGTGGTCAGGGTTAAGCCAAGGAACTTGTGGCCTTTATCTTTCAGAAAGTTTCAGCCTCTTGTTTTCTGTGTTTTTTCCAGAACTGGAGGAGTCCCGACAGAAATGTCCTCCTTGCTGGTATAGATTTGCCAATACTTGTCTGATCTGGGATTGCAACCCAGCCTGGTTGAAAATCAAAGACATTGTCAGCATGGTGGTCATGGACCCATTTGTTGATCTCACCATCACCATTTGCATAGTCCTCAACACACTTTTCATGGCCATGGAGCATTATCCCATGACCACTGAATTTAATAATGTTCTCTCTGTGGGAAACCTGGTAAGTATCCACTAATTCTTTATCTAGTCTTTAGAACACTAAACATAATTTGCGGAAGTAGTTCCAGCGTGGTTTTCCTATTATTTCAGGTGTTTACAGGAATATTCACTGCTGAGATGTGCTTTAAGATCATTGCCCTGGATCCCTACTACTACTTCCAGGAGGGTTGGAACATCTTTGACGGCATTATCGTCAGTCTCAGCCTGATGGAGCTCGGCTTGGCTAATGTAGAGGGCTTGTCTGTGCTAAGGTCTTTTAGATTGGTAAGATTTGTCAGTTTCCAAGTTGTAAATTTGTGTGGGGATGTTATCTGTATCTCTAATGTAGTTTTCCTCAAGTACTGTTGTAACAGGAGTGAGAGTCTTGTGTGATGGCATTCATAATGTCAATCAGCTATAACAAACAAACATCTTGCTTACATTTATCAGACTTGGCATTTCATGGTTTAATAAGATCTGTCTATGTATCAGTCAGTGTTTATTTTGACAACAAATTTAGATTTTTCCTAGTCGACTAAATGTTTCTCCAAAATATCCGGTCATTGTAAATATCTATCACTCTGTTATGGAATAATATCCAAATACAGAAAATTCCCTGTTGTTAATGTTGTCATACCTCAAGAGAAGTTAAATAACTGCTAGGCTACAATGCCTTAGAATGACTTGCAACTTTGTGCAAAATCAACAAGATTTAAACAGAACGGATTAGTGCAATTCTCATATGTGAATTACAAATCTATTGGCTGTAATGATGGAAAACCTCCTCAATGTTCAAGTAAACAAAAAGAAAAACCTGCTGTCTCAGCATTGAAACTACAGGTACTGTAAATATCTTCTTTCTCTGTTACTGTGTGCTCACACACACACCCTTTGTCCAGTCATATGTAACATCCACTATAATAGTACACATTTGATTCCAATTGAGGATATTGAATATTTATAGTCATATTAATCTGGTGAGTTAATCATTAAATCAATACAGTTCAGAGTTAGCTTGCTTTTTGTTCTATATTATTCCAAGTTTAGTGGAAACTTGGTGTTTATCTGATAAAATAGCCATAGCGTGTCTTTGTTTATATTTCTGAATGAGTAGTATGTAGTGTCGCTGTCGTGTTTTTCACAGCGATTTTTTGCTCCACATGGTTTACAGATGGTCTTCTTGTCCTTATTGTCATATGTGAAGTGTGGCCAGATGTCAATTCTTTGTTTTGTTCCAGACCAAGCTCTGACAATTCTATTGTTCATGAGACATGCAGCTACACTCGCATGCTTCTGCTGCAAAGATCAACATACCGTCAAAAGATTTGCTCTGATTAAATCTCTTACAAACTTGTCCCACAAAAAGAGTAGTACTGATTCGATCTCTTCTCCATTCTCTTTGTCTCGTTTCCATTGACTGTGTCAGTTAAAATTAGTCACAGTTTTTGTTTTTATTGAAAGTTCATCTGTGAAAAAGGTTTGTTGATGAATATTTTTCGTCATAGTCGTCTTTCACGAAATTAACACTGGTATCCGTTAAGAATGAAAATCAGAAATTTGTTGGACAATGTCGGCATATCAGATGTCAAACATCTCAAAACAAAAGAATAATTGCATTTCATCATAAAAGGAGAATAAGATACACGTGATAGCCCTTTCCACCAAAAATCCCCAAAGAAGACTGGTAATGATCTAAAGAAAGTCACATTTTTCAGTGTAATCATAATCAGAGATTTTTATACATTATTAATTGTAGGCATGAAGCATGTCTACCAGACTAAATAAGTGTTTTTGCTATTTTCTAACAGCTGAGGGTCTTCAAACTGGCCAAGTCGTGGCCCACATTGAACATGCTGATCAAGATCATTGGGAACTCCGTAGGTGCTCTTGGGAACCTGACTCTGGTGCTAGCCATCATCGTCTTTATTTTCGCTGTCGTTGGCATGCAGCTGTTTGGCAAGAACTACAAAGAGTGTGTGTGCAAGATTTCGGACGAATGCGAGCTTCCCCGCTGGCACATGCACGACTTTTTCCATTCGTTTCTCATTGTGTTCCGCGTCCTGTGCGGGGAGTGGATTGAGACCATGTGGGACTGCATGGAGGTGGCAGGACAGTCCATGTGTCTGATCGTCTTCATGATGGTCATGGTCATTGGAAACTTGGTGGTATGGCAGTTCAACAAGATTTCAATGTCATTGTTTGTTCATTTCTGCTTGTTTCAAAAGCTTTAAATTGAGTTTTTTCTTACAGGTTTTGAACCTCTTCCTGGCTCTACTCTTGAGCTCCTTTAGCGCGGATAATCTAGCAGCAACCGATGACGACAGTGAGATGAACAACCTTCAGATTGCCATCGGCCGAATTCAACGGGGAATCAATTTCATCAAATCTCTGGTACGACGGTTTTTCCAGAGCCTGTGCTTCAGCCGGAGCTCCAAAGGCTCTGCCTTGGCCGAGGAGAGCAAACCCCTGGATGAGTTGCACAGCAATGGCAAAGGCAACTGCATCTCCAACCACACATCGGTGGAAATCACCAAAGACCCCAGTGGGCTGTACTTGACAGAAGGCAACGGGCGGCCAGGAGGAGGGCTGGTAGTGGCGGTCGGGGTCGGTGGGGACACTGGGGTGATGTACCCAATGGAGGAATGTGATTACATGTCATTCATTCACAACCCGAGTCTGACCGTAACGGTGCCAATCGCAGTGGGCGAGTCCGACTTTGAGAACCTGAACACAGAAGATTTCAGCAGTGATTCGTCTGATGTGGAGGGCAGTAAAGAGGTAAGATGTCAGATCAGAGAATCTATCAAATGATTTCAATTTTGACTCGCTCATTTTGTTATACATTATAACGTTTTTAACATTAGCATAGATTTGGCCCTTTGATCTGTTGAACAAACACTTTGGTCGACTCTGTTATAGACGCATTTAGATTTTTTATAAAGGCTACATGTCAGGATGTGTGCGACTTACATTTTTGGGAATATTTATAATAGATGGCTGGCATATGTCGTATTTATTATTGTAGTCAAGTATTCAAAGTATTTACTACCCAGCCTGTATGAAAAAGAAGGTTTTTGCCTTTGCACGTCCTCTGTGAATGTGTATTTTTGTTTTGTTGTCATAAGAAATGTTCTTCCTCCCACTTTGGGATTGACCGCAGGTTGTTATGCTGGCATTTGGTGTTCTGCCTCACTGTCTTTAATTCCCCGTCTGTTATTGCAGCCGTGTCACAGACGCTCTCAAGGTTTTCAGTGAGAGGAGAATTGTAAGAGCCCTTTATTGTACCATAGCACTAACCATGAGGACTGCCTATGCCATTTACAGACAAACAACATGTTTTTTCTCATACCCTCAATGGATTGCCCATGTTGTTGTTTTTTTTTTTTATGTTTTTGTTTTGTTTTTTGCCTGATCTGCCCTGCGTTCCCACCCCACCATCTTTGCTTTACACCCCAGCCACATACAGCAGCACACTGAATGCTGCATTCTTTCTTCCCTAACCCCACCCCTCCCTCCCACCTCACCCTTGTCATAAGTTACCTCAAATCACCGGGCTGTATTGCAGTGAAAAGCCATTAGGAATGAGCTAAACCGCCTCCCTCCCCCATCGGTAGACAAATTCATCCAACGCATCCTTTTGCTTAGAATGTCATTGCCTTTTTCTTTTTTTCTTTCTTTTTTTTGACTTGGGACTTGATTGGCATCAAACACCGAGATGAGAATGAGGAAAGAGAAAGGAGGTGGAGATGAATGGAGGAGAGAAAAAGAGAAAAAAGATGGAATAGAGGAATGAATTTTGCTGAAGTTGGACAAAATTCATTTGTCTGCTTTCATGGCCTGTGCATACAAACATAAATACCTGCACATGTTTTCTGCCTGATTTCAGTAGTTGCAGAATGATGAAAGACTTGTAATTTCCAAGTGGAAACAGTGGATTATTGCAGGCTAGCAAAACAGATAACATTTACATTGCCCCAATGTAAAAATATAAGCTATAACTAAGTTGTTTAAAAGCTCAACTGTTTACATTATGTATTGTTCTTCTTTAAGGCATTCTGAGTATTTCAAATTTTTAAAACTCTTTGTGTGTTATCTGTTTTTGTTTCACTGCATTGATCTTATTACACAACTTATTAAAAGTACTAAAAATTCTAACCAGCATGATAGGTTTTGTACCAAAGGCCTTGTAAAGACCATGGACAGCGGGATAAGGAGTTACCTGCTAAAGAACAAAGAAAGGGACGGAAACTTCCTTTCAGAAAGCACTTGCCAGCAGCATGCTTTCATCATTCCCATGCCGTATTAGCTCGCTCCCACGGCAATCAGGGCTGCTGCACTGTGTATGATGACATGTTTCCTTATTGTGTGCATACAACATGAGGCCACCCAACGCCATGTTGGCCCTTAAGAAAAACTATCAGGAAATGCATTGCCTGACGCAACTACCTTGTTAGCAGATGATTATGTTCTATATTTTAGTTTAACAACCTTAAGTGTTGCAGGGCCATGTCAGCAAAAAAGTCAAATCATTTTGTTGATGAAAGAGAATGTCTTTTGACTTCTGTTTTCTACGTTCTCTAGACTCGTATGGTAGTTAGAACTAAAATTATGACCTCTGCCAAAAAGTCAATATTTTTACCATGGTTTATTTATTTATTTGTTTGTATGTAGGATTATGTAAAAAGTACTTTACAAATTTAAACTTTGGCGGGGACCCAGATTAATATACTGATTCTGGATCTTTTTCTAAAAATTCAATAATTCTTATCTTTCATCTTGAACAAAATTTCAAAAGTTCATATCTTGGCTGGTTGACCGATCTTACCCAGTTATCTCGGGTTGGTTACTCAACAACCCCACAGAGTTGAATCCAGATTAGATCTATATTTCATTGCTATTTTTCCAAAAAAAATTAGGGGTGCTCTTACATTTCAATCTACTGTATTGTTATTAATGGGGATAGAAATTCCTTCCAAGCCTTTAAAGTGTGAATAATCCTGGTACCATGATCAGAATCAGTGATCCAGATAACTGCCAATATCTGGCAAAGAGGAGGTTTGGCATTTGGTGGAGGTTTTTGTTCGCAAGAAGTATGTTATACAATAAACAACTTTAAATTCCCAACCAAATCTTCAGTAAGGTTACTTGGCAAATAAAACCTTGTTTAACACTTAAGTAAATTTCAAGACCTTCTGATTTTTTTTCATTTGAAGGCAGATGGATAAATTCTTTTATGTCTGCTGCTCAGCTAACACTGCTCTGCTAAACGCATTGCTAATGTAACACAATAAAAACCGTCAACGATTATTGTCTATTATGCTAAGTGGCTGTGAATGACTACTGCTTAGGACTGGCTCATTCATTTTTCTCACAGTTGAGACTATGCTTGTATTTTCTGAGCTAACTGAAATTGCCCACAGTCATACTGGTGGAGGTTAGCTATAGCTTCAGCGCCTTTAGCTGTAGCTATTAACGGGCTATGCAAGTGTGATCTTACCTAAGAATGGAGTGAATTGTGTGCCACCAATTCGCTGGTTTCTTAACGAGCTACCTGAGCTGTTTGATGCTTTTTCTGGATCTAATATGTTTACTCCTTGCACCAAAGACGAGACCTAAAATTCTCTTGAAACTCTACTTTTAAAGAGTCAGAGTAGCACTAAGTCCTGTGTGTTTTCTGGCTGTGCTTGGGGGGTTACTTCAAGCTACAACTGCAGACCACATGATGTCTTATTAACAGTGCACAGTACTGGTTTTTGCTGGTAAGCTAATGGGGTCATCCATCTACTTCAACTCAAACAAAGGAAGCTTGTACACAGCGTGTTTACTGTTTTCATGTCACTGAGGAAAATGTTTGGTGAGGCTTTTTGCTTTGAGGGAGGGGGGACGATCACTCGTGTAATAATTGGATGGTAACTCACAGAATGATGAAACGATTTGAGTCAATTTCTCAGTGGACATGAAAATACACGTACACGTTCTGCTTGGTACGATTTCGAGCTTGGATTGATGATGCACTGGAATACTGCATGCACTCTTCCTCAAAACGAGGTGCTGTCAAACGTACCCACAGTGCATTTCCGGAATGCCAACCTCCTTATGCCACGTAATCTGATTGGAACCATCAGATAAAACAAAAAACAAAGCCTGTAGGTACATTTGATCGATTGTGCATGTGATGATGATGATGATGATGATGATGATGATAATGATACAAATGACTTCAAGAGCCCAACTCTGTGAGCTAATATTGACTAAGGTATGCAGTTGTGGCACTGATGTACATGTGAATGAACAATGCTCAGAAGGTTGGCTCCTCCACACACCTGATCTTCTGCAGCTCCGGGATTCACTCTGTAACTTTGCTTTCTCCCTCCTCGCCCGTGCAGAAGCTCGATGTGGAGCCCGAGCCCGAGCCCCGACTGAGCTCATCGGAGGGCAGCACGGTTGATATCCGCCCCCCAGGAGATGGGGTGGAATCAATTGAGCTTGAACCAGAAGAGTCGCTGGATCCGGAGGCCTGCTTTACCGAGGGTGAGCAATGGTGGCAGGAATGAGGACTGTGGTCGTAGCTGGGTTTGCAAAATAATGCGAATTGCGTGTTGAACGTGTTTCCATTTAAGCGAGTTTTGGCAGGAGCCTCGTGAATCCAGTGAAATTTCATCCTGTGAGACTTCGCTGCAGGAAAATGGACGTTCCAAACTTCCATATAACACTCCGTGTTCCTTTGTTGTTTCACTCTTATATGGCAGTAAGAATTTTTAAGTATAATGCTAATAAATGTCCCGGTCTCTCCTTTTGTATACACATACCGCGTCACGTTTTCTCGAAGAGAAGTGGTCATGTGATCAGCTATGTCATGTCGTGAAATTCCGAAAAAAGTTTTTCCATTGTGCTTTTGCGATGCATTTCAAAATTGAAACGTCTGATAAACCTCCTCATGAAAGAGTAAAAAGCTTTCAGCAATATTTGAGTGTTTTTTGTATTCATTACCAGTTTTTATTGCGCAATTTCGATTTTGCACGTTTTTAAGGGTAATGGTGAACTTGTGATAACACTTCGGAAACACTTATACACGTCTTATAGTTTAATTTTATGTCAGGAAATTCTCAAATAACTTAATCCTAAATTCCAGACTGTATAATAGGGAATCTTTGTCTTGTTTTTTCACTATCATGGGGGTTTCAATCACATTATCTCTGCAAGTTTTGCATAACGTACTCATACTTTCTTAATCAAATCACCAAACCAGATTCCAGACTTGAACTACTTTTTTCTAATTTCTTGAATTATGTCTCATTATGTGCAAACTAAGGGTAATGTAGTAAACACAGTAAGACACGACAAGTAATATGGATAGTGGTACCAACCTTGTGTCAACAGCCATTCTTGAAAAAAAAAAAAGTTTGATCAGTAGTTTAAATGTGTAGATGAATGACAAACGTGGAGGTTTTATTTTTTATTTTTTAGTTCTTTAAAAATACAAATAAATAACAAGGGAAGTCTTTACACTCCTCCAGTATGGAACCCTGATTTTTTTTCTAAAGCTTGTGTCAATGAGCAGTTCCTGTTATTGAAGATTTACCATTCAAGGATTTGTATTTCTGTTATCATTTTTTTGGGGAAGTTATTAAAATATTTGAGCAACGCATCCAGAGCTGATGATCCTGTTTCTAATTGTCCTTACAGGCTGTGTGAGCAGGTTCCAGTGCTGTCAAATCAATGAGGAGGACAGCAATTATAAGAGCTGGTGGACTCTGAGAAAGACCTGTTTCATCATAGTGGAGCACAACTGGTTTGAGTCCTTTATTATCTTCATGATCCTCCTCAGCAGTGGAGCGCTGGTGAGTGGGTGCATAATCTCTGGTGTTTGTTAGAAGTATCCCTTGGAGCCCTTAGGATGTTCTTCTTCGTCTGAACAGGCATTTGAGGATGTCTACATCGAGCAGAGACGCACAGTCAAAACGGTGCTGGAGTACGCAGACAAGGTCTTCACTTACATCTTCATCCTGGAGATGCTGCTGAAGTGGGTCGCCTACGGCTTTGTCAAGTACTTCACCAACGCCTGGTGCTGGCTGGACTTCCTCATCGTTGACGTATGTGCAACGTGTTGCAATGTTCTTTTCAAAATGAAGCTTCAAGACAGCTAATGCAACAGCACTATTTACACTTAGTATTTTTTGGACTTTTTTCAGGTCACAAACTGATCATTGTCAGATTTATTATTATTATTATATATTATGTATTCATTTTTCCTGGTTAAGACCTCCACTTTAGGTCCAGTTTTACCTTAGAAAAATGCTGCCTTTTTAAAAAAAGTTTTATAAGTAAATAAGTTTTATACTTATTAACTTTGATTGTTTTGCACAACATGTGGGAGGGAGGCTAAGGAAATGCTCATGCATTATATATACATTTTTTATTGTAGTTTATTTGATTTGTATTTATTTCAATTTATTATTATTTTTTTAAATTTTGTTTTGCTTCATTTCATTTTATGATTTATTCATTTTTTTATATATTATGTTTATTTTTTAAAAAAGTTTTTATTTCATTAATTTTTTTAATTTTATGAAGTCAAGTTATGTTTTACTTTATTTTTTTTGATTTAGATTTATTAAAATGTTTTCAAATGTTTATTCAATTTTTTGTTTGACTTTATTTTGGATTAATTCATTTTTTTTTAAATTTTCTTTAACTTTTTTTTGTGTGCATCATCCTCATTTTTTTTTCTGTAAATTCAGTTGATTTAGGCTTTTTTATTAATTTTCACCCATCGTTGCTCATACGTTTCCTGTCTTCCAGGTGTCCTTGGTCAGCCTGATAGCCAACGCTCTTGGTTACTCTGAACTTAGTGCCATCAAGTCTCTGAGGACGCTGCGAGCGCTCCGGCCCCTGAGGGCCCTGTCTCGGTTTGAGGGCATGAGGGTAAGGGAAGGACCAAACTGATGATGATTATCATATTTTCTAGTACGATTACATCGGTTTTAATTTTATTAGCTTTTCTATTAACTTGACTTTTATGCCATTGTATCATATTTCTCTGAGTTTGACCCAAGGGTTGTTTATATATGTTAGTATTTGTTGGAATGAGTTTGATATTGTAATTCCTCTACATGCATGACTTTTCTTACATTGTGCCGACGGGTGACGGTTTCTTGCCTTTGTTGTTTTCCGATGTCGTTTGTGGTGCTTTTGACCTGTAATATTTTTCTTTGTTGTGTGTCTTTTTTCATTTGCAGTCAGACAAAATGTTGTGACTTCATCCGCCTCTCTAAGGTTCTTTTCTGTTTTGCTTTTTTGATATCTATTGAATTTTAAACCTCTACCTTCCTGTGCTCTTCTTCTTCTTCTTTTTCTAATTCTTTTTCTTCTCCTCAATATTGATGATATTGTAAACCTCTCTTTGGGGTTTGTTTTTATGAAAAAAAAAGCTTCAGATTGGTTTATAATGTGGAAACTTTTGTTATTATTCTGTCATCACTATTGGGGAAAATGCTGCCAAATTTTTATGGATGAATAAAATGAGCAGTTTAAGTGATTAGATGATTGTAATGAGCTCTTGTGGCTCCTTGGAGGGCTAAGTTTAGTCGTCTGCTCCAACCTCTCCAGGTGGTGGTGAACGCGCTGCTGGGGGCCATCCCCTCTATCATGAATGTGCTGCTGGTGTGCCTAATCTTCTGGCTGATCTTCAGCATCATGGGCGTCAATCTGTTTGCGGGGAAGTACTACCACTGCGTCAACACCACCACGAACGATCTGATCTCCATCAGCTTGGTCAACAACAAAAGCGAGTGCTTGAACTTTGTCAACGACAGCGCACGCTGGAAAAACGTCAAGATCAACTTCGATAACGTCGGGGCCGGCTATTTGGCTTTGTTGCAAATCGTAAGTTTTAATTTTTTTAACAGTTCCTTTAAATTATTTAGAAAAAAAATAACTTCTAGTACAAAAAAGCATTTAGAACAAGGAAAAATAATTCATACAGCGCTAAAACTCTATAGACTCTCTTTAGAGTGAACACCAGGGCTTCCCAGTGCGTTAGTTAATATTTTTATACCAAGGAAATTGGTTTATTTTCCAAATAACCCATGTAGTGTTCATTTTTACTTCACATACTGTATATATTAGCAGAATCAGAAACAGTTTTATTGTCCGGTATTGTTTACACCAGAGGTTTCCAACCTTTTTTGGGTCGTGACCTCATTTTGATATCACAACTGTCCGGTGACTTTGAACTACATTTATATTTGAGAATGTTGATATTTATTGTGTGTGTATTTGACAAATAAGAAGTTAAAAATGGAATTTGAATCAGTTTTTTCACCTAAGTGACCCCACATGGGGTCCCGACCCCAAGGTTGAAAAACACTGGTTTACGCTAAGCTTTTTTTTTTTTTGTTTTTTTTTTTAAGGGTAAGAGGACAAATACACTGTGGCAATTTAGGAAAAGATTTAAAGAAATTATTGAGGGAAAATGAGTGGTTTAACTGGATTTTTTGTTGTTAACATATTGTTTAAATGTATGAAGATATACTGTATGCGCTCGTGTTATGTACGAAAGTGGATAAAACCAAAGGAAGTAAGCTATTGTAGTAAGACTTTGGAAGAGGGAGTGGGAATTAATAAGTGTTAAGTTTCATCCCACTCCTTTTCGAGCAGCATTGGATTTTTTTGTTTTCTGTGGATTATTGTCGTATGTTGTACATACTGTACACTTTTTCATTGTGTGCTTGAAATAAAACTAACAGACAAACTAACTGTCAATTTCAAATAGTTTTTGCATTTTGTTCTCTTTTTTTTTTTTGACCTGTAGCTTTACTAACTTAAACATCTCTCCATTTGCTCGTGGTAAAACATTACTAACTGACCGATTGCTAACAGTTTGGATTTTTCCCCCCTTTTCGTAAAGACCTTGGCTGGAGAAATTAGAATCGGACCCAAATGCAGACAGGAATTAGATGCAGGCAGGGTTATTTACAGTAACTACACACCAGCTAAAAACATACTGTCCCTTTAAACACCAATGGAACCTTGGAATAAGTAATGACAACAGTATGACAAAATGTTTTATTAAGTGAATTTCTTTTGTTTTGTTTTTTTAAATAGCTTTTTTTCCTAACATTTTTTTGGTGTCATGAGCATTTTGAACAAAGGTCGACCATATTAAAGGAAATGTTGATTTCATTACAAAGCTTGCAAGCCCTCTCAAACTCTCCTGAAATGATGGTGTTTAGATTGTATTCCTCAGAGGTTGTGAGGTTTAATGTAACTTTTTTTTTTTTGTCTCATCCAGGCTACATTTAAGGGTTGGATGGACATCATGTATGCAGCCGTGGACTCTCGAGACGTAAGTATCGCTAATTTTTACCGGATCGCAGATGCTATTTCTCAACTAAAACAATCACTGTGCTGGTTTCGTTTCAGGTGGAAGACCAACCAAAATATGAGGTCAACCTGTACATGTACCTGTACTTTGTCATCTTCATCATTTTTGGCTCCTTCTTCACCCTCAACCTCTTTATTGGTGTCATCATCGACAACTTCAACCAGCAGAAGAAAAAGATAAGTGGTTTTTATTTTAAGTTTGTGTGAATCGTTGAAACAAAAAAGCAGGAGTTGTAAGATATCTATATATGCAGATGACCTTCTGCTCTTTCAGTTTGAAAACTAATGGTGAATCAAACTCATAACAGCTGACTTTATATACGAGTAGAGCTTGTAAATTGCGAGATTGAATCTAGTTTGAAACAGCCAACAAATGCAGGATATTTGTCACATTTTTGTATTTGTGTCATTGTATTGTATTAAAAGAGAAAATTTCACGGTAACATGATTAATAAAGAATGACAAGATTATAAATTCTGGCTTATTACAGCCCAAGCTAGTTGAAAAAACAAAAAGTAACAAAGCACACAGAATGTATTTTACATTATTGCAATACTTTTAATAACTGTATTAAAACCTAGCTCAAGTAAAGTGTTTTACTTGATAAAAAAGTGCTAGCATGGCTTAAACAGCACATTGCTTTCTTTTAGCTAGTTGGTAATGCAAAGTTGAATTGAATAAACAAAGCATGCAGGCAATATATTCCAGTGTACTCCATATCCTCGCTTATTATAATGAATAACTGGAACAGCTAATAGAGATGTGGCATCATACAAAAAAAAAGAAAAAGCTTTTGTGTGTTTGTGTTGAAATAAAAAAAATGTTTGAACTTAAATCAATTAAATATAAATAATGTGAATCTACTACAAACATCAGAATGCTTTGTCGTCCTTTAACTATTAAAGTATTTTAGCTTATTACACATCAGTTACATTGCTGCCATTAAAATCACTGAGGGAACATGAGTCACTTCGAAACACACACACACACACACACACGTTAAGTTGGCAACGCCCAAGAGGGGGTGTGGAGGAATCACGTTATGTCCTGGAGACGTTCCTGTCTGACTGAATGAGTGAATCTTCCTCAGCAGCCATTGCATCACACAGATGCTTATTAAGTGTGGACCCCCCCCCTTGGGGATAGAGATCACTCATTGAGTGAGCAGCAGTGAGAGTACCATGTGTGCCCAGAGTGCCACTCTTCACTCATTCCTGTTGTTAATGATGGAATTCTGGAGAGATGGAAAACCTTTATCACTGTGGAGGCCACAAAAAGGAAATTGTCTGACCTGAGGGCCACATTATCAATAATAATGTCTGCATTTAATCAATAAAGGAAATAACTAAGGTTTTTGTGTGTTTTAGTAGTCCTTCATTATGCTTTTTTTTTGCATTTTTCTTTCACTTTTTGTATTTATTCTTTATTTTTTGCAACATTGTATTATTTTTCTCTCATTTTTGTGCATTTTTCTTGTAACCTCATTTTTGTTTTTGTTGGTTTTTTTTGTATATTTTTCTCTCATTTGGTGTTTCTTTTAGGTAACACTTTACTTGAAGTTTTATACATAAGGCTGACATAACGCTCAATGAATAAATTGTCATGAAGGCTGTCATTAAGTGTTGTTTGATATATTATGACACCTTTCGCTAAATTCTAACACCATGAAAGCTATGTTGGCATTTTTTAGGTTATAAGAATGTGGTTATAACCAGATATTGTTGTTCTTTCTTTACTTTGGAGGTCAGGACATCTTCATGACTGAGGAACAGAAGAAATACTACAATGCCATGAAGAAGCTTGGCTCAAAGAAACCACAGAAACCGATACCCCGGCCAACGGTAAGACTCTAACCTCTTCTCACTCCTCATTTAAACGCAATACAAAATGATGTCTGAAATATTCCACTGGGGTTTGTCATCGTCTTTTCTCTCTCAGAACGCGTTTCAAGGCTGCGTATTCGACTGCATCACAAAGCAGGCTTTCGACATCGTCATCATGATCCTCATTTGCCTTAACATGGTGACCATGATGGTGGAAACGGACGACCAGACGCCGGATATGGACAAAATCCTCTACTGGATAAACTTGGTCTTCATTGTGCTTTTTACCGGGGAGTGCATGCTTAAGATGATCTCTCTGCGTCACTATTACTTCACAATTGGCTGGAACGTCTTTGACTTTGTTGTAGTCATCCTCTCCATCGTAGGTATGGAGACATTTGAGGTTTTCCATTTGTTTGCCATCTATCTAGTCTAGTTATCCCTTTCTCCAACATTCAAGTAAAATATTGGCCTTGACGTGATATTTTTCTTTCTTGCAGGTATGTTTTTATCTGAAGTTATTGAAAAATACTTTGTCTCCCCGACCCTGTTTCGAGTTATCCGCCTGGCCAGGATCGGCCGTATCCTCCGCCTTATCAAAGGAGCCAAGGGCATCCGGACGCTTCTCTTTGCTTTGATGATGTCACTTCCTGCCCTGTTCAACATTGGCCTCCTCCTTTTCCTAGTCATGTTCATCTATGCCATTTTCGGAATGTCTAACTTTGCCTACGTCAAGCGAGAGTCTGGAATTGACGACATGTTCAACTTTGAGACCTTTGGGAACAGTATGATCTGCCTGTTTCAGATCACCACCTCAGCAGGCTGGGACACCCTGATGGCACCCATTCTCAACAAGAGGGAGCCAGACTGTGACAGCCAGATGGAGCACCCGGGTAATTTATACAAAGGCAACTGTGGCAACCCTTCTGTGGCAATTTTTTTCTTTGTCAGCTACATTATCATTTGCTTCCTCATCGTGGTCAACATGTACATTGCCGTCATCCTGGAGAACTTCAGCGTGGCCACAGAGGAGAGCGCCGAGCCCCTGAGCGAGGACGATTTTGAGATGTTCTACGAGGTGTGGGAACGCTTTGATCCTGACGCCACACAGTTCATGGAGTACAGCAAGCTTTCAGACTTTGCCAACGCCCTCGATCCACCGCTACGCATGCAAAAGCCCAACATGATCCAGCTTATTTCAATGGACCTGCCCATGGTGAGTGGCGAGCGCATCCACTGCCTGGACATCCTGTTTGCCTTCACCAAACGAGTGTTGGGTGAAGGCGGTGAGATGGACGTGTTGCGAGGACAGATGGAGGAGCGATTCATGGCCTCCAACCCATCCAAAGTGTCTTACGAGCCCATCACCACGACCTTGAGGCGCAAGCAAGAGGAAATGGCGGCCATTATTATCCAGAGAGCCTTTCGCCGTTTCATGATCCGACTGGCCATGAAGAAGGCCTCGGCGCTCTACAAGGAGCAGCTGAAGGTGGGCATCCGCGACCCCGACAAGGACATTATGGTCATCAGCAAGTACAATGAGAACTCCACCTCGGACAAAACAGATGTGACGCCTTCCACAGCGTCGCCGCCCTCCTACAACAGTGTGACCAAGTCGGACAAGGACAAATACGAGCAGGAAAATAGGGAAAAGGAAAATAAGGGGAAAGACAGAAAAAAATAGAACAAAAATAAGCCAATGCATCGGACACACAAGGGAAACTTGTTTACAGCTCTTAGAAGGGGTGGTTATTTGTTCGCATGTGTGTTGATTTTCCAGAGACGCAGAACGCTGTGCCAGAGAAGGCCAAAAATGGCAGAAAAATGTGGTAAGAGTCAATCTCAAGAGGGAATGACACAAATGAAATCCAGCCAACACTGCCAGAGTTTGAATAGAACCCCACCTATTTGCAAAACTCTTGTGATTTTCCTTTTGGTTGTCATTGCTATCCGACATACTTGAGTGTACTGTTGAGTCGTCTGTAGGTAGTGCTGCTACTATAAATCCAGTGTCTTGAATTTTTAATTGCTGTATCACAATTACTTTTCTATCGAGGAAGAATGTTCATTCGTTTTTGTTTCTTTCTACATTTTGGTGTTGCAACGGAGAGTGTGTCCACAGTTTTCACAGTCAGAAGATCCCTAAGTGCAGAACAGGTCAATGCTGGAACACGACAATAGCTGTCTAAGTCACATAAAGCAAGGTGAGCACCTTCTTGATTCTCGGTTCACACAGCGTCTGAAGCTATAAAACACTCCATAACCGCTGAAGTACAATGAACAAATCCATTGTATTCCCTTTTGTGTGAAACTGTTACCGTGGGTCTTGCCCATGCTTCTCCATCCCTGTTTGTGGTGGAAACCAATCAACTTCGGTGGGAATCTGAATGTATGCAAGATGAAGGAACAAGCCACATTTAGATAAAACACTGTGCAAATAGATTTGGACCAAAAAATTTCACCACTCCAGAATTTTGAAAAACAAAAATGATCAGTACCTGACTATTATCATCGTCTTATCACATACAAAGATTCAACAAGCTTGTATCTCCTTACCAGCCTAAACCAACTCCTTCCATCTGATTCTTTAGTCAAATCAAATTGCTGTTGTTTGCCTCGCACTATATTAACTGAGGATGGACAGATTCTCTACTAAAATCGTAATGATTGAATGATAGACTCTCAATTAAAAACAAGCAATATCCCAGTCTGAGCTAGGAAAATAGGATGCAGAGGGGCTTCATAATGTTATCTTAAAATGATTGCTAGTAATTACTCATGTTAAATTATTTTGTAAATGGTGTTGCCAATTTAGCCACTTCACCACTATATTTAGCAACTTTACAGACAACAGCCCCATCAACGTTTTCTTTTTAAAGTGACAAGCAATACAATGACTTTCAGCGACTTTTGGGAAAAAGTCAATAGACATCGAACAACTTAACATACTGTCCAATTACTTGACCGTGGATCCCATGTTCAGTCCCATTATCAGAGCCATCAGTACCTCAATCTAAGGTTTCTATTATCCGTCTTCCCTATGTATTTTTCCTTTCTCGCCATCCATTCATCCACTGAAGTTTTTTGAATGGGCTTTAGTGAGACAAGAAACTTCAACTCCCTTGTTTAACTATCTGGAAAGTCTAGCACCTATATATCCAATAAAACCCAGAGGCTCTAGAATCTAGAATTAGTGACATTTAAACAAAATGGATAGAAAACAGTATATTAAAGAATTATTTTGCAAATGCGGATAAGTCCGTTATAAGTTTTCAGAAAATCAGTGGTGTCATGTATGTGTCATATCCAGGTTAAGTGACTTTGAACAAGGGTAGGATACCACCTCTCAAAACCCATTCCATTATCACCTTCAAATACTCAAATTAGGCCATGACATCATCTAGCTGCTTCTACCGACTTTTAGGGCGGCCAATGGAGAGTTTCTTTATTGGGAAGTTGGCAACACTGATTGCAAACAGTGTTGAAGGTGACCTTGAGGAAGCAAAATTGCTTTGTCATTCACGGGTTTTATAGAATCGAGAAAGTTTCATAAGCATCCAATAACACTACGTTCACACTGCAGGTCTTAATGCACATTCAGATTGTTTTTGTGTTTGTGATTGTTCATATTACATATTAAATATGTCTTCAATCTGTTTGGAGTATGAACGGAATGTGACCCTGAAGTGACCCGCATGCACAGAAGAGGTCCTAAGGTGACATGACCCCATAGGCATGTACAGTGTTCACGGAAGTAAATATGGAAGCGTCCAGTGTAGGTCTGTGTGAGAAAGCACCTCGCATTGCAAACAATCGGATATGTATCCGATTTAGGACTACATATGGCGCGTTTCCATTGACGGTGTCAGCTCTACATTGCTCCGCACTCCTCACTTTCGGGACTTGAAGCTGTTTTTCCGGAGCGTTTCCATTGCGCACCAACCTGACACGCCAGACTCCACGGATTGCACTTTTTTTGCTGCCATCCTCACAAGATCGCCAACAAAAATCAATGGTGGCCAAATGCTTCCTCTCTGTGCATGAGTTGATGACTCTACGCTGCGATTTTTTTCTGACGCAATCAGTGTCTGCTTTGTGCCTACGTCACATTTTCAGACCAGGGCTTAATTTTTGGAACCTCAACAAAGGAGGTACGAAAGAATAGCAACACCAGGTACCACGGAGTGGTAGAGCTGAGCCGATACCACCAGTGGAAACGCGGAAAAAGTGACCTGGGTCGGATTTGAAAAAAAAAATTCGCAATTGTGCTGTTCAGACTGTCTTTAACAGATCAGATACAGGTCACATATGAGCAAAAAGATTGGATTTGGGTCGCATTTGCCTGCAGTGTGAACGTTGCCTAATATCCTATCATGTCCTGACACAACTGTTGTAATAACTTTAATAGTCGCCCCCTAGAAGCTAATCTATACACTGCTGTAGAACAGGAGTTTTTTTTGTTCTAGATCCTGTCAAAAAAACGCACTTTTTTTTTTAAATGTGACGCTCAGACTTGCTCGTCCTGCCACTTTTGTCTCACGGTGTCTCTCCACCTTCGTCTCCACCAACTCTCGTAAAGAAAACGTCTGATGTAAAGAAAAAAAACATTCCATCTTGACTTTGACCATATAACATGTTTTATAGTCATGATGTAACCGGATGTTTGTAAGTCTTTCAGGTTGTTGAATCAGAGAAGCGAGTGGTTTTAATGTTGTAGTTTTGATTTGTAAATAAAATCACTATTTGGGCCCTCGGTATGCATCGCACTTACATCTGATGTGAGAGCACTTTTTAGTTTTTTATCCCCATTGCGAAGTCATACAAAGTGTGGCATCATCATACTCTACGTGTGTGTGTGTGTGTATTGGCCGAACCTTGGAATCAGGAGGAAGCTCGCGTGTGTACATATAAATGCATTAAAGCAACAGGGCCACAACGGAATCATGTCAGAAGTTCATATGTAATTAGTTTTCTGTAATCAATGGGAAACACTGGAATGTATCCGTCAATGTGAGGTCTTTCTTCAGGTTGCTCAATGCATTTGCTCATTGATCAGATTTGAGTCACGTTTCTTTCTTTCTTTTTTGATGAAACATGGACGCTCCCGTTATCTGTAGATACCAATCATGAAGCAATCAGTCGCCATCTCTCATTGCGCTTCTAGTGTTTCAGTGAACTGCATGCCAGAAGTGACAAATATCCTCTAATGTGGTAAGATGGTTTTAAAGCCAAAAGAGTAAAAGACTTGTTTTTTTGTGAGCGCAATTTTTATTTTCTGCCTTTTCTCCCCCTGGGTTCATGTTTTCCACTGAAGTGTGATTGTCTCAACAGGATCATCCACGTGGCTTAAAATTACACGCTACACAAATAATGTGTCTGTTTTCAAAAATGTAACGTGTTTTTTCCTCACTTGTTGGTCATAACCAAAGATGTGACAACAAAATACAAAACTTAGACTTCCAAAATAAAATTTACTTTGGGAAGCACACTGCGCATGTAAGGTGCATTTATTCTGAAGTTTAAATGCAGTCTTTCAACTATTCTTCTCAATGCATCTTTGTGTATATTTATCATTTCAATGGAATTTTGTATTTCTTTAGTCATTGTTTTTGTCCATTTCTGTTGTTTACAATATTTCAAAATAATCTTTCTGCAGATACAAACAGGTTGCTTTTAGAGTTTACATGGTTTACATTTTTATGGACATTTCAAAATGTAAGTAAACCCATTTCTGTGTCGCGTCCACGTTAACCTTTTTCCATTTCTTCTTCCCTATTCAATTAAGATGACTTGACTGGCCGTTAAATTTCCCAAAATTATACCAAAATTAATAGTCAACGACTGTCCTACGTTTTTTATTTATATGTTTCAGATGCCGGGATGATTATGCAGAATTATGTCGCAAAAATGCCCTTTAACTACTCTGCTTTACAGCCATCCATTGTATGGGAAAAAATAAAATGAAAATTCATCCGAATCAAAAAATACTTTAATTATTCCACAGGTAAATTATGTGTTTTAGGGTTTAGTTTGTGTCTGCAAAATCTTGTGTAGCTGCGATTACGTAGCACACGATTACGAGCAAAATTTGACATATTCATTTGTTTAGTACACCTGGTAGCTTGGGACCTCATTTAAAAAAAAAAAAAAAAGTTTCAGGTTTTTTTAAATTTCAGAATGTGATTTCTGCATTTTCCGTGAGTCCCCACATTTTTGTTGTGTAGAATGTTTCTTTAAAACAATGTCTTATTTAATTTTTATTCGTTTGTAGTTAGATTTTGAAGCTGTCTTTAATTATTTATTTATTTTTTATCTGTATTTGATGTAAATTATCCTTTTTTTTTTTTTTTTTGACATTTTGATATCCATTTTGTTGACCTTTCGTTACATGCACAAGCAGACTGGGAGAACTGGTGGTTCCAACAGCGATGTGATGTTTGTTTTTGTTTTCTACTGTAGCTATACAGGGGTGGGTGCAGGAAATACTGGTTAGGGAGGCACTGCAGCGGCGCAGACTGGGATTATGCTGGCACACTACATTTCAAATAATAAAACAACCACTTAAAATCCCAGTTAATAATACTGTTTACCCTAAAATGAATTATAATTATTTGCCACATGGGCATTTCCCTAATATGTTTTAGCAACAAAACGCGTTAAATATGTGATATGTTCTAAAATAGTTTATCATCTCTCCAGCTCCAAAAGTTACTACCCAGTATAAAGATTTAACTCTCCATACGATTAAAGTGATGAATGCATGACGCATTACTTTAAAAGCATAAAATTGTTTATCCTGACAATAAATATATATATATATATATATATATATATATATATATATATATATATATATATACATACATTAGTTAAGGTCATATCACTGTTTCAACAAAAAAAACCAATTCAAGCTACAATTTGAAATGCGGCTACATATCCATAATACTGGATAGTCTTTTAGTTCTAATTTTCCATCCCTTTCATCGGTTGCGTGTTTATGGTGTCATCTTCAACAATGACTCTTAAAAGCTTTGACCAAACATTGTCCTTACCTCCCCTTTCAAATCATGAAAAGAGTGTTTACTCAGCTGGTGAGGACAAATGATGAGAACATCCTCAAACACTAGTTTGAACCATCAGCTGTCTTTGAAATGGATTTGTGTAACTAAATAACATAAATCTGAGTCAGGATGAACATGTGAAATGGTGGAAACATGGAGAACATGCAACACGTGATTCCTTTGGTTGACCTTTTTTTCTTCCAAAAGCCATTCATGGTGTCAGTGTCAAATCCATGTCCTCTACACATGTGTTGTTGAAGAAGAAGAAGGAGCTGAGACGACCCCCACCCTTCTTCAGCAGACACTCCTCCTGCGCCTGTTTCTCCCTTTCTTGTTGCCTGGCAACCAAACATCACAGCTCCTATGCCTGTGATTGATCAGCAGGATCGTCGAGTCTGCTTTCCCACAATCCCTCGCTTGTATCATAAACAAGCAGACATGGGCACACCTCAGATTATGTAAGCGCATGGAATGAGCATGGCAAGGGTTGGTGAACAGTGTGTTCTTCGCATGTCACACACACACAATGGTCACAAAGGACCATGAGTTCCAACCTGGTGCCTGAACCTTAATGTGTCCGATTAAAACAGGGTTTTTAAACTTTGGGGTCAGGAACCCATGTGGCATCATTTGAAATGTCTAGTAATTGAGAAAAAAAAAAAATACTGATAAAATATTTATTTATAATTATTATTTTTTTTTTTTTTACAAATTAAAACAACACAATCTTAAACTGTTTTCTATACTTTCACTTCATCAAATATAAATATAGTTACTACCAATAAGATGCAATATAAAAATATCTGAGCTGGAACAACTTGTTACTAATACTGGAAACTGTATTTGTAATACAGTATAACAAACCTGATCAAAACACTAATTCTAGAAATTATTTTCTGTTTTTTGTTTATATATATATATACAGTTAGGAATTACAACTTCAATGCACATTTATCAACATAGAACAGTACAGGCAGTAGGAACCGAGGAAACATGCGTTCAAAATCGGAAAGTACCAAATTATTGGATTTAACCCTTATTACTGAAGACGTCATTTTTTTTTATATCTGGCGCCATCTGTTGGATTAACCTATAAATACACAATAATACACAATTGATACCCATTCACACAAAGCAATGTGGTTAAAGTGCCTTGCCCAAGGACACAATAACTTGGATAGAGTGGCATTCGAACCCACAAACCTTCAGTTACTGGATGCCCCACTCTACTACTGATCCACAGTGGTCCTTGATTATGATTTGAAAGTCACGTCTCCTTGCCCACCATTTACGTGGATACATTTCATGTAAAAAAAAAGTGATATTTTCCCAAAACATGCATGTGAGAGGGTATTACGCTTGATATTGCAATTTCTGTTTGATATTTTTAGATTAGTAAGTGAGTCAATTCCGTATTTCCTGTCCATTTTTCCGTAAGTATGTTATGCTATCCAAATTCCAAGACTAATATGAACTTGCTCTTGTGCATGAAATAATGTTTGAAATTCAAAAAGTTGCAAGTCGAGCCAAATAAATGAACAAAAATCCTATCGTAATCTCTCTAGGCCCAGAACAAAGACGTTAAAATATAATTCCTACCTCTGCAATGAAACAGTACAAAGGCCTGAATTGTGTTGGCCAATCTATACCTCATGCTTCCTGTGTACTAGCCAGACCTCAAACTCAGACCTGGAGCATGGGAGGAGAAAGGTCTACCACTGAACCACCATTACAACGAATTTGAAATGTTCTTCAGCTGTGGCATTTTGAAACAGTGAGAAATGGAGTGGCAGTCACATTCGAAGCATTCATTAACAATTTTTTGAAAAACCACGAATGCTGGGAATGCTACGCACTGCTACAAACTTTCTCCAGTTAGGTTGGGCTTTGTTGCGAGTGTCAAGAATGGGGTACAAGCATGGTACTTCAGCTGCCTCTCCTCTTCTTACCCCATCACTGTTGAACAGGGTCAATCTGGATTCATCAGACCACATGACCATCCATTGTTCCCATATCTAATATCTTTGTTCCCAAACGAATTGAAGCTGTTCTTTCAGATAAGCCTCATTGTGGTCTCCTTACGGTTACACATAGAACATAGATGTTGCCTTGTGATAAAGTGAGTAGAATTTAATCTATAATTGTAAAAGACTTGTGTATATATACATACACATGTCATCATCAAAGAATATCACATTTCCAAAGAACAGACAGGGATTCTCTTTTAAATAATTTATTGTTTTGGAAGAGCAGGGGGAAAAAATCAACACAATCTGAGAATTTCTTGAGAAATTTGAATCAAGGAGCTAATAGTTTTGCACCAAGAAAGTGAAAAGAAGTTTACAAATAAATACTCTAAGGACCTATTTGTTGTTACTTCTGTGCAAACCAAGAATTGTCTTCTGCCAAAGAAGCACATTTGATACAGACAGGCATTGGCAAAATATTACAAGCGTCTCAAAATCGATGATTCGTCAAAGACGCCGGTCACAGACGGAGAACATGCGGTAATCAACGAAGACTGTTCGACAGGGAACAGTATCTGTCAAACGTTACGTTTACGGAAAACCTACAGGAACACTGATTAGTAGAGTTGTCACTGTTGTCGAGCTTTGAAGGGTTTAGCGCTAAGAAGATTCAAAGTGCTGGAGCGTCCAAGTTTTCGGGCGTGGGCTTAAGGTCACAAGTCTTGACAAAATACTTTCCTGTGGTACTTTCTTCTTCTACCGAAATCTGATTATTGGCAAAGGATTCTGTTTGTGAATGAGGATCATCTGTGTGAGGCAGTTCCTTGGTTTTGCCGGCTGGGACAGTATTAGTCTCAATGGTGTCCATGTGTGCGGAAGCTTCCAGAGATAGGGCGCTAGGAAAGGAGCACGGCAGCCCTGGCTTTAATTGGGCTTCTAATGCGGATTCTACTGTTGGAAGTGTAGCGGGAATGCTAACCTTGTCCATTAGGAAAGTGGGTGCGCCGCTATCGTGGCGATCAATCTGATAGGGCGCCACAGAGGCAACACCTTGGAAAGGTGTGCTTAGGTTCATACTGGAGTAACTTAGCATAGAAGGGAGTGGCACGGAGTAGGGTGGAGGACTGGGTCCATTTACAGGAGGATCCCACTCATCCTCTTCTTCCTCCTCTTCCTCTTCCTCGTCTTCTTCATCTTCCTCCTCGTCCTCTTCCTCCTGTGTGTCGATTGTGTCCAAGCTGTGTGTGCTACAGTCCGACAGGCCGCTGCAAACGCTACTGCCGTCTTCATCATAAGCTTCGTCATCCTCATTCTCCTCTTCCTCCTCTTCCTCCTCCTCCTCCTCCTCCTCCTCTTCCTCTAAATCACCCTGGATGTGCATGACAGGAATATGCTGTGAGCTGCTCATCAGCGGGAAATGTAAGTTCGGCTGCTGCTGCTGTTGGACCAAGGTGGAGTCGTCATGGTAACCGTTGCTGTTGGTTACCAGCTGCTGCTGCTGCTGCTCGGTCTGCTGATGCTGGTACTGTTGGTCACGGCTTTTTTCCAGCTCCAGCTTCATGATGGTGTGCAGGAAGTGGGTGCGTACCCGGACAGGGTTGAACTCCAGGCGGCCGCTGTTGTTCCTGCAGCCGTCTTTGGTGCAGCCACAGGGGAAGGACATGCGGTCCACCTGAGGACCACAGTAATTGTCAGCCATACATTGTGAGCGAGCGTTACAAAACAAAAACCCTGGCTGCCAATCACATCTGCTCACGTGTGAAGGGAATCTGCAGAGCCTGCTATTAATAAGGCTACAACACCTGAATGCAGCTTATATCTCTCAACATCTGGATGATTGACAGTTGCCTGAGGCTTAGTCAGGACCTTTGTCAAGAAATCAACCCAATGACTTCCAGCATAACACTGCCATACACATCATGTCAGTATAGAAACCAGTAGAATGCTCAATTTAAGAAGGTCTTTTATCACACGTTCATCAAAAGTTCTTACAATAGTTACATCGATATTATTTATTTTGTAAGACTTGCATTGAGATTTACGATATTTAGATTTTCAAGTAAACAATATTGAAAAAGAAAATATTGGCTTATATATGTGTGTTCCCTATTTCTTCTCTGTCAGTCTCCTCTCTGCCCAGCCTATGCTACATTTATACACAAGAATGGAATAGCCACATATATTATTTTTTACCAAAGTTATCACCAAAATATCTATATATACCTAACCTGTAAAAGAGCTCACATTACCCTGTAGCTCCTTTGTGGCATTGCAAAAATCTCTGTTTTAGGAGTATTGTGCTGATCGTTAACGAACACCGTCAACCATTCATTACTAAGCATTAAAGGCATGAGGCATTTAGGGCTTGTGCTAAAGTTGAAATACTGCTTATAGAAATCTATTTTGTTGCAAGTAGGTTTCAAGTATTATCAATAAAAAAAGAGAACATAAGATGATAGTGTTAGTGCATGTGTTTCTACATCACATACCGATCACCTGAGGTTGCCACTTGACGAATTCATAAAGTTTTGATCGTTTTTTAGAAATACGCTTTCACTGATTGATAATCTGTGATCAGACCGTGGTCAGAAAACCCCCAACTGAGAGCACATGAGTATTATAGATGGGCCTCACCACTGTTCCATTTACCTGGCACTTAATGCCGGCCAGGCTGCAAGCACACGTCTCCGGATCGCAAATTCCCCGGCAGCGGCACCCACACTCCTCCCGAGACATTCGAAGGGCACGCAGCTCATGCTTCTCATCCACATCAATGCGTCGGACCCCCGAGGCCCGGAGAAGGGCACGGCGTCTTCGGGTGGCCAGGGGTTGGAGAAAGAAGTAATCATCAACTTCTGTGTTGTCCACATCTAGGTCATCCTCAGAGATGTCTTCAAGCGTCAGGCTGTCTGCCTCCACTGATGATACAGTACCATTTTTAGTCAGCTGTAGACAAAGAAAGTGATGTTATGATATGATAATGGATGCTATAGCAACAATGGAAAGCTGTTCTCCACTGACTTTGAGCTTGATGGCGTTGAGTTTCTCTTCCTTGAGATGATCCCTCAACATGTTGCGGTGGCTTTGTTTCTGCTCAGAGGCGAACTCCCTGAGAGTAAAGGACTTCACCCCGCTGTGACGGGGCGACATCCCCAGGGTGCTGCCTCCCTGTGTGGGCACACTGGTGAAGCCCTGGCGCCGGTTGAAGTAGTAGACGGTCACGCTCTCAAAGTGTACATTCCGACCCCGCAGTCTCTTTGACTGCTGTGCGAGAGAGGCTGGGATTGAGACGGAGACGGTGCTTTAATGACCTCTGAAAAATATCTGTATATACTCTTAAAAGCTGTATGGTAAAAAGATGAAAACTAATACGGGAAATTCTCCATAACCAGTATTTTATCAGTGCAAATCCCCCCCCAAAAAAAAAAAAAAATTAAAAAGGGGGGGGGCTCCGAAAACACATCCCTGAGGAACACCACATATTTTTAAGTGGATTTCTACATTATAAACCAAATATTTATTTTTTAAATATTTCAAGAAAATGCCCAAAACATTCCGATAAATTCTTTTATTTACAAAATTAAAAAAAAATAGGAAAGGATCAATTATAGATATATTTTCTAAAGGCTTGATTTTTCTTTTCTCCCGTGTTTGATGCATTAAGAAATCTTGCTTTTTTACGCATATTTTGTATATATGTATATATTTTACATTTGGATAAAAAGAGTTTAAAAAGAAGTTTGACGATCACAATGATAGATAGATGTTTGAAGGCCTGAAATCTCTCAAACTGTAAAACCAGGGGTGTCAAACACATTTTTTTTTAGGGCCTATTTATGGACCAGTTTGATCTCAAGTGGACCTCAGATATTAGGTGGAAGTTTTCAATATCAGACCCTGCAGGATCTTCACTTCACATCTTCTTGATTTTATCACCAATCCTTGTGTTATTTAGAGGAATTTTGTAGAAAATTGTGAACTTGAGATATCTAAAACTGAATTATTTGGTAATTTACATAATGCTTTTTCATTTTTACTGGTTCCTGTGGGCTGAATTGGATGCTCTAAAGCAGTGGTTCTCAATTTTTTTGGGCTCAAGTACCCCCTTTCTCTAACTTTTGAATCCAAGTACCCGCTTATATCTGACTCGAACATTTTGCTCAGAATTCTGCGGAAAAACAACAACTATAGAGCATAATGATGGAATGAATGAGTGATAACACACAATTTCAAGAATTTCGTTTTGTAAATAAGGAATGAAACAGTATTTAGTGCCTCCTGGATAGATTTAGTGTATTTCTTCCTGCATGGTGTGGGACCAAGACTGATCTTTGTATTTTCAGTTCAGGTTCTAATCAAAATTATTTCTATCATCATTTTGTGGGGTTTTTGTGTAATTTTGTGTTTTTGGTGAAATTTTGTGTAATTTGTTGTTATTTTGTCTGTTCTTTTTATTATTCAGAATATTTTTTTTATTATTATTTTGTGTGTTTTGTTGTCATTTTTATGTGTTGTTGGTAGAATTAAAATTATTCTATCAGTGTGTTTTTGGTGTCGTTTGTATGTTTCTCTGTTATTTTTGTGTATTTTGTAGTGATCTTGTGTATTTTTCTCTCATTTATTGTCATTTTGTGTTTTGCTGGTAATAGTATTTTTCTCTCCATCGTCTCTTTTTGGTGTCATTTTGTGCATTTTGTTGTTTGTTCTTTTTGTTATTCAGTATATTTTTCTCATTTTTTTTTTCTGTATTTGTCGCTTTGTCAGTTGCTGGTAATATTTAGTATGACTCATTTTTAGTTAAAAATAAACATTGTAAAACCCCATATTTTTTATGCTTTCATTTGTTAATTTTCCTCTCTCTCTCTCTCTCTCTCTCTCTCTCTCTCTCTCTCTCTCTCTCTCTCTCTCTCAAGCACCCTCTGTAGTGCCATTGCATACCCCCATTTGAGAAACACTGCTCTAAAGGGCCAGATTTGGCCCCCGGGCCTTGAGTTTGACACGTGTGCTCTTAACCATCTAAAAGAGTGTTTTGACAAAATCATGCAAGGGGCCCAGGGGTGTAACCCAAGTGTAGGTTCTATATTGTAAAATACATTTTATTTCCCCACAGGAAGAGAGTAATGGTGAGCTCTTACAGTCCAGCAGTCCGGGCGGTGCTGATTGGTTGAGACTGTCACTGCTGTTGCCGCTGTCGCCACAAGAAACCTCATCATCAGAACCCTGCAGGGATAAGTAGGGGACGGGCCCTTCCTCCAGCTTCCTCTTCAGGATCCCACTCATCATGCAACGCCACCGATTGGTCACACCTGGTTCAAAAACAGTTTTAATCAATTTATGGTAAGTGAGTCTTGCAAATTTAAGGCAGAAGACAGACATTTAACTCATAAAATGTAGCAAGAAAAGCTTTTTTTTTCCTATTTGTTGTGTAGAAAAATGTTCCCTATTCTAAAATTGACTTAAACAACTGTGTGCAGTAGTAGATTTTTCTTTTCTTTTCACAATTTGTTTATCACTTTTTCATTTTAAAGAACATACATGCTCAAACAGCAATACAACACTCAAAACAAAAAGCAATAAACCCTCTCAATCCACCCTCATCCCACCTTCAATAGGATTTATTCTAAATAAGCAAAATAAAACAATATAATCGACATGTGTATAACACATTCAACATACATACTTGAGCATATTTATGACTTAAATAAATACAAAATAAGATAAATAATAAATCCAACCAAATACTAAAAATACACAGAAAATTATTAAGCAATGAATGACAATAAAATAACAAATGATATGTGTACATTAGCCACTTCTAAGCTCTTAACACAGTATTTATAACAATTAAAATGTAAGATTGAAGTATATAAACCTCAAGTTTGAGTATTTCAAGTTCTACTGAGGAGATTTTCAAAATCTGATGATTCAGATTGAATCGACTAAGACCCTCTGTACCCTGAAGTGATTATGAGTAATATTAAAACAAAGAGTTGAGATGGTTTACTCGCGAGCAAAAAAAATCTGTAATCTTCACGTTTCTGCAGTCAATGAAATCTTGATGGTTAAGTTGATGCTAGCTGCGCGCTAACTTAAGTAGTTTTGATATGCAACAAAACAAAAAGATTGATTTTTATTCGCCTTAAGCCAATGAAGTGGTTGTACTGTATGGCTGTAGTGGTGTATTTTAAATGTTGATATCTTTAGATCATTACTAATTCCTTGTTACAACTGCAGAACAAAGAGTGTGTATGTGATCAGTTGTGTGTGCAGAAATGAATCCATAAATGTAGGAAATGGTACACAAAAATGATTTTGGATTTCACGAGACATTGAAACAAGGCTTTATTTCATAAAAAATAAGTCGTTTCTTGCTATATGTGCACAAAGCAATAGCACAGGGACCCTTTAGCCACAAGGGGCCCCCAGAATAATATCGGATATGCATCTAAACTCTCAGATATAATACAGTATATATTGTTTTAAATGTATTATCTTTAAGGTTTAAAATTAATGTCGTCCATTGTTTGAGTAATATCACTTAACCTTTTTTTTTTTTATCATTCCGCAATACAAAATAACTAATAAAAGTATGTCTGATTCGTGCTAATATTGCATCGGATCTATGTTGGTATTGTGCAATACCCAAGGGGCAATATTTGTAGCTGGGTTTTCCATTACCCTTGTAAAATCTAAATAGCGCAATAAAAACTTTTTAAGTTTTTACACTTTCATGAGGAGGAATTTCAGACGTTTTGATATTGAAATGTGTCGCAAAAGCGCCTTGGAAGCACTGTTTCCGCAAATACGTGGATGTACTTGGTCACATGACCACTTCTTTTAGAGAAAACATGGCGCGGTACTTGTAGACAGAAGAGGATAGCGGGACATTTCTTAGCATTATACTTTAAAATTATTATTCACAATTATTATTATTAACTTTGTCATGATTTAAAAATATTGCTTTTATTTTGCCAAAATCTGTAATGGAAACCCAGCTAGTATCGTATCGCAAGTGAGGAAGTTATATCTGTTCGAAAATAAATGAAGGATATCGGAATAAATGACACCACAAATATAAGCTTTAAATATAATGTTTTAAATACGTTAAGTTTTAAAGAAATAGCCGGTAAAGTGAATCAGCTTGTCGCAGGTTACTGGACAATGACGTAGTTTGGCGGATTGGGGGCCCACAAACATTATCTTTCATGAAAACAGATCAGATGATATTGTAATATTATGCAAAGATTGGGGGGACTTTTTAATTGGATATCCCTAATTTCAACCTAAGTCTATTGAAACAACCCCAAAAAACTAGTACTGCTCCCACTGGTTGATAAGTGAGGGATGACGGCCACATTTTGTGACCTTTTTGAAGAAGATGATTGATCTATCAATACATTAGATGTTCTCTAGGTAAGAAAATGCAGTTGTTGGATAACAATGAGAGATTTACTTTACAGAGTAAAATTGGGAATTTGTTGCGTTCACAGCCTGGACTGGGAGAGGATTACATCATATGCAGCAAAGCAGAAGGCCAGGGTTTCTCTCTCTGACAGGCTTTGTCTTCCTTCTCCTCTGCTCGGACCTACTGCTGTATGATTGTTCTCCAGGTCTCCTAGTTTTTTTTTATTCTCTCACCTTCTTTCTGGAAACGTCTCCTCGTCGTTCCTTAGAATTCTCCCATCTTCGTCTCCAGCCTGTCAGGATTTCAGATGTCCACCAGTGTTTGCTGCTTCTGTGAATGGATGGAGACACATTTCTCGTGCCACTGAAGGTGTTGCAGCCCGTTCACCTGCACACTCACTGTGGCTCATCACATGTGTGCATAGCCACACCACACACTCCTCCCAGAGTCTGCCACTGACCTGCTTTCTCGCTTTGGGTTTGGTAGTCGTGGTCCTTCTCCCCGACTCTCTCCTCTGCATCACCGGCGCGAGCCAAACGTCCCCATGTGTCGTGATGATGATGCAGCGAGCGATGCCATGATGCCTGGTCCTTCCCTTCCCTTTCTTCCAGCAGCCTCTGGCTCTAATGTGCAGCTCTGAGCACCCCAGCCTCCATCACACCCCCCGCCCTCTCCCTCCGAGCCGTCATCCGTTGCTCGCTGTCTGATTCTCCCCTCCCTCCCTCTCCTCACAAAGACTTGGTAGTTTCGGTGCTGCTGCCGGCTGGATGTGCTGGAGCTTGACTGAGGTAAAGCAAGCCCCAGGAGATCACAGAGAGAGAGAGAGAGAAAGAGGGGAGGGGGTTTGCAGGATGTGGATGTGACGGTGTGGGGGTGAAGTCGAGATTCTGCTTCGTGAAAATTCATTTTATATATATATATATAGTCTTGGTGCAAACAAGAGCATGTGAGACATTCCACCTCGCAGATGGGGCAGATTTTACACATTCTTACCAAAATAAAGTAAAACCTTTGATGGTGCTCATTGTTCATTTAGTTTCTCTTTAATGTAATTTGACTTTTAAATTCAACACTGAAACAAAAGCATGTGGTCAATGTTTTAGAAACCCTGGCGCTTTTCAATAATGCATTAAATAATGCAAAAACTACAATCCGATTCAAAAGACCCCGTACATGCCTTTGTTAACAGAAAAGGGGGCAAAGTATGAAATTTGATAAATTTCAACTCTCCAAATATTGAGGATAATACAGTATATTAGTAACTCAGAATCATACAGGTCATTATTAGACACTCGTATTTTAAAATGTGTTGAAACAAAAAAAGGTAGAAACCTGCTTCTTTGCTTTGTTTGTTACCTTAAAAGAGTAATTAAACCCTGAGCTTTTGGCTGACCTGCGTCTTGGCTAGAAAATAACTCTTTAACGCCTGTAATAATAATAATTAATAATAATTATATGTTCTACCAGTGTAATAGTTTAAATTGAAGAAAATCAAAAAAACAAAATACATTTTTTGAGATTTGGTCGGAAAAAAACCATGAAAGCTCACACGAATAAAATATTTTTTTCAACAAATATGTAAAATCTAGAATGCACAGAACTATTTACAATAAAAAAAAAAAAATTGTTTCTACAGTATGTTTCTAAATGTGCAAAAACAGGCCATTTTATGACAACTATAACAATACTACAACAAGCTGAAGCGATTTCTTCGCTTTCCATGAAGGAGGAGACGTGATTACCGTAACGTTTTTAGGTTGTCAGTAAAGCACAACATGTTCGCTTTCAGAAACAGTTGGATTTTTTTCAATAGAGCGAGTTTTAACAGATTTACGGCAATATTAATGTGAACATACCAGAATGTGTCGCCGGCGACGCAGCAGTTGTTTGGGTTAAAAATGCCTTATTATGGGCGGGGCTCCGGGAGCAGTTAAGACACACCCAGTCTATACTATAAAATCTCCAAAGAACAATCTATGCTATGCTGATTACTAGTTTTTATAGGAGGGGTGTAGCCAACAGTCATGGTTCGTGACGTAAGAAGCCACCATTAGCAAAATTTGATTGTAATAGCGGGTTTAAACCCATAGAGGGCAGTTATTTATATTTTTACAACAAAATGCACCAAATGAAAAGACTTTGACTAAAATGTCTGAGTTGGACAAGAGTCAATCAACGACTCTACTTCATACCCAAATTATTTGTTTTCAGCAGAAAAAAGTGGTTATTCTTCTTTAAGAAAATCGCAAAAAGCATTTTCTTCAGAAACAAGCTCTTAATTTGAAACGCAGGCACGAAATGTAGTTTTTGTGTAATGTGAAATAAAATGTGTATTTGTGCAAAATGGGTTGATTCTACAAAATAATGATTGTTGTTTAAAATCTATGGGCAACCATATTTTTACGAATAATTGCAAGATCCGATCCAGATGAAACTCTGTGGGGTAGTCACGGAACCATCCAGACATAACAGTCAAATTTCACAAATGTCAGTCCATTAGATATACATTTCTAAAATTGCTTCAATGATGAGAGATAAGGAATTTTTGATTGACAGAGTTTGTTGTTGCAATCAAACAACTCTTAAAAGTAAGTAATTACTGGAAGAAACTACTTGGAATCCCTTCTTTTTATATCATTTTTTATTGGTATTTTTCTTTTTAAGGAACAAAAAGATTTAGAACAGTAACACAATAGTGCATACCATGACAAAACAATAAACTTAATTAAAAATGGGCTCATGACATCTTTGACTGGTGTTGTATGAAATCAGGCCTAAAAGCCATCTGGACCAATTTTCAAATAGATCTGGACCAAGTCAAATAGATTCTTAGTATAAATGTAATTCTTTCCGTTGTATATTTATTGTAAACTAGATCTATCCACTAATTTACCAAACAACAATAACAGGTATTTATCACTTCTGGTT
Source organism: Gouania willdenowi (assembly GCF_900634775.1). Taxonomy (NCBI): domain Eukaryota; kingdom Metazoa; phylum Chordata; class Actinopteri; order Blenniiformes; family Gobiesocidae; genus Gouania; species Gouania willdenowi. Next base: position 9,431,764 of record NC_041045.1, read on the forward strand.
ATCACATGTCCAGTCTTCATCAGAGAAGTTTTGCTGAACGCCTTTGATGTTCCTTTGAAGTTTCACTTGACTTCCATGTAATAGTTACAGCAAGATTAATTTTGTCTTTTTTTTAACAGTATGTTAAGTTGGGATTTGGTTTTAATCAGACAAGGTTTTTCAGGAGATGTTTATCTCCTGATATGTTTTGAATGTCATCTGCCAGTCTTTGTCAGAGGAGTTTTGCTGATTGCCTTTGATGTTTCCTTTGAACTTTCACTTGACTTCCATGTGATAGTTCCAGCAACATTTTTTTAGTCTTCCTTTTGAATAGTATGTTAAGTTTGGATTTGGTTTATTCAGACAAGGTTTTTCTGGTCTCTTCTGACGAAGATTGCCAGTTGACAGTCGAAACATTTTAGGAGAAAAAATCCTGAAAAACCTTGTCTGAATAAACAAAATCCCAACTTAACATACTTAATAAAAAGAAGAGAAAATGAATCTTACTGGAATGGAATACGAGATTGTTGAGTTTTTGGTTATCTATCAATGAACCAAACCACCAACCGGGCCATAGACCACATGATGACGGTTGGACAAACCGGAACGCCCAGAGGAGAGACCATGCAAACTCCACAGATGAATGTCCCCATGTCTACCTCTGGTACCCAATCAACCCAGGACTGCTGTTTAGTGTTTTTATTTTTGGTTTCAGTCTGTACTTCACTGCCTGAGAAGCTCCCATCTGCCCATTGCATACAACTACAGTTGCCATGGCGATGCAGGACATGATACGCTCCCTCTGCCTATTTGTGAATGTTTGTGTGAAATGAACACACACACGCCGAGTGCAGTCAGGCTCTTTTTGTGTCTTTCTGAATGAAGCAGAGGAAGCAGGAGATAAATAAACAAACCCATGTGATGATGCTTCATTCCTGCAATAAAACAATCCATTGTGAGGATCGGGTTGTGGGGGGAAAGTGTTCCTCCGAGCACATGAAAAAGCTGGATGATAACTGTGTTCTCTTTATGGAGCAACCGCGCTATTCCACCAATCAGCTGCCATGGTAACGGTCCACCAGAGTGGAGGAGGAGGAGGAAGAGGAGGGAGCAGAACAACATGGAGATGAGGTCGGAGCACAGCTCTGAGCAATGGACAACTTTATTGCGTCTGTGTTTTGTATCGACGCAGACTGTAATGAGGCTGTGAGGTCCAGTCCCAGAGTGACGAGAAGCACCAAACAAGGTTATTGTCACTGTAATTATCTGGAGCGAGTTTGGAGTAGCCTCGCTGACCATCTGCTACAGGGGTCCACATGATCACCATGGCAACGCACCGTAACCTACCAGAACTCATGTGCTGCGTTCACACCGGACGTGGCGCAAATTTTTTGTGACACGGGCATCTTGCGCAAATGCTTTCCACAGGATCAAAAAATATAAAAATGGGGCCAACCAGACACGACTCCTACATACAATACACAGCTCATAAACACAAAGCACACACAGCCCCACAGACACTATATCACTCACAAACAGTCCCTACTCTACTCCCGCCATGAGCCTCAGAACACTGCCTCACACACTCAGCGATGACACGGACACGCACGTTCGCGCACACGCAGAGACAGACGGGAATACACACGCAGCTATGTCTGTACATACACACATAGCTTGATGAACCCTCTGATTAGACCAGAATCTGCTTTTTATAGAAGTCACAAATATTCTGCAGGAATGCACGGGGGCATGGAGTTTCTCATTGAGGCTGTCAATCAATGCTCACCGAGGGCTGTAATTGGAGGAAAACTAGTCCCTTCTCCCAGCTTTTACAGGAGAGGCGGGGCCAACAGTGACCGTGGATCAGTGGTAGAGAGGGTCGTCCAGTAACCGAAGGGTTGGTGGTTCTTATCCCATTCTATCCGAGTCATTGTCATTGTGTCCTTGGGCAAGGCACTTTACCCACATTGCCTTGTATGAATTTGGATGAGTTGTGTATATGAATGTTGGTGGTGGTCAGAGGGGCCGTAGGCGCGAAATGGCAGCCACGCCTCTGTCAGTCTGCCCCAGGGCAGCTGTGGCTACATTGTAGCTTACCACCACCGCCATGACTGTGTGAGTGTCTGGTGTGAATGAATAATGGTTTCTGTAACACGCTTTGAGTCTCCTTGAAAAAAGCGCTATATAATTCCAAGCCTATATTATTATTATTATAGTTGGTGACGCATGATGATCACAATGACGCATCATAATCCGTCTCAGCCAATAGCATAATTCAATTGTAAGAGCTGGCGTTAAACCCTTAGAGGCCAGTAACTTCTACTAAAATGCTAAAAGTTGGGCTAGGATCAATCAATAGCGCTACTTAATACCCAAATACATTTGTATTCAGCAGAAAACAGTGGCTTTGGGGTTTAGTTACTCTTTCAGATTGCTGACTTTTAAAAAGAAAATGCATAATTTACAGTAGAACCCAATACAGCTACAAGTTTCATGCACTTTTCACTGCGTACGACATGTAAACAAACTTAACCCACAACCTGCTTAGTTCTTGTCCAATGCATTCGACCTGGTCCATTAACTTGTTTCAATGTTTCAATTGAAGTAGCGTTTGCCACGATTCCTAATAAGAATAGTTGCTTAAGTAGCCATGTGTTTTACTTCAGTGTCCAGCTGATTGGTCTAAACCAGTTTAAAAACAAACAAACATGTGAAGAGCAAAATAAAGACGGTTTGTGTGAATTTTCATGGCCACGATTTCCTCTTAAATGAGCTAAAATGAAACTCAAAGTTTACCCTTTTAAGACATCCAATACTGGTATTTAAAGCATGGAGTGGTTTCTTCATAACTTCAACTAGCATATTTGGCAAAAACAAAACAAAAAAAGATAAGGACAATCAATATTTTCCTAGAAGAAAAAAAAGGTTTTTGTGATTTTTATTAAATTTCTTCATTTCTTTTTTTTAAATTGCCATTTTCGTTCCAGGGAATGGTGTAATTCTCGCCCCTTTCCTGCGATCACAGACAATCGGAGGCCCTACAAACTACCCAAGCGTATTTGATGAATCCCAATCAAAATATTAAAATCTCAATTCTAAACTCTGCGCAATGAACAAAACAATTTTTAGAACCCTAATATAAAGAGGATTAATCAAATCTAACCCTCTGATTACTTACAATATTTACATTTGTAATTATTATTATAAATGAAGGGGAATAAAGTATACGTTTTGAAAATATAGGAAAAATATTTCTATTTTAAATGTGTTTTTGAAATTAAAAGAAAAATCTACGTTTTTATATTTATATAATGTTGACCTAATTGATTATGACTAAAATGGAAAACTACTAGAATTTCACTAATTAAATGAACTTTAATTCCTGTTAAAAACCACATGAGAATAGAATTAACAAACAATTAAGTGTTTTTATTTTAAGATATTTTAGTGCCATTTTTTTTTTCTAACAGTAGGGGCACTAATATGTGTTTTTTTTATTTTATTACATCACTGCTTGGATAGAATTTTTTTTCTATAAACAACAATCACTGTTTTTTTTTTTTTTTTTCTTCCACTTTCAGTACCTTAAAAAACCACTAGAGGTCAACATAAGCCTATAACATCCCTTTACTCCAGCCTTAGAGACACGTTAAGTGTTCATGTTCATGAAAATAACATTCATAACGTTTACAAAGCAATAAATGAATAAATATTTTACAGCAGGTTTGGATCAGAAATGTAAGTCTTTTGAAAAATGTATATTGTTTAGAGCAGTGATGGACAACTTTTATCACAATGGGAGCCATAGAAATGTAACTGTCTGATAGCAATTATTATTATATTAACAAATGAAATATTTAAACTACAGCATCATTGATTTATCTCATATCCAAGTTATTTAAATGGTGTCAGCTTTTAATTTAGTTTTTGATTTAAAGGAAAATCAACAACAGCCCCCTACAGGGAGCTACTGCTTTTTTTTGTGTGAATTTTTTTTATTTTTGGCCTGTTTAGAGACAAAACATGCACTGAACAAACTTTAAATACTGCATTTACAGCTTGTATTGATAGCGTTGATAGTTTTCCTAGTAGCCAGCAGATGGCAGACACGCCATTGAAATAGATCACAACCATGTGCGAGTGCCATCAAAACACCCTCGAGTCACCACGTGTCAAACTCATGGCCCGGGGGCCAAATCCGGCCCTTTGGAGCATCCAATTCATCCCGCAGGAGAAAGTAAAAATGACTGATAAAACATGAATCATTGTGTAAATGAAATGTGCTCACAGTTTCCCCTGCGCTTATATTGCGTGATTGTAGTAATTTTTAATGTTAAATAGTTGGAAAAACAAAATAATCCTTCAATTTTCCTCAAATTACGACACAATATTATAGAAATTGTTCACAAAATCTCAGAAATTTAAAGAGAAGATGCTGTTGGGACTGGTATCTGTCACTTATTGCTTGGATATGGTTGGTTTCTTATACATTTTGTATTTTATTTATACGTACAAGTGCATGTACTTGTTTTCCATCATAAAATCTGTGGCCCTCTGGAACTCAATCTGCCCCGATTTTGGCCCCTGAACTAAAATGAGTTTAACATTCCTGACCAGAGGTGGACTGACCATCTGGCATCATGGACATCATCCTGGTGGGCCGTCGACCCGAAGTGGGCCAGTCCGGTCCGCTGCGTTTTGGATTTTTTTTTAAAGAGCGAGTGAAGGCAGATAGGGTAACAAATGCCAAAAATGTCTCAAAAGTGGCAGGAAAAAAGGGAAAAGTGACTAAAATAGAGGTTAAAAAGTTTTCTCCTATTAAAAATTTTCTGAGGGGATTAAAATTTCAAATTAAGACATAAAAAGTCACACGTTGAGCATCACTGACATAATAAGGCTTCTACATAGTGTCTCTGATAATGTAGTGGGCTGGTCTGGACAGAAAATGTACATACAAGAACTCTTCATTCATTTTTGATTTGCGAGATCTCATGTTCCCTTTAATCAGTACGATGCATTCTCCAGCTGTGTTGAACGTGAAAAGCAGGAGCGCCGTCACATTTTCCGAGTTAGACCAGGAAGTGAGCAGTACGAGACGGCCTTGAGAGCAGATGTGGCTCCGTCTGTGCTGCGTTCAAGGACCACTCGAGGCCAAACCTCAAACTGAACAAGCCTGAGCTGACCCCACACCGCCCACTCTTTAATCTCAACTTCAATATTTTCTATGACCGTTCAGCCATGGATGTTTTCTTAGGTTATGTATGAATTAGGTACTTTTAGAAATTGTCTCTACCCAGCTGTTATTATATGTTCATTATTTAAGTTAAAATATTAGGACAAATGTGATGTAATTATGTTATATCTGTTTTCCATTACACTTTGGTCTGTACTTAGGTTTTTCTCATGCTTATACAGAATGCTCTAGTGATTCCGAGGAGGGGAAAATTTACAACAGAAGTGCAGGACTGCATATCCAAAACATCAGTAATGCATCACTACCAGTACTTGAAGGAGGAACAATAGCGTTAACCGTTGCTTCCAGAGAAGTGGTTAGTTAGTTACTTAGTTAGTTAGGTTAATATTACCTAACTAAACCTTGACTATTACTCACCATCTTTAAAAGACTTTGTCTTTAAAGTTATCTACATGTGGTCTTTAAAGCATCGGAGCTCCACAAAGCTCTAATTCTGGCCCATTTCAATTGTTATTATTTCATTTGGCTACAAACGATTAAAGTCAGGCAACAATTTAATTTATTTCCTTGTTATTTGACTTATAACCTAAGCTATTAGTGGTTTTGTTTATCTTGTGTTATATTTACCTCTGAGTGTTGTGAGGGGCAGGGCCCCCCCAAAAAAATACTTTAAAAACTCACAACAACAAAAGCACACAACATGACAACGAAAATACAGAAAAGCACTTAAAGAAATGCAAATTGCTTTAAAAACATACAAAAGCACTCAAAATACACAAAATCACTCTAAAAACTGACAAAATTACTCTAAAAACTAACAAAATCACTCTAAAAAACGACTACAACAAAATGCAGAGTGATTTCAAAAACACACAAACGCACTCAAAAAATTATTCCAAAAATCACACGAATTGACTCCAGATTTACCAATTGACTAAAAAAATCAAGAAAAAAACAAAACGCAAAATGACAAAATAAATAAACAAAATAACAACAAAAATGTGCGAAACCAGCAGAGAAAATGACTCCAACAACACAGCAAATGACGATAAATGTTATATTACTTATCTTGTTTATTTAGTGTTACAATCCAAGAAGTGCACAGTGCTTAGAGGGTTGTTGTTTCACAGCTATTAACCGATGACTTGTAAATAATGTGATCAAAATTTATGTTGCCGAATAAGGTAATGCACAATGATGTGAGGTTTTCGGGGTCGATACATTCCCTTACATTTTCAGCATTTTCTATCAAAAGTAGACATATATCAGTAAGGTATTAATAATTGAAAGGTTCTGCTCTGTTTCAAGGGATTATCCTTAAATTGGGCCTTTATTTACAGTTAGGAGTCGTTGTTGGATCTTCACCAAAGTCGCTGAAAAACCACATCAACTCTGAAACGCCTTGTTGAATTAAACGTAACTTGGCCTCGTGAAGCAACATGCTGCACATTTTTACTCCTTGGCACTCAATTCTTTGCATTGACCATTATAAGTTGGCATGGTTCATCGTCCAACTGTGTTTGATTCTGTGCATGTGTGTGTGTGTGTGTTGCTTTAAGCCGAGTGGATACAGGATCCAGCTGAAAGTGACACACACACCCTGAGCCCAGCTTGAATAATTAATCTGCCGGCAATATATACAGTAACTGTGGTGATCCGATGTCTCTTTAAAGTACACCCGTGGTGATTTGAAGATGTGGAATCCCACACGGCTAGAGATGGGTGATGTAATCGGCTGTAGTTTGTCATAAAATGAAATATTGGTCGACATCTGTATGGTTTTTTTCACTAAATATTTAAAAAAAACGATATGTGCTGTTCTGCCTCAAACTTTGTGTAACTGAATCTACTTTGGTGCTACAGTGCTACCAAGTGGTAGCACTGTAACACAGGTGCAAAACAATATGGTTTGGGTTTCCAGACTTGACCTTTTAATACCTGTCATTTCCTGTCAAAACCGGAAGTTCCAAAATGTGTGTCCCACAGAGCTGTAGGAAATTCCGGAATGGCTTGTCATTTATCAACCTCCATTCTGTGAGCTAAAGCAATGTTTGTAAGTGTTTTCAGTTGTAAACAGTGTTTATGAACCATTTTATGCAGTAATATAGATCATCGTTCCCTATTTCGTACATATTTAATGAAAACATGGGCTAATACTACGAAGCTAACTGTAAGAATAAAATCTTCTTGAAGATGATGAAGAATAAGCGTTAGTATCCCAAAGTCAACACCCTCTTCTTTTTGCAATTCCTGTTTTTTCCCCCCAATTTTTTTTTTTAAAGCCACCATCGAAACAAAGGATTTTCAGATTGTTCCCACTGTCCCAAACATCTACAACCACTGATTGTTAATTGGACTATCTTTCGACTACATGTATAAATAAACATTAAGAATTGTACTTTAACAACGTTATATAATATATAAACAAAAACATTCCAAAATGCAACCAAATAAGAGAATAACACACCAAATTGCAATAAAACATGCAAAATGACTCCAAAAACACACAAAACAATAAAACAAATCCACAAAGTACACAAAATGACTCCCAGAATACACAAAACAGTAGATAAAATACACAAAATAACAAAAACACATTACATTGCAAGAAAACGTGCAAAATGACTAAAGAAATCCACAATATAACAAATAAAATACACAAAATGAGAACAAAAATACCCAATGTGACAGGGAGTTACAAAAAACAGACCCTATCCCTTTATTCTAACCTATAATAATGCTCAGATCTGTATTCATTCTAAATACTGACATGAATGTTGTCGATAACGTGGCCCTTGGATCCGACACAACCGCATTCTTGTGGCCTCCGCTGTGATAAATGTGTTTCTCCCCCAGTTTCTCTTCAGTTGCTTGTGAGCTCCATCTCACTTTTCCTTTTCCAGGCTGCTGTTGTGCAAACGTTGGTTTCCACAGTGAGTAATTACAGGGCAGAAGAAACAGAAAAAGTGAGGGGAAAAAAAAAGCTTTCCTTCCTAACTTTTCTCCTCCTCCTCCTGCTGCTCTTTTTCCAGCCTTTCTGTCGCTCACCCAGACGCAGAGGGAACGGTGCTCACCTCCTCACAGAGAAGCAGCCGCAGGTTTCTCTACAACAATGGAAATTCAATCGGAGAGTGGAGGGGACGAGGCGAGGAGTGTGACCTCGGGCTCGGTTTCCTGCAGCACTCAGGCTGATCTGGTGCTCAGGGAGGACCTGCAGGCGGCCAAGAGGATCGAGAAGTTTGACATCCCACTAGACAGCCTGAAAAGGATGTTTGAGAAGCCAAAGACGGTGAGTACCACCTATGACTTTGTTTCATAATGTAGGTTCGTTCGTAGACAGTTGGATCAGCATGGGGTAATTAGAGAGTCTGACCATTGGAGGCCTTAGGGTTAGGGTTGATCCACTGAGTTGTTCCAAATGTTGTTTATCTACAAATATGAAAAAAGAGGAAAAACTGTGAATCAATTTCATCAATATTTTCAGGTTAAAACGTACAGATTTTTGCATTTTGTGGAAAAAAATCTACTTCCATTGATGGAGTGCCCCAAGGCTCTACTTTGGGCCCACTTTTTTTTTCATTCTGTTATGGTAGAGATCACAATTTATTCACTAGGAATATTCAACCTTGTTACATTCCTTATCCAGAAAGGAGCAGGGAGAAAAACATTCTTATAATGCTTCCCCATACTCAATCAAAACATCAAACAATTGGTTTGCCAAGTTTACACTAACTGAGATAATGATATTAGAGCATTATTATAAAAAAAAACAAAACATTAACAAATTCAAGGATGTACAATACAACTATGATAAGTATTGTTTTCCTATTTTGGTACTGAGATTAGTCATTATTCATGTTGTTTTCTGTGTTTTTTTGAGTCTTTTTGTATATTTTTTTTAATTGTTTTTGTTGCCATTTTGTATATTTTTTTCCCATTTAGTAAAAAAAAAAATGTTTCCATGGTGTTTTTATTGTCCTATATTTTTGTTGTTTTGTGTGTTTCTGTTGTCCATTTGTATATTTTACTCATTTAATGTTTTTGGCATGTTTTGCCAAGTTTACATTAACTGAAATAATAATATAACAGATTATTAGAATAAAAACAACGAAAAAGAAAACCTTAGGAAAATCAAGGACGCATAATACAATACGAACATGGTGATTAGTGTTATTTGTTGTCCTATTTTGGTACTGAGAGTAGCAATGTCATTATTCATGTTGTTTTCTGTGTTTTTTTTAGTCTTTTTGTTGCCATTTTGTATATTTTATAGGACAATAAAAACACCATAAACACCGTTTTCAAACTAAATAGGAAAAGAATACATTTTTTTGAACTGAAATGTATTCAAACAGCTTTTTATCTCGCTATGTAAAGAAGTATTATTAATTATTAAAAATTAAGTATTTATTACGTGACAACGTTCAATGTAAAATATGACTCTTTTAATTTATTTACTCACACACACACACGGCTGTGTGTGTTTGCAGTGTGTGCATCAAGTGTAGGAGTGATGGGCGTTAAAGTGAAAGTGGGACTTTTTTCAAAATAAAACACCCGGAAATTAATTATGAAGATTTTAAAAAATGTTTTCTTTCTTTGTAGTGGTGGTACACAATGTTAGCAAAAGGTTCACGTCATGATCATCTATACCAGATATGGGCAACTGTCAGCCCACGGGTCACATGCGGCCCTCGGCCTAAATTTGTGTGTCCCCATAAATAAATACACAAATTGACCCTAAAAATGCAAAAAATTACAAAAAAAAAACCCCAAACAAAACTTCACTAAAAACACACAAACTGAGAACAAAAACATACAAATTGAGAAAAAAATACACATAATGACAGATAGAATACACAAAATGAGAAAAAAACACACAGAAAATACTCCAAAATCACACATAATGACAACAAAAACCAACAAAATGAGAGGAAAAATAATGCAAAAAAAAAAAAACACTCAAAAATTTAAACAACAAAACAAAACAAAATGACTCTAAAAACACTATCCATCCATCCATCCATTTTAAGACACACTTATTCCCGTTTATCAGGGTCGCTGGGTCTAAAAACACTAATTGAGCAAAATATACAACAGAAACACATGAAACAAAAACAATATAGGACAATAAAAAGACCATAAAAACATTTTTTAAAAAAAAAACAAAATGAGAAAAAAAAAACAGAATGGCAACAAAAAAGACTCCAAAAACACAGAAATAATAAACTAAATGAGAGAAAAATTTACAAAAAGACAACAAAAACACACAATAAATGACTCATAATGTGGCCCCTCAAATCAGACGATCACATTTTTGTGGCCCTTGCTGTGATAAAAGTTGCTGTCTTTGATCAATACACATGTTAAACATGTTGGATTCAAGTATGTTGTTAAGAACATTGTGTTACACAAACCTATTATTGTTAAATCGTTTAAGTATCTGACTCACTGCTCTTTTCTTCTTCTTCTTTTTTTTTTTACTTCACTTGTGCTTTCTGCTCTAAAGAAGTTAAGTGAAAGAAAACAATACCTCATAGCTATGATTCATCATGGCCTCTGTGGTTTGCTTTGGTATAAAAAGTCCATGGTGACTCTCTCTATCCAGCTGGCTTCCCTTAGAGGAAAATCTTCATTCCAAACCCACCCTTTGGTTTTGGGACCAAACGTTCGGTCGACCTACTTTCTCTTACTTTCCTGCTGGTTCCAAAGACTCTGAGCTCAGTGGTGGAGTTTGGAAACTTGGCTAAAACTCCACGTGAACTCAGTGAATTATGGGTATTGTGGAGAGCTCCACTGACTGGGTAACAAACATGTCATTTAGGTCATATTTTTTTTTTTAATGGTTTAAACATAACCATTGTCATGTGTCCCATTATTAAAGGCCATTATCCTGCTTTGTAATAATTACTCTTAATCTTATACCATAGTGGTCACTTCCTGTTGTGTAGATTTCTTGAATGTGTTCTTAACTTATCTTTTAAAACAAAAAATAAAGGATTGTTGCTAGATAACTTCATCTTTGCAGCAAAAACTTTCTTTATAGATTTTTATATTGAGACCAAGCACACAACTGTATTACTGACTCTACACCCCCTAGTGGTGTCATATGGCATTACAAAACGTTTCACAAGTTCTCCACCACTCCATGCTGGTTTTTTTGTTTTTTTTCCTTAAAAATGGAAAATGGACTTGTCTCAAAGCACTTCACAATAATCACAAGGTGCTAATCAACCATTGGAAGCGACTTAGGGTTCATTGTCTTGCCCGAGGACATTTCGTCACATAGACAGGTATAGGGATTGAACCACCAACCCCTTGAAGAAGGAAGGTTTCAGCTTTTTGCAAATGTTTCTCATTAGTCAACTCCATCTCACTTTCTGAAATGATTTATGCCATCTGCTATAGTGTATCTTGTTTATGTTTGACTTGAAGCAATTATTTTACCTTTTTCATCTTTTTTCCATTAATTGATTGTGAAAACGCCAACAAGACTCAGTTTAACCCCTTGCGGTATATTTTAGTGTTGACCAGCAATGTGCTTTTTCTTTGAGACAAGCAAAAAAAATCTCATAAAGACACCATTAAAATTGTCTCTCTTTGTGTGACGTTAGCATTTATATACCTTCACTTCTTGACCTGTGAGAAAAGGTTCAGTATTATGCTATTTTTCACTCATCTATATTCATTCTAACAACCCATAGTATTTGAGGTTTATTTTCCCAAACTTGCCTTTTTTTAGGAACTTTTGCCCTCTGAAAAGTCACTTTCTTGATGCTACTAAAACAGGCTGTTTTGGGGCCTTCATGCCTGAGTAGGCGTGTCTATAGATGCAGGCTTCATGCCTCGCTCTTTTAGAGGCTGATCACTATAGCAATTATCTTTTACTATGCACACACTCTTGTTATTGTTTTCAGCCAAAAACTGTATGTGGCTATATAAGCGGCTATTGTGATTGTGAGTCAGACAAAAACACTGCTCCACTGTGTGTGTGTGCGTGTGCGTGCGTGCTTGCATCGGAGTCAGTTATCTGAGTCAGATGTTTCAAACACGTCAGGTCATGTCAAAGGCGATACGAGGCGATATAACGGCTACTAAATGTGGAACTGATTGTGAGTGCTTCGGATTATCTTTCTACTGTATATCTATATGCTGAATGTAAATATATTTATCTGTGAATAAAGGGACTAGTGGTTAAGAGAGCAGGCTTGTAATCATTCTAATCTTACCTGGTCCATCACCGTGGGATGTTGATCAGTCTCTTATATTAACCATAACTGATCCCTGGGTGCTGCACCGTGGCTGCCCACTGCTCCTCAGGGAGGAGTTAAATGCAGAGAACACATTTTGTGAATGTAGCTTTACATTTATGAAAATATAATATAACGTATATCCTATATTAAACCACAGTGTTTGTTTTAACTGTGAGGTAGTTTGAGAGGGAGGACCACGCATTTTTGTGTAGGGGAGGAGGGGCCAGGATGGTCAGGAGGAGGAGTTTCCACCTTATGACGTCATATTGGGGGAAAAATCCAACTGGCCCGTTTGGAGCTGACTTTTTACAAAATGTGGAATAACAAGGGAGGGAGGAAACAAAACTTTTTCAACTTTGTCCCTCTGAATGAGGCTAAAGGAATGCATTTTACTGTAGCAAAAAACATTATAAAGTGCATTTTTCACAATACTGCCCCTTTAATTTATGCCCTTTTAAATTATAAGCGGTACAGCTGGTCGCTAATGGGAGTGTGTCACAAGCTGGCATTGGAGCACATGCTGTGTTTTGGCATTGTTCAAGTGCTTGGAGGCTGCCTCCTTTTTTGTTGGAAATAGCCTGTGGGCAGTGTCACCGGGCAGGTTGGGCAGCACTCCCAGACTCCTGAACAGGACAGGAGAGAAGGTTTAATAAGGAAGTATGTTCCCTATAAAACCTGACCTTGTATATGGCTTTAAATTTGTCACTTTATAAAAACTGTTATCCATTTTCATTTGTTTAAGCGGCGTGTTGTTATTGCCATAATAATTGTAATAATAATGATTGAATTCTGTGGTTTGTGACCAGCTGAGCCCACAGTCCTCATAAAGAGAAAAGCAGTTTATCTTGTTTATAACAAAGAGGCGCACTTTCCTCGTGGGAAGGTGTTTACAGCAGACATGCTAGACTGAAAATACTCACAAATTCACGCCACTTATCAAAAAGGATGACCTTTTTTCTCTCCGTTGTGGATGCTATACACGAGTTACATAACATGACCTGACTTGGCTCTCATTCAATGCGCAGTGACTGTTAAAAACCAACAGGTGGCAGTCTCAGCATCTGCTGGATGAGATGAAAGTGCACTACAAAGACAAGCAATGTGCTCCCAATCAAGACTTTATTGCAGTGAGAGAATCATTAATCACCCGTGTTAATTAGAGTCTATTTCTGATTCGAGGAGTGTTGTTGAAACGGCCTTTTTGTGTGTGGCTGATGTGGTTCACTTTTGTCAGGATTTACATAATTTACAGCTAATTGTGAAGAGTGTTTACATGCACATTTGTGGAGGCACAGTCAGTCACAGGGGTCACATGACATGAGTCAGACGAGCTTATTTATGAAGTCATGAGGTGATGAGGTGTTTGCATGAATTCGGACAGAAGCCAAAGAGCTCTGGAATGTTCCTGGGGGGGTTATTTTAACAACCCAAAAGCATCGCTGTCGCTAGACGGACTCCACTGACGACGTTCTAATAAAAGACGTTCGCTCACCCAGTGTAGATACACATATTTACATCATGGGATGTTGTAAAAAGCTGAAAGCCTATCAATAATGACAGACCAGTTTTTTTTTAACAATATTGAGTTTTGTCATTTGATGCTATTTAATAAGTCGTGCCATTTCTGCCTAGCAACGCCAGTCGCCATGTTTGTTTGGGGGTAACGTATTGACTCACGTGGTAACAGAAAAGGTTTCGCAGCTGTTGTGTGTTTGAATGTTCGTCCAATGTATAAAATAATACAGATATAATTTTTTTATATCGTCCCAAAAAAAAAAGGTATTGATAAGACGGTTTAAAATGCTGGTCTGGTAGGATGGAAATGTGTAAAAACTGATCTCTAATAACATACGTGTGCTTTCTACGTTTCATATCCGGTAAGTGAACAGTTAAGATTTGAAATGAGGATTTTAGGGGCATCTCGGTAGCTTTAGTTTTCCTTCTAAATGGTAATATGTTATATCCAATGTAGCTCCGTTATAAAGTACACTGTGATTAATGGTGTGTGAGGATTTTACCGCGCGATATTGTCTACATTTTTTGCAGAAAAGAAGCCGGAAATACACATAACGTCATGAACATGTGCTACTTTGGGTACGAGAGTAAGTTGAAAGCTGTTTTATGTATAGTAAGTATAAAAATCAGATTTCTGAACTGAGCTAAATATGGATTTACTGTAATAATGCACATATATCAAACTCAAAGGTCCAGGGACTTATATTTCAAGAAGCACTTACAGGTCAAACATTCTTTTTTTTGTAAAACCTTGTTCAGTTTAGTCTTAGATGTTTCCAACTCAATGCTTTCCTTTTCAGCTGTAACTAGTTTTGGAATTCATTCCATCAAATTCAGTTAAGATTGGAGTTTGACACCCCTGAGGTAACGACTCGAGTTTTGTATAATACTTTACTTGTATTTTATCATTATTTAATTAACTTTTAACCTAATTATGTATGTTTTCTTTTGTTTAGTTTGATCATCTCTCGTGCTCAATTAGTTAGCTTCAAAATAAAGTTATTTCCATAATAACACATTGTCCTAACCTATATAACCCAGCTTTAGCAGTTATGTTACTAATATTTTAATTTTCATCATATATTGATATTATTTGGGAGCGAGATCACTAATTAAATGCCAAAACTAAACTATAATGTAATATAATGTAATTGACATGATGTCACTCAAAGTTAAATAATAGGCTCATCTTGGATTTTTCGAGTTTAGAATCATCACAAAGACACTTTCTCACATGTAAGATTTAAGTCGGAGCTTTAAAACCTGCAGGTGACATTAGGATTAATATTCAGGCCAGTTTGAATACCTGCGTGAGCTGTCATGTAATTATAACCTTTAATCCTCAGAATATGAAGCATGGGGCATTCAGCACAGCAGCCAGCGTCAGGTCTCACAGTACAGGGTATATTTTGAGGGTTGTGTAAAGAGATCCTGAGCCACTGCCAGTATTAATAGTCTTCACCCGTTGAACATTAGTCAGCCCCACGCCTGATGAAAGACACTGAAATCTTACTTTGCATTCACAAAGAGTGGACTGAGGATGACGATGATGATGCACAGCAGGTCTTTCATTTCGAGGGAAAGAGAAAAGGTCGATAACACGTTTGGTAGTAAAATAAAGGAGGAGAGAGTGTGAGGTTCAATGCTCCACATTTTACCCATGATGACTGTTAATGATGGAAATGTTATTGCAATAGTAAACCCAATGAAATTCACATGTAGAATTAATAATAATAATCATGTTTAGCCCCTTTTCAAAAAGTTATGACACTGTTTTGAGACTTTAGCTACCTTTTACCAATACATACTTTTTTCCTACTTTTTTGTCAGTTTTTACAAGTTGTTTTTGACACTTTCATCCAATTGTTTTCCTTTCTTTAATTTGTTGGGCCACTTTTCATCCAAATAAGCTAACTTTTGCCCAGTAAATACCACTTGTTTCCTTTTTTCCCTACATTTTGCCTCATTTTGTTCCACATCTTTGCCCTATTTCACTATTGTTTGCCACATTTTGCCCATTTTTAACTGCCCTGTGCCATTACATACTACCTGGTTCATCTTTAGACCAGCACTCCATGCATTTTAGTCATTTTTCATCCTTTTCTTGCCACATTTTTGACACTTTTGGATCATTTTTGGCCACCTATTACCATGCCTGACTCCACTAACTTGCCTTTTCTATAAAATGTGTCACATTGTAAGGTATTATTATTACATGAAGAAATTAAATATGCAATGGAATTTAATGAGTTCAAAGTGGTCACAAAACTACAATTGGTAAATAAACAGCCCCTAAACAAAGAGGAGCAAAGATATAGGGATTAAAAAAAATGAGCTAACTTAAGCTAAAGCTGCAAAAATGACTTGATAATTATTGATCGTATGATCTACTGAATATCAGGGGTTCTGAACTGGTGACCCACATTTTGCCACTGTCATTAAATCGCGACCAACAAAAAAAAACATCAAATAACCAAATTTAGTTTATACAAATTAGCTGTTGGAAACACAGATTTGTTATCTTTTTTAAGACATCAATCTATATATTTTCCTGTGCATCATGCATTTCACAGAAACAAAACAGACATTATTTATTTATTTTTGACCAGCTGTCTGCGATCCACGCAGTACAGTTTCGCGACCAACTTTTGGATCCAACCCACCACTTGAGAATCGCTAATCTTTATTACATATTCTTACATGTGTATGTATATTGAATTAGTATCGTTGGTACATATTACTTCCTACTTAAAAAAAAAGTACCTGCTCCAGTCTTTCTCTTTTCCTCCCACATTGTTTTTTTTTAGTGTAAAAATGGACCCTGGAATCGCTTTTCTGCCTATTTGTGCAGCCGTACGCCACACATTCTAAACCCTTGTTTCCCACTGAAGTCAATCTTACAAGATAAGTACCTTAATAAGTTCAGAATATTTCAGTATTTAACAAGGAAACACATTTTCTGTTGCCTCGATGAACTGTTTGACATTCAACATGGCTGCCACAGGGGGCGTGGCCACGGTTTTATAACACCATTGCCTCCAAATACACTGTTATGCGTGACAGATTTAGCCGACTAAAACCTTAATGTCATTTAGTTGATTAAAACTACAGTACAGTAACTAAAATATGCCCCATGACTAAATTTGGACTAAAATTACATTGTATTTCATCACTGACTTAAAATGTTCTGTTGAAATGAACATTGCCATTAAGAAACCAAAGACTGAAGACCTAACAGTGGTTCCAGAAAACTCCATCTATTCAGGGGTAAAAGTAAAACTATTCGCACATTTTCTCTTTTGCTGACCAAGCACTTCTTTTCATTTTTGGTTCACGTGGGTTCGGGAATTCTGCTGGATTTGATCCTCATCCTCCACCTAATGTGCCTCCAACAGGGTTTGCGTAGAACCCACAGTGCTCTTTGCTTTCACGCTCCTCTTGGGAATTAATTTTAATATCTCGCAATTAGTAGGAGAATTCTGAGCTTTTCTTCAGACAGCCAGGTGCCGATAATGTAGAAAGAAAAGCCGCACCTACAAGCGGAAATTAACATGCTTTGTAGATCGTTCAGAAGCTTTTACCTGCTGATTACTGCTGGTGATGATAAAAATAGCCTCAGGTTTAGACAGGAGAGCTCAAGTGAAGCTGCTCAGAGGGAAGCAGCAGACAGCTGTGGTCATACTGAGACCGCTGGAAATTTAGATAAAGCTGTCAAGGGAATTTAAATTTGGGGATTTTTGTATAGGAGAGTGTTTACAGGCTCAGATGCTCATTTTGGGCATGTGGTCTCTTTAGTGGATGTAGCAAAGTCTGTCACATCCCTTATGTTTGGTTTGCAAAATGAACTTCCTGAATTGGAAATAGCAAAACTGTTTAATTTCTTTTCTTATTTTTTTTTTAAACAAGGAGACAATATCACACATTTACACGTAATCTGTTTTGTAGTTTAAATGGTTGGGTAAAAATACTGAAATGTTAAATCTCGTACAAAATCTCATTACAAACTCTTGCAAGATGACAACGGTGCTGGCTAATATACAATACATATGTTTTTAAAGTCTATATCATTCCCCTCCCCCTCCACCAAGGTGTAACACTGCTCTCCCTTTTTATATCCTCCCTATAATAAAAGTCTGTATCATTTATTTTAAACATCAAGACAAAACAATGCAATTCTGGGACACAACAAACCAATAAACAAAACAAACAAAAAAAACCAAAACTTGTTTTAAAAATGAGAATATACTATAATACTATACTAATATGAATTGTAATTGAAAATATAATTGTACCTGAAAAATGTATTTGACCCCAACCCCCATCAATGCTAATTCTATCTTTAAAAAATTTACATTTCAGTCGATTATATCAGTTACAGATTTAGTTGACTAAAATCTTAATGTCATTTAATTGATTAAAACTGGACTGTAACTGAAATATGCCCCATGACTAAATTTCAACTAAATTTCTTTAGTGGGTGTATTGGAAATAGCAAAACAGATTTTTTTCTTTTTTTTTTTTTTTTTGAAATAAGGAGGTAATATCACACATTTACACAATCTTTTTTCTAGTCTATAATACACTAATGATAATACACTATAATACAATATAACGCCTACATGTATCGTGCAAATATCCTGATGGAACAACTACAACAATGGTGTAAAATCCAAATGCAATGCAAAAGTTAAAATAAAATATAAACGTATGACTGCTTGGACATTTTGCTTTGATTTTACTAGTCAGCAACAACGATCTTAAAACTAAAGAGCTCAATGTGCAAACAACACAAATAGAATTATATTGAACAGAACAAGAATCACGCAAAAAGATGCAAATGCCTTATCATTGCATCCTGATATTTGTAAATGTAATAGGTTACATTGCAGGCAACAGCCTTGCTAACATTAAACTTATACTTTAGGGACAATATCACACATCTTCTTGATGTTTTTTTCTCATAAAACTGGTGGCTGAATGTCTAGCAAGTGTAGCAATGTCAAATTTTGGGGAAAATCTTGCGTGATTACAGCATTCTAGAATCTGCAGCACAAAACTATGACATTAATAACGATAGTTAATGTTTCTCTTCTGCTTCTAAGCGAAGGTAGTCGCACTCTGTTTCTCCCTCCCTTCCGCCCTTATCTCTCCCTGCTTCGTGTGGTCCCGTGAGCCTAACAAGAGCCTCTCTCTGCAACTCATCCAAAACTGAAATAATGGAATGGATTAGTTGATCTCGGTGCTGTCGACTAGATTTTTTCGACAAAAAGAACCGAGGGTGGTGAACCCGAGTCCGAGTGGGACGTTAGCGGCTGGATTTGCACTTGACCCTTGGAACAAGTGGCGAGTTGTGTGTCTGTCGATTCTTTCCGTGGAAGACGTGGAGGACATCTTCATGATTGGAATAATGATAGTAGGCATGCTGCTGATCGGAGCTGGTGGCTTCCTAATCTATCGAAAAGTCAGTACTACGCTGGCAACTGTTTTGGAAAAGCTGCCAGCGATTTCTGAAGGACGTACTGTAGCAGGGCTTTGAACATTCAGACTCATGTGTTGAACGACATCAGAAGCTTATGGATTGTCTACGCATTATTGATAACAACTTGGAGAAGTTGGACGCCTGGCTTGGAAGTAGTTAGGCCACTCATTGGATTACAGCAGAGAGACCCAGGACAGAAGGCTATTGGAAATTGACATAGCCTGTATCAAAAGCACATTGCTTATCTCTCTTTCGGCTCCCCAGCCAGCCAAGGTTGACTCATTTCTTATCACCAGGAAGTTTCTGCAGACGGCGGCTCTTACGCCCATTCCCTCCCCTCACTCCTTCCCTGCATTTCCACCAGGAAGGTTGATGCTGAACTGTCGCCACACGTTATCTAGCTGTCGTCAGTAGCGTAGCTACGGGTCTTCAATTTCAAAAGCCTTCTCTGGCCATCTGCCCGCCCCCAATCACATCCGTGCTACATGAAGGCGTGGTTGCAGCACCCATCGGTAGCACGCCCATGTCCCCAAATGGCTGGATGTTCTTCTACCTGGCCGTTTTTCCCATCACCTCTCTTCCTGTTTTTTTTATCCCTTTTTCACCTAAATATGAGGGCACCACAAATGGCTGCTCTGGTGTGTTGATGTGTGTTCTTTTGCTGCAACTACCAAGTCAAATTTCTTGTATTGTTCTAAACTGTACCTGGCCAATAAAACTGATTCTGATAAGTTTACCAGCAAGTAATATTGTCTCGTTAGGGAAAGCCGATGAAACAGAAAAGTAATGGAAAATGGTAAAATGAGAAGGAATTTTGTAACGTAAAATTTGATTCTGTAGTTGTGAAGTGTGCACATACTGGTTATAAAGTGGGTGGAGCTTAATCACATCTTGTTGGTTATTAACGCCTATATAGAGAAGGACATCCAAATCACAGGAAAACAGAACTTTTCATCATATTTGTGGTTAAATAAGTACAAATGATAATTGTTGAATGGTTTCTGTAGAAGAAACAAGCCTTGGATAAAAAAGAAAAACATGGCACACATCAAGCTGACAGAGTGGGAAAAGAGCTTTGACAGAGCAGAACAACAAACACTTGTTTGTAGCACTCTTGACTATGTGTTGCATCATGTATTCCCCAAACTGCACACTAAGGAATGGATGCACATCAGATAAAGTTCTAATATTTCAGTTCAACTGCAGCTGGAACAGGGACCAAAGCCGCTAAGTCGGCGTTGTTTACATAAACAAAAAAACAGGTTGACTTAATTTATTCTTTATCATCAGGTAGTACCTCTTTGCATCACAGTGTATTCCACTGCCAATGTAGATATACTTGCACAAGAACCTGAATATCTTTGCCTATGACTATTTATTTTATTCATTAAAAAAAGAAAAAAGAACCCAATTAATATTATTACCAAAATAAATACACATACTGTAAAACAATGTGAGGCATTCAGACATCCAGAGTCAGCCACAGGTATATAAAATAAATAGAAATACATATAACCCTGTAAAGCATTTTCACAATTTCCCTTGATCAAGTAGCACTCTAAATTGTCTTTGTTGTGCCCACAAGCGACTGAAATATTGATATGTTGGGTTGCCCACGGTGCTTGTGTTTAGCTGTAATGAGGACAGTCAAAAGAAGCAGGGCAGGGAAAATAATGTCTCGTGTCACTTCTATGGGATTGTAAGACGAGGTGCCAACAGAATCACAGGGAGAGAAGCAGCTGAAGACGGCTATGACCTTCACATTAACAACACGCCTCGTTGTGTAACCATGAGCATTGTTCATTCAACAACAAGGGGGTACAGTAAGGCAGTCTAATGAATGTGTATGTGTGTGTGTGTGTGTGTGTTGAAACAGATGATGGCTATAGAACAGAAATCACAGAAATCCTTCTTTTTATTTCTGTGATGTAGGTGAGGTGATACGTCAAGTCATAGCCTATAGCTATACCTGTTCTCAGAAAGTAAATTATGGGATTTTGGTTTATTTTGTATTGTAAGATTTTAAAACCCTTGTTTTTGGATTTTTTTGTGCATTTTCCTCTGAGTCCAGGTTTGCTGTTGTAGCTAGAAATGAGCTATAAAGCTAAACATAGCAGTGTCTTTTCGTGTTCAGGGTTCTGAATTTGAATTTGAAATGTATAACTCTCTGAGGGCCAAATTTAGTGAAGTAAAGCTAAAGTTTTTAAGGTTTTTATTGTCTTTGTTCCAACCTTACATTAAAGCTAAAAGTTATTTTTTGAATTGGTTACTTATGCTTGATATAGTTCCTCCACTAATAACTACTCACAGACTCTGTAGAGACAAGAAATAACATTTTTATTGCACTGTTGTGTTGGGAGTGTACTGTGAAGTGCAGCTCGTACACCTGCCATGACCGCGTTCTCGATCTCCGCCACCAGGAGAGAACCAGCCATACATATCACCCAGGCAGGCATTGGTGAAGAGGTGGGTGGGAGCAGCTGTGTGTGTCTCTGCTTGTGTATTGGTTGAGTTTACAAGGAGCGGGGTTAATTAGCATATGTGCGAAATACTTAAGTTCAACGTTTAGATTTAGTTTTAACATTTAACATTTAGATATAAGATTAAGTATTTAGATATGATATGTAACATTTAGATTTAGATTCAAACATTTAGATTTAGATTTAACATTTAACATTTAGATATAAGATTAAGTATTTAGATATATGTAATATTTAGATTTAGATTTAATATTTAGATTTTTAACATTTAGATATAAGATTTAGCATTTAGATATGATGTATAACGTTTAGATTTAGATTAAATATTTAGACTTAGATTTAACATTTAGATATAACAAAACATTTAGATTTAGATTTAAAATTTTCCATTTAGATTAAATATTTAGATGTAGATTTAACATTTAGTTATAACATATACCATTTAGATTTAGATTTAAATATGCAGATTTAATGCTTTTTTTTTACCTCTATATATGAGGTTAAATGTTGTGTTAAATGTAGAAAAATGTGCTAAATATGAGAAAAGTGAGATAATTCATGAAAATGTGCTAGCTACAACTTTTATACTGTAAATTTTTACACTTGGCACCCCATATGCGTGCGCATGTAGAACGAACCGTTGTGATTTACAAACATGAGCAGCTTAATGTGTGCTATACTCTACTTCTTTTTGAAACACTGTTTATATTGGTGGTGCACACAGGCAGCATCAGGGGCAGTTAAATGGTGGCAGGGATCCTCAGGTAAAGACAGGAACATCCAAACAAATAGTTTGTATTAAATTGACGGTGCGGCTGATATGTATTTCTTAGTTATGCAGGGAGTTAAAATAACCCGTACATGCCTGGGACTCTCTTTTGTGTCCAAGTGTGCAACAATTATTTCGACGGTACTGATTAAAAGTGGAAAAAACTACAAAAAAAATCCCCCCACGTTGCTGATAACGGAGCATAGGGGGCGCCATCGCTCGATAGGGAAGCAAAATTTCAACGTCCCAGCCCATTACGCTCAACAGCGCTGGCGAGAACCCTGGTATTATCTCCAGCAAATCCAACAAATGCTCGAGTAAAAAAAAAAACAACTTTTGCTTCTACAACAGATTCTGATTCTGTTAACTTCTTAAATTCCTTTTTTTAAGTAACCATATACTTTATATATACAAAAGTGCCCAGTATGTTTTATGAAAATAAAGTGTAAATAAACTTCCAGCTAAAATGCATTGAGGAGCGAGGTAGTTTAATAAGGTCTGATAGTGCGTTCACTGACACCTAGTGACCGCGTTTACATACTATGCGTATGGTAGCACAATTAAATGTTTTTTTTTTTTGTTAAAAAACATGATTTAAAAAATTGATCTGGACATTTTTTGGATAGATATGTTAATCGTGCGGTGAAAAATCACGATATATTGCCAAATTGTTTTTTTTTCATCAACCCTTAGTCAAAAGTGAGCATTTTTTCGATAAACTCTGTAAATCTGTTCCTCCAGAGTCAAAATTAAATCTCTGAGTGGTCACGGCCAATAAGGCCATGCTAAGTGCCTCCAGTAGCTACTAGCTTCCATTAGCTCTCTGCTGTAGAGTCCTCTGAGTCACATTTGAGAGCAGCCACTTGTGTGTATACTCTAGTTAAGACCCATACGGATGCGTTCACAGCCCAACAGCCCAGGAGCAATGTGTCTGCTAATCGTCTTTAGGTGTAAACACAGCGCACGTGTTCTCATGCACGCTCTCACTGCCCCGTGTTTCGTTTGCCAGCAAGGGGTTCTTGTAATCTACAATAAAGTGCACACAGCAGTGAGTCATGTGTGACTCTTTTGGCAGGGCCCTCGAGTAAATCATTATAAACCAGGCAGAACTCCAGCAAAAAAAAAAACACACACACACACACACACTGCTGCATTACACACAGCACTTATTTACCATTTACAATATGTCGAATGAAGAGACTCTAATGCAGAGGTAGGCAACTTTTATCACAGTGTGGCCAAAAAATTGTGTTTGTTTGATCTAAGGGCCACATTATCAACATTCATGTCGGCATTTAGAATAATGAATAATCTGAGCATTAATACAGAAATCAATTTATCAGTTTTTATAGTAATTGTATGTGTTTTCTGTCATTTTGTGTATGTTTTTTGTTTTGCATTTTGTGCATTTCTGTTGTCCTTTTGTGTATTTTTCCTGTAAAATATGTTTTTTTTGTATTCATATTGTGTATTTGTGAGTAATTATTGTATATTTCTGTTTTGGATGTTTGTTCGTACTGAGGGTTTGCAGAGTCTTTTTTCAAGTTTTTCTTGTCTTTTTGTATACTTTTTTGTGATTTTGTGTAATTTTCTGAGTACATATGTGTAATACTGTTGTTGTTTTGTTCATTTTTGTTGTAGTTTTGTGTGTTTTTGAAGTATTTTCTGTGTGTTTCTCTTGTCTTTTACTGTATTTTCCTGCAATGTTGTAATAACTTGCTAGAAAAAAGGTTTAAAATGATCCTTGACATAGTTTCTTGCATTGCATTGTGGGATGTTTGGTCACAGAAGCAATTTTTCTTCATTCTCACTGTGATTTCTTCTATTTTTTTGCTTGACACCATTTTTGTTCTAGTTTGTTCTCAGTATTCCGTGAGATATCGCCTCACTTTGTGAGAAATTTGTCTTTGTGTAAATTCCAAAATGAACACCCGCCATTGTTTTGCCAGAACTTTCAGTTCGTGAAATCACCAGAAATGTCAGTTTTTGAAATCAGTAAAATACATCCATCTACGGGACTCCACATCCCACAATGCAATGCGCCAAACTTCTCCGACACGTTAAGAAACCAATTGTTTACAGTGGAGTTTAAAACAAACTTCCAAGCAGCTATTATAACTTTTCATACATGTTTCTGAGCAAATGACATTTGCTTTATTGATCAATGAAGCTGACTATGAAATGGCATACTAACGTACTACTCATACTACTCATACTAAGTCTGATGTCAAAATGTGTATGTAGTGCGTTCACGTTCGATAGTATGAAAAGATTGAGTATGCCAGAAATACTTGGATGTATACTATATCGGGACATTTTTTACGTATGCACAATGGGCACACTAGTCATACTAAACCTACCCATGATGCATTGCGAGTGGAATGTAGAATGGTCCTGGGACCAGCTTCAAGCTAAAAATCAAACATCCTCTTTTCAAAACAAAAGCATTTCTTCTTGTTGTCCATTAGTTTTTTTTTTAACTCTTCAAAAATCTCCGAAATGTCATAATGAAATCTGTCCACGTGAGTTTTATGGATCAAATGAGCACATGTTGATATTCAACTTGGTCACTTTCTCACATATAATGTTTTCAGAACTTTTAAAGGTGGAGAATCAACAGAGATATTTAGCCTCAGAGTGCTTCAGGTTTTTGTCGTCGTAGGTTTGAAATGCATCTTGGGAAACTCGGAAATATACTTCAGTAGGAACAATTATCATAGTATATAGTAGTTTGTATAGTATGGAGTGTGACATTTGGAATACAGCCTGTCTTTATCTGATCAAAAATGATTTGAAACGGTTTAAGCTAACACGTGTTGTGTCTCTCTTCATTCTCCTTGTACTCGCCCTTTTTGCTTGTTAAAATGGAAAAATCCTGCCAATACTGTGCTGTCCATAACCCTGCCAATAAGGAGATGCACTTTAAAAACCACTTTGTTGCAATTGTACAACTCCCGATCCACCAAACACTTAATGGAGCTGCTTCGTTTTGTCCTAGAATTACGGGCTGACCTTTGAGAAAACTCGTAAACCACCGTGATTCAGTTCAAGATCGTATCTCTCCCTTTAACATTTCCCCTGCTGACACCTGTCGCACCCCGCGTGTTCGGAAATACAACCTTTGGACTGACTTCCTACTTAATTGACTTTATTAAATGCAACATTTCTTAGGCGGGATGACAGGGGCGTGGAGAGGCTTCACGATGGAAACCCTGTCGTGTGTCATTTGAAACCTCGCTAGCAACGTAGCAGCTAACTCGAGGATGTAAATGCCAACAGCTGATATGAGACAATCAGGAGGGAGAAGTAAAGTGTGTCGCTTAATGTGAATGATGACGTAGTCGTAGACAAATCTCCGTAATAAACGGTGATATATGACAGACAATTAATAATGTGGGGCATCGATTGTAAATTTGCACGTGCTAAAATAAACAGCAACTTTTTGCAACATTTAGCAACAAACCACGTTTAAAAAAACAGGTGTGAATTTTTAAATTTTTTTTAAATGTTACTGTCAACCAGATTTAAAGCAATATTTGTGACATATTTCTTTTCTCGTAAATATAATGTAAATCTAAACATTAAATCTAAATGTTACATCTAAATGTTAAATCTAAATGTTAAATGTTGAATCTAAAAGTTAAATGTTGAATCTAAATGTCTAAATGGCTAAATATTTAGCTAATATGCAAATTCACCGGAAGTACCAACATAAAAGCTCATTCTGGTGAATTTGCAAATCAGCTAAATATTTAGCCATGACAGTTAGATTTAAAATTTAGATTCCGATTTAACATTTAGATTTAGATTTAACATTTAGATTTAGATTTAACATTTAGATTTAGATTTATATAACATTTAGATTTAGCATTTAAAATTTACATTTAACATTTAGATTTAAGATTTAGATGTCACATTTTACATTTAACATTTAGCATTTCGATTTAGATTTAACATTTAGATTTAACCTTCATATTTAGATTCAACATTTATATTTGACATTTATATTTAGACTAACATTTACATTTAACATTGACATTATATTTTTACGAGAAAAAAATCACAAATTTCACAAGTATTGCTGTAAAACAAGTTTTTAAAGAAAAATGTGGCTACATGAATAACTCATAGCTTATCGCTCACTTGATGTATTTTTGATAAACTTGTTTTCGTCAACACTAAAATGTGACTGGCTCAGCTTCAGATTCTAATTTAGTTAAATGCAGGCAAATGACCAAACTCAAATACTAATCTTATCTTTGACTATATTTACACTCTTATAGGGTTCATCATGTGCGTTAATTCACAATATGTGGGATTGAAATGTCAGATCAATGTTTTTAACCTCTGGTGTTTGACTGCAATGACTCATTAGAACAGAGTTGAACAACTTTTAATCACAACACAAGCATGTGATTGTTTGATCCAAAGGCCACATTATCAACAGTCACGTTAGCATTTAGAACAATGACCAATCTGAGCATTAATACAGTAAATTATGATTTTATTGTTGTTTTGTGTATTTACGTTGTTGTTTTGTCATTTTCTGTCATTTCTGTTGTTGTTTTGAAGACATGTTGCATGTTCTGGCATATTTTTGTAGTCGTTTTGTGTATTTTTGTAATTTTGACTGTTATGAGTCAATTACTGTGTTTTTAGAGTCAGTGTTTTTGTGTATTATTATTTGTATATTTTTCTTGATATTTATTTGGGTTTTTTGAGTAAATTTGTGTATTTTTTTTTGATCCTTTTTGAATATTTTTCTGTTACCGTATTTTGTATGTTTCTGGTATCGCGTATTTTGGTTTTTGATTTCATTTTTTGTGTGTGCTGCACAAAATCAGACCGTTGCTCATGTCTGTATTAGAATATAACATATATTTTTGGTGGTACTTTTCTGTAAATGTAATTGTAATATAAAAAAAAAAATAGTAATAATTTTACAATCATTGGGTGATTAGAGGTTAATTTGCAGACGTGATGTCGGTAGCAGTGAGAAAAGGTCAATATCCTGGTCTCATACTGTATATCACTATAAATCATCAAGATAAAAATAAAATAATGACATTTTATATTAAACATTTTGTATATATACATGTATAAAATTCTGGGTTGGATTTTGTCTATTGGTATTTTTTTTTATGGATACATTAGTGCTGTACCCCAAGGCATAGGTCACTGAGTTTAAAGTTTTAAGAATTTAAAGGAATATGAATAATTTCCTATTATTTTGTAGTCTTGTTTACAATTTCAAAATACTCATATTTTTTATTTCCATCACAATATTCTCACAAACTTTGTATGATGATGCCCATTTTATGAAATATAATGCAGTGAAAATCCTTCATCTTTGACCCAAATACAAAAAACAATAATAATAATAAACTCAGTGTTTAAGTGGATGCTATCAACAAGGCCCTAAACAATAAGTAATTATATTTTAAAAACTAAACAATCTGTTTTTTTAAAAAAAAAATTAATACGTATTTGTAAGATGCATTGTCATGAACATAATTAGCATGTTGCTAACATTATGGGGTTTGTTTTTCTCCAAGCAACGCCTGAATTGCTGCATAAAAGCTCTGGTTTAATGCAATTCAAAAGTTCCAGTTTGAAAAGGTTGATTTACTTCCATTCTTTCTACAACACATCCCTGTTACTTTAATATGTGCCTGTAGGAGCTAAAAAAGAAAAAAGCCTTTTAACGTGTGCATTAACATGTGTTCCAGTGCCACCAAACACAATGGCTTTAAGTGAAAGTGAGAAAAAAAAAAACCCCTTAAGATGGACAACACTTTACTTTTCATTCAGTGACATTTAAATGTGTGCCTTCACTCCAGGCCTTAACAGCACAACGGTAGTCGCTCACTTATAAACCAGCTGCCACACTGTAGTATGCAAATCACCATGCTTGGGTTTAGCCGAGTGTGATTTTCAGTTTGGGTTTACATTCGTTGCAGCATTTCTAAAATGACACTTAGCACCTTCGTAGAGGTTCTGATGGCTGCTGTCACGGGTTTGTTGTCCCTGGGCTTTGACGTCTGGATAGAAGCTGTCGGAGGAGCCCCACGGGGGAAACATTTGGTTTGCAAATGAAACGAGTAGACACGCACACACTCCTTCTCGGACACAGGTGCAAACGTTTGTCCCTCGCTGGGATGATTTACAAGCGAATAGGCGTGTCGCACAAGCTGTTTTTCCTAGTTTGGACAAAATGCTTTCAGATGGAAAATAAACAAAACAAAACAAAAAGAACAATCGTGTGTCGCACTTTTGATCAACACGGGCCTGTAAACACTGCTTTAGTTACAGCCTGAGCGGCTCCATTAATATTCAACCAAGTGCTGTTTACACTGACTTTCCAGTCTTTGCTTAATGTGCGCATCGTGTTCTAGGTCGACTCTAGTTTTATTCAAATATGTGTGTGTGTGTGTGTGTGTGTCCACGTGTGTTGGGCACAGCAGGCGACAGCAGCAATGTTTAACTGGAAGCCAGAGCTCAAACAGCACCTGACGTTTGACTGTATCATTTTTCATGCTTAAGGTATGTGTGTCAGAGTGGATGTGTGTTGTTTTGTGTGCAACGTCAAAAAAAAAAAAAAAAAAATGTATTTAATCATGTGAAAGTTTAGAAACATTTGTAAAGGTGTATTAACTCAATGAAAGCTTTGTTTTAGTTATTTACGCTACTTTGTATTGTGAATATGTTATTACTGGAATGTTGCTAGATTAATGCCTACTATATATATATATATATATTTAAAAGCTAATCATTTAAACCAGATCTCTGCTGTTACTCTGCTTTTGTCCAAACATACTGTATGTTAGTGTAATCATTTTTAAATACCTTTAATGTTTAAAGTGCTTCAATTTGTCCTCCTGGTCAATAGGTGGCAGTAGGGATATTTAGTCAGGGAATATTGCGATGTTTATTATTTGATGATATGAGTGTTTGTTAATGAAAGCTTTAAGACAGAGTTAATTTCAAAACAATTAGCGACGACTCGATGACCATTGATTATTGTTGGAAGTAGGAGAATTATTTGTTTCGCTAAACCCAACTTTTAAAAGACTTTTGTGGTTGTAGATAGAAGAAAATGTCATTTTACAACAAATTTTAAACTTACTCCAATTAAAGATGGTGTTATTAGTACACAACAATATTTAATCTGTGATATTGGTCCAAAGTACATTTTTGTTCTGCTCCAGTTCAGGCTACTTAAGCTAACTTTTCTGCCTTAGCAAAAGCTAAATCTAGAAAAAACATATATGAGCTATACACAATACTTTTAAATACAGTTTGCATTCTATATCCCATCAGCTGTTTTTATGTACTTGACTGTTGGATGAAATCAAACATATAAAGCTTTGTGATTTTAAAGATCTGGTGTTTTACTTTCAACTTAGTAACGCTGAGTAACGTTTTTCTGTTTTGGTTTCATTAACTCCACCAAGGAGGTCATATTTTTACCGGCTATTATTCATTTGTTTGTTTGACTGTTTGCAAGATTATTTTAGAAGTACTGAACGGATTTTGACAAACCTAAGATAGACCTTACACCATGGAAGATCACATTCCTTTTTTGAAAGGGATTTGAATCATAGACTAATGGATCAGCATCAGTTTTGTCATTTGCGAAATTTCCAAACTCGGAAATTGACTGCAAAATTGACTGATGTATACGGAATTTTGGTTAAATTTGTTTTCATGACATTTTGACCTTTTGAAATAAAATGGACCTACTGTATCATTATTAATGGGGTTATACATGTCTTACAAGCCTTTAAAATGATCCAGATAAGATATTTGGCACTTGTTGAAGGTTTGCGCTCTCTGAATGCTCTTGTTTTGATTTTGTTTGGGGGGGGCGGGATCTGTACCATGACGAAGCATGTTAGTCACATAAAGTCTGGGTTATTTGGCTAATGTGAGTGGAACTCTACCAATTTTAATGATAGCACGCTTCTCTGGCCTAGTCGGAAGAGGTGGGCTTGAGTACGCAACGATTGGTCCGTACGGGTGCAATGGTGTTGAAGAGTTCCTGTTGGACTGATGAAGAGACATAGGACAGGATCAAGCAGTAGCTGTACAAGATACACGGACATTTTGAAGTTTTTGGCAAAATCTACGGCCATTTTTATTCCGTATATTACATTTATGACGTATATGTTGACTAGGGCTGGGTTGTTTATGCCCTGGCATGGTACGGAATAGCTTGCCCCAATAGATTAGTGAGATAAAGCTCGCTGGACTTTGTCAGAAAATGCATGTTTGATTCTTTAGGTATCAGCTGGGTTTAATTGTGTCTGTGTGAGATTGATTTCCATAACCTACACCAGAGAAAGGCAAATTTTATCATCAGCATTTAGAATAATGAGCGATCTCAGCATTAATACAGGTAATAACAAAAGGTTTTTATAGTAATATTAATAATTCATTTTATTTATAAGCGCTTTTAAAAAACACTTTACAGTTAAAACAATTTCACACAACTACAAAAACAAACTACAACAACAAAGGTAAATACAGAAAATAAGTAGCAATCGTAAGTTAAAAGCTAGTTTTCTCTTATTCTATGTATGTTTGTTGTGAAGCATTTTGTGCATTACTGTAGTTCTTTTGTGTAAATTTTCCTGTCATATTGTGTATTTGTGTTGCCTTTTTGCGTTTTTTTGGGAGTATTTTTTTGTGTATTTCTGTTGTCGTTTTGCTTGTTTGTGAGTACTGTGGGTTTGCGGAGTAATTTTTTCTTGTCATTTTATGTATATGTGTATATTTTGTGTAATACTGCTGTCGTTTTGTTCATTTTTGTAGTAGTTTTGTGTGTTTTTGGAGTATTTTCTGTGTTTGTATCTTGTCTTTTACTGTATTTTCCTGCAATGTTGTAATTCTTTGTTTTTTTTGTATTCTTGCTCTTGTTTTGTGTATTTTTCTGTCATTTTGTACATTTACTTTGGGGGGCGCATAAAATTAGGCCGAGAGCCGCACGTGGCCCCCGGGCCGCCAGTTGCCTATGTCTGACCTCCACCTTCACCTCTGAATCTGCTGTTGGAAATGTACAGGTGTTTCCTCTGATAACTTCCTTTCTTTCTCTCTCTCAACAGGAAGTCACACTCGTCCACACCTCCCCAGTCAAAAAGCGGACGCCTGAAAACCTTTCCCAGACCAGTTCGTCCACGGACCCGACCATGGCAGCACCTCAGGATGATGCCACTCTTCGTAAGTATTCTCTAGCTTTTCTTTTCAAGTGTTAGTTACCCTCCTAAAGCATAGATGGAACATCAGACAACACACGGTCAGAGGCCCAGCTCTGAGATTGCATCATGGTTACACCACTCAAACAAACAACCACAACTACAGTATAGTTAATGCTATGCTTTCTCCCATTTGTTCTATGAGATAAACATTTCGCAGAAAGCTGCTTTTAAAAAAGTAGTTTGTTCATTTTCAGATAAGGCCGTCCTCCTTGGCAGCTTTTTAATAGAATGCTGGAGGCTGCCTTGATACTGTGCTTCCATTATAGCGATAGCAGTGGCTACCTCTGGTTTGTTTTCTCCATGGACGCAGATATCCATTTAACACTATGATAGAGCTTTCAGTGCAAGGTACAGTACTGTTTTAAAAAAAAGTAAACTCTAAGGATTAACACCACAATAGAGCTGATATTTAGTTACGGCTACTTCTTGCACCCGACTTTCCATAGATGGTAGCCAGCTGTACTACAACATATGTTTCTTCCCAAAATATGTTCAAACTTTCTGATTAAGATATGCTAATACTGATAATAAAGATACAATATACACTGATATATGCACAGAATTGTCTCTTAAAAAGAGTTAAGAAGGACTTAATTATACTAGTACTTACTAGCTGTATCAGCACCAAAATAATTGATGCGTTGAGCATCTGGTTTTTCCGCGATCACAGAAAAATGGATAGAAGTCTCAGAATTAAGTTTCGAAATTAGAAATAGTTAAATGAAACCGTGGATACTCGTTAATTTGCCCATTAAATGAATGTTTAAATGTGCAGTGAGTGTTCAGAAGAAACAGATGGACATATCAGGTATCGCGCAAACCAAAACCGTTTTGTCCCGTACTTCTGAAGCACTGAAATGTAACTTATTTAATCTATATTAAGCATTCATCTTTGGCATTGGAAAGCAGATTATTTGGAAATAAAACCAAAATTGGTTTACTGGAAATGTAAAATGGGAAATCAGGTCCCTTGATTGATTTCATAATATGACGTCAATACTCTTGAGTCCTGATTCCACCTTGACGTTAAAAGAAAGAATTGCCACAAGTGTATCTGTCTGTTAATGCTGTGTCCAATATTGTTGCAAAAATAACCAAGATACCAACAATTTGAATTGTTAGTACCTTGGGTTCTGGGCGTGGATGTACTGTATGTGTGAGTCATGTGTTTTGCATTGTACCTTGACACTGTTGGAAGGCGACACGTACCTCATGTTGGGAGGCAGAAAAGCACTGGATAATGTTCTTCCTGTTGCTACGTCTGCAGGGAGAACGTCACATTGTTTGTTAGCATTGATGCATTATAAGGCTGTGAATACTTACTGTGTAATTAGTATATCATTAGCGTCCATGTCACACAGAGTCAACATGTCACACTGTTTATAGCGAGGCTAAAAATGATTGAGGATGATGTTGATAGCTGAGGGTTAGAGTCCAAAGTGATGGATGTGTTGACAGTCCTCCAAGTGTCAAACTCACACATGCTTGTAAACTCCATCTTACATACCAACGTCCTGCATATTTACTCAGGTGGACTTATTGCCGTCCCATCCTCAAGGCTTTCCCGTCACCTTCCACTCCTCTTAAATCTTGGCGCCACGTCTAAACTCGGAGCTTGTTGACGATCCAAGCCATTTGTTATGCCAGAGCGATGGCTTTTTTGTCTGACGTGACAAAGCTGACAGCTCCAACATAACGTAATCCGCCAATTGGACGTGTGACAGTGGCGACGGAGGATAGTCACTGTAAAGTAAAAGCGCTTTAAACAGATGCAAAGCTCACCTTCAAATAACCAGTCTGCTGCTTCTTCTAAACTGGCTTCCTTGTTTATATGTTTCCTTCTCGTGTTACATCACAATCACTACTTTAGAACGAACTGCTAGGGATGTGACCAAAATATAAATCTTATTTTATATTTACCTGTCCAAAAAATTAAGCCTTAATTACTCAGACTCTTCCTTTGTTGGCCTTGTATTTGTTACCGTTGGTGGTTGTTAAAGGGCATGGGGCAAAGGTCAAAATTAAAATTTTTTATGGGTTGATGGTTTCATTAAGATCAGACATTGGGAACTAGCGGGGGTCACATGTAGCCCCCAAAACAATCAAAAGACTCCAAAAACACACAAAACAACAAAAACATAAAGAATACACAAATATACTTAAAGATATACACAAAACTACGTCAGAGATAAATAAAATGACAGAAACGTACACAAAATGACTAAAAATAAATAATACATAAATAACAAAATACACAAAGGACTCCTTGAACAAAAAAATCACAAAAAAAAAAAAAACCTTCAAAATGACACACACAAAACAACAGCAAAAAGACAGAAAATGACAAGAAGAAGACACAAAACTACTTTAGAAAAAACAAAATCACAGAAAAACGCACAAAATTATTATAAAAACAGACAAAACTTTGTCAGAAATAAACAAAATGACTTAAAAAAACACAAAACTACGTTAGGAAAAACACAAAAAATTCCTTGAACAAAAGATCATCACACAAACCTAGCAAATGACTCACAAAACAACAACAAAGAGACAGAAAATGAAAAAAACTATGTTAGAAATACACAAAATGACAACAAAAAAAAACACATTTACATTAAATTACATTGAAAATACACAAAATGATGACAACAAAATCACAAATGGCTCTAAAAAACACTCACAAAATGACAAGGACAAGTTTCCCATCTCTGCTTTAGACGATATTCTGTGTTGATCTTAACTCGGACTATTGCACTGTGCGCCTAAAAAAGGTTGGTTTCCTGTTTTGAACCAAATGCTCACTGCTTCCCTATTCCCAGTTTGCCCTTTACTGTCACACAGGTGAACTTCCATGAAGTCCTTCTGTGGTTGATTTGTTCTGAGGTCTGTCATTTGTACTATTTTGGGATTTGTGCATCAACCTTTGCTTATGCACTTAACAACCCGCATGTTTGGATGCTTATGTAAGGTCCTCGAGGGAGTACTTACAGTGTATCTTAGAACCAGTAGGTTAGTGGAGTTCAAACCTCGCACATTTATTACTGTTTGTTGCTTGTCAACTTATTCATTTCCATTTTGTTTCCTTTTCATCGGCTTTTTCAGATTAGATGTTAGTACTGTTTGTTAGCGTTATTGAACTGCCAAATATGCTTAATTCAGTTAAATAACTAAATTGTTGTTATTAATTTTATATTGCTGCGGAAGTGCACAACATTTGCCATCACGCCACTTGTTTTACAGCAAAAATAAAATATCAGGGTCATCCCAAAACATGTAATTCAGGGTTTAGTCCATGTAAGTGCTTCATCCATTTTTATTTATTTATTTATATATATTTTATTTAATTTTTACAAAAAAATAATAAAAAAATATTTAATGAAAATAAAACAAATATACATTTATGTTTTTTAATAAATATAAATATAAATAGAAAATGTATGTCATACTCTCCCAAAATATGCATGCAATGTCATTGATTTTCTTTAGCATTATTATTATTAATCATAATCATAAAGAAAGAGATTTTAACAATAATTTCCAAGTAAAAGAAGTTTTGGATTTTGCCGAAACACAAAGTTTTGTCATGATCTCAGAATTGGCTTCATTAAGCACTTCTATTATTATATTTTTCACTGTAGGAGGAGGAAATCCGTGGGATAATTCAGTGTGATTATCAGTGAAGAGCAGCTTCTCCCAACTCTTTCCTTCAGTCGACTCATTGCTGAACGTTTCATCTGCAAGAATGTGAACAGCTGACAATGCACAAATGATAAATAGTCACTTTTAAGAAGAAAAAAAGTCCAGCTTGTGAAGGACTGAACTCAGTTCAAAAGGAAACTGCTGCCTTTGCTCCAGGGCTGCGAAAGAAACAATTACAGACTGAAAATGAGTGAAATCTTCATTCCTTTCCCTGTCTCCTCTCTACTATTGATGACCAGTGTGTGTCTAGATAGAACGGTTCATTTTGCTCACGACACCAAATCTCCTGACACTGCATCGATCACTTAGCCTTTTGGTCAATCTGATTGGCCGTCCTTGAGAAGGGTAGAAAGAAAGAAGGCGATTTCTTACAGTCAAAACATTGAGGATTGAGCAAACAATTCAGTGAACTGGATGATAAATAATGGTAATCGATAGTGTTAATGTTATACTGTTACGTGATTATTGCAATAAACTCTATAGGTCTGTGGTCAGCACGAGAAAAAAATCAGATACCCCTCCCCATGATAGAACAAAACACAACTGTGTTTTTTTGATATATAAGAAGTGAGAAAATGGTTCTCGTGGTCTCCGAAATTGGTGGCAGGAGTGTTTTTGAGCACATTTTTAGCAATATACCCTCGATATACCATCGAAAACATGAAACTATCAAATAAATAAATTTTAAAAATGTATTTGATGTCATATTTGATATTAAAATGTCGACAATGAAGAGACACATAGTCGCTTCTTAATCTATTTTGGCCGTCAGATGACAAAAGGTGACAAATTAACAGTCAAAAACATTATGACTTTGCAACTAATGTTGCGCAAAATTGTCAATAACCACGTCAGAGTTTTGTTTAAGGTCTTAAAATCATCCCAGTCCATTCCAAATTTCAGTTAGTTTTTCGATTTTGCTGGAAAATTAGGGAGTAATGTTAGTTTGGCGACTATTTTCACACAATAATTGTTTTTTCTTGCCAACTTTTTTAATTTGTAATGAACTAGGCTGATTTTAAGACCTTAAATGATACTCTGCCGTATATATTGACAATGTTATGGACAATCTTGCACAAAATATTCCCAAAGTCAAAATACTTTTTGTGATCTGACGACGAAAATAGATTTAGAAATGACCCAAATGGTTTTGTTAAAGATGTGTCTCATCATTGTTGACATTTTGGTGCAAAATATGACATAAGCAAATGTTTCGGAGTGAATTTATTCGTTAATTTTGTGTTTTTGATAAATCTCAACAATGTTCCTCAGGGTATATCACTAAAATGCTTTAAAATAAAATACCTACTTTGTTCTACCGTGGCGAAGGAGGGATATCTCTCCAAATAAGGCCTTTTTGAGGTCTGGCCGCTAACCTGCTAAACATGGATTCTTTGCGTACAAGTTTTTCTTTTAGTTTGAGTTGTGGTCGAGTGTTTAAACCTTAAACTCCTCAAAGTAAGCCCTCAACGACATTATTTGCAAATGTTTGTTTTTGTTAATGTTTGAGAATATTGTATGCACATGGGGGGAGAACACTGTGTCATACCACAGCAGTGGCTCTTCCTGGATTTGTGTTTTAATGTTGAATGACAATAGCGTATAAATACGAGAAAATATGATGGAAACATCAGTTCACATAATCATCGCTCTTGAATCGAATAGCGCAGCTTTTGCGAAGAATTAATTGCCTTTTGAATTTCACAACAATGAAAGGATGAAAATTGTAAATTAATGTTGTGAATATAAACTTAAGTCAGAAAAAAGTGCATTTCAATGAAAAATACAACATAGATTTTGTCAGAACTTACTGAAAAACTGGAGAAAACCACGGTAAATTCATTATCGACCCCTACTGTTAGAAGCAAGATTGAAAATTTCCTTCAAAATAAAAGCCTTTGTCCCACAACTCACTGTAAAGTTGCTAAAAAACCTTCTTTAAAGTTATTCATAGAGCAGCATTGCTCAATATGTGGCACATTCCATGTAATAATGTGGACTGACACAAATAGAACTCGTATTTAGTATCTTTAGGATTCTTCAAATCAACTGGTGCCTTGTTTTAACCAGTGACAGAGAGTGAGTTTTAGCTGGTTGTCTGCAGAAGTCAGTCATAAGGTAAAATGAACACCGGTTTCACAGAAACATCTTCAATATTCTCCATTATATTAATGTGTCCCTGCTGCCTGTGCCTCATCATAAAATGCCACGATATTCAGCACACTAACAAGCAGTGATTTAAAAGGCCAAGTGTCTCCTCTCTACGTCGAGTTAATGAAGGACGTGTCAAGTGTGATCTCCAGCTCACGTCGTTGAACGTTTACTTCCATTAGACGCCAGTGACATAAGGTTAGGAGCATGTTTTGTACCTCCAGACTAAAAAAAGCACAGCCCACGTCTGCACACCCTCTTTCCTCGCAGGCCCGTCCTATTTTGTTACGAAGGGGGCCTTCTAAAATAAAATCAGCTGTCACTGGATACCGGGGCCTCACTGAGCTGCCGGGTGTTCTGTTGGAGCTGGAGCTGGTCTCCTAGCCTCGCTGACTTCTTTCTGTTCCATTGGATTCTATTGTGGTTTCATTAAAAGATTGACTTACGAGAAGGTGAGTTATGATCGTAGATTGTACCTCATCTTATCTTTCTGCCCAACCATTTTAAGAGTTGTAACATTTTTTAGTATTTACAAGTATTTTCTCTACGATGATTCTATGATGGACTTCAGACTTGAAAACTCTACGTTTTTGGGCACTTAGAAATGAGGCTAATACTCCAAGGCAGGTATGGGCAACTCTATTACAGCAGGGGCCACAAAAATGTTCTTGTATCTGATCTGAGGGCCACATTATCAACATTTATGTCAGCATTTAGAATAACGTTTGTAGTCATTTTGTGTGCGTGTCTTTGAGTCATTAGATGTGTTTTTGTTATTTTTTTGTGCATTTTTCTGTCATTTTCTGCATTTGTATTGTGGATTTTTGCATTTTTGGGGTCACTTTCTGTAATTATGTTGACAGTTTGTGTAATGTGATGTTATTTTTGTGTTTTTGTAGTCATTTTGTTTGTTTACGTGGTTGTTGTGTCTGCCTTTGTTGTCATTTTGTGTGTGTTTTTTTTTTCCGTTTCTGGCTGTATGCGGTCAGTGCATTTGAATAGGGCCTCATGAGCCACACAACCTCAAAGATACGGACCAAAACAACTACAACCGCATGGCAAATAGTTATGTCATCATGTGTACAACATGTGCTCATAAGCTAACATTAGATATTGATTGAAAAAAATGTACAAAAGAGCATTACAAAAAAAAGGGGGGTTTTAAAGTATTTTGGCCTCTGTACAGGGTTTTATTTTGAAAGCTGAAATGGCAAATGATAAATTTTAGTAACTCAAGTTTGTTGTGATGAGTTAAATATATTTACAGTTTGAATTTTTACACAATAAAAAAAAGATAAATAACAGATTTGTCTTTCATACTCATTATATTCATAATTGATGATAAGCAGACATTAATATTACATGTAAGCTAAATAAAACAGAATGGAGAGTAATCAATATTGGCTAAATTAATGAGTTTATATTTACATTTCTTTAAATGTTTTATTGATACTCTGAACTAGGGTCAAACTAGTTTAGTTTGGAGTACTGCTACTACTGAGGTAGTACCCAAAATGATTAACAATTAACTGCACATTTTAAAAGAAATGGTAATGTTGTGGAAAGATCTGAGTTATCCAGACAGAGATGGAGATCTAAAAATTTGCTGCTAATCATCATCTGTTCAATGTGTCATCGTCGACGCTCAGACACGAGACGCCTTTGGTGTCGCGATCGGGGATTCAGAGCGCGACGAGAGTGAAGATTGTGCTGTTTCCAAGAGTCCTCCGGGATTAGTCATGAAATATGTGTGAGGGCCTTTTTTCTTTCTTTCCGCCAGACACAACCAATGAGCTCTTTGATCTGGAGTATTCTGAAAGCATGGCGAATCAGAGACAAAAGTGCTTAGCCTAGCATAAGGAACCGCTTGAGGGGGATCCGGTCTCTGCATAAAGAAGTCATTTTGATGGATTTGACAGCTTAATTATGGGGCCTGTTTTGGTTTTGTCAGTGAGGAAGAAGTCGCCCACCATGGCTGACATTTCAATTAGCAGAACTCGCTTCACCTCTCTGTCAAACACCGCAAAGGTTTTGTGGTCAGTGTGTGCCTGATAGTAAATTGTATGGCTGAAGGAGAAGAGACCAGAGGAGAAAGTAGCACCTCTGTGATTAGGGGGGAGGGGCTCCATAGCTGCTGATTTGGCCGTGAGCCGTGACGCCACACCACCTATATTCCCCGTCCCTCTGCCTTCTCCTGTGAGAGGAAGGTCAGCGAACCTCGGCTCAGCTTAATATAGCCACAGCGTAGCGGATGTATGCGTAGCACCAGCAGCAAAGCCCTTTCCCTTCTCCCATTACCTTTCCATCCTTTGCCACTGGTAGAAGACAACTCTAGCTATGAAGTGAAACGTACACCTTACAGGGGGTCCTTGTTTTCCAGAGTGTTTCCATTGAGCACCAACCCGACATATGAAAAATGCCAGACTCCATGGATTGCACTTTTTTGCTGCCATTGTCACAAGATCGCCAACAAAAATCAATGGTGGCCAAATGCTTCCTCTCTGTGCGTGAGTTGACGACTCTACGCTGCGATGATTCTCAGACCCAATCAGTGTTTTGTGCCCACGTCACATTTTCTAACCAGGGCTGCTTTTTTTGAAACCTCAACAAAGGAGGTACTAAAATATAAGCAACACCAGGTACCACGCAGGAGGCACTTGTTCCCAGTGGAAATGCTCACAAAGAGAGTAGAGCCGATACCGCCAGTAGACACTGTCCATCAAGAAGCCAAAATATGTCATTGACAAGAAAGATATTTTCTCACATAATGCAAAAACTAGAGCTCTTGCTTTGGTTTGCAGCGGTGAGTCGTTAATCGCTTCACTTATTGTAGAAACACTTGTTTTTTTTTCGTCCTATACTACATTTACCAGTGTACGGAGAATCAATAGGAGTATGGTTTGTATACTGTATTGCAGTATGAAACTAGGTGTTAAAGAAGGATATTAAAAAGTGGAGGGTTGCTGGTTTGAATGATACCCACACCACTATTGTGAGTTCTTGAACAAGGCCTTTATCCCCAAAATACTCCTGAGGCTCTACACTCATCCTTAGGGATGGGTTAAAAATAGGGACGTTTGCCAATATCCGAGATGTCAATGTTGTCCAACACTGAAATAACCGATACAATATATACACGGGCCCCCTTAACACCACCTTAATTAGAGGTCAGGTAATGAATATCTCTATGGAAATAACACATTAAAGCCTATTTTTAATGTGATATTCCACTGGATGTTTTCTACAAATAAAAATCACCTGTGCAAAATAACAATACTGTCTCAAACAAGAACACACAAAACCGATACTGATTTCATTTTATGGTTAATATACGCTGATAATATTAATGGGCCGATAATATTACCCATCTCTAGTTAAAAGCAGAGAACACATTTTGTGTAAGTATTGAGCATATGACAATACAAGTGAATTACCCGGTACATATTTGCATAGATGTATGTATATATAGACGTATGTATACATATATTGCATTTGTTGATTTTGTATATGTGAACTTTGACTTTGTGCACTTTCCAAAGAGCTCATACACTGGCAATACACACCCTAACTTAAGCACTTTAACTGTAACTCTTATATTCATACACTTTGTATTGTTGATTGTCTGATTGTATTGTATTTATGTACTTTAAGTCTTGTGAATAATGTCTGTTTTGTGACCTGCCAAGAGACAACAGATGCAAATTAGCATTTTTGCTAACTAGCGCATTTACAAAATATAATTATTTTTTTTCTTTCTTTTATACATTTGTTCATCAATGTGCACTGTCCTTTTCAAATAAAAGTAATTATTACATTTACTGTAACTATTACTAGCATCAACAGCTTGAAACCCTAAATACATCAACCTGGAGGTATACTGCCAAATTCTACTACTTTTGGCACATGCTTGCACCGCTTCTTGTGTTAAATTCCAGATAAAGTAGATATTAGAGCAGAAATATCCCCCAGGTCTCAGTTTTTTTACCTGCTCCATGCTCATGGCCATGGAAACTGTTATAGCAGCAGGGCCACAAAAATGTGATTTTCTGACCCGAGGGCCACTTTATCAACGTTGATGCCAGTACTAAGTATAACGACCAATCTGAGCATTGACACTGGAAAGAATGGTTTTGTTGTTGTTTGTTGTCTTTTTGTGGAGCTTTTTCTGAGTTTTTAGTCATTTCGTCGTGTTTTTGAAATAACTTTGTGTATTTATTTGTCATTTTGGGAATTTCTGTATTTTAAGAGTCATTACGTGTGTTTTTGTTATTTTTTCTTGTGTGTTATGTTTTCATTTTGTTTATATTCAATCTATGCCTTTTTGGGGTTTTTCAGTATTTATTATGTTGTATACAATTGTGTTAGCGTTGTGTGTTTCTTTAGTGCATGTCATTTTGTATATGTGTCATTGTTTTGTGAGTTTAGGTAGATGTTTTGTGTGTCTGATATCCTTTTGTGCATTTTGTGAGTCTTTTTTGTGTGTTTGGAATCTTTTGTGGTTTTATTGTTGCTTTGTGTCTTTTTGTTGACATTCTGTGCTCCAATTTTTGGTGGATTTGACTTGGGGGCTGCACAGAATTAGACCAAGGGCCACATTTGGCCCCCGGGCCACCAGTTGCCCATGGGCTCAATGGCCGACTTTCTGCAGAGATGCTTGATAACGCCTTATCAGATTCAGGAATGTTGCTGTTGGAAGGCGTCTTCCGTGTCCTGAATTTGGTAAAAAAAGAAATCTAATTTGAACACTAATATAAACTTGGATATTGAGAGGTTTTTAGTATTAACGTTATTGTAACAATTCTTCCATTGTTTTATGGCTGCCTCCAGGCTTTCGCTCTCAAACACACTTTCACTCCATAAATCAAACTGTTACAGGGCGACATGACACCTCAGACCAGGCAGGTTTATAAAAAGGCTCAGTGTGGTTTTTCCCCCCCTTGCCCTGCGGTCAGACATCCTGCTTCCTACTCGTTCCTGAAGCCTGGTTACCTCACCTCCACACTGTGATATTCCTTTCTGAGAAGCTAGAGATACCCAGTAAGCTGTCGTCAGCGCTCACGGGCAAACAAAACCTTCTGCCTCCAACTATGACACGAAGATTTATCTTGAGTAATAAACGAGGGCATTATCTTTGAGAGCCTGTCATCATGCTGGCGCTAAGCCCAAGGTGTAGCGTTTCTGACCCATTTTTTTATCAGTTGTAAGCAGCTGTATTGAAGCCTATTTATTTTAAGCAGAGCTCCTGTTTGCACCACTGGACTTAGCAGAAAGCTAAACACGGCGGAGTGATGGCATCAGACTTGTGGCGTATTTCGGTTGGTGCTGCTCGGACTCATGCATGTGTCATTAAGTATTAAGTGACGACTTGGCTGAAGTAGCTAGCTTAGTGTGTGTCGTTATTGTTGTTCTAAAGATAACCTGCCAGTAATAAAGCTAGCATTATTAACAGAGACATAGATTAACTGTCTGAAAAGCTTTTTACATTATGTTTTGTACCCTGTCATAAATCAGCTGAGATAACATCAACCATAATATGAAAAACCCTCCATAGCACACATTTAAATAAAAAAAAACCTATATTCATGTTAATGTATATTAAAGGTTTACATTTTCCTTAATTGTCTGTAAAATCAATAAATAAAAGCAGTAAAAGTATTTATTGGTGATATATCTTTGATGCATATAGCTATTTATCAGCTGAAATTGTTTTTTGTTAAAGTTTGTATGTTAGACTTAAATTCCTGCAAAAACTAGAAGTAAAAGATTACTTTGTATTTAATGATAACGGTTATTTACTACATAATCATAATGTTCACCTGTACCTTAAAGTCCAAACTGAGAGATTCAGCCCACATGGCTGGACGAGACCTCAGCAGTGAAATGTCGTTATGTGTCCCCTTTGCTACATAGTGGATATGAAGATGCAATTAAATGAGATATCAGCTCCACAGACGAAACCTTTGATTTCCTTATTTTGAAGGCACGTAGCGAAGCTTCAACGCCGTGTCCCAGAATCTGTTCCTGCTCTTCCATCTGCACCGAGGGGACCTTCATCTGATCCCCGCGCTTTTAAGAGGCAGCTGCTTTGAGATATTAAAAAAAAAACATCCATCAGCTCTAGAGCAGAACACTGACCTCTGCTCAGAGCCGCAGCTTCAGCCAGGGGCGTGCACGTAGAGAAAACACAACAAGGAGAGGGGGATTTCAAAATGTCAAAAGGTGACAGGGTGAGCTCGTAATGAGGGAGTGTTTTTATCTTTTTCTCTTCAGGGTTGGGGTTCATCCCACAGTGAGGTTGGAAACCATGCCAGGAGCTGAGGTTCACCGTGGGCGTAGGGGGAGCCTAGCCTAAACCTTCTCTGTGGCCTTTTGATGCATCGTAGCAGAGAAAAGTTAAATGTAAAATCAATGAGCTTCTCTAATTGGCTATCTGCAGGGAAGCACTGAGCACTATGAAGACGGATAAAGCAGAGCTTTGACGATTTAAGATTGATGAGTCGGCTTTAGATTAATGTCAGTGTTTCCTGTG
Organism: Gouania willdenowi; assembly: GCF_900634775.1. Taxonomy (NCBI): domain Eukaryota; kingdom Metazoa; phylum Chordata; class Actinopteri; order Blenniiformes; family Gobiesocidae; genus Gouania; species Gouania willdenowi. The sequence continues at coordinate 9,476,069 of NC_041045.1, forward strand.
CTCCTTTCAGAATATTTGCAGTGTTTAATCATAAGGTTTAATTCATCAAACTGAGAGATATTTGAATGCTGAAATCACTCACAATAAAGCAAGAAACAGAACTTGTATTCCATATTTCATAATAGTCTACTAAAGTAGAGTAAAATACCATCTATCCATCCATTTTCTGACACGATTGCTCCTTTTTTTCAGAGTTGCGGGGAACTAAAATACCATCATAGGTAAAAACTAGTCAGTAACATTTAAGGCAGTGGCTATCCGTACAGTGCTGCATCAATATACCGACATTCTATCCGTACGCAGTGCCCCTATTTGGCCAGTTTAGGTCATGTGATAGGTCAGTCAATGGTCAGCTTAGGTCGCGTGACTAAAACTAAACCTTACTCTAAACCAAACCCTAAACCCTAAAAATTGTTGCGATATTGGGTTATAATCAGTGACGTGCCGTCAGGGTAGGCAAGGTAGGCAGTGCCTACCCAACCCTAGTGGTCATAAGTGGTTATAACCTAACCCTAACCCTGACCCTAAGACGTTACATATGTGTACTTCGTTAACCGTACCAGTAGCACCAGGGGTTGTCCGTATGGCAACCGTACTGGCTATTAAACTTCCCACAATCATGCCAAACATTCCTAATCTGGTTAATTGAGTGAATTATTATTTATAATTCAATATTCATGAAATGACGCAAGATCACATCGCACAAAATTTTGCACTGAGATTTACACTTGTTGGAAATTCACTCACCAATTTTAATATATTGTGAAAATGTATGATATTGTCCCAAAATATGTAAGTGAGGGTCTAATTGATGTCTTTTTTTCATTTCACAAGATTAAATTTGGATCACAAGATTTCGTAGCAAGATTTTCGCCCCAGATTTCTTTTCTATGCATTTAACTACATGTTTACGGGGAAAATTAGCGCAGAAATGCAACATTATCATTAGACTTTAGTTCGTATGTGGCAAATATACAGATTTACGTAATCGCACGTTACGTTCAACACCACGACGCCACAGCTTAATTTAATATATTTTTATTTCTTGTTCACCTTTTTCGATTTGAGCCGCCGCTTTTTGACTATCTGCGTAACTTTCTGTGGTAAACAAAGGGTTCGACTCACTTGTTTGGTGCAAGCAGCTGAAAGCTGTAGACGTAGAATGCCATCTTTCACCTTCATCCAGGTACCCTTTCAAAATAAGAGCACCTGCACGTAGGCTAAACACTGTAACTCCTGTTTACAATTTTAGGTTTGTTTCAAAAAAGTTTTCGTCTTTGAAAGAACTGCCATCAATATTGATTCCTTGCTCACTAACTGCTAACTCCTTTAAAAAACACAGGAAGTTTATCACATAAGTGTACGTATAGTAGCACATCCAGTAGCACATAAGAACTAAAGAACTGAAGGGATTTTTTTTTTTTTTACAATTTGTTATTACCTTCAGGCTTTTTTGTAACAAAAAAGGTGCAACTGTGCCAATATCCTTTGATACAAAGAGACCAAAGATGCAAGGCCGTATCTAGTCGCAACTTGGCATGAAAAACTGTTTTTATCCTGAAGTGATTGTTTACGAGCTTATTGTGTAAATATTCAACACTGTGCGACTATTTTATCTTCCATCAAAGGTGTCAGTGCTTCCTAATTCACACATTGACACAAGCTCCATTCTCATATCTGTCAGTTAAAGGTGATAATAAGCAACATCTTTGTGTCTGTGTGTAGCTGCAGGCGGCGTCAGTAAACCCTGCCCAGGACGTCCTGAGGGGATCAAGGCTACGCTGAGCGCTGAGGAGCAGGAGGCCGAGCCGGTGTCTGTGAAAGAACGACTGGCCATGTACCAGGCTGCTGTGTCCAAGAAGGGAAGCGGCACTTCCGCCGCTTCCGCTGCGGTAAGGCGATACGTGTAACCAGAGACAGGGATGAGCCAGACAGACGCCCTGGTGAAATGTGCAGTCATGGGCTTTAGGAAGGCAGCACAGGTCTTTAAGGATTGTCTGTACGAGGGGAAGGAAAGTTAATATGAAACAGCATTATGTCTGTACATCACGAATCAGCAAACAACAAATTTAGAGCCTCAACTTCAAATTTTCCCCAATTTTGTTTTAGAGCCCAGGTTCCCAAAGTGGGTTACTCAAATTGTCAGAAGGGGGTATGTGAATGAAAATCCAAAACAATGACAACATTGGAAACTAGGATATAAATAGAGCAGTTAATGTTAATGCTATTGCTAGGCTAATGCTAGGTTATCGTTATTGCTAGACTCATGTTAGGTTAAGGCTAATGCTATTGTTAGGCTAATACTTGGTCGATGTTAATTCTAGGCTAATGCTAATATTAGGCTAATTCTATTGCTATGTTATTGTTATTGCTAGAGTATTGCTAATGCTCGGTTAATGCTATTGCCATTGCTAGGCTAATGCTAGGTTATCGTTATTGCTAGACTCATGTTAGGTTAAGGCTAATGCTATTGTTAGGCTAATGCTTGGTCGATGTTAATTCTAGGCTAATGCTAATATTAGGCTAATTCTATTGCTATGTTATTGTTATTGCTAGAGTATTGCTAATGCTCGGTTAATGCTATTGCCATTGCTAGGCTAATGATAATGCTATGTTGAAGCTAATACTAGGTCAATATTAATGTTAGGCTAATGTTAATGCTAGGCTAATGCTATTGCTGTGCTAACGTTAATGTTGATGCTAGGTTAATGTTAATGCTAGGCTAATGCTATTGCTGTGCTAATGTTAATGTTGATGCTAGGTTAATGCTATTGCTAGGTTAATGCTAATGCTAGATAATGCTATGCCAATGCTAAGCTAATGCAGTGCAACACAGGCCAGCACCTGCATCCTCACTTGCATTTTCTTCAGGAAATGCAAATATTCTAGTCATCATTATATATTATTCCTCAACAGGATAGGTGAAATTCACTGTAGGGCTACATTGTATATGACATTACATTATTGTGTTTTTTAATTGAGGAGTAGGGGGTACATGTCTTTGGGTTAAATGTCTGAAGGGGTGCGGGATTGTGAAAAGTTTGTGAACCACTGTTTTAGAGTATGTGTTTCGTTTCCATTTCATGGACTTTCCCTAATTAGATGTCGTTACTAGCTATTGACAGAGGTGTAAACAGTACTCAAGTGCATGTAAATCATACATAAAATACTCAAGTACAAGTAAGAATTAGCTCAATTAATTAGTGCTCAAAGTAAACATTACTAGTTACTTTCACCCCCGATGTTTCTTTCTGGTAATAAATGTTGCCGCGGTTCCCTTGCGTACAGTCAACATCTCATGCATGAACTTAAAAAGGAAGAGACCAAATCTTGCACAATTGCACAAAACTTTTAAACTTTTAAATAAATGAACAATAAATTCAAAATAAAAAATTCTTCGTCTCTAAGTTGAGCAAAATTTATGAACTCTAAAAACTGTGAAAATAACCATCAATCAATGCTGTTTTGTGCATTACATTTAATCAGATTGGTCAGCTATGATGTGATGCATTTCATTGTTGTTTGGTCATTTCATTTTTTTGTAGTTTAAAAATGTCCATTAATCACTTTAAAACAAAAAAATAATAATTTACTCAGTAGCGGTTGGGTGTAGAAATGTAAATAATTAATTACTGAAACGTACTAAGTACAAGTAAAATTACTGATTTAGAAATATACTCAAAAAAGTACAAGTACCCATAGAATAAACTCAATTACAGTAACATTCGTACTTATTTTCATCTCTGGGAAACTTTTTAACCACCTTTATTCTATTTTCTTCCATTTTTGCCCCTTTTCACATTTTTCAGACTTAAACTTTATTTTGCCAATAAATACCATTTTTTTTTTTTATCCAATTTTTGTCCTTTCTGGAATTTTTTGGACTCTTTTCATCCAAATAAGCTAGCTTTTGCCAAATAAATAACATTTGTTTCCTTTTTTCTCTACATTTTGCCTTTTTTTGTTCCAAATTTTTGCCCTTTTTCACTATTGTTTGGCACATTTTGCTCATTTAAACTACGCTTTTCTATTAAATACCACCTGGTTCCTCTTTATTTGCCCATTTGTTCGTCACTCTTGACTACTTTTGGTCCATTTTAGTCACTTTTTTACACTCTTTTCTTGCCACTTTTAGATCATTTTTGGCCACTTGTTACAATGTCTGCCTCCACTCGCTCTTCACTACTTTTTCAAATGTTCTGCTGAGCTTACTTTTATGTTACTATTAAAGCAGGTTTTTCTGACTGCTCAGCTAAACGTTTGGCTCTGCTAAATAGCTACGTTTCTTTAAAACATAATGTCGGCGACTGTTAATTTGAGCATCTGTTAAGCCTTTGAACTTCATACATTTTGTTTCTCGAGTTGGACACTTTACTAGTTTTGCTAACCGATGCAAATAGCATTGCTCAACTTTTCAACCTCTTTTTACTTCCTTTAGCCATTTTCCAACTTCCTTTGTCAATAAATACCACTTTTGTTCCTTTTTTGGTTCATTTTTCCTTTGTTCATACACTTTGCCTCTTTTTGTTCCATATTTTTGGTCCTTTTCACAATTGTTTGCCACAATTAGCTCATTAAAACTACCCTTTGCCATTAATTCCCACCCGGTTCCTTTTTTTGCCCATTTTTTGGCCACTGTTGACTGTTTTTGGCCCATTTTAGTGACTTTTTTTTTTACACTCTTCTTGCCACGTTTTTGCCATAACTGCTACTAGCATGAGTTTATATAACAGCACAGCAATTGAAGCTCTGTTTTAACAAGTGTCGTGAATTCAACAGATTTGCCTTTTCTAGCACGATAGCATGTTGTCTCAAGTGACGTTTGACCAACAAACGCATACTATTATCCTTTTTCAGATAACAGATATTGGCAAATATGTGTAAGTGAACTTGACATTCATGCATCTTTCATCATTTCACAGGAAGTGAGGAAGTGAAGTGAGTGCAACGGTTTAGAAAACCTCAGTTGATCCTGATCCTGTCAAACCTCATGTGGCATTTCCTGACAGCTGATCACAAGCGAGGATGTGTGTGTTGTGTGTATGTGTGTGTGTGCGTGTGTTCGGGTATAATGTGCCAGATGGAATCTGTTAAGATTTTAACACTCTACCTATTGCAGCTGTCGTTTGCACATCCACATTAAATTTACATGGTGTTTAAACATGAAAAAGAGCAGCATTTACTGTGCTGTCTGTCATATGTTCACAAATATGAGCAAAAACACACATTCTGCTCAGAAAAATATGAATGATTCAGTATCAATTTACATTTTTAAACATACAATTTAAGCTACAATATGTGTTTATATTCTTCTGATATTTAGAATTTAGTTTAGCATCAAAGCTAGAAGAGGCAACATTGGGTTTTTCTTTAATGCAGCACTTCAGAGAGTGAAATATAGTATTTGAAAAATATTAATACAAGTGATGTTGGGAAAATTAACTCGCAATAGTGCAAATGTAGTATAGCAATTTCACGATACATCAGCTAGCATCGTTCGTACATTAAAATAACTGAATTTTTTACCAACTTGTATACACAACAATATCCACGTATTGAATTATCTGGAGCATTTTAGCTGTAAACACAGTTGTCTTGTATTCAGATAATATTTGGTTTGTGTCGCAAGCTTGTTTAAAAAGGAACTAATGTCTGATATCTTCCCAAGTCAGTTTGTACGTCAAGTTCTTGGAGTGTCACAAGTTTCTATGTTTGTTGAGAAAACGGTGTGGTCTGCCTCATTTTGACGTCAATATCCACATGACCTTCCTTAAACCCTGGAGTGCCTGAAAATAACTTTTAATATCCCTGCATTCATGGCTCATTTATAACAACACCAATCTGCTTAGATTTCCACACGCATTTACATGATGTTTCTCTATTCATTTTTTGCATTAGCAACATGAAATTATGTAGAATAGAACAGGAAGAGAGCAGAAATAACATTCACCTAAATAGCACATGAACTGCTGGTGGATGCAACAGTCCTACCCATAATGCACGCTGTCTGTGTGTTCCTGACAGATGATGGAGGACGCTGAGGCGTGTTCACTGCCTGGTGGTTTGGCCAGTGTGAAACGGCAGTTTGAGAACCAGGAATTAACCTCTTCATCTACACAGTCCAGCATCACCCAGTACCATTACCAGCAGAGATCAGTCCAGGTAAGACCAAGTTTATAGTCTAACCCAGGGTTTCTCAAATGAGGGTACATGTACGCCTAGTGGTACGCGAAGACACTACAAGGGGTACTTGAGAGAGAGAGAGAGAGAGAGAGAGAGAGAGAGAGAGAGTGTGTAGAAAATTACATATGAAAGCATTAAAAAATATGGGGTTTCATAATGTTTATTTTGTTAAAAATGATCATCACACTAAATATTACCAGCAACACTCAAAACGACAACAAAAACACACACACTGAGATTTAAATTTAAATAATACCAACAACACATAGACGCAACAACAAAAACACACACAATAAGAGAAAAATGTACTGAATAATAAAAACAACAAGCAAACCACAAAATACACAAAACGACACAGAAAGCACACAAAATGACGATAGAAATGATCTGATGTATTTTCACATGAATTAAAAATACAAGAGTCAGTGGAGGACATTAAAAAAACAACAGGAATAATTCTACTCAGGAGACACTGAATTCTGTTTCATTCCACTTATTACATAGTTAGATTCTTTAAAATGCGTGTTATTAATCATTCATTTCATCATTATGGTTTGTAGTTGTGTTAAGTATTCTGAGCTAAATGTTCTAATTGGACAAAGGGGGTACTTGCATTCAAAAGTTAGAGAAAGGGGGTTCTTGAACTAAAGAAGTTTGTCTAACCTTTTGTAGGCATCCACATTATAATAAACGTGTTTACTTTTAAGTACGATGGGCAAAAAGTGTCGTACACATGAAAATATCCTCTTCTCTGAACAATTATAAAATATCCTCACTCGTAAAGTGTACTCGCACACTCGTAGACCAAAATTGAGTACATGTACTCCACATATGAGTACTACTAGAGCTTAACTGTGGTTCATATCACTAGCTGGCAATGTGCAAAATCTAAATAGCGCAATAAAAACTGGTGATGGGAACACCTGAATTTGGAACAAGCACTCGCTAAAAAAAAAAGTTAAGCTTTCACGAGGAGGAATTTCATATGTTGAAATGTGTCGCAAAAGCGCTATGGAAACACTTTTTCCGCAAATACACATCACAGGATGTGACATACATGGTCACATGACCACTTCTTAGCGTTATACTGAAAGAAAGTATTAGACGTGAAACAACAAAGGAATACAGAGTGTTATCAGGAGGTTTGGAGCGTCCATCTTTCAGCCCAAGGCCTCACGGGATGAGATTTCACAGGAGTTGCGAGGCCCCAAAACAACGTTCAATGGAAACACGTTTAAAGCACAATCATAATTTATCAACATTTAGGAATATCGCTTTTATTTTGAAAAAATCTGTAATGGAAACACAGCTACTCATATCAAATTAATATTCAAACACCTTATGGGGAGTGGTCAGAGACAGGCTTGTGGTCAATTATAATTGTAATTGTAACTGTAATTCATAATTAATTACAATTATGGCATAGTTATAATTGCAATTGTATTTTTAAAAATCTGTTGCTGTCGTAATCACAATTAAAATGTAACTGAGTTTAGATAATTTACTTTGTAATTGTAATTGCCATTCTATATCAAATTGTCTATTGTAATTTAAAGCAAAACTAGGGATTCATTTACAGTTCTACGTGTATATAGTTAACAATTATTAGAATATATTTCATATCAAGCTTTCAAACATTTTACCTTTTAAAAAAAACGCCCTCACCAAAAATATTAGAACCTACATTTTCATTGATTATGAAGCCTAACAAGGCAATAGATAGGAAATAAATGAGGTGATAAATATTCGTTTTTAGTGTATTTTACAGCTGATTTAGGACCTGTTTTCATTAGAGATGCTAACAGAAAGCTAACACAATGGGAAGGTTAACTTTTATTAGGTAATTTATTTCACGCTATGCGTCAAATGGCTAAGATGCTACCTGAAATAGCATGCTAACAGTGGCACAGGAAGTATAAGGTCAATTCCATCCCCCGTGTGTGCATTCAGGTGGGGAAAGATGGAGCTTCAACAAATGTGCAGGAAACACTATTCATGCATCTTTCAGAGAATACAAACTCAATCATCTTGTTTCCTTTTCATCTCCTTTGCATGCCAGGATTCTCCGAGGATGACATCCCCCGTGCAGTTTTGTACAGTTTTTTGGAAACTACTGCTGTTTATCTTCCACTGAACACTGAAATCCTCCTTCAGCAGAATTACACTTGGCCGCTCCTTGGGAAGCAGCGCTTTAATGGAAAAACATTTGTTTCAAACCACAAAGGGATGTTATGAAGCGTTATCACAACATCAAATTACTCATCCTCCTGCTGTATTTCACTACTTGCAAATATAGGATGATACAATAGTGTAGCAAGTTCCCTGTGTGCATTTTGAAAGAATTAATGAATCGGTTATTTTTTTTTCAAGGTTGTCACTGATGATATAACCTTGTTCATTAAAGTTGTGTATTGTTAAAAGGAATCAAGGTGACGCCCTCTGTGGTGAATTCCTTGTTTAAAAAAAAAAAAAAAGCGTAACCAGTTTCAACTGTATTCACCACTAACAAACTGTACTTTTCAGCATAAAAAAATATAAAGGCTTGATTTACTAAGATCCCAAAAGAGTGCTAAATTGGATTGGAATGCTAATGGTTTTCATGGTGCAATACCAACAGGTGCAAACATTGTGGGGACTGCCCTATTTAAATGAGTGTTTATTGTGGGAGAGCAGAGTAATCGCAAGTGCAAAATTAGTGGAAGAGCTGAATAAAGATATTTTTGAATTACAGCAAACAAATGTGAATTTAAGCGGGAAAAACACCATATGGGAGTGAAAAAGGCTAAAACAGAAAGAACAGAGGATTTAGACAACAAAACATAGACCGATGTAAGGAGAAATAGCTCGGAATAAATGTATACATTGTCCTACTGAAGATAGATAGATAGATACTTTATTTATCCCCAGAAGGGGAAATTCAAGTGCCCAGTAGCATACAGTGTGCCATACATTCCACACACATACTCATAAATACATCAATAAATAAAAGGTTACAAAGTTCCTTAAACAGATTGTAATAAAAGTACACATTAGACTGAGTCGAAACACGTTGACATGACATCCCTGTGATGAATAAAGGATTTTTACCTCAAGATTGTCTCTGATTATAAGTTTCAGCTGCCACTGCTATTTCACATTGTTTTTTTAACACAACAAAAAGCCAAGTCATTGATCCTCTTCTCCAAACAACAACTTTTTGTCCACTTTCTCAAGAGCACCTGAGGACCACCTCAAATCAAGGTGTTAACGCAGCCCTCACCCATCCCTTCTCTAAATGTTTACATTGTTTTTGAAAAAGGAAAAACTGAGGCCCTATGCAAGATCTTTTTGCTTGTGTTACAAAATATTGGTCAACTTTTCTGTTGACAGATAATTTGCCCAACAACATAGTATTTGAGCTTTATTTTTACGGCTGCTAAAAGTGAAGCTGATTGTGAGCGCTCACGCTGCGCTTCGGATTATCTATATACTGAATGTAAAGTTATTAACTGTGATATCAACCTTGTTTTACTTGTGAGGTAGTTTGAGTGGGAGGAGCTAACATTCTTATGTAAGGTGGGAGGAGCCAGGATTATCAGGAGGAGGAGTTTCCCCCTTATGACTCATAATGGGAAGAAAATCCAGCTGGCGCGTTTGGAGCTGACTTTTTACAAAATGTGAAATAACACGGGAGGGAGGAAACAGAACTTTTTCAACGTTGTCCCTCTGAATGAGACTAAAGGAACGTATATCACTGTAGCAAAATCATTATAAGGTATTTTTTTTCATAATGCACTCCCCTGTAAGTAATATGAAAGTAAAATACTATTACACCAAAACAAGTTGGTATGAAGAAAGTCTTAATTTAACTGACTTCACTTTTGCAGTGAAAGCAGTGACAAATTCATGCCCACGTCCCTAATGTTTGGTTTTCTTTGTGTTCAACAGGAAATTTCAAGCAGCTCTGAGGTGACAGCGAAAAGCAGTGCCAGGGAGGTTATCCCCACTACAAACATCTCTCGACAGGAGGTATTTGTCACAGCTGACCCTCTACACAGTCTTGATTATTATTGAGTAACTACATTCCCTGTATAAAGTTAACAAGTGCGAGGTCTTTCATTTTGCTCTGATTGAAAACAGTCAGGAGCAGCAGCACCGTTTCCAGAATTTTAATCATTCGTTATTATCTTTTTACAGGTTATCCATGATCAAAGAGTCCACCAGAACAATGTGGCTGCCAGTTATGGGAACCATTACAATGAACCAGGTTATTCCGCCTTTGCCTTTTTATATTGTAATTTGGTCGTTTTTATCACAGCCTTGCTTGTGGAATGTATATTAATGATTGTTCCCACTGCAAGCTGAATAAAGGATGAGCTGTGAAAATGAGTTGGAGTATAGATGATTTTCAATTCAGTGCATAGCAGCAAATCTAATCAGTGCAAAGCCAGGAAGGTAAAATATTAGCAATCACTGCTGCATGGTAGCCGAAAAATGAAAACTACTCAGGTTTTTAATGAAATGATTTTTTTCTCTTTCCACTTTGCCTGAGTTCCCCTCACCACCAATGACTTAATGAGACAGCCTTTTTCTTGTGTCTAATTCAGTTATGCTTTTTGGTGGAGAAGACGTACCAAAGGTTTCAACTCAGGCTTTGAAGCAGCAGTATGAGAGAACGATTGAGGAAGCCGCACCAGCCAAGGAAATGAAGGTAACAATGCGACGTGTTGATAGAAGATTGTTCAGCTTTTTTTATGAAGCATCACGGTAAAGATGACACCCCATCATTGAATCATCAAAGGGAAGATGCGTTTGCTATGAGGTGTCCGACAGTATATTAGTTTTGATTCGTTGCACAGCAAGTCTTAAACTAATATTACATTCCACAGTTCAGTCAATACGTCAATCACTTTCCTAATAACGAGCAATTCAAAGCCAATCAAAGTGTTTTATTTTTGACCATTAATGAACAACTACTTTTTGAGGTGTCTGTTTCGTCACAAAACATGAAAAAGCTATTTTTGTGTATTCTAACTAAAACTCTGCCTTTCTCTCTTTCAATTACTAACACTTCCAATTACCTCCAGGTTGATGTGGATTTAAACCAGTTTCAGTGGGCACCAATTAATGAGTCCACAAAAACGTCAACAATGACCAGCTATGACTCGTGCTCCACTGTTAAAACTGCCACCGCTTCAACAATGGCTTATGAGGATCCTGATGATTTCCCTCCGCCGCCCCCAAATCTGTTACAAGAGAACCTCTCCCAGCAAAAAGCACCAGCCTCCCAAAACAAGTCAGCTGTCAACAGAGAACAGTACTTTAAGCACAAGAGTATGGCTGAACTCAAGCGTCTGTACAAGCATATACACCCAGAGCTACGCAAAAATCTTGAAGAGGACTTCTTGAGCCAGCTAACCGAAGAACAAAAGGCAGAATTAGAAAGAAAGGAAATTAAGAGTGAAGTCCAGCAGGCGTGCTACATGTTTGAAAATGAAGGCAATGGCTCCAGTCAGTGTTCCAGCCCAGATGGTGAGTACGTAGAGTGGGACGAGATCCTCAAGGGTGAAGTACAATCAATGCGATGGATGTTCGAAAACAAGCCCTTGGACACCATCAAAGATGACACCCCGGATGAAAATGAGAATAAAAATATTGGCCAGCAGGAGATCATCGCTGGTAAAGATGTCCAGTACACTGCCTGGATGTTTGAGACTCAGCCGATAGATGCTTTGGGGACAGAGACCACTGAAGTAACGGAGGAGTCGCAGGTGCAGAGCGATCTTGCAAAAGGTGATGTCCGCACTGCAACGTGGCTTTTTGAAACACAGCCTCTGGATTGTCTAAATAAAATCTATCTCGAGGACGAGCAAGAGACAGATGTGGTCACAGCCAAAGACATCACCGGTGGTGATGTCAAAACTGCCAGGTACCTTTTTGAGACCAAGCATCTTGATTCTTTTGGAAAGACAGAAACTATTGACGAAACTCACTTTTTGAACCTAAAATCTGAGCTGGAAGAGATTAAGGGAGACGTGAAAACGACTACTCGAATGTTTGAGACACAGCCTATGTGTGTGATTAGGGGGGATTCTGGAGAGATGCTTGAAATCACAACCATTCGCAGAGAAGAGACAGAAAAAGGGGACGTAAAGACTTCTCGGTGGATGTTTGAAACCCAGCCTTTGGACATGATCAGTAAAGATCCTGCAGAAGTAAAGCTCATATGTGGTATATCTATGGAGGACAACATCCTTGGTGGTGTGAACAAAGGAAGGTGGCTCTTTGAGACAAAGACACTGGATACTATTAAGGATGAAGAATGGGAGAGTTCCAGTCGGAAAGAAGTTGTAATCGGTGCTGATGTCAAAAGGCACTGCTTTGTGTTTGAGACGCAGCCAATGGATACCCTGAAAGACAACACCAATGCTCGACCTTTACCCTCCGAGGAGATTTTGGGAGGTGACGTTAGGTCAACTAAACACCTGTTCGAAACAGTACCGATGGAAAACCTCAAAGAGCTGCTTGAAGTTGGAAAACTGAAGAAGCTGGTTACATCGGAAGAAGAAAAGGGTGATGTGAGGCATCAAAAGTGGGTCTTTGAAAGCCAACCACTTGAGAATATAAGAGAGGAAATAAAAGAGTGTGCAAGAACTGTAAAAATTGAAGCGCTTGACAAGGGAGATGTGTCTAACTGTAAAGAAAGGTTTGAAAGTATGGATTTGAGCAAATGTGATGGGGCTCAGAAAATTCAGGTTGAGGGCGTCACAAGTGGTTCTGTCAATACCAACAAAGTTCTTTTTGAGTCTACGCCCATGTATGCAATGCAAGACAGTTCAGGCCATTACCATGAAGTGAGGACTGTGAGACGTGAGGAAATTGTGAAAGGAGATGTGCATAGCTGCAGATGGATGTTCGAAACACGTCCCATTGATCAGTTTGACGAAAGCATCAACAAGTTTCAGATCATAAAAGGAATATCCAAACAGGAGATTGAATCAGGGGATGTCAAAACGGCAAAGTGGTTATTTGAAACCCAACCACTCGACGGCATTAAATATTTCAGTGATTTGGAAGAGGAGGAAAGTAAAGTTAAGGCAGGTATTGAAATCGAAAAAGGGGACGTGAAGACATGCAGGTGGCTGTTTGAGACTCAGCCGATGGATGTTTTATATGAAAAGACTTTAAAGAGTGAGTCTGGCATTAAAGAAGTAGAAAAAGGTGATGTGAAAACGTGCACCTGGCTTTTTGAAACCCAGACTCTTGACAACATTCGGGATCATTCAGAGTCTGAGACCATTCTGAAAACTTGCACTGTGAAGCAGGAGGACATTCAAGGGAAAGATGTGCGACTGGCTCGCTTTCTGTTTGAGACTGAAAACCTGGAAAACATTGTATGTGAGGATAGTGGATCATTCAGGAGGGTGACCGAAATTGACATCCAGTCGGGCGATGTTTCCAGGATGAAGTTCATCTTTGAGAATAGGTCCTCTGACATCATGGGTTCCACTTCAGAGGAAACAATGCAAAGGCTAAAGACTCAACAGGCTGAGGACATCCAGAGGGGAGACGTAGTCAACTGTACTTGGAGGTTTGAGAACCAGCCAATCGATGCCTTCCACGAGAGTACATCAGAGATGAGAGAAATTCGAACTGTGACAGATGTTCAGGGAGGGGATGTTAACAAAAGCCGTTTCATTTTTGAAACTACCCTGCTAGATCAAATCAAAGACAACTCAACTGAAAGTGATATTTCAAAGCTCAACAGTATATTAAGAGATGAAATGGAAAAAGGGGATGTGAAAAACTACACAATGATGTTTGAAACTCAGCCACTGTATGCCATCCGTGACAAGGAGGGCCATTATCATGAAGTAACCACAGTTACGAAAGAAGAAATCATGAGAGGAGATGTGGTGGGGGCCCGATGGCTGTTTGAGACAAAGCCACTGGATTCAATAAAAGATTCTGAGGAGGTCTATTTAATTAAATCTGTAACTGAAGAGGGCATCAGCAAAGGTGATGTTACCTCTGCTAGATGGAGGTTTGAAACCCAACCTCTGGATGAAATCACAGAGGAAGGTAAAGTCCTGTCCAAGACAGTTGCTGATGTCCAAGGAGGAGATGTAAAGACAAACAAGCAGCGGTTTGAAACTGATGACATGTCTCAGAAGTTTATTCGGACAGTCAGCGTGAGTGAAATCCAAAAAGGTGATGTCAGATCAGCCACGTGGATGTTTGAAACTCGTGCTATCGATGAGATCCATGCAGAGTACGATTGGATGGAGAAAGTGACAAAAGAGGATGTCATGAAAGGTGATGTTAAACAGTCAGTGTGGTTATTTGAGAAGCAGCCCCTCGACGGTTTTAAAGAGAGCGATGGCACAGAGGTTGTTTTTAAGGAGGAGATACCACAAGGTGACGTGAAGACGACAACGTGGCTTTTTGAAACCACTCCATTTCACAATTTTAACGAGAGCTCAGTGGAAAAAACTGAAATAATAGGTAAAAGCATCAAAGATACTCTTGAAGAACTATACACTCAAAAAATGTTGGACTCACAGGGTATTCTTATTGAGGCTGATGAGATTGGTGATGTTCGCATGGCCAAGTATAAACTCCTAAATCAGGAGGCTCCTCAAATCCAAAAAGAAGACATTATTCGAGGAGATCTGAGCAACATCATGATTAACCTTCTAAACCGCAGAGAGGTCACTGAGAGAGGCATTACTATTGACATGGAGGAACGAGGAAACATCAACAGCACAGTGAAGCAGCTTCTCAACCAGGAGAGGGGAATCAATTTTGAAAAAGAAGAAATTATCCGTGGTGACATTCAAGAGGCTATGAACAACCTGCTGAGGAACGAAGGCTCATCTAAGAGTGGCATTCTGATTCAAGAAGATGAAAAAGGAGATGTGAGAATGACTATTTACTCCCTCTTGAATGAAGGCAAAAGAGCAAGCACTGACAAAGAGGATATCATACAAGGAAACGTCAGCAAAACTCTTCATCGTCTTCTCTCCAACTCAGGAAGTGAAGACTCAAAAAAGATAAAGGTCGGTGACACTGAAAGGGGCAACGTTAGTTTCTACTCAACGTGTATTGAATCAGGAGCGTTGGATTACCTTAAACAGCTCCAGTGTGAGTCTGATGCAGTCCAGGAGAAGGTGGAAAAGGAGAGCATCATTGGGGGTGATATTGTAGAGACTAAGATTCTTCTGCGGAAAAATCAGCAGCAGATTGGTCGTACGGTGGCACAGGATGATATTGTACCTGGAGATGTTCACAATACTGTTAAAGTGTTTATGATGGAACCCGATGTCACCTACAAAAATCTGGAGAAACAGGACATTGTGAAAGGTGATCTGAGTGCAGCCCTGGATTCACTGACCCAAGCTATCAATAAAAATGTAGTAATAGAGAAGGAAGAGGTGGTAAAAGGAGATATACCATTAACCCTTAAGTCTTTGGAGGAGGCCCAGCATCAGGCAAAAGAAATGGAAAAACCAGAGGTCATCAAAGGAGACATCAGAACTGCTCTTGAGTCCCTGGAGAAATCTGCAGTCACCAAAACTGAAGCAACTGTAGAAGATTTGGTTCCAGGTGACATTAAAGGTACCCTGAAATCTCTGGAGGAGGCAAAGCAAGCTGTGAAAGAAGTGGAAAAGGAGGAAATCATCAAAGGAGATATACACACAGCCATGAAAAGTTTACATGAGGCGTCAAATGAGAAAAAGCTGTATCAGCATCAAGTGAGTGAGCAGGGGGATGTGAAAGCCACAATTCAGCTTCTGCTAGAGCCTTTACCTTCCCCACGAATGCAGCGCAGAGGTAGTATTGAAGGAGATGTGAAAACCTCCATTAAGTCGCTGTATGATGAGCATGAGATGACGGAGCTGGAAAGAGAAGAAGTGGTGAAAGGAGATGTTCAAGGCACGATTAAAAGTCTAATGCAGAAGAAACAGTATTCAAACACTAAACGCTTGTATCCGCACAAGAAAGTGAAAGCAGTGGAAAATCCATCAAGTGGGAAACAAGTGGAGCTTGAATTTAAAAGTGAGAGAGCAGCAGTCAATTCAGCCCCCTCTGTGAAAAACCTCACTCAGAGCAGCGACTCACAGAAACACACACAGAAGCACCACGAGAGTAAATCATTGAAAATGCAGGTAATATCACAAGAAGATCACTCTGCTGCTGTTACCAAAACAGAAAACCCAAGTGAAGAGCAGAAAAAGAAAGCACCACCGCCGCAGAAGATACAAGTACCAAAGCCTATTACAGTGAAGAGCAAACAGAAAAATTGTGTTAATCTAACAGATAACAAAGCTGCTGATGTGATAAAAGAGGTGCAAAACACATCACAAAATAATTCCAGTAGAGTATCAAGTGAAGTGAATACCATTAAACGAGTGCAGACCACAGTGACAGAGAACACAGTTGTACACAAGCAAAATGTGACTGTTTCTGAGCAAGTGTCGACTTCTCAAAAACAAACAGAGGCTAAAGCTGTCACGCAAAAACAGAACATAAAAAGCTTCAAGACTGATTACCATAACCCTGACACTAAGGGGAAAGGTGCGATCAAAAAGGCAAGGCCAGAGATTCACTTCCCTCCACCCCCTTCCTCACCACCTCCGCCCTTAGAGTCTGAAATCGCCCTCCCTCCGCCACCTTCCCCTGTGGCAGAATGTCCCACATCCCCATCATCACGGCCTTCAATAATGAGGCAAGACAGTGACCTTCTGCCACCACCTCCACCACCCCCACTCCCAATGGAGTGCATCAAATCAGAGGCTGAGTTTTTCCCCCTTCCACCGCCACCACAGGACTTTCTTCCTCCACCTCCCTGCCTACAGGAGCTCAGTGCCACACCTCAGCCTCCCCCTGCAAAACCAGTTAAGCCGGTGAGCAGGCCCCTGTTTAAAGTCCCCAAACCACCAGAGGCACCAAAGCAACCTGTGCAAGCCCGACCCAAGTGGCAGAAAAAACAACCAGATCCACCACTGTCAGTTGAGATAGCTTCTCGTCAAGAAACTACTACAACAGGTCAGAAAGAAGACGTCAAAGTTCAAGCCATAAAACAGGACACAACCCAACACATCATTGAATCCACAGCTGTTTCTCAGACCAAAATTCCAAGCATCCCAGTTGTGAAACCAGTGCAAACACCAAACTCAGAGCTGCCAAAAAAAGTATTTGTCCCCCCTCTTAAATTGCCGCCACCTCCAGATCCTTCCCCAGCCCCAAAATCAAGACCTTACGCTCGCAAATTTAAAACTCCACTCATGCTGGCAGAGGAAAGGTTCCGCCAACAACAACAGGAGAAAGAGGAAATGGACAGAAGTTGTGTCGCAAGTCCCACTTCTTCACCAGTTAATAAGCACTTCTCTGCTGCTACAGCTGAACCTCCTCCTACAGGGACTACTGAGAGAGAAATGGAACTGACCCAAATAAAGACAGAAGAAACTAAGAGTGTATCTAAGGTGGACTCGTTAATAAAAGATTCGCCAAAGAAAACCATTTTTAAACCCTCAATCTCAGTCGCTAATAAGAAGCTGATGGCTGATATGGATCAAAAAAATGTTTCCACCAAGCATGTCTCCAAAAATGCCATTGCCTCAACAGCTCAACCTACTCCAAAAAATGTAACTATATCTCATTCTCAACACGAGGCCACACACAGTGAAACCCAGTCATGCTCTAGTGTGGTCACGTCTGTCAAGGAGCACCAGCAGGTTATTAAGAAATCCAGCACCAGATCCACCGCTCTTACACAAAGCACTGTCCAGGATCATGTAAACATTCAAAGTCAAGCCGCAGTCACAGATAAAACAGATGAGGTAAAGAATATCAGTGTGCCTCTGAAACAAGAAGAGAAAACAATTCCTTCTCAACCCACAAAAATATCCAAAATTACTCCAAGTTTTAAGGTGAAAACCTTCAAGATGCCAGCCAAGAAGAAAGACAAAGAAAGTGTCCATTCGGAGCAGATGGAAAAAAGGAAAATTGAAGTATGTGCAGGGCAAGAGCAGGAAAAAACTGCCACAAAGATTTTGGAAGTGAATAAGCAGCCAAAGAATGAACTAACTGTACAGCAGGAGAAACGTCAGATGACACCATCAATGAAAGAAATGGAGTATCAAGGGAAGGAGGGAAAGGAGGTGATGAAAGAGACTGAGGTTAAGCTGTCACCATCAGTTCCTGTTGTTATGCCTAAGGCGGCTAAGACCGTGTCTGGGTTGGCTCATCAAGCACAAGGTCCTGTATCTTTCTCCCTCACTCAGCAGAGCACAAAGGCACAGCACATTCAAAGACATGAAGAAGTGGTGGTCACCGAGAGTGTGATGCATCAGAAACAAGAGGCTGTCCAGATGCACAAACAGCAAACAAAGCAGCAAGCAGCCGAGATTAGGACTCAGATCAAGGCAGGGAAGTCCAAAATAGAGCCAAAAGTCTCACTGGTGAAAGGCGCTGAGAAAATATCCCACAAAGAGGATACCCAAGTGGAGCTCACAGATATAGAAAAACAAAGTGTCCTGCAAAAACTGCTGTCCAAATTTAAAGAACTGGAGGGTACACCAAGCACATTAGACTCTCATGCTGTGAAGGAGATTATAATTCAAGTTCCTGACTGGGTAATGGCCTCCAATGAAAAAAAGAATTTAAGTGAGATTACAAAACAACAAAGCAAGAAAAAATTAAAAGAGATGGTGATCTATGTTCGAAATATTCTTCAAGCCAAGCTCAGCTTTTTAGAAAAAACCTTAATTGTCGTGGAGAAAGAAGAAAAACAAGAGCTACCAGCACCACCACCCGTACCCCCCAAACCAGACAAGAAAGTCGTCAGTGGAGTAACTGCAAAGATATCAAAGATTAGCATCGGCTCGAGCAAAACTGAAAAGAAAGTAGTGAAGGAGAAAAGGTCTCTGCAGGAGAGTAAGGCACATCAAGACCTGAGTGGAGGACCTGATCAGAGAGTGGCCTCTCCTTTGTCACGCATCCGCACACCACCCCCTACTTTCATCAGCATCGAATCAAGGAGAGTAGACTCGCCACTTAGGGTCACCCCTTCTCCTCCCCCCTATAGGGCATTTGGTACACCGCCTCCGCCCCCTCGCAAATCCTACACACCCACTATGAGTAGGGCCACCCCTTCACCCACCCTTTCCCGTTCAGAGAAGCTGATAAAGCTACGTGACACCACCTCAATGCTTGCTCGTGGAATCACTCCGTCACCAGAGCTTTACGAACGAGAAGGTGACAGGGAGACTCCCACAGAAAGGGATGCACAGCGAACGGTTGGCGTAACGGAAATGGGGGACTCCATGATGACAGTGAAGGACAAAAAGTATTTTTTTGAGGAGGCGCAGAGAACTGAGGGAAGCAAAATGCACAACCGAAAAGATCCAATCGATATCCCTGAACGTTTGGGACCCGATACTGAGGAGATGTCAGAAACTGTATCAATTGAGCTTTTGAAAGAAGACCTCCCAAAAATAGATTTATCCAAACTTGTAAACCGATTTGAATCCCCAAAACCAAAGGTTTACTCTAGAAAGGAACCGATTGTGATCACAGAGAGGCTCGGGAGTGACACGGAGGAAGTTGAGGCAGAGCCACTAATACCAAGAACTGAGGAATTCTCGACTTTTAATGTTAAAGCAATTAAGGATGTGTTCGAGACAGGAGAGCACACTTCTCAAGCCGCCCGAGAGCTGAGAGAGCAGATAGAAAGAAGAGAACCTGAACCAGTCCACCCAGTGCCAGCAGGTCACTCCGAAACAACAGTAACTGAGCAATTTTGCAACATTGACAACTTCGGAAACCTCACAAGAGAGACGAGGAGCGAGTCGAGGAGTGAGGTGCACTCACAGAGCTCCACCAGGGGTAACCCGCCTTCATACGCAGATGTGGTGAGAGGCATGGTTCCCACCGTCACTGTTCCTCCTGAGGCCTCCACCGAAGAGCTGCTGAGAAACTTTCAGCAGTCGTGGGCCGAGAGTCAGGGAGTTTTCCAGAACCTAGGTTTCAGTGTGACGGAGCAGAGGACCTCACAGATCTTGACTCATCAACAACAGACTGTTGTGACGGGTAAAACTGGTTGTACCGCATGAAGATACTAAACAGAGGTGACAGTGTGAAGACTTACTTTGTGTGTGAAAATTTGAAAGCATCACCTGCATTGTCTGAAACCAGTGTAATGAGAACGTGCAGTAGAAATTAGATCGACTGCACGTTTGGTACTGACAGTTTTTTAACATGTTTGTGTTGTGTTTGTGGAATGCTAATAATGCTGACTAATGAAGCAACTTTCTTTCTAGCCTGACTATGTGATGCAATCTCCTTTACCAGAAATTATACCATACTCTAAATCAGGGTATGCTCAATTCTGGTCCTGGAGAAACCCTATCCTGCACAAACTAGCTCAGGGATGAACAACTTTTATCAGAGTGGGTACCATAAAAATGTAATTGTCTGTTCCGAAGCCTTTTTTTAATCAACTTTCATGTCAGCGTTTGGAACAATGGCCAATCTGAACTTTATTACAGAAACAAAGAGTTTTCTTCTTTTTTTTGTTGTTGTTTTATTTATTTTCAGGTTCATTTTGTTATTTCTTCTTTCTTTTTGTCATTGTTTTGTGTGCTCTGGAATCATAGTGTGCAGTTTTGTTCTCGTTTAGTGGGTTTTTGGAGTCATATTGTGTGTTTTTCTTTCATTCTGTATGTTTTTGTTGTTTCGGACTTGTGTCTCCCTGTCCATCACTCCTGAATTTAATGTCATCATGCATCTCTGCAGAAAGCCAGATAGCAAGCTTCCATTTACCACCAGGGTAGCGTCTAAAACATGCAGGATAGGGGCTCTAACTGTGAAGTGAATGTCAAAATAAATTGTCTCATGGGGAAGCGATCAATTTTCATCATTATCATCATTTGTAGTTTTACATTTTATGTAGCCTCTAGAATTTGTTTTAAAATAACACATTTGCTCCCTTATTTCTCTGGCTTAAGGTGCTTTGATAAGGATTTAAGTTAAGTACCTTTAAGCAGAGAAATGAGGCTCAGGGGATTGTGTTAATATTGTTGTTTTGAAAACAGAAATCCAGATTTTCTTTTTTTTTTTAAAGAAGAAAAATGTGGTCATTATTGCACTATATGATATTTAAGTCACATACATAATCCAAACAATGAGTCATGGATATTAATTTAGTCATTAGACTATTTATGTAAAATGCATTCATGTCAAACATTGTATCTTTTGTGTTTTGTTCTACTTGTTGCATGGTTGCTACCGATTTGTGTGGCTTGCTAAGGAAATGGTTTGAACTTAGAATAATCATAGCAAAGACGGATTTCACAAAAAAATTACTTGTTGGCAAAATATCCAAAATGTCCTAATGTGTCAGTAAACTAATTTGTTTCCTTGCTTTGTAGAAAATTCGAATTCCAGAGTCCGAACTGTGCAAGGTGTGCCGGAGGAGGGTCTACCCCATGGAGTCTCTGATTGCAGACAAACAAAACTTCCATAAAATCTGCTTCCGCTGTGAACACTGCAAAGGCAAACTGAGGTGGTACATTGATTCAATGAAATATGCATATAGTGTCTTTTGGCACTACTCTAACTTGTATCCTTTTTTCCGGTAGTCTTGGCAACTACGCCTCTCTCCATGGACGTATATACTGCATACCTCACTACACGCAACTATTCAAGTCGAAAGGAAATTACGACGAGGGATTTGGACAAAAACCTCACAAAGACCTTTGGAATAACAAGAATTCTGACATGAAATCACCATCGCCCCAAAGAAAAGTCTCTGAGTACAGGTTTTCTTCCTCTCAGAGCACTGCACTGAGTCAGGATAATGATCTAAACAAGAATGCTTCAAGTAAAAGTTCCATTGTGTGGCCTCCTCAAGAAGATTCTCCAAAGAAATCCTTCACAATTGACAATGAGTTAAAGTTGGTGAAGCCATCTTGGCCTCCAAAGGATGGTGCGACTCAGGAAAGTGACCTCCAGGATCAATCTACAGATACTTTAATAGGAAAGACGGACTTTTCCTCCATTGAGGTAAGAGGTAGGACAGAGCTAGATCAGGTTAGATCTGAGTCTGTAACCTTTGACGAAACAACCTTGGTAAAGGACTCTGATTGGCAGGAGACTGAACAAAGCACAGGAAGTGACGAAAGCTTTAAAGTGCCAGATTTGAAGATTGAAAATGGTGCAGAAAAGGTGAATGAAGTCCAAATAAATGAAGTTGATGGACAGGTGGGGAGTGCAGCAGCTGAAAGTGAAAGCTTGACGAAGGTTGACGAGAGAGAGATTGACAGCCTGAACAATGAAGAGGTGGTAAAGGTCACGGAGATTGATGAGGGGATGATGGCGCTGAATGCAAATACAAATAACAACAATAACAACCCAACTTTAATAGATTGGTTCACCACTGAATTGCCAATTCAAGAGACGGAAGACCCAACATTTCGTATTTTCGATCTCTCCCCATTCAACCCCTTTAATGAGTCGCAAACGATGCCCAAAGAGGTGCTGCAGCTAGCACAGAGTGACGATGCTTTCATGCCATCGGATGCCAAATGCACCAACACCACTGACAGCTTTGCCAACTTCTTCACTCAATCTTCATCCAAGGAGGACAAAGAGGAGAACGCAGCATCAAGCCTCCTTGACGACATCTTTGCCGGTCTCATTGGCAGCATCCAGACACAACCCGATCCCCAAACCAACGCCGACACCCAAACCGGCAAGGGGAGGCCTCAGGCACTGGACGACCTTTTGGACTTCAGGTTCTGGGGAAAAGATGAGAACGACAGCAGGGAGGAGCTGACAGTGGAGCAGCAGATCAAAATGAACAGACAGTACGACAGCGACGACGACGACTCTTGAATGAAAGCCATTAGAACCGCCAGCTGTGTCCATGGAGAGATGACCTGCTGTGATCTGATATTTAATGAGGTTTTTTTTTGTACTGTTTCCAACCCTGCTCCTTCTTCATTTATCTTTGCTTTGTTTGATGCCGATTGAATGCACCTGGCGTGCAGATAGATGGTGTACGTTACTTTGCATCTTTAATTTACTGATAAATTTACATTGATTTCTGATCTAAAGGTGACAACCTTTGAATTTTTCTTTCTGTTTTTAGTGAAATAAAGCTTTTACACAGTTGAATTGCCGTAACCATGCCTCGGTTTGGTCCTCCTGAGTTAGGGCCGGTTCCTTTAATGTATAGCTTACCCCCGTGGAGATTTCAGTGACGAAAAGTATATTGATTTTCACTGATAAAGCTGGCCTGCTGCAAGAGTTAGAGGTTTTTCCCATTGGGAGGCTTTTGTCACCCCTGACAGCCTGTTTTTTTTTTTTTTTATTACTTGAATATGTGGGGTAATTGGGTGCAAACAGAATTGACTACACCGTTAATTACAGCAGCCAGTTACCAAAACACAAGTGTCAGAGGAGCAATGGGCGCTACACACAGGGTGTGGAGGCGTTTTTGTGAGTTCAATCGCTTTTGTGCATGAGGTGCAGCTCAATAATTGTATTCATGAATTTAGAAATTAAAAATGCTCGATTCAGTGAAAGAAAAATGTGATCTTGACATTATGTGGGACCTTTTAAGGTCTTTGTACGGACGATTGTTAGAGTCCTCTACGGCATTGAAATGACTGGAAAGATTAGCAACCTGCTTCATTATTAAAAATAACGTTTGCTGTCCTTTGGAAACCTTTAATCTAGGGCTTCAGATAAAGAACAGACATGAATAAGTGTGTTTGACTCCTGGTCTGATTTTGTGTACTCATAGGTTCAGAAAAACACAAAATGACTCAAAAAAAAAAAAAAACTCCTACAAAGATGTACAAAAATAAGTAAAACAAAAACACTCCAAAAACCCACAAGACAATGAAATAAACACACCCCCCCGAAAAAATAAATAAATATATAATATATATATATATATATATATGTACAAAATGACAAGTCGAAAAAGACAATAAAACAACAAAAATTCACAGAATGACAGAAACATTTACAAAATAACAAAAACTCTCCAAAAACCTACAAGACGACTACAAGAAAACACAAAAATACAACTAAATAATATACAAAATGAAAACAAGAATACACAGAATGACAGACACATTTAGAAAACAACAAATACATTTAATCTTTTGAATTTCCTGTATTAATGCTCAGACTGATCTCATATGTATGGCCACCACATTGATTAAAGTTGCCATCTCTGGTTCTTGGTTCTTTTCACTTTTATTTTGAAAGGATTGTTCTTTTTAAAAATAAAGGAATAAATAAAGCATGATGTGTTGCCTCCAGCTTCCTTCATATTTAATAAAGAATGTGTTTTTATGACTAAACTTTTCTCTATTTCCATGTAGAAAAGATACAAAATGATGCTATGCTAAAGAAAGTATTACTTTATTTACATTTACCAATCATTTTGATTAAAAATTAAAGTATTTGTATTAGCATTCCAGGTAAGATGTATTTTTTTTTTAATTGGGCCTATTGTAATTAATTTTGTTAAATATTATATATGTATGGTGATAAAATGATATGACACAGCAGTAGAATGTATCATACTATAGTTTTTATGTGGTTTTAGCATTTGAACAAGCTTTAATTAGAAAGTAAATGCAAAAAAAAAAAAGAACAGGAGTGTTTGGAGTTAGGCTCCGCCCCCTGTCTGTGATTGCTGACGTCAATCAGCTGTGCAGGAACCAGGACCGAAAAGACATGAGCTGCACTGGGTGAGTACTCTAACCAAACTACTACTTTATTCAATTTATTTCACCAAAAAAAAAAATGATTTTAACCAAATACAGTACAGAATAACACACTTAGGTAACATTTAGAAAGTGAATGAAGGTAAAAAAAAAAAAAAAAAAAAGCTGTGTTTTTATCAATAAATCACCAAAATATTGTCATCATTCTCGGCTTCATATTAATATATTTTCCTTTATCTCTGTTTTAGTTGGTAAATAAAAGGATGAAATTAATTTGAAAATAATACCAAGTCTTATATTTAAACTTTTATTCTGATTTAAATAGTGGGACATTGCTGTTCTTGGTTTACATATTTAAAAATAAAAGCCTTTTTAAACAGGAAACAACAAAGGGGAAAGTTTGTTTTGCATATTTTCATGTAATTTTTTTTTTTTTTTTTTTTTTTTAGCCATTTTCTGTGTTTTTTGTCTTTGTGTTTATTTTGTTTTGCTATTTTATGTAAGTTTGAGAGGGGTTTTGTTTTTGTGGTTCTGTTTCTCTTTTTTTCAAAATCAATTTAACTTTAATAAATCATAGCGCTCATCACAAAATATAGAGGTCTCTCATCCTTGTAGTTTTATGTGTTTATCAAGTCATTATATGCATTATCATTCTATGTACTTTTTTTTTTTTTTGGGGGGGGGGGGTGAGTATATTATTTAGTATACATATATAAAAAATTTTGTGGGAGTGAGTTTTGTTTTATTTTCTTGTCTCTTGTGGATATTTTTGGGGGCTGCAAAAATATTAGAATATAAAAATGTGTTTCCTACAAATGTACTAGTTCTAGTTATTATTGTTTAGGAGCATCTTTGGCTATATATATATATATATATATATATATATTTTTTTTTTTTTTTGTTTAGTTACAATGAGTTATGTTTTGTTTGTACTCTAACAATAAATAAATTCTAAACTAAAGTCGTTTTGAGGTGTTTTATTTTTAGGTGACTAGTTTGTTTGTTTTCTTTGAAATGCAAAGTAAGAGGGGACACAATTTAACCTTGGGTGCTAAATTGCTTAGTCTTAGAACTGTTTATACCTCTTGTTTCTAACAATATGGCATTACAAAATAAATAAAAATGCTTAAATAATGTGTCAAATGAATAGATCGGTGGAAAAATGTGATTTATTTTTTTTCTTTTAATGAAGAGAGGAGAGGCAGGATGCCATCACACTTGGACAAAGCAGCATCAGCATCCATAGCCCCGCCCCTCTCCATCAGCCGGCCTCTGATTGGTCACTCTCCTCTCCTCCTGGCTCCCTCCACGAGGATGCGCGTGGCAGAGGAGGCGTCCGCGCGGTGAGGATCGGACGCAGCGCACGCTCCGGTAAGTGTTTTGTCCTTAAACGTCCTTTAACGCGCTGCTGGCAACCATGTGTGCGCGTGAAAGTGACGCCACCGTCATGGTAACCGTGCAGCATGTTGTTCACCTCCGCGCGGACCGTGCGTGTGACGTGTGCGTGCGCTCCACCACCACGTCACTCACTGTCAGGACTGTGCGCGTGCTGCTGATTCACGACAGGATAATTATTCATTCAACTATTAAACAAAACTCCGGAAGTCAGAGAACAAAAAGGCTTCAGATGCACGTGTTCATTCCAACTTTAATGTTTTAAAGAAGCTTTAGAAATGTGCATTAAATCATAAAAGCCATATTATCTGCAAGATTATGTCCAATCCAGGAGTAAATATTTATTTATGTATTTATTTATACATCTACTATCTAATGTTATCAGGGGGGAAATCAATTCGTTTTTTAAAAAAAACATTTTTAGCAAAGGTGAGAAGTTAAAAACTAGCTTTTAGATGTGTTTTAACATAGAAATAAATAATAATTTCAAAATAAAGTATTTCTGGGAATATTTTCTGTTTTAATTTAAAATTTAAATGTGTTAATTTGTCCTTTTATTTATTTATTTTTCAGTTGTGGAGAATAATAGCCTCAATTTTGACCTTTTTTTTTTTTTTTATTAATATATGTTACGTTTTTTACTCATATGGCTGAGAACTTTAAACTTTAAAGTAATGCATTCATCCATCTTTGACATTAATTTAAAGTATGTTTTAATACATTTATTTTTGTATGCTTATTATTAAACAAAATATGTCCTTTATATACATTGGGTCCTGTTAATGTGCACTTTTCTTACTATTTTTTTAGTAACCTTTTAATAATTTATGTATTTCTGACTGTGTGTGTGTGTGTGGAATGTATGGCACACACTGTATGATACTGGGTACTTGAATTTTCCCTACGGGGGATGAATAAAGTATATATCTATTTATTTATAGTTTTTTTAGGTAAGTTTGTTGCAGTATTTTTCCTTAAATGGTGAACTGGTGGAAACGGGGAGTTAGCCAGTTGCTAACTGGGATTTCATCTCGTGGTGAAGGGGTCATAACTACTGGGGGCCAGTGTGAACACTGGGCTTAAGCTTCACTACATCCATTTCCAGAGATTTATTTTGACAGAGCATGGCTTTGAAACACAAGTGGCACTGATCTCAAATGCATCGCCCTCCTCCTCCCCCTCCTCTTCTTCAGCCTCTGTTTTCCCAAAGCGTAACGACTTCTCCACCTTTACAACACTGCCTGGGTCGTTAATAACCGCCGTGCTGCCACTTTCTCACATTTAAGCCTGTGTGCTGCTGGCTCTCCACCAGATGCTATATTGTGTGATCCATTTAATTTCAGAAATGTGCTCCAGCGCTCCATTCATCTCCCGTGATTTAAAGCACTCTGGTTTAATCGCAATTAGGCTGTGACATATGGGCAACGGTGCCAGACACGCGTGGCAGATATCTGTCTGAATGTTTACTCTCACAAAACTGTAAAAGTCTGTTCATGCTTTCAAGATCAAATGAAAAGTCATGAAATCCAGTTGGGGGTATTCTCCCAGGGAGTGACATTTAATGGAAGGAGGATGGAGAGATGTGGGGAGAAGCCAGCGTCCGTCAGATGGAGGTAATGAAAGCTGAGGTCTGTGGCGAGGCGGTGCATCAATGGGAGCGTGGGCAGTGGAACGCATCCCTGAGGAGAGGAGAGGAGCAGGCTGCTGCTACTGTAGAACACACGCTCCCTCACTCACAGACTGATTCACTGCCATTCCTCTCTGTTGTCAGAGCTGCCCTTCATTGCGCTGCCATAGGTGCTGCGTTGTAATGTCTACGTGTAAGGCCTCAGGCTGTCTGTGATTGTAGAAATTACACATTTAATTTCCTGAAATGGAAAACGCAACAGTCGGTCTTCTCCAGGATTTCGTGGCCAATTTCTGTGATTGTTGCGGCCTAAAATGCCTGATTTGAAAAAAAAAAAACTGTTGCAAAAGTTGCGGCATTTTGAGACTTTATTATTATTATCCCCCGATAACAAAGTGGAATGGGGATATAGGTTTGAGCTTCGTGCGTCCGTCCGTCCGAGTTAAAAGAGACAGATTTTCTCAAAAACTGTTTAAGATAGGATTACAAAATTAGTGTGTGGCTTCAGGGTATCAATACCTTGATGGAGTTTGAAAATGAGAAGTGCGTAATTATTGTTTCCGGAGCTATTGCTCTTGTTCCATTTTTCTTTACTCTGGGTGAATTTGTGTGTTTTGAACTACCACTGTTGCCGTAGTAGTCGGAAGTCGCCATCTTGAAAGCCCATGGCCTACTGGTCTCTATTAACTACGTTCTTGTATTTTCAGCTTGAAAAACGTATGTTTAAGTGTACTGTTTGATAACACTCCTAAGACTGTTTGTATGTATATGCTCATGTTGGCATGAGCATATACATTGGTTTTCCCATAGACGTTAGCATGATGCTAGCAGGCTTTTTGTCTAATGGTATTTTTTATCCTCCGCCACAAAGTGTGGAAGGGGGATAGAGGTTTGAGCTCCGTCCGTCCATCCGTGTTAAAGAGGACAGCTTTTCTCTGAAATTGTTTGATAGAAAAACCAGGTTTGGTGTGTGGCTTCAGGGTATCAATACCTTGATGGAGTTCGAAAATGAGAAGCGTGCAATAATTTTTTTCAAGAGTTTTTGCCCTTGTTCCGTTTTTTTTTTTTTTTTGGTGGGGGATGTTAATAACTGTCTTTTCGTTTTCTATAACTTTGCCTAAACTGGTCAATTTGCCAAAAAAACTGATTACCTTTGAATTAGGTCATAACAATACAGAAAAGAGCTCAGATTCACAATAATTTAACAAGATATGGATTATTTCCAACACTTTTTAAAGGTTTCCAGTGCAGATAATATTACAGAGAATCAGTTGAAGTTATTTGAACAAAAACATAAAAAAAAACCTAAAATAAATAAATGGTTCTCAAATTTGCTAGTCTCATGTATTCAGCAATTTGTAAATTTGCGCGTGGAGATGCCACCAGGGGGCGCAAGCACCAACAATATTGGCCACTGCTGCCATTTTAGACGCTACCTGTGATGAAGATCTGTCAAAGATCATATCTAATAGTAGAGGTTTAATCAGATTATTGTCTTTAAAAGACCTTCTAGAGCAGCAGGATATCATTAAACAGTTGTGTTTGTGAGACGCGTTTGACTAGGAGTGTGATGATATCTCGATACGGCAATATATCGCAATATTTTTTCGCACGATTGATTATTGAAATGCTCGCGTTAAATATCTTCTTTTTTTTTTTTCAAAACCTTTTCTGCTTTTTCACTAAAAAGTGCAGAAATTTTGTCACTGTTTGTTAAAGGAACCAATATATTGTTTACTGGAATATTGCACTATAATGGTGTCACTGGTAAGAAAGAGCCTATTTTTTGTTTTCAGAAAGCACTATCGGCTATACTTATTTGTTTACATTGGTATGTTGACACATATTTACAGAAATGTTGCACTAAAATAGTGCCACTGTTCATAAGAAACTTTTTCAATGTATTGTCTTTCAGAGATATAAAATAAAAATTGTATTTTTTACTTAATCTTTTTTTTTCTTCTTGTTATGTTATATTATCGTTCATTGATTTCTGACCAATATATCAATAATGAGATAATCGTTATCGTGAGCTTTGTGTTGCATATCGTGATGTACCCAGAGGTTCCCACCCCTGCGTTTGATGCTATTTTGCTTGAAAGAGTCAGTTTGGCTGTTGTGACACAGTCGGTAGCCAGACTAAATGGTGATTCTGGTCACACCGGGGTACTACCGGCGGCTGATGGTGGCTGCCGGCTTTGGATGTTGTTCTGGCTCACACAAGGCGGACGGACTTCAGCCACGCTGTACCGCTGAATCGACCGAAATCTTTAGTCAGATTGGTTAAAATTGCAGAAATGTTGTGGTGATTGGACAGAATTGCAGCAAGATCGCAAATTCCTGGAAGGTCTGAATATTATTATTTTATAAACAAAACCAAGCTGAAACACCCTAAGAGTTTAAGAGATTGAAGAATTATGTATATAAAACTAGAAACTAAAGTTTTTCGGGTCACGGATTATGTTTATCAATATTTGTAAAACACAAGAGGATTACGTAGACTTTTTTTTTAACTTTTACTGATTTTTAGTGCAACCCAAAGCATCACAAGTTGTCATTTTGACTGAAAAAGCTGCTAAATGACCCTGAATGCTTCACCTCCTATAGAACTCAGTGAACTGAAAGGGGCGATTGGTGTCGTGATCAATGACGTCATTTCACCATGGCGGCGCACAGGCTCTATAACGGTAAACGAGTCCCATTTTTAAAAGTTAATTAAAGGAATATTGTGCAAAACAATGTGTTTTGTTAGGCATGGATCTTCTAATAAGGACATTTCAAACGTTTAAGGCCACATTTGTAGAAATAGTGGAGGATCCCTTTAAGTCAACTTTTGGTACTTTTAATCACAGTTCCATGAATAGCCTGTTTACATCAGCTGTTGTAACTGGCGTTTTATTGACTTCCTGGTGTGAAGGATGCAGCCTCTGGGTGTGCAGCTAATAGCTCTGGCCATGAACTCATTTAACCCCTCACGTTCTGTCCCAGCCTTTGGGCCAGTGTGGATCGTCCCACATCAAACTATCCCTACTGCGTTGTCATGGAAGTCCCAGGATGCATCAGGGCCTGCAGGAATGTGGAGATTCCCGTAATGACATCATCTTTATTGTGCTGGAAGTGAGTGAATTACCGGCGCTGTGCAGGACGGATAAACTGCTGGCGACGTTGATGAATGGCATTTGTAAAGCGTGCAGTGGTGAAGTGTATTACACACCAGCTTATTAACTTGTTTGCCTTGTTCAGCACGCTTAAGGTTAAAGCGGCAAAACTGTGGCTATGTGGTTTGTTTTGACGTTTTAATGGCATTTCTGTGCCTTCAGGGGGGAAAATATTTTCTTAAGTGTAACTTGCGTCAAATGTCAGCACAGCGTCTTGGAAATGAAAACAACCACCTTGTCAAGACCTTTTAATTTAAATTTAGCTCCAACACATTTCTAACATTGTGCTTTTAGTGCTGCTGGAAAGCAATAAACACAGGGTTTTCTCAATTTGCGTGTAAACGTCAAATAGAACAGGGCAGTTTGATATTTAAGTATTAAAATAAAGCTTTTGTTCCAGACTCTTTAAATGTTTAATATTATAGTCCAACAGCAGCACCTGTAAATAGAACGCCAATGTTGCTTTAAAGCTTGTTAAGGGAGGAGGCAAAAACATACAAACTGATTTTATTTGTGCAAAAGACATGAAAAGTTACAGAAATATAATCAAAGAATAGAATCCTATCAACAAAAAGACAAAATTCACAGTTTAAAGCCTTAATTATCTATGTTGTAATGAAGTTAGAGACTTTTTTTTCACCTTTTAGATGATAAATTCTGTACCAACCGCCATTTTCCACGTCCTATTTGCTGGTAGGTGCAACGTCAAAATCTGTCCTTAAGGTTCTTGGTTTTAAGATCATGACGTCAAAAAACTGAATAAAACGTAATTAAGCACTAAAAGTTAGGGGTCTAAAGGTATTTTAGTATCTATTACATACATTTTTAAAATTGTAACACAAAGTAAGCAAGTGAGTCCAAATTTGCATATTTCAATTACACTATACAATATTAAAGATGCTGTGTGGTGTGACTCAAAGAGAGGTAAAATAATGGTGTTAAATGGAAGATCATTAGTCAGCAATAATGGAAAATTGAATCGATAACTGTTAATAATAATAATAATAATAATAATAATAATGATAATAATATTAATAATAATAATTATTATTATTATTATTATTAATTAAGATGTCAATAATCAGAATTAAATCAGTAAATTGGGCTGAAAACCATGACTGCTGAAATGTATTATTGAAATTCTATTCCTCCATAGACTCTATATACAAAGAGTAATGCTGACATGACATACAGTAAGTGGATGCTGATTGGCTGAAATCTCAATTGGCGAGTTCTTCATGTACACAAAATTTTTATAAAGTTTTATTATTTTATCTTTGTCCGGCTACAACATTTTGCTCAAAACACTATAAAAAACCACTATAGAGCATAATGATAGAATTAAACAGTATTTAGTGCCTGATAAATAGATGTATTTCTAAAGTTTTTATCATTTCCGTTCATCTCCCTCCTGGTGTGACTGAGGCTGACCTTTGTATTTTCATGTTCTAATCAAGATCATTTCCATCACAAGTGAAAGTCATGGCCCGGGGGCCAAATCTCACCCTTTGGATAACATTTTTCTACGCTTCTACGTGACCCACATGGCTCGTTTTTGTTCAGATTGAAGTAGAACCCTTAGTGGTTACAGATGATGTGAAAATTTGGTAAATATGTGATACTGAGTGCCAATAAAACATGTTTTAAATAAATAAATCTTTAGTCCGTCTCCCAAAAAACTAGAGATTTACATCAAATATAAAGTCAATTATTATTATCGAAGGCTGTAAAAGCAGATATAATTGAACATCAACTGCAGCAAGTTTGGTGATAATGAACATAATGGCGTTTAATGGTGTGTGTGCTGTGGTCTGTGGTTCTGCATGTAGGTTGGCTACAGTTGAAGCTTCTATAGTTTCTTAGGTTTACGGAGAAGTATAAAATGTGTGATTTCATTCATTCTTTCCAACATTAAATTCCGTGAGAGTCACGGAAGCTGGAGCTGCCCCCGCCGGCGGGTCCGTTGGGGTTGAAGAGGTTAAAAAGCTGGTCACCCTAAGCTCGCCTAGTAGGGTTCACTGAAAGACGATTGGTGTCAGAGCTTTTCCCATCAGCAGCGGTGAGGTTATTCTGCCACATGATCAGTGGGAAACGATGATCTGTGCATTGGAATGAAGGCTCATACTTTCATAGATTGATATCAGCACGCGGCGCAGTGTTTACATCAATCACCAGCTCCACAGATCGATCGGCTCCAGCGGTAAGAAAACTGGCTGTGTGAGTGCAGAGTCAGATTATTACACGTGATGATCGATGAACTTCTTTTTTTTTTTTTTTTTTTTTCCTTGGTGAAATTGCAATGGGTGCTTTTAATTCTCACCACAGCAGCTCAGAATCATGCAGGGCCGTCGTTATGATCACACCAGGTTCGTCTCATTAAACCAGGCGTCTGCTTTCACAAATATTGTTATTAGTCGGTTTTAATTATGGAATAGATGTTATACGTGGCAACAGGTTTGGACACTAGTGGAAGCTCGTGTAGGTGTGAGACACTTTTAAAACTAGCTTTTATTTTCAAAATGAAAATCAGAGGTGAAAGTACTCACAACGTTACTGTAGTTGAGTTGCTTTTATGGGTAGTTGTTCTTTTTTTTTAGTATATTTCTAAATCAGTCATTTTACTTGTACTTAAGTACGTTTTAAAAGAAGTAAATCAATTTGTTCGATTTCTACACCCAATTTACCGAGTAAATTTTTTTATTTTTTTTGTTTTAAAATGATCAACGGACATTGTGAGACTACAAAAAATGAAATAACCAGACAACAATTAAATGCATCACATCATAGCCGTCCAATCAGATTATAATGCACATTATTTTCTTGAGTTTTAGAGTTCATAAATATCGCTATACTTAGAGCCTGAGAATTTTTTTTTTATTTTGCATTGTATTCATTGGTGTTATTTTATTTTAAAAATAAGTGTACATTTATACAAACATCCTTTAAGTTTATACATGAGATGTTTACTGTATGCAAGGGAACCGTGGCAATAATTATGACCAAAAATAAACATAGAAGGTGAAAATAACTAGTAACTTTTACTTTGAGTATTATTTAATGAAGCTACTTTTTACTTGTACAGGACTATTTTATGTATGACTTGTACTTGAGTACAATATCAATCAAGTACCAGTACTTCTACTTGAGTAGGATATATTGGTGCTCTTTACACCTCTAGTGAAAATGCCCACAATGCATTAGGCCTGCACAATTAAACGAACTTTAATTGTGATCACGACTTTGTTTGCCATGATTAAATTAATCAAATCGTCGGCAATGTTTAAAATTAGAATACAGGCTCTGCACTCTGTATATTTATTCAGTTAGCCTTTGGTACTTTTTAAATTCTTGAATTCCATCCATCCATTTTATGACCCGCTTGTTCCTGTTTTCAGGGTCGCGGGGCTCTGCTGGTGCCCGTCTCCAGCTGTCATTGTGCATTAGGCAGGGGTACACCATGAACAGGACACCAGTCCAT
This sequence comes from Gouania willdenowi, assembly GCF_900634775.1. Classification (NCBI taxonomy): domain Eukaryota; kingdom Metazoa; phylum Chordata; class Actinopteri; order Blenniiformes; family Gobiesocidae; genus Gouania; species Gouania willdenowi. The sequence continues at coordinate 9,510,638 of NC_041045.1, forward strand.
CACAGTACATTTTTGGGTACATCTTTTTAAGTTTATTTTTAATTATAATTCCATTTTAAAGCTTAACATTGCACTGTAAACTGTACACATATTGTTTGTTTAAAAGTAGTGCAATAAAAACACAGATTTTTTCCCGAGTATGATAATATAATTGTGTTATACAATATTAATATTTTTAAATCAAAGTTAAAAGGAACTCTTTTTGTTTACTGCGTATGATTGAGAGGGAGATTTTTAGTCACGTTGCTGTTGATGTAATGTGTTTGTTGATGATTTTAAATGTTGTTGTTGTTGTTGATGATTTTAATGTTTTTCTAGATTTTAAGCTGTTGAATGTTTTCTGTTGCATTTTTTTGATCATGTAGAGCACATTGAGTTGCCTTGTGTATGAATTGCGCCGTACAAATAAATTTGCTTTGTCTTGATCAAAATAATCGTGAGTAGCATTTTGGCCATAATCGTGCGGCCCTACAATGCATCAATCTCTAATCTGGGTTGTATTGATTCTATCCAATTGTAGTAAACCATGATCAGCTTCACCATTAAGGCCACAGACGGGTCACGTGAAAAACAAATGGCCTATTTGGAACACATTGTGATGCGTGGACACCTTTTTCTTAGAATGATGGCAGCATTCTTGTCTGCCGTCTCTCTCTCTCTCTGGCTGATGTGATTCACTCGGTCTTCTCTCAATAATTAAGCATCAGATTGTTCACTCTGATCACAACATGCCAGTGGGGGGACGAGCGCTGCCCCGTTGCTTGTTTCCATTCAAAATTAATGGTTTTTGTCGAACGGCTCATAATTCACCATGCATTTGATTTGATGACTGCCTGCCTACAGCACATTTACTGATATGAGGAGGCTGTAGCTGGAAAGGCGCTCATCCTTGTTAAGATTTCAGGACTGCTGCTGCAGCTCAGCGATGGTGTTGCACTGTTCCTTTTACTCCCCCCTCCATCGTCCAGGCTTAGCGCGTCAACGTTACGTCTCCAAAACTGTCCAAAGTGTATTGGATCATATGCTAAGCTTGTTGGCCAAAGCTGGGCCACATGTTTCCATCCCTCTCCCTCTAGTCAGCCATGCTGTGTCTGCACAGATGATAACATCAAAGGCAGCAACACCACACACTGTGATGTGTGGCTTTGTTGTTCTCACCAGTCCCCTCGACAACATGGAAGAAATGCTAATAAATAGGCAGTGGGTGTGTGGCTGGGTGTGCTTTTGTGGAGCAGTTGTCACATTACAGTAATGCTATTGCCAGGATCAGATTAAATGCGTTGCATCATCGGCAAAGGCGCGTATGTTCGGGAAAAAGAGGCTTTGATATACGAAGCAGGAGGAATTGGATATTTTATTATGAAAAGTTGGATTTAAAACTTCAAAAAGGGAGAAAAAAATATATTTGGCAACCTTTGACGACTGGCTGCTAATTTGCTGCCAACAGCTCAACAGGGATCTAAACACTAGAGATCTGGAAGCGGTTCGCTTTAAAGCTGCTCAGGATTCTAATTTTTTATCAGATCAAGACATAATGTGGGCTGCATAGATCAATCAATCAAAGATCATTGGCTAGACGGATGCTAGGAAGTGCTTTACTTTGTCCCTACCGTGATTTCTTGTGCCAAAGTGACTTCCCAACACATTTCTGGTGTTTTCAGGAACTGAAAGTTTCAGCAAAATAATGGCAGATGTTTATTTTGGGGCTTACACGGAAAGATCCAAACTCAGCCTAAGTTGAATGTATTGTGGATGTGATGTGAAATATCTCTGAGCATATTGGGAACAAACTAGAAAATGGAGTCGAGTCAATCACTGTCCTCCTTGTCTGGTGAAGGAACGCAAGAAATCACAGTAAAAACACTTCTATGCATCTGTTTATGGGACTCCACTAGAGCTGGGTAATATATCAAGATTCAAGATAATTAAAATATTGCCTCTATCGGTATCTATAATATATATATATATATATATATATATATATATATTTATATATATATATATAAAATACTTGTTTTAGGAGTCGTTGCTTTCACTACTTCTTAGAACAGCATTAAAAGCACAGTGCAAGAGATTTCTGAGTGCGTCCTAACTCAGACCTTTTCCTAAACACTAAAGAACTCACTCACACGTGCTGTCCCTTACAGGAGAAAAAGCCAAAATGTGTCTGTGTGGCATTTTGCATCAGCAAATGAATTGTCTTTCTGGTCAGACTTTATTTGAATTACAATCATTGAGATTTATATCATTTATCGCCATTTTGAGAAAAAATATTGAGGTACAAATTTTGGTTCATATCGCCCAGTCCTAGACTCCACATCCCACAATGCAATGCGCAAAATTTCCAGCAAATGATCTTTGATTCATTGATCTATGAAACCCAGACTGTATATTTACCTGATAAATAGTTATCGTCCCAAACAGCTTTAAACTCTTTGCTCTTCAAGCATGTTTGGATCTGCAGAGCCTCAAAGCTTAACCCTTAGGAGTCGATGGATGCGACGGCGCGTTCGAATCACATGACCAATTTAATACAAACCTGCGACCAGATGCAGCCTCACAGTGTCCATTTAAACTTATGTTGAAAGTGAGGAATCAAAACTATATACCAGTTTTTAAATGATATTGATAGTCAAAGTAGAACAATAGTTATGATAGATTAAAAACGCTTTTGTTGCGTTCGGGGCAGAAATGAACAATAAAGACGGGTCGTTCTTCCTTCTCTCGCAAATAGAAAGTGCTTGCAAGCAAAAAATACTCCTCGTTCCCATTGGTGTAAAGTGTTAGGCCTGTGATGTGTCCATCTGTCTCATTAGTGGACAGAAACTGTTTCTTGCACAAATAATTTGTAGCATCTAATTGGGAGGCTTTGTAAAAAGTTTTATTCGATGATTTAGGGGAAAAATGCCATATAAGTTGTTTTTTTGTGAACTTGTACATATGTTTTTTATAATTACACTTTATATTTGCATTCTCATACATCAAATCAGTTTGTTAAACATATTTGTGGTTTTCAGAGTAAAAATGCGGCGTTTTTGTGTGATTTTAAATCTATTGTGTTTAAACAGTACGTAAAAATTAACAGTAAATTCATACAGCTGAAGTTGTGTTGAAAAAAATGATACCGAACAAGGCAAGCTGAACAGTTTTTATAGTGAGATATAAAAGTATATCCAGTTATGCCCTGGACTCCAGAGGGTTAAACTTCTTTTCTTTTGAATGATCATATTTAGTGGAACGTGTTTTCCCAGTTATCTGCACAGTGCAATTAGAAGGCTGGTCAAAATGGTTCGTCATCTTATATTTTTGTCCTTTTGAGTTCCTGTCCTTTCTCTTTGTGCAGTGTAAAGACGTTTGATTGTTCCTGAGGATTTTCTTGAGGTGAGCATACTTGAGGTTAATGATGTGAGTCTCTCAGCACTGTAGCTCTGCTTTGATATACCAGCCCATTGATTGTGCTATAGTCTTGTTTAGGTGCTGAGTTGCCTTTTTTCTTTTTCCTCTAAGGGTCACTCCATTTGTTTACATCAGGGAGAGGGAGATTTAATCCCCCCCCCCCTTTCCATTCCTTCTTCCCTTTGGAATACCTCCATTTTCCAGCTCGAGTTGCCCTTTGGCAGTTGTCTGCTTCCTGTTTGGCTCAGTCGGATGGTGCATGATGTGCCACACTTGGCAGGGGGATAAGTGTAAAGCTAGCTCTATGCGCTCTGGGTTGTTTTTAATTGACTTTGCCACTTTGCCAAGTCACCAATGTCACCCAGTTGCCCCTTCGGTCAAGTAGGTGATTGGATTTTCATTGAAGTGGTTGAGCGTTGAGGGGACGGATGGCTGTGAGCCTTCCTGACAACTCTCAGTAAAACTTCACAGGCTGTTTGGCCCTCAAAGAGCTCCAGATTTTGTTTGTGTGCAGGCACACACTCACTCTTATCTCTGCCACCGTATGGCTACCTCGTCGCTCTAATTTTAAGCTTTCAGAATTCAGTTTTTGAGGCTCAATATGCTTGGAAACATTGTGGCTAAAGCCGCTCTCTGACTCTTTACTGCAACAAAGAGTTATTTTATAATGACTATGTCACATTTTAATTTATAGTCGGAGCCTGATAAAGCCGGTTTCTACATTATGCTAGATTTTTATTTTGAAATTATAAAGGTCTAGTAAATCCTTGTTTTTGGACCCCTTTATTTGACTTGATACTCCCAGTGTTTGAGAACAGCCTTGCTAAACGTTACTCAAAGGACTTGATTGTTACTGATTTAAAATATGTGAATCTACATTTAGTTATTTTTGAGTTTTGAAAACGAGTCCAATTTTTCTTAACCTTTTTAATAAAGGTTACTCTTATTTTTAATTTTTTTTTTTTACCCATTTTATTTAATTTTTTTGGTTATTTGGGGAAAATATTTCTTTCTTTAAAGGGGGCACAACAGACCACTCGCAAGTTCACAAAGTCTCAACTTTAGGCAAGGCAAATGTGTTTGTGTAGCGCATTTCATACACAAAGCAACGCAATGTGCTTCACGTGATCAAAAAGTGCTACAGAAAACATTCAACAGCTTAAAATCAATAGGAACATTTAAAGTCATCAGTAAAATCAATTAAAATCATCAACAAACAAATCAACAACATGACCAAAAATCTCCCTCTCAATCATACGCAGTAAAGAAAAAGAGTTCCTTTAATGTTCAATGTTTTTCGCCACCAAACGTGTTGAAGTTTTTGTCCAATTCTTCCAATTTTTAAATTGTGCAGTAACTAAAATGACTTGTATAGGCATCAATCACGGACATTCATTTTTGTTATCCTACATTACCCATAGGATGTAGCGTTCACAATGTTACGAGAGACAGTTTTAGGGTTAAAATAATCGATTAATTGATTTAAATCAATGTTTCATTGAGTGGCCCTATATGGATTAATAAAATCCTAAAAGTTGGAGTTACTTTAGAGTCACTTTCTACAATTTACTACTCTTCTATATTCAAGTAAACTTGGTACAGTGAATGAAATACTTTTGAGCAAATCAAAATCGGGCCCTTGTGAATCCAATTAATTTTGGAAAGCTCAAACCATACCCAGCTTTACCACTGAGCAGTGCAGAAAAAGAATTTTTAGCTGCAGACGAGTAACAAATTACACAAAATAACTGTTGTTTTGGAAGTTTTTCGATTAAACAACAATATTCTGCCAAAGTTGTCGTGCTACAATTGTAACCCCGGGAGGCAACACAAGCAATTTGCTTCACCTGCTCAACTGCAAAAATGTCTAGGAAAGAAATTAAGATCCGCGTCCTCGATGTGCAGTTTACGTGGTTTGTTTTTATTGTGTTGTTGCCAGTTGGTTTCCAAGAGATGTTTTTTCAAGTCTCAAAATTGGCACAATCAAAGTGGCCTGCATTGTGTGGAAACACATAAGCCACTTTATAAACAGCATCATTATCTGGGGCCACGCTAACCTGTGTGTGGATTATTGTTTGCAATATTCGAGACATATTTTACTGCAGTGATTGTTCTCTAAATCAATGTTTCCCAAATGGGTGTACGCTATGGCACTACAGGGGGCACTTGAGAGAGACAGAGTGGAAAATTAACAAATGAAAGCATTAAACATATGGAGTTTTATGTTTATTTTTAGTTAGAAATGATAATCATACAAAATATTACCAGCAACTCACAAAATTACACCAAAAACACACAAACATCAGGAGGGAGTGACAGGAAATGATAAAAACTATAGAAACGTCTATTTGGGAGGCACTAAATACTGTTTCATTACCCCTTATTTGTTAAATGAGATTCTTTAAAATGTGTGTTTTCACTTATTTATTCCATCATTATGATCTATAGTTGTAGTCGAACAAATGGAGGGTTAGGGAAGGGAGGAAGAGCCAAACACAGGCTGTTTTTAGTTTTTCAGCTAAATTAATTAATCGGAGAGTGCAGCTTCCCACTCAATCGCCAGCGTGTGGAAAAACAGTTTTTGATTTATCAATTTAATTTTCTTTTCTATTTGAGTCCCATGTGGGTGTCAGTTTACAGTGCTGGATGGGGGTAAAAATCCTGTCGCTGGTTTGGAGATCGTGTTGGATATCATGCACCCAACTGTGCGTATCCATCCAACTTTCCCATTTGGATTGTCACGTTTTTAACTCCTAGACCCAATTATCGAGCGTGCTCTGTGATGCGTTCAAACATTACACAGTGTTGGATTAATTGTAATCAAACTGGATGTGACACCAATTATTTTAGGTGTACTCCATCCACTTGACGGCCATTTAATTGTCTTAATTCTCTAAGGCCTGCATGTAAATCTGGCATTTTCTACACCGATTGATGACTGGCAGGTTGACTTTAGGGGTAAATCTTCTCCATTTCCCTATTGGTCTTGTTAACAGAGGCTGCTTTCAGCTCGTTCAGGAGATTTGGAGATAATACACTTCTCATGCCCACCTTCTGCCCCTATAAGGTGTTCCCTGTCTGACAGTGGGGACGTTTCCAGGCTCTTATTCTTCCCTTTGTGATGAAAGGACTCAGCATCAGGCTACTGTACGCTTCTCTCTGCTCTGAAGTGCCACAGGTGCTTTTATTTCAGCTTTAGATCCCACTTCAGAGCATGCGTATGTAAAGAGTTTGTGCCGCTTGACACTACAAGCAGCTCTAAGATGTTTTAAAACTATTGATATGAAAACGCTGGCTGGTTTCAAGTGTTTATTTTCTCCACTCAATATGGGTGCTTCGGAAAATGATGAAAAACATGCAGAAAAATGGTAAAAAATAACAATAATAATGAACCTATTTTTGAAGAATTAACGGCCGTGTTTTTCTTCTAATAGTCATGATGTCATTGCACCAGCGAGATGCGCTCACATTTTTACTTGTGAAAGTAATGGATGCATTTACAACGACTACTTTATTTCCTTATGTCTGTGTTTAGCTGCTGCAGCTCGGATAAAGAGCTTACATTGGGATTCAGGAATGTGACATTAATCTCCCACTGTTAAATTATTTTTCCACGCTCACTTGTTCGCGGAGATCTACTTTTTTTTATATATATTTTTATATATATATATATATATATATATATAATAGGGATGTAACGATTCACTCAACTCCCGATACGATTCAATTCACGATACTGGGTTCACGATACAATTCTCTCACAATTTATTTTACAAAATGGGACTGTAGACAATTTTTTTTTTTGGGAAAAAAAGTAGAAAATACTGTATTATTTTCCTTTTATATTTCATTGTCAAAATAATCCCTTGATAAACTATTCAAAACAATGCAATTTAACTAAAAATAAATCTTGAATGAAATAAATAAAGGAATAATAGAAATGAAAATGAAGCCTATTAATTTAAATTCTGGTTCTATAATAAACAATGCAAAACTGCATAATAGTTCTTTTTCTTTTTAAAAGTGCAACTGAAAATTTATTTTGTGCCTTAACAATTGGACTTTAAAAAAAAAAAAAACGTGATTACACTGATTTACGTCATATTTGTTTGGACCAGCAGAGGGCGCTGGTAACACAGTGGTCGGTTGGCATGCAGAAATTCTTGCAGTGAAGAAGAGAAGCTATGCTAGCAGACAGAGCTAATAGAAAAACGTGACTTTTACAGATATTCAAGTAATATTACAGATATTCTGTCGGTGCTAAAGGGGCAATGAATCATTTATTAACATATTTAAGAGTAGAAGGCGGCCAGAAAGAAAGTATTAGCAGACTCCGCCCGCCGCCTACACTTGTACACTTGCCCTCTGCTGGTTAAAAAAAGTACTGCGATTCAATTTTCAGAAAATCGATATCAACCGTGATACCTATGAATCAATTTTTAACTGCCTTACGATTAATCGTTACATCCCTAATATATATATATATACTCCATCTCAGAAAAGCTCTGTGGAAGAATTAACACACTGTTGCGCATATATACCAAATCTCTATTCAGTCCCTCCAGGATTTCGCGATGTTATTAACGCTAAATCAAGCAAACTCCACGGAATCAGTGCAGCAATACAATTTTTCCCAAATCCTGCAACTTCGCTGAAACTAACGTATAAACATGCAGCCGCTTATTGTTATTTTTGGCATTTTAGCGCTTGTAGTTGCTACGAAACTAGCGGAGGATGTACTATGGGCTTTGCGCTATAGACATATATACATAGATGCCGCATTGACTGCTGCCGCCCACTAGAGCAGTGGGTCTACATACATTATGTCTATGCTTTATGCTGCTTGCTTATAAGGAACCTACGAAGAAGAAAATGCCTACGCTACGTTCTGTTTTCACCCAGTGCCGAGAGAAATCATTCAATGGAGTCATGTGTGATAGAAAGGACCGCGTCAAACGGTACCCAACGTTGCTTCATAGGAATGGAGGTAAACTTTTTAGTTCAAAATGCAATGTTATCATCGAGCACAAGCGGGAGTCGTCTATGGACAAACATTTTCTTCTGCAAAGCACGTCAAGAGAACGCAAGCCAGTGCACAACCCCATGTGGGATAACAAACAGGATGCACACAATATCATTACATACAGTATTATGTATTATGCCCAAAGAAATATGTCTTCATGAGGTTCATGTTATGCAGTTTAAGATTCCTTAAGTTCAATATTGTTTACTGACTTGCACTTCTGATGATCATTTTGATTAAAAACCGTTACACCCTTTGCATTCTGGGTATGCTCAGTGTATAAACTAAAAAAAAGTGTTTGCACATTTTGTGCTGGTGTTTGCTTTCCAACAATTAAACACTATTTTTATTCAAGAACATGTCTGGTCAATATGTATTTATAATTGGTAGAAAAAATGTACTTGATTGTGAGTAAAGTATGTTTTAGGGCTGAAAAAAAAATCCGCAAAATCAGGCATTTCAGCCCGCAACAATCACAAAAAATGCCCGTGAAATCTTAGAGGGACTGTCTATTTGTTCATGCTAAGCAGAAAAACAGCACCAACAAGTCAAGAATTGCAAATAACTGCAGGTTCTTGTATTCAGAGGAAAAATGTTTTCCTAAAATGTAAGCAACCTGTTGGTATTTGCAGTCCTTTAAAAAAAAAAGGTTTAGTTGATTATCAGGGAAAGGTGTTGGGTTTTGGGTGTGGTTAACAGTATGTGTAGCCTTAATAATTGGTCCACGCTACAGGAACACTGGGAAAACGTATAATGTTTAAGTGTCCAACACAGCTTCATAAACAAACCAGTAGAGGAACTAGTCCCACTTGTCCCGAACTTCTGTTCACTGACCTCGTATTGCATTTAGATTTTAGCCTCGGGCTATATAAACTGTTACTATTTATTCAGCCGATGTTTCCTGAATGTTTTCATGCTTGATGTTGCTTCCGCCGCTGCTGCTGCTGCTTTTACATGTTCTAGGAATTATTTCTTTTTAACTTTGCAATCACATGGAGGGATTTTTCTTTTCTTTTTTTGCAAAACTGAGAGAAACTATTAATGTCTGAAAATGAGGCATGATTAAAAAAAACAAGCGTTTGATAGTAAATACTTAAATTTCCAAAATCTTGGGTCTGAAAAAGTAGCATATATTTGTGTCTGTCGTGTATCACACAAAGGTGTTACCCCAAAAGAGACATTCTTCTTTTTCTGTGTGGTATTAAAGTGAAGTCCGTAAAGGGCTACACAAACCATATGACAAACACAACTTAACCGAAGGAGTATTATAAATAACCTTTACTAGTATGAATAACAGACGTAGTGATTGCTCAAAGAAATTCTCCATTTCTGTGACTCAAACTGGTTTGATGAGTAGCGTAAACTTTCTACACTCACCGCACTTTTCAAAGTCTCATTTTGTCATTTCCCGTTAAGTGCAACGTCTAAATCCGTTTATCGTAATGTTCCTGGTCATAGGAATAACGTCATAATGGAACCAAATGACACATAATTAAGCATTAAAACATCTGACTGAAACGCTATTTCAACATAGACTTTCTATGGAAGCGGAAATATGTGACGCGCCATGAGAAAACCATTAACAAGTCGGCCAGGGGTGATTTTTTAGTTATTTACAGATTCTGAAAGTGTTATTTCTAAGCTTTGCAATGGTGTTACACACAGAAATCAAAGAATATTTAAAGATGTTATGGCCGTTTGAATGTTGGCAGTTGCTATTGGTGAAAACTCCTGAAGCATAATCAGAATAGATGTTTAAGTAGCCATGTGTTTTGCTTCAGTGTACACTTTATTGGCCCAAACCAATAATAAAACCGTTTAAATAGCCCAATAAAGTCTGTATGTTAATCAGCTTTAGATTTTCCCACTCCAGAAACTAGGAAGCCACTCTGCACAAAAACAAGCCATATTCAAACAGTTTTTTGAAGCATGGAGTGTTTCAAAACTAGCATATTTTGCAAAAAATATCACATTTTCTCAGCTTGGTGATGCCCTCATATGAAGCGATATTACGTGTGTGAAAGGTTGTGTATCATTTCAAATTAAATAGAAATATTTAATAAAGGCCTGATGTAAGTTTTGATTTAAAAATCCATTAAGGGTTTGTTGTTTTCGTTCAATCGTTTAATACATTTCATAACACGAGACAAAATGGGTATTAGCAGTAGGTTGCGTCAATGCGATGCATCAGCTATAGAGAGATACGGGGTGAGTATTTATCTCATCTGCTTTTGTTTGTGTTTACTCATTGCCTTACCAATGTATTGCAAGATGAAAAGTATTAGTCTTAAAAAGAGGTAAAAAAAAAAACTATGTACAGTTGGAATATTGACCTAAAGAATGTGTTGAAAAGACCTCGCACTGTGGCTCTGGCATTTGTTTTCAGCCATCAGGGACTGGTTGGTTTTCTTTCCACGCCACAGAAGAACTGTGCAGGAAGCCCTGAAAGGTCACAGAACACAGAAGTGTATCTGCCTGAATGTTAATAAATAACTTCCTCTCCCAACTGAGGTTTGTTGATCTGTGTAATTATCTCTTTGAAATAAATCCAGAGGAGTCGTGTTGAGGAAACACACCGCCAAGGCAGCAGATGTCTGTAGAAAGCTGATGCAGTCAGTGGAGACGTCAGGAAATATGGTCATATTTACTGAGAAGGCAAACATGAGTATTACCAGATTTCATGTTTGCTTTGGGTTCATTGATCTGTGTTTGGGATTTGAACAGTTGGAACTCAAGCTCATGGCGCTTGTGGCTTGTTTTTTTGTCTGTTGGGTTTATGCACAACATAATGCTAACCAATCTCCACAGTGTATTTCAGGCTTAAGTTTTATATATGTGACCTTTTGCTTGGCTTTTGGAGATGTTGTGCATTAGGGGCTGTTTGTTGTTTTATTTTATATTGGACTGTTGGGATAAAGTTCTGTAATTTGGCCTGGTGGCCTTAAACTTGGCAAACTCAAGGCCCGCTGGCTGAATCCAGCCCACCAGAGCATGCAATTTGTCTCATGGATGATTTATTTAGATAAAATCGAATGTTAAGTTCAGGACATTATTCCATGAACATATTTATTTATATATAACATCGGTAGCCGTGTCTATCATCAGAAACTTGCTGCCCTGGAACATAATGAAACAAACAAGATTAAGTCTACTGTCTCAATGAGTTTCCTTTTTATAGTTTTGTAATTTGACAACAGCATCATCTGGGGCCTCACGTACAAATATTTGCGTGGCATTTGGTGTAGGCATAAATCCAGTAGGTATTGTTAAGAGAAAAATATTCAGATGTATAAATCTGTGCATACGCAAGAATCCAAACACATTTCTTTTAAACGCACGTTATAGTACCCGACACCTACATGCACCCACGTAAAAATGTTGTTTTCCACTTTTCTTCCTGTATGCATGAATCGCTAACCCCTATGAACACAATGAAAAATGTCTTATCTGCAGTTATCCAGCATTGCCACTAAGTTTTACCAAAAACATCAATAGCTGGAGAAACTTGTGTATGCCAGTTCTGAAGTTAGCGTAAAGCTCGCACTTCTCCATGTTCACGTCACTCTTGATGCATCCGGTCTTCTTTTGCTTTGGAAAAAAATATGTTTTATTAAGGCCTTGTCCACACGTAGCTGGGTATTTTTATAAACGTATATATCCACACATCCTCGATTGAAAAAAAATATTCCACTAAGTGCATGGACGTCACTCTCTTATGCTGGCAGTTTTATGTATCAGGGGTCCCAGTCCACCGTTATAGCTTTGCACACCAGCCTAACAATGTTTGAGACCTGGTCCATGTAGGAGGCCTGTCTGGTGAGTACGGTACGTCCATACAGCAAGCCACCGGAGAGGGTAGATGGCACAGACGGTGTGCGGCATGCAGCGGGGGTCGGTTGCCCCTTGACCACTGGGGTGTGTGGCTGGTGCCCCGTTGTGCCTGCGGAGTGGGGGGTGCCGCTGTGCCCCATTGGGCCGGTATGGTTTGGAGGCTCTTAACTCACTCAGTGCCCCCGACAAGATATCTCGTCATTTCAAATCCAAACGCTCAGCAACATTGACGAGAAACTCGTCATTTGCGTTTTTTCACGGGGATTACTAGAAAACACCCTGGCGGATGTCCCTCATCAATATCTAAGCTGTGGGGTGTTGTAGTGACCAACTGTGCCCTGACGATGGGAGCGGTGCACCTTTAGATGAGAGATTAGCCACTGATGCTACCATTAGCTGGGGAGGAGAAACAGGAACGAGTGAGATTATGGCGCTACAGAGTGATATTGTGACGTATCCAGCAGCTCACAGCACCACATACTAACACAGAACATGTGTGGACCTGAGTAGATTATTGATAATGTTGTGATCGTGAGATAAAACCATCAACTCACCGGGCTAAACGGGTCATTGCTGCGTGTCGGGAGGAAGAGGAATTTACGTCTGTGTACTGACTGACGGGAGGGAAAGTTGGAGGAACGCCAAAATACAGTAAGAAATCCATTCAACTCTGACATAGACAGCAAAATAATAAGATTTTGCCATCAAAAGCCCGGTCTCAGTGTTTTTTTTTTTTTTTTATGTTTTATATAAGGAAACAATGTTCAGATGTTAGAGTTGTCACTAAAGCAAAAAAATAGCTTTAAAGTCACTGACAGGGTTTTTTTTACAAAAAGGTTGTTTTTCAGCTTTTTGCTCTGAAACTTACTTTATTCAATGGCTGATTACAAAAGAACGGAACAAGCCAGAAACAAATGGTTTTTTTTCATGACAGTAGAGGCTTCAATCTTTCAGAATCTGGTGTCAGATTTCAGATAGTCATAGTAAAAAATACTCTGTGGGTCTTTAAAATTAGTCAAAATGCTCAAAAACGGCTGGCACTGAGGGGGGTAGAAAATCTGAGAATGGCTGGCACTGAATGAGTTAATGTTAGTGTTTTATTTTCTCACCCAAGCTGTGTATGTACTCTAGTAGTATCTATTAGACTGAACAAACAGTCCTGATGATTATTATTAATCTGCATCTGCTACGACACAACAAAGCCACACAGTTTGGATCACACACAGACCTCAAGGGTCTTTGTTTGACAAAAGAAAAACAATATCAGTGGGATTATCCAAGCAAACGCTTTTTATTCACTGCACTAGCCAGACGTTCCAATAAAAGCACAGAGGCGGAAGAGATATAAAATCCTCCCCCCAGAGTACCCTGGGAGGGGAGGAGGGGGTTGTTTGGTATAATCATTTCTTGGAACTTGTTTACTCAGTATGCTCCTGTTCGTCATTTTGTTCTAAATGCAAAGAAACCATCCACTTATCTTTCTGGAAAAACCAGTAAATATGGATACATTTGAATACCGTACGTAGCGCTCTGACTGCTTCTAACTCTAGTGTGTACATTACAGCCACAATACTGTAACACACAATGATAAATTGCCCTGTCTGAATCTATAACTATCCGAGCGCCTTTTATCTGTTTAGATGACTTTAGAAACGTCTATTTCATCTGCTGTCAGAAAGAGAGAGAGAGAGAGAGAGACTACAGTACCGGGGCCGGGCTGCATGCTGCGGTGAGACCAGCACAGGGTCTTCTCTAATATGTGAACGACATGCATTTTTCACATTTTGGTTGATTACATCTGTGGAGGATTTTTCATATTTAATCAGCTGCAGGCATTATGGGGTTTTTTTTTTTTTACTCGCGCGAGATTGCTCATTAATATTCAATACATTCACATTACAGACATTCTTTGAAAATGGAGCCATCCATAATGCACTCTGGTTATTTTTACTTTCCCTGTTAATGGAGGAAAAGATATCCCGAACAATTGTTTTATGGGTTATAGTAGATTGTGAGAGAGAATTCACCACTAGTTGCTCTGCTAAATTACTACTACTACTACTACTAGTAGCTGCATAGACGTATAGGGTGATAAGACGTGCACAAATTGGTTCAAAAATACCCATTTTTCCCTGAACTAACTACGCTTAGCAGCCAGTTCCTGTCCATGTAAATTAACAGGACCATTATCACATCCATCACAGTAAAGAATGATTCTGTCTCATTTAACAATATGCAAGACTTGAAGCGTGGCAGTAAACAAAAGCGATGTGTCTATTAGTTTTAATTACATTATTATAGTTACATGGATCCCTTTTTAATTTTGATAAAAAAAACAACATTTATGCCACTTCTAGTTTTTTCAGGGTTCTCTAACCGTGCTCAGTGGCCCCCTACGGCAGTGGTTCCCAACCTTTCTTGTCTTGTGTACCCCTCGAGCCTTTTTGTTATACCATGAGTACCCCCTCACTCATACGTGTTCATGATTCTCCAAAAGTAGAACATAACACAAGTGAATATTCAACGCAAGTCATTTTATTTCATCTTCATCAAATTCAACAATTAATATTCAGGCATTATCTTCTCATTTAACTCAAATTAAACATAAAATTATGTTGCCTTCAAGGCAATAAAAGTGATAAATATAAGACATAATTTTATAGTAAACATTTGTATTAATACTGTATGATTAATACTAATATATTATGATTACATTGTTATTAAATAAAATAATGAAGTTGAAATTAGAAAAAAATAAGAATAAATAGAAATAATAAGTAATATAAATAAATAAATAAATAAATACGAATCAAATAATTATCCTGCCTGTGTTATATTTTTATGACATTTACCACAAAAGAAGTGAAAGAAAAAAAAAAAGACTGCAGCTGTTCCAGAAAATAGTGCTGTTTAGTAATTTGGGCTATGAAACGCACAAAATGCGGACACTTCCTAACTTATAGGTACTGTAGGCTATTGGAAATGGAAAAATAAATAATTTATAATTATATTATAATTAAAACAAATAATCAAAATATCTATTCACTCTTGGGTAGGCACTGCCTACCGTGCCTACACTGGTTATAATTTAAAAAAAAAAATTGGGGGTAGATGTGCCTGGACCCCTAAAACACGCCCGATCCCCTTACGCCAGAGGTAGACTACTTTAATCAGTGGGGCTGAAAAAAAACAATCACATAATCAACATTCATGTCAACATTTAGAATAATAAGCAATCTGAGCATTAATACAGGAAAGAACAAAGAGTTTTATAGTTATTGTGTGTTTTTCTCTCATTCTGTGTAAGTTTGTTGTTGTCTTTCTCATTGTAAAGACTTTTGTGTATTTCTGTAATCCTTTTGTGTATTTTGCCATTTTGCAGTTTTTTTTTTTTTTGTGTACTTGTGTAGTTTTTCTTGTGTAGTTTTTCTTGTGTAGTTTTTCTTGTCTTTTTGTGTACTTCTGTTGTCATTTTCTGATTTTTGGTTTGCCAAAGTCCCAGCGATGTGCGTATGACGTTGCAAGAGCGAGTCGCTTTCTGCAGAATACACAAATGACATGGTTTTTGCACACAAACGCTCATTCTGGAGAAGCACACTTCAAAAATGTTTTACCTTTTTACGCTCGGATGCCAATTGATCTGAGCATGAGTTACAAATGGAGGGACTCATTGAGCCGTATTGTTATGAACCCTATTTTAAATCTAACTGTCAATGCTCAGGCTGTGGAAGGCGGACTGAAAAATAATGAATAGTGAGTATAGTTGTTTATATTAGATTATAATGTTAAATACATGCCTGTAGTATAATTTGATGTATAACTATAGTATGATTATATTTTCATTAATATAACTATGTGGTAAGACCTTGGAAAATTCTTGTGCTGTAAGCAAAACATGACAGACATTCCCTTTAATAGAATATGAAAGACTACACTACCCTGCTTTACTGGAACACCTATGTAATTTGTTATGACCTTTTAAATTTGAAACAGAATAGTATCCATTTTGTTAGTTACTCAGCGCTGTAGCGTCTTTGCATTACAAAACACTAAACTTGACTAATGATATTTGCAGTTGTGCCTGGAGATAAATAATATGATTTAACGTAATTATGTGCAACCCTTAAGGAGTTTTTGTATCACATCTCTTCTGTTTTTGGGAAACTGCTTTGCAGTCGCAGTTTTTGCTTGTTGTGGACCAACTTTTTCAAATAAAGTGCATGCCTGCCAGAATTGTGTAGGGGTAAAGGTATTTAATATTTTTTACTATTAAATAGTTCATTCATAACAGAAAATTATTTTGTGTAATTATATTTACCTGCAAGTCATGCCTTCACGAGAGAAGGTCTCCAACAGAAGACGCTGAAACGCCTTGGATTTAATTCTTAAATGATGTTGTGCAACAGTATCTGTTTGCATTGGGTTTTCATGCAGCGTTGGTTTGCAACACACCAGACTGAAATGTAATATTTAGTTCTTGTTGCTGGAAAATGGTAAATATATTTAATCAATTTATTGTGAGTATAACACAGAAGGGACCAGCCTCCAGCTAATGTTGAAGTATTTAATTCCACAATAAACACTATAATAGAGCTGTGAGGTTAGCTCATTAGTTTTATTTTCAGTCTCCATTGCCTCCTGGCTATCTGCAGTTATAATCAACTATAATTGTTCACATGAATGACAACCTTTTTTTTTTGTTTTTTCAAAGGTCTGATAGTGGTCATTGTGAACTTAAAACCTATTGTAAACATATAATTAGCATAAAGCAATTGCTTCATATAGAGGTTTTTACATGAGTACGAATCTCTATCAATAAGGTTTTTTGACCTGAGGACACGTGAAGGATATTAGGGTATCTCCCACTAAACAGGTCGGCATCTGAACGTCATGACCACGACCTCATCTGGACCTTGATATGATGTTCAATGTTACAAGCGATTTCACTTCTCATATGAAATTTAAACAGCCTTGCAATTCCACACACAGTCACAGACACATGGTGTGTGTGTGTGTATGTGCTTCTGTTTATTCAAAAATCCTTATTCAGTATTATCCGCAGCCACTAAATATATATCCAGGTGTACTTCATTAACATTTATTATGCTTTGCAATCTTTGAAAGAAATGATTAATGTTGAGCCTCAACTGAGCAAGTCAACGTTGAAACAACGTTGAGAAGACGTCTTTTTCTGGTTAATTTAACGAACGTACACACAGGAAGTGCATTTGAAAGGTCAGGGGATCGAATCCACCATGGGCCACCTTTTATTATTCCGTCTTTTTGGGATGTCTTGAAAACTTTCACTCTGCACCGTCTTCTCAACGTGAGGCCATCACGTTATTTCAACGTTGTTTCTACGTCGGTCTGCTCAGTGGGCTTTAGGACTAATGCGTTGAGGCTAGCTAAGTCCCTATGTATCATCAGTATAAGCTAATAGTGGTGAACGTGAATGAAACCACATCAGAAACTCCTTATGAGCACAAACTATATAGGCTATTATCGTTCCACAAAAAAACAGACCGGCAACACCCAATGAGCAACATTAAAGTGCTAAATGTCACGTTAAGATAGATATAATCATGCAAAATGTTCTACTACTGCGTTATGCTACTGCGCTAACAGGGTCTCGCTAATTTTGCAGCCCTGCTGAATGTAGCTAACACGCAAAGCGGTGTTGAACATGCAGTTCTTCTGAACATGTCCATCTAATAAATGTGCAGCTTAAAAGTCTAAAGATGTCTTCTAAAGACTGAAATAATACATTTTTTGGACACTTCCCATTGTGGCTTCCGGTTTTAGAAAACATGATTTCCATTGTCTAACTATTCATTTCCTTTTGTCTCTGAAACTGAATGTGTGTAGCGAGCCACTCATTTCTGCTAAATGCTACTTTAAGTATGTCGATGTAATTCCTGTAATTAAAGAAGTCCTACTGAGATCCCCCTTTGTGATGTTTTATATCAGAAAAATTAAACCAGAGTTCCTTTTAAGACAATGATAGAGGATCATAGTTGTGGTTAGCTCAAGCTAATTGCATGCTGCATTTTGTCACCGTGATGGATCGTTTCTCATGAGATAATTGTCATATTTGCATCATTTTTCATTTATTCAAACTGTCATTATCAGTTTGGCACCTGGTGACCTTTCTTGCATTATTCCACTCCTGGGGTAAATTAATAGAGGAAGTGTTTTTTATGTAGATAACCCTGTAGCTTGGCTGCAGCATGTTATTCTGATGCAGCACCAAATAATAATAATCATGTTAATAAAGGACACGTTTACCTGGTGTAATAGATGGAGGAAACAGCGAGCCATCAACAGAAAAAGCCTGTGTGTAATGAGGCGGAGGATCATGGTTCTGCTTTGCAGTTTGCATGATTGCAGCTGTGACACTCCACAGCCTGCGAAATGTGTTCGATGTTCCGTGATGTCTAAAGATGCCACACATTTAGAACCACGCTCCCAACAGTCTTACAGAACAGCATTGATAGTTGAATGAAGATAAATGATGATTGTATGTTGTGCACACAACAGCATTGCAGATATCTCCTGTTCAGTCTTTTTCAGCTGTGCCTCTGTGTTATAGAGGGAGCCCCAGAGGGCGGGGATGGCTGGATGGTTGCTTTGCTTACGGAGCATAAATAATGGATATCTCTAATATTACACATAACTCAGGCAGACTGAAGCCAACTGCCCAACCAGGCTTTGGGCTCAGTCATAAAAAACCTAGAAAGTGAGGCTTCAGTCAGTAGACTTTATGATAGGACATATGAATAGACAAAAATAAGAATGATTTGTAGAAAATGAACTGAATTTTTTGCATTTCACTCCCTGAAATATAAATGGCAATATTTGCTTTTTTAGATTTATTTGCATAAGCGGGCATTGCATTATGACATGGCATATGCACTTTCCCACTTAAACCTGGTGGACAAATGGATGAAAATGTCCAATCTCATGCAAAATGTCGTTCCGCAATCTTGCAATATGACAGTCGGAATATCTAGACGACATGGACAAAACCGTCACAAACCTAGATGTTTTGGGACATTGTCACACATATCTACAATATATTTTATTGTAAAACAGGTGGGCCTTATGTTTAGCAAGTGTAACAACAACATACATCTCGCAACGTTATCTCGCAAGACTTCAGCGCGTGCTTTCTGTACACTTCTGCAGTGGAGAAATATCAAATTAATAGCAATAGTTAACTCAATTAACCGTATTCAGCATGTTATGCTGGATTTTTCAAAGTTTAATAGTAAGTAATAACATCTACTTGGGTAAAAACGATGAAATCGAAAAAAGGAAAATGGTTAAACTCTAAAAAAAAAAAAAAAAAATCGGACATTCTTCGTTTAGAGTAATGTATTTTTGTTGTTTTGCACAGAAAAGGTTATTTCACCGTTTATTATGAAACAAGATCATCAGATTTGTTTTTTAATTTTGAAAGGTAAAAATCATACTCTGATACTTGACGAACATTCAATTCCACACTCGGCTGCATGCTTCAAAAACAGGTCGAGGGAACACCGCGTACAACTCGTGCCAATATGTCATAGTTTAGATGTTAGCTACCAAAGCTAAGGTGACCTACTTCTGTCTGAAAGATAGTTGTTATTGTCCAGCTTTTGTAGCCATACTTCGACTTAGACAGCTGATTGTAATAAAGGTTTGTTTATACTACATTCTGTTGGTACGAATCGTAGTTGTATATGTTAGTATCTGCAGAAAGGACATAGACGAAGGTAATTTAAGTAGAATAACCATCTTGGATCAGCTACATACGATAGGACTGTAATTGGTTGTCTTTAATTGGATTGTCGCTGCTTGTTGGAGAGTCTCCGTGCAGTCAGCGTAATGTCACATTGTAAACAGGCCTCACAATGGTGACTTATAGCTCCCCTGCATCACATCACAGCCCCTCCGCCCCCCCCACCCACCTCCACGGTGAGCAAGTCCACCATTCCCGCTGCATTTATCAACGTTAAGTAGAGCAATCACAGGTGCTGTTTCCCAGCTCTGGATGAATCTGGACGTGCATTCCATGATTCCCACATCCTGTCGCCTCCTCTCCAATTCTCTTTATCGAGCATGCTGATCTATGAAGGGAGCGTTCTTCAAATAAAAGCAATAACTCTGCAGCGTAAAGGGAGTAATCAGGAGGCGGGCGTGTCTTAGCAAGCCACACACACACACACACACACATACTCACACACTTCAGACATTTATATGGATATCCACCCCCACACAAATTCAAGTTCATCATGAACTACTCCCTATAGATGGCTTATTGCTATTTAAACCCCCCCCCCCCCCCCACCCCAATTCTGTCTGGCTACTTCAGAAGGCCTCCCAGGAAGAGATTAGCAATCCAATAACTGGCGGAGCATCCACCTCAGCAGCAGGTTCTCCCCTGGGTGAATGCTGATGAGAAGAGCCAGGACTCCATGATATCAGAGCAGCTTCCCAGAGGCCTGGACTTGTTGCTGGTTCCAACTGGTTAAAGTACTTTGTTGCCTTCCTCTGCATCATTACAGCCAGCAGTGGACATCTGGAGTTAGCGTGCAGTTGGATTGTGTGTGTGTGTGTGTGGGGGCTTCATTGTTCCCCACGCGCTTACCAATGTTCATTAGTCAAATCGTTTGGATGTAAATGTTTCATGTTGCCTCTACAACTGCTGGATAATCGGTGATTACTGAGCAATTAAATTGAAAAGATATTAAGTTGGCAACAATTACACAAATTAAATGTTAAACTCCATCCAGCCAATGTAGATAATCCTCTAGCCTTTTGTTAAATATGCTGACAGATTAAATAATATAAATGTAGATCATATTGTTAAATCAACACCCACTTTATTTTTTCTAACCTAAAGCATCTATTCGCTCATCTCAGGGCTTGACTTGTAACGCCTGCCCGTTTTCCACTGGCTAGTTTACGGTTATTTCATTGGCAAATTTTTGTAATCCCTGACTTAGGTTTGCTAACCAAGCCCACCGGGGAATGTCTGTAAGTTTCTGAGAGCAGGTTTTGGATGCCTCGGCCCAGGGGACACGTACATGATCCAGAGACCAACTTGTCGAGATAATGTGGGGACATTTCTAGACTCAAGCTGATTGGGGGTAGCCAAGTTGGTCCCAGTTGTTGCTACGATTGTTTTCAAAGCATTTCCTAAAGAAAATGTGGAGACCCATTATAGAGCCTCAGATTTTCCATTTCAAATTTGGCCCAATTCCATTTCATAGTTCACCCATTTCCATTACGTTTTCAGTTCAACATCTTTCCCAGTGCCATTACCAGCAAAACAAGTCAAATGCCAAACACGCTTAATGGTTTTAATTTAGTTAACTATTGTAATTAATTCTAGATTTCTATACTTTAGATGAGCGGAAGGCAACGTTATACCGAAATAACATGTTAGAATATGTAGCACAAGATTTTTCAACACTAGATATTCATCCACCCATTGCACTCAAATAGATTGACTGGAAATGTGTGATATTGTTCCATTGTTAGTGTGGGAAACTCGTTGTACAAGATTTTGTTGCAAGAATTGGCTCGATTTGACTTTTCCATCTCTTTCTAGAATTCAGCCACCTGTTAACAGGGAAAAAATAATGTAAATGTGTGATATCCTGCAACATGCATGTGAGTGAGTATATATTCTGTCATTATTATTTCCGTTAAAGGAGGTGTATTATGTACTTCTGTTTTTTGTGACCACAGAAAATAGTTGGCCTTACCAATGAGGGAGTTTCCAGGTTCTCACTAGCTCTCTGCCTTGAAGACGAGCGACTCTAATTGATTGAATGTAGAGCAGCTGCAGTGCTGATTGTCTGTTAGCTGAGGTCCACAATTAGGTCCTTACCTTCCAACAGTTTGATGCTTTTCCTGTAATTATATTTAACCCAATCTGTTCCACGACATGCCTGTGGAAAAAAGGCATTCATCCGTGCCGGGTCTGGCAAAATGGTTTAGCGCTCAGTACTCTGTAAATTAAAGAAAAAACTGGAAATGGAGGCTTGGAGATTGACAGAAAAAATGAAGGCCTAGGTGTCAGAGGTGTCTGGAGACAAAGACGACTGCTGCGGGCTCTGATGCTGGCAGTCGGCGCTGCTTCACGTTCCAGTAACTGATGGACCAATGTCATAATGAAAGTGCCATTTGGGATTGTTTTAATTGTAACAAGATTCCCCTTCTCCTCCATCAAGAGATATTTCTTCCTAACAAGAAGAACCTGCCAGAGAGGAGTTTTATTTTCTGTCTTATGTAAGAGAATCTGCTGGAGGAAAGGGAGATCTATTGTTTGCTCGACAGAAGGCTTTTTCCCACAGCCAGGGGATCATCCGCTGTTTGTAATTTTTCAATTTTACGTCCAGCATGTGGCACCGCATCACAGGTGGAGCTTGAATTATTGGGGACTCTCCCGTTGGTGTTGGAATTTAAGAGCAGTGCATGGGCCATCTCTTGCCACCCATGGTTTCTTTAAGAAGGTCACTAGAAACTGAGAATTCAAGTTTAAGTGGAAGGTGTGGATAACTT
Source organism: Gouania willdenowi (assembly GCF_900634775.1). Classification (NCBI taxonomy): domain Eukaryota; kingdom Metazoa; phylum Chordata; class Actinopteri; order Blenniiformes; family Gobiesocidae; genus Gouania; species Gouania willdenowi. The sequence continues at coordinate 9,533,439 of NC_041045.1, forward strand.
GGTTGCGAGTAACTTAAAGGGGCAGTGTTATGAAAAAATCACTTTATAATGGTTTTGCTACAGTGATGTACATTATTTTAGCCTCATTCAGAGGGCCAAAGTTGTTGTCTGTTTGCTCCCGCCCTTGCTATTCCACATTAACCACTAGGCCACCACTGCCCTTTACCCACAGTTAATATATTTACATTCAGTATATAAATAATCCTGTATATAGATAATCCAGTATATAGATAATCCAAAGCACAGCGCAAGCACTATCATTTTTAGCAGCCTCGTATCGCCTTTGTGATGATCTAACATGTTTGTGACCAAATGCGACGCAGCGGTACAACAAAACAATATACTCACTTTAAAGGTAGGGTAGGTGATTTTCTCCTGATATACTTTTTAAGTTGTTGGTTGAAATTTCCTTTATGTTCTAACAGAAATTAAGATCTTATGTGCTCTGAAAAAGGAACGAAGGGAATCTGTCATCTGTGGAAGCTGTAAATCTGTAATAACTTTGACCAATGAAAAAAGTTTTCTTTTAACCAATCATGTCTCCCTGTCTCCCTGCTCGATCTCGACCTCTTGCGTGCACGAGCCCACACTCATAGCACGTCACTGGTGAGTGACGGACTTAAAACAGAGTTTTTAGTCACACCTATATAATGATGAAGTTTATTGTTTACTTACTGCTGAATGAGACATGAGACAACGTAGTAAGTTTACAAAATAAACCTCAAATTCTATGATTATTATTAGAACAAATGGAGATGGGTGAAAAATAGCATAATACTGGACCTTTAAGGTAGAAGGTTGGTCGGAGTTCCATCAAGCCAAGAATTTCATGCCATTTTTAATTATGGCTTATCATTACCATTGTGGAAAGCAGCACTAATATACCAATTGTAGGGTTTAACAAAAACATCAGTCCTTTGGTTCACCCTAAAGAAACACACAAGGTGCCCTACGACACGTTTTACACATCAGTAGCAGCCACAGATGCATGCTTGATCTTTCCCATCTTTAGCTCATTTGGCTTTTCACCAATGATAATGACAATAGTTGCATTCAGTTTAACAGGGAGCCCTCTCTCTGTGTGCCTTTGGATTATAGATGGAGCTTTTAATAATCAATGACAGAGTGGTTGTCGGAACAGATTAGCAGCATAATCTCCTGTGTATGCCTTTGTAATACTCTTTACACTGTAACTCTCAAACGCACGAAAAAGGCAAAGCTTTGCACAGCTGCTCTTGCCATTTGTCTTCCTATTTGCTTTTGCTGTGTTAAATTTCCTTTTAATTTATTTTTTCATCGTGTAAGATGCAAGATAAAAACCCCAACTCAACATTATGGCAATTTCACAGACTACCAAGTTACAGAGATGTTACAGACTCCTACATTTAAAAAAAAAAAAAGGCTTATCGGATGCTAAATCTTCATAAGAGGAAAAGAGAAACATTTTGAAATACAGAAAAATTGAGCCGTTCAACTTAAATAAAGCTTTTTTTGAGAAGGTTTTTGTAATCTCTAGAAAGATATTGTGGACCGACTTCAGTTTCACATTTTTCATTTTGGAAGTCTTTGATTTTGTATGAAGCACATTTCTTCAATGAAAACAAACTTTTCACGACATGCCTTTTACTTTGGTGTGCTTTTAAGAAGTTGAGTGTGAGTAATACGTTTAGCAGAGCAGCAAGACCTTAAACAAAAACCCCAAGCTGTGTTTCTTGGGAATACAATCTATTTTGCAGTATTTTAGTTGCTAATAATTTGTTACTTGAAATTTAGGTGACGTCTAGAGCGACGTATCTGCCTAAATTGCGAATCAATTTGAAATATGAATCACTTTGTGTGAAAGCATGTTGACATCTCACTGAGCTGGGAGCAGCACGTTAGGTTTGTAGTTGTCTACAAAATAAAACTAATAAAAAGAAAGGAAATGAGTTAAAAACACTAACTGGGTCACTTTGTTGTGCTGTTGTTTAACTGTAAGATTTAAATGTTTAGTTAGTCTCTTAGACTCAAGTGTGTGAAATTAATTTTTCTAACCAAAACATGAATGCAGGCATAGAACATCTTCACGAATCATTCACAATTGGTGAATCCTCCAGTTGTTTAGGTAGTATACCATTGCAGCTGTCGGTGCGAATGGAAAAAAGTCTAAGATCTGCAGAATGTGGGATGTGACATTATGGATTTGTTGAGCGAGTTGATGTGTTTTCCTTTGAAACAGGATTATACCAGGATTAGCAGCGAGGATGCATTGACTGAGGTTCACGGAGGTTCACATAATGTGTCAGATGTCTTTGTAGCCTCGTGTTGTGCAAGAATAGTCAAGGTTAGATTCAGATTTGTCTCGGCTCAGATTTTTTATTTTTTTTTTAGCTAAACCAAAGTTCTCTTTGGGGATCTGTGATCGGATTCTTACACAAACAAAACAGTTTGGTCTGTTCATAGCTAATCCTTGTTTCGAGTGTTGGTCTGATTATTTTGAGAAATGTGAGCTCACAGTACAACATTTTGGCTTCACACTTTTGGAGGGATTTTTATTGACATTTTTTTGTGCTTAAAGTTGTCTGCAATTATTAGAGCTGCAACTAATGATTATTTTCATAATCGATTATTTGGTCAATAGATTAATCTATTAATTGATGAATCAGAACACTGTTAATATATAAAGCATGTTTAAACCCTGCTTAAGCTGATTAAACCAAAATAAAAGTGTCTGTCACGCACACATGCAAGTCACACACAAAAAGTGGCACACGCCGCGGGCGCACGCACAGTAACACTCGTGCGCACAACACACAATCACTCGTGCGCCCACACAATAACACGTGTGCACAAACACACAACCAGTCGTGTGCCCGCACACAAACACTCATGCGAGCACACACAAACTCTCGTATGCACACACACAAACACTGTGTGCACAGACAAACACTGCGCGCGCACAAACACTCGCGCACACACTCACAACAACACTTGTGCGTATAAACACACAATCACTCGTGTGCCCGCACACAAACAATCATGCACGCATAGACACTCATGGTGCAAGCACACACAAATTCACTCGTGCGCACACACAAATTCACTTGTGCGCACACACAATAACACTCGTGCGCACAAACACACAATCACTCGTGCGCACACACAAACACAAACACTCATGGTGTGTGCACACAAAGCTCAGCAAGTGAATCAAACGGCTCTGTGACATAAATCCCACGACGCAACAAATCGATAATGAAATTTGTTGCAAATGCTTTTTGTAGTTGATTTTTATTGATTATATTGATTCGTTGTTGCAGCCTTAGCAATTATATCAAAATTTAACCTTTCTACAGTTCGTCACAATATGTCTGTATTTTGCATTAACTCAATTATCCGTCACTTTTTGACCACATAACATAAACTCACAGCGGAGTTTTACTAAGAAGCTTATTAGAGAGTTTAATTTCAAAGCATATCTGCTCTGATAAACTTGCTAAACACTAGCATAATATCCAGACAATGTCACACTACAATGCAAGTAGTTTTTGGCTAAGTCGTGCCTGTACTAGTATTCCCACTGTTTCCCATTCACAACACATCGATGTTACCAGTAATCTCTCACCTATACACTTAACTAGAGCTCTTACATAATTTATTTTTTGTCATGTTTTCATAAAATGAAATAAAATATATTATGTAATTAATTAAGAAACTATACTTTCCTCATGTCTGCTTGTTTGTTATTTAAAAGAGTAAATTTTGCAATAAAAACCAATGCTGAAAAAAGTACAGTAAAAAATGCTTTGCTCTGCAAAACAAGTTGGTCACACTACTCAATTAGGAGGATTTGTATCAAGAAAAGAGAAAAGTGTGTACTTTTACCTTTAGGTCTGTGAAGAAGAGTTAAAAATTAGGTATTTTTAAACATGTTTATCCAGTCAAAACCAGTTCAAGGCTTTGCCTTAAGATGTTTTTAACAATAGCCAAGCCTCGTTAGGTTTCATTGGTGACTTAGCCTACAGACATGTTTGATTGACTTGCAGTCATGTGTAGAGAAAGAAGAACAGCACTCCTCCCAAACTAATCATCACGTTCCAGTCCTACTCGTTAAAGAAATCCTTTTTCTTTCAATTCAATGTAATTAACATCAGCGTTCAGTCAGACTCAGTCGCTCGTGAGCCTTTTTTAATTTCATGAAGATGTGAAGTTTGCTTTGCCATGTAAGTGTGGTGCGTCTGGGTTAAATGGCCACACTGGCTCGAGCTCCCGGGAACAGTCTGTTTCTATTTTCTCAGACGCAAACAAGCAGTGAAGCCCCAATCCTGTTGTGTCACAGGCTTTTTATATCACTGCGCTTTGAACAAACGCCGCTCTGCTGCAGACTAGACAAACTTTAGTTCAAAGTCAGTTTTGCATCATGGCTGTTAGTGGAAGTGAAAGTGTGTCTTGTCCAGCCAAAAGCGCTTTGGACTGTACAATGCAGGTACAGGAATAGCCTGACGCTGGGGCTGGAACTGTTGTTGAAGCTGTAAGAGCTGCATGTTGTTTGTCCTGGAAGAGTCAGTAGACAACATTGTTGGTTCCTGATGTGTGTCTCAGACTTGGACTCATTATGAACATTGTCATCCACTTCCAGTGTTTGGTTTTGGTTGCACATAAACTGTCAAAACCAACAAGTATAAAAGCAGAAGCCATTACTAGAAGATAATGTCTGATATTATGTATCTTCAGTCAACAATTTGATGTTTCATTTTAGAATTCTTGGGTTTAGCAAAGTATCCAAAGTATCATAATTTGGTAGGTCTGTTCAGGAGACAATCCAGATGTGAAATTTCAAGTACTTGAGCTGACAGTGAAGAGAAGAAAAGAGCCACAGTGATCTTCTCTGATGAATTCTATCGACTTGGTTGAATCAAAAATAAAACCTTGCAAATGCTGAGCCAGAAAATCACTCCCCATAGCACAAGTCCCCCAAGTGGAAATCAATCTATCGTTGATAATTTAATAAAATTCAAGCGTCTTGTCCTCACATCTCTCAGGCCAATTAGAAATGGTAAAAGTCTGAACACAAGGGTGGCGAATTATAAGAGCAGCTGGCTGTAAGTGGAAAATTACAAGGACTGGTTCTTCCTCTAGCCCCGTTTTGAAAAATGAATGTCACAGTAACTTTACCATCAAAGGTTAACAAGATCATTACAATTCAGACTTGGGAACCGCTAATGTATTCCCACAGTGGTGGGAATTATTTATGGATTGGTTTCCATATGTAGAAGGAAAGTTGTTGCTTGGTTGCGATCAGAGAAAGTCACTCAGAGCAGCCACGTGTTTCTAGAAAGGCCTCCAGGTTTAGACACGTGTGCGTGGGACAGATATGTTTTGGCCTTGATGGTGCTACATTGTCCTCATCCAAGTGAAACTGAGAAACATCAACAAATGTCAGCCTGATGCTCTTCTCGGCTTAGGAAAACAGCATTTTGTGGCGCCTACGTCTCCCCTACTGATTAATGGCTCGTGGTGGAGAACCCATGTTGTGGCTTTGATGAGGCAATTTGTACAGTTCGGCAAGAAAACAATGGCAGTTCATTTTATTGCAATGTGTCTCCAGGGATACATCAGCATGGCTGTTGCTCTATACAGAGAGGAGCTGAGCTTGATAATAAATCAAAGAGTGTTGTTGTGGCCGGGGAGAGGCTGCCGCACCGCTCACTCTTTAATGGCCCCGTTTGTTGCTCAATTTGGATGCAAAGTTTAAAGCGGCGTCTATCAGTGCCAGTGCTTCGATACCTCCCTGCGGGGTTGCACAAGATCAAGACTCGATCAGATCATATATTTGCAAAATTATCATAAAGCTAGCAAAACAGGGACGTTAGAACCCTTGCAGACATGCAGTCACATTACTTTTTTAATATAGTCATGTATCAGGTTGGCCAGTTAGAGGCGAATACTTTACAGTTGTATATGAAGGCCATTTTAGTCGTTCTGTACTGACGTGCACATTATAATGTGCCGTGCATTAAACAAAACACTGCAATATACCACATTTATGCACAGACCTGAAAAGGCAGATCATGGATGGGCTTAAAGACTGACTTAATCACACTAATGATGTTTCAAACAGGTGAGCAATAAATTGGTATCTATAGTTATGCATTCTCCATAATTCCTTCTTGAAAAAGATTTTTTACATATTGTTTTGCTTATATACTCGGCCAGTTGCACCACAAGTACGTATGGCCTAACGCAGTGTGTATTTCACTTTCAGCCTTCGGTTTAGTTAGAAATGGCCGCCTCCAGCCACCAACTGTTGCCTGGCAACGGCTGTGATTTTGATTTTCTGTCTTGCATTCATTTAAAAAGATATGTATGTCATATATTAATGCTGCAATGTGTGCATTATAAACACATGCCAAGTTTGACATGAACATGTTTGTTTGACTTTAATGGTCATTTGTAAACACAGTTACCTGTTATTTCTTGCCAATAACCACTTTTAACAATCTCTATATATATTATTTATGAAAATAACTGGAGACTCTACTATCTAAACAAGGGTGTTATGGAGTTCAACGTGGGACAGCAGATTGATGCACGCACAAAAGGACTAATCTAGGTCAGAAAAACCCAATATGGCAGTCTGTCTGTGAGAAAGTCAATGCTGTGAGGAAAACGAGAAGAACAGCAAATAAGAACATGAAAGATAGGAAAAGAAAGGATTGCATTCAAGAAATGATGACTAGGCATAAAATACCTGTTCTCTGAGCCACCTTTTATTCCCAAGTCTCCTCCTCCAAAAATAACTGCAGCCATCTGTGAGTAAAGCTGTGCCATTTACGACCTGCCGTCAAACGTGCTCCAGGTTTGGTAAATTACATGTTATGTGCTAAATTGATCTTTTTGCATCTGCTTCCAATATTTTGTGCGTGTTGGCAGAAATGCCTATGCTACATATTCCTCCGAGGTATACCCACTGAATAGATAGTTGTATTTTGTTACACATTATTACAGATAGTTTTTACCATCCATTTGCAGCACCTGGGTCTTGTTTCTTTTCTTTAGCTTTTCTTACCACTTTTGTGTTTCAGGGAAGCATCTTTTATGTATAATTTATTTTATTTGATCAATAGCATGTACTATTAAAATAGGTCATAAGAGGCCAATTGACTGCACATGGCTCTATGTGACACCAGCAATTGAAATTGAAAGGATGACTGTTTAAAGCTGTTTCTCAATGACCTAAAAAAGCCTCATTCTAATGTAATAATTCTAGTACGTTCATTTTGCCTTCTTTTCATAAATATATGTTAAGGTTTTGTTTGTTCACCCTGAAATAGGGTGGAAAATTAATGGATAAATGGTTTTGTTTATTCAGACAAGGTTTTTCAGGAAATTTTATCACCTGTCATGTTTTGATTGTCAACTGCCAGTCTTCCTCAGAAGGGATAGGCCTCAATGTGTCCCTATGAGTTCTCTCATAAGGAAAGCATCAAAGCATTTTCTGATGGCTTTCATTTGTCCCTATGAGCCATTAGAAAATGCTTTGATGCTTTCCTTATGAGGGAACTTGTTGGGACACATAAAGGCATACCTCCCCTGAGGAAGACAGGCAGTTGACAATCGAAAGGAAATAAAATAAACATAAAACATAAATATGGGTCTCATTTTCCTATTAATCAAGTCAAATTTCAACTAATTTTCCATATTTTTGTGCAACTTTTTAGGGTATTTGGCTCCGAGCTAGCTAAACTTTTCATACCTAAAGACGACCTTATTGTTTTTTTTGTCATGTTTTGTTTTTAGTAGATGGGACAGTAAGTATTTCTGCTTATGTCAAAAGTTACCTGATAAGATGGACCACCTTCACATATGTACACCGGTGTATTTCCATTGACTGTGTTTTTCTCATGTTGAAGCAAACACTGAGCTCTTTTTCTCCTCTAAATCAAACCTCAAAGAAGATGCACATAATTGAACAAAGAGCCTGGGAGTCTCTGAAAGCCTGGGGATCATGGGTTATGCACAGAAGTTTGCTTTTACACGTCGATGTTTTGCACGCTTTGAGTCATTTCAATATAATTCACTGCCTGACATCCCGGCATTAAAAATCCAAAAGCAAGTATTGTACTGCTTTGGTCACAAACATAATCAAAGTGAAACATCAAAGTTAGAAAATGTCCAAATGTTTTCTCAAATATTGAACTTGCTGCAAAGGGAATTAGGAGTGAGCTGATAACTGGGTAAAGAAACTAATCGAGGTTTAGAAACACCCTGTGAGGGGAAATATTCAAACATCACACATTTCTCTTCGTCTGTGCATGCATAAGTAAATACATGGGCTAAGGAGTGGCTCGGTGCAAAGTTTCTGCTGCTAATCAGTCCTTTTAGCCACCGTGTAGCTCTGCATACTAAAGCAGCTCCACCGCTCTGCTGTTTCTACTCATTTAAGCATCTATTTTTGTCAACTACTGCGGCAGTAATTGGGTTTTTTCCGCCACATTTCCAGCCATGTCAACTCAAGCCACTCCATCAACCCGAGCCGAAGACTCTGAAACCAGAAGTGCTCAGCTTGTCTCTTTGTCCCAACGAATAAAGCTTTAATCGACTCCTAAATGAAAGTTAGAGATGAAAATTGGAGCGCAAAATGCGTCTCCGCTGGTGATTTTACTATTGTGCGAAAACTGTTGGGTAATTGCAACATTATCTTCATGGTGATAATAACTACTCTTCAAAAGGTGTGCTCATTTATTCCGACCAGTGCTCCCTCTTTGCTCTAATGTGCATTGATCCAAAATGTCTCCACGATGACCTTTCTGCCAAGCAAACTACTTCAGATTTATTTTGTATATTTTAAAATTCTGCTTTGAGGCCCACAGTCTGTCAAAAGATTTTAAAAAATGTGCAATTAGCTTTTTTTAATCGCACCTAAAAATTGCTGATAAACGCCCTCAACTTGAAGTATTTTCATTGAAATTAAATTAATTAAACAATGTATGCACAGTGTTTTCATAAAGTCATTTATCGTTTGTTTTTAACAGACTTGAACAGATGCAGGCGTAGACATTTACATTCCGCTGTATGTGAGACTAGTCCCAAGGGCTTGCTTGCATCGCAGCATGTTGCAGTTGGCACTGTCTCCGTGCTAGCTGTCAGTGCTAGCCGCTACATTCAGGTGGTAGTTAATGATGAGGCAAACTCTTTCTTGCACAAATGGCACACAACTAGGCTTTAGTTTTCCATGCAGTGTTTTTAAAAGCCAAAATTAATGCCAATAAAGCTGAAAAGCTCTGCAGTCTCCCGTTTTGTATTGTCAGTCTGTGCATCAGTATTATAGGTATATCCGGAACTCATGAAATGACAGAGGTTATGCACTGTTTGGAGTGCTAAAAAAAAAGAAGAAGCAGGGATTAACAGCGTTATTCTTTTCCTGTAATTAATCGCAATTAACGCGTTAAAGTGGCAGCCGGAGTCACTCATTGATCCACTGTGTGTCAACCCTTCGTATCGACTGCAGCTTGACTGATCTGTGGAGCACTGATCTTGTCTCTGAAAACACTTTCTGCTTGGCCTCGCACAACTTGCTGACCTTGTGTGTTGTCATAGAGATCTGTCAGTTCTGAAAAGAGCTTTTGAAATTCTGTTTTTGTGCTGGCGCGTGCACACTTTGTTTCTTTAAGCTAACCTCTCCTGAATCATGCACTGACTCTTTTTTATATACTGTATTTTATTTCTGAGGAAACTGTTCCAAAAATACCTCAAAAAAAGGTTCAGGTTTTTGTTTCGGGGGTCTGTTACGGACTATACCTGAGATTAAAAAGAATAGATAGCACTGTCATCAGTAGTTTGTCTCTTCTTTTGTCGGTTCAGCTTTTATTATAAACTGATGCAGAAACAGGAACAGGTTTTGTCTGTCAGCACAAGTTCAATAAAAATCACCAACAAACATCAAGACTCACAAATTTAACTCCAGGATCAGAGAAAAGATCCTTTTGGTTAGTGATTCTCTAAAGGTGGTGGACAGCTGGAGACCAACTTTTGTTCCACACATCTGAGTTTTTTTATTCTGTCGATACAAAACCACATAAAGCAGAGTGCATCTTTGAACTGAGTAGGTAAAAGTAATTTCCGAAAGTAATTGAAAAAGCGGCGCTGAGTGCACCTCGCCTCAGATGCAAACGACAGATGAAAAGCCAGCACTTCTGAGTTCATAGATCTATTGAAAGAAACTTATGGCCAGTGCTGTTTCACATATTTTCACATTTCTAGCTTTTTCTCAGAGATGTGAGCGACGTTCACGCATCAGGAACACAGTAAAATCAACAGATGCACTGCCCAGATTGGAGGTCATGGATTTCTTTTTAAATAGCCATGACAATAAATTACATTGTTCACAGTTTTTCATGGTCATAAACATTTCCCTTTGAACCACATGAGTTTCTCACATTTTTTTGTGTCTTGTTCTTCCTTCCAGATGCCATGCGGCTTTGCTTGCCCTGACACGCAGTCCGCGATCCGGTTCAGCCTGTGGACGCTAGCGCTGGGGGGGGCGAGGCCGGATTCTCTGCACCTGTACAAGATATGGATAACTGTGCAGCTTGACATGGGTTAGTAAACGTGAAATCAAGACCTGAATTGTAAAATAACTTCTGTTAACTGAATGCTTTTGCTACGCAAGCATTGCTTGTCAATTACACGCAGATGATGCTTAGAAACATTGTCACAAATGGCAAATTTAACGGAAACATGTCGGACAAACAGTTATCTGGTTTGAGTAAATTGGACTATGACAACTTTTACATATGCAAAACATACTCGTAGCAGCGCAGCCCCGCGTTATAGAATAGAATCCGTTTATTGTCATTGCACAGAGAACAACGTAATTGCACTTGCCCCTCCCAACAACTTTTAAGTACACTTCAAAGATTCAAGCCAAAACAGACACAGCTATCATAAAAACAACACAAGGTACGGTAAAAATCTGTCGGAATAAAAAGCTGATCGTATAAAAGTTAATCCGGATAAAAGTGCACTGGTATAAAAAGCCCATCAGTATAAAAGTGCATGGTATAAAACATTAGGAGCAACACAAGTAGAGCTTCTGATTTTCTGTTTCAAAATTTCCCAAAATCTGTTTTAGTTTACTCACGTCTGCCATTTACCCATTCCCATTTTGTTTCAGTTTCATCGCTTTCCCTAATTAGACTTCATTACTTCATATTAAACTTCCTTAAACGATGCCAAAAATGCTTAATATGGTCAAATGAGGTAACTGCTGTTATTGATTTCATATTTCTTTGCTGGCAAAGTGCGACAAAAGCACTGAAATCAGCTTGTAACGCAAGATTTGAAATGTCCTTCTGTTTTTGCTACACCTGCTAGACTTAAGGCCGCCTGTTTTATGACAAGAAATTACGCTTAAATGTGACATTGTCTCAAAACATGCATGTGAAGGATTATTTTGAGTCATATTGCACATTCTGTTTGATTCTGTTTAAAAAATTATGAAGTAAAGTAACTATTTCCATGTCAGAAGGTAATTCAGTCCATTTTCTGCCGTCACGGTATGATAGCACTACGCAGGTTTTCTCTTTAGATGTAATATTCAGGTATAAAGTATTGTATCAATGAAATCTAGTTCTTTTTTGAGAAATGTACTTCTTTTTCACTTTCTGTCATTGCACCCTTTTTTTTATAATTTGCATCTGTTGTGCTCCCGCTGTGGGACCATGCCTACCATATTCCATCCTCTCATCAGTACTAGGAATCACCATAGCAACCGCCCTCAGCTGGCTAATTGGAGACCATTTTTCCGGTCTCAATTCCAGCCTTAGGGGATTTTCCTACATGTGACATTGTGTGTGTGTGTGTTTGTGTGTGTGTGTGTGTGTGTGTGGGGGGGGGGAACACGTCAATTATCAGAAGCCGTTTCCCAACAATGACTAATTTTTCATGAATGATTTCCTCCGACCACGCAGATCAATCATGTAGTTGTCATTGCAGCTGTGTATGTATGAAAATGCTTTGAGTTGATTTGTTTACGAAGCTTGTGTGTTTCCATGTGTGTTATTCGTCATCCATTTGTAGCGCTCCGTGATTCCCCCCCCCCCCCCCCCCCCCCCCCCCCCCCCCAACACCCAGTTGGCCATCAGTCTCACCTGGAAAAGAGTTTGTTGGTGAAAGCCCGGGTGGCATTTTGACAGCCTCAGGATAATCCCTTCAAGACTGGGGTGAAATCTGCTAATAAGATGTTCACTGAATGTCAACGCACTTTACCTTAGCAAGGTGAATTCTGCCGGATTTCCTCTTTCCCCGTACTCCTCCGCTTCCGTCCTCCTTCCCTCCCACTCACTTCCTTTTCAGATTTGACAGCTGCTCTTCTTAATTTTCTCCCTGGCTATTTCCAGAAAATCCATCTGGCACTGTTGAGGGCCGAGGGCAGCAGTGCTCAGCGAGTCAAATGCACAAATACATCCAAAAACACCTGGGCTAAAGAATAATGTTGTTTCATGTGGATTCTCCGAAGGCTTATACATTCAGTCTAATGGAAACATACAGCGACTAATCATAACAACCAAAAGTCCTCCACGTTTTACAATAGGAGTTCTTTGCTGAGTGAAATAGTGCTATCATATTGTACAAATGTTTGGCCATTAAAATTCAGGGTTTTTTAGCTTTATTTCAAGATTTATAACAAACAGGGAACAGGCGTTTCGCTCAACTGACCCAGTCAAACAGTGGTGTATGGTGGTGCTCGCTTGTTTATGAACGCCTGCTAATGTGTTAGCGGATAAATCTCCAGAGTCTGAAACAACTGTGATACAAACTGTGCAGTGATATGTTATATTTATTCTCAAGATCAGTGGTTCTCAAACTTTTTAGCTCAAGTTCCCCCTTTCTCTTATTTATGAATCCAAGCCCCCCCCCCTTTGTCCGACTACATTTTGCTTAGAAAACAATTTAAGGACAACTATAGATCATAAAGATGGAATAAACAAGTGATAACACACATTTTAAAGAATCTCTTTATGTAAATAGGTGGAAAGAAACAGTATTTAGTGGTTTTTGGACCTTTTTTGGATCGAGACCCCCCCTTTGATATCAAGAATTTCTGACGACCCCAAATATATATTTTTTATACATTTACACATTTATACATTTTATACATTTTTGATCATGTATGAGCTCAGATGTTTTTTTTTTTAACTACATTTTTAGTTGAACGAGATTTATATTTTACTAAATGAAATTATAGAAATAGTTTAAGATTGTCTATTTTAATTTTTCAAAAATTTCACGCGACCCCATTTAAACTCTGGGCAACCCCACATGGGGTCTCGACCCCAAAGTTGAAAAAATTACTGATTTAGTGGTACCTGAATAGATTTAGTTCTATAGTTTGTATCATTTCCACTCATATCACGCCAAGACATTATTTGTTAATTTTCCACTTTCTCTCTCTCAAGTACCCCCTGTAGTGCCATCGCGTACCCTAGGGGTACACATACCCCTATTTGAGAAACATTGGTCTACATGTTTTACACAGGGTGACGTTTTTTCTAATGATGCATGTGGAATGTAGTGTGTAAAGTGTTCAAACTGGAGTTGTTGCCATTGTTCACAGGCTGGGGGCTTTCTGGAAAGTTCACGCAGGGTTTTCACACACACGAGCACAGCTGCGTGGGTGTGTGTAGGCCACATTGACACACTGAAATTGTAATTAACTCGTGATTTTGACAATAATTTGACTTGTTTTTCAGCTTTTTTTTATAGTTTACCCTCAGAATGGGCTGAAAGCAGTCCAGAGACGTGGTAAACTCAGAAGGAGAAATGAAAGAAATGTTTGCAATTATTTGCACTGGAGGTCGTTTTCCTTCCGTCTCTTTCAAATGTAGATCATCAGTTGTATATATGAGGCACTGACAGAGTCGTCCTCCTTCCACCTCCTGCTCTCATCTGTCCCCTTGTTCCCTCTGGTTAGTTTCTCTCTGTGTGGCTTAACGTCACCCTTAATCTTATTGACCCACCAAACTGATCCTAATCCTCTAACAAGAAAGTTTGAGCACAGTCCCAGTAAAGCCGTGCAGTTTAAGCTTTAGTACCACTGATGAAAAAGGCAGGAGGACTGTCACCTGTTGTTTCTGAATACATCAGTGGGTGACGGTGCACCTGTCCACTGTGCTGGAATGGTGGAGAGAACAAATGAGCCTCAGGAAAAGAGTCGGGCTGACTTCACTCGCCTGCCGCTCACCCGTTTCTTACCTTATTTGTCCTGTAAATGTTTCTCTCATATTCACCTCTGCATTAAAATGCCTTGTTTACCTTCTTGTGAACTTCCCCCAAAAGTTTAGTCTAAATTAGTTCATTTTAGGAAGTCACACATCTGTGATTATGGGATTTATTGCAAAATTTCAAATGCTAAGAAAAAAACCCGCATTTTTCTGAAAGAGATTTTTATAAACTTTATGCAAAAGTTCAAAATGAAAGAATAGATACATTGGTGTAAAGAAAAGTTAAACACAATGAATGCAAATGATTTGTATAGTATTAATTATATTGATGGTTTTGAACTAGAGTACGGTATGGTAGTAAAACATGGTAGTTACTGTTTCAGATGAGTTCAGTACTGCAGTAACTGAATGTAACGAGTACAGATGATATTAAAGGTTACTATTCATGTTAACATGGATTGTGTTTTATATAGTAGTAGTAGTAGCAGTACCTAGCTACAAAAAAAGAAGTGCACACCTAGTAAACACTTAAACTTGGACAATTTCATACCTTTAACTAAAACTATTTTGGGTCATATGTGACGTCAAGTTGTCGATTCCAGGGTCATTGTTTACATTAGTTGCATTTATTTAGGTTTTTGTAGTGCTTTTCTTCTAGTTTTGTTGGATACATTGTAATTGTCACAAAAGACAACAGAAGGACATATGTGGGAGCTACTTCTGATGTGTATAAAGCTGCTCTTGTAAGCTCTTGTGGCACATTGGAGAAACACAAGTATATAGGTGAGAGTAGACTTTACCGGAAGACGTCATTGGGAAGACATTGAAGCAATTTAGAGGAGGAAAATACCCTAGAAAAGTGTCCGAAATACGCAAAATAGTGCTGACTAAAGCCCTATTCGCACAGGATTAGTTTTACCTCGGGACCACATGCAATTTATAATAATTGTCTGTGATGTTGATCTTGTGCGAATCGGCCATGTCAGTTATTGGTAAAAGTAAAAGTAATTCCCCCGCAAATTACCTACTATATTTTGCTGAAATCTGAGTTCCTGTGATATTACTAATCCAATGCGAATAGGCATCTCTGTGATTTGGACAGAAATGGGCGGGATCTGAATCCGTGTACCCTTTTTTAATTGAGTTTTCTGGTCCTGCTGATGTTTTTATTCAGTCTGTGGATGGTTTAGCTCGTTGTAAATACTGCTAACAGCAGCCGTCAACACACACGGAAGTTGATCATAAGAAAGGAGGAGGACCAGTAGATTTATTACACCACCTCTGGTTTCACATATGTGCATGTTTTACGTAGGGGTGGGAACCACTGGGTACAAAACAGTGACAATATTTATGTGAAGACCTACCTGCACATTTTAGTGAAAAAGCAAAAAAGGTTTTTGAAAAAAAACTAAAAATAAACAAAAATTATTATTATATATTTTTTTAAATCGATACTTAGCGCGAGCAAATCGATAATCGACCGTGCGGAAAAAAATCGCGATATATTGCCGTATCGAGATATCGTCACACTCCTAGTTTTACGTAACATCCATTTTTATGTTTTGATTTATTTATGTATTAATAACATTTCAATTAATCAGTAATGTGACTTAATTTCAGCAAAATCTCAGGCTTGGGTTATCCTGTGCGAATGCGCCACATGAAAAGCAGACATTGGGGGTCATTTATTTATTACATGTGGTCCCTAGGTAAAACTAATCCTGTGCGAATAGTGCTTATGTCTTCCTGATAAATAAAGTTACCTGGCTAAACCTCTAATATCACAGATGCTGTTAAAATTCACTACAGTTACCCTGTAAAGACCCTCAACTTGCGCATACAATTACAAAGAAACCTCAGCGGTTAAACTGAATTTGTCCTGTAAATAATTACTACAGTATTAGAGCACCGGATCTTAAATATGTTGGTAAATAAAATGCCCTCCGTCCGGATGGTGTGGGTAAGCTCCTCAGGCCAAGACGTTGCTCTCCACAGCTACTTCAACCAGCTCCTCTGGGGTGATCCCAAGACTTTCTTTGGGATCAATAGGGGGAATCAAGGAGCCTCCCTATTGAGCTCCTCACCCTATTTCTAGGGATGAGCCTGGCCACCCATGCAGAGAAAACTAATTTCAGCATTTTACAGTTGCAATCGAATTCTTTCAGTCGTTACTCAAAGCTCATGACCATTGGTAAGGAATGTAGGTCAAGGTGCGTACTTACAGTATGTGAGATAAAGAACTAGATCAGTGGCACGGCCAAAACGTTAGAGCAGGGGTCACCAACCTTTCTGAAACTGTGAGCTACTTCATAGGTACTGTATAGTCTGAAGGGCTACCAGTTGGAAAAGAAAGCACTTCCTAAATACCACATGTTCACTGTTTCACTTTAATTAGAGGGCAAGATAATAAGGAACGTTAGCAGTGACTAACAAAAGCTACGTTTCAAGATGAAACACTGTTTAAATACATCTTATATATATATATATATATATACTGTATAACATATCACTGACCACACACCAACACCTAAAAACATTTGTTACAATGTTTAAGTGAAAATAAACATTAAAAGATGGTTAATGCTAAAACTTTATCAGCAGTATTTAACTTTTCTCAGTACTATAACTACATCTGTCATATGTATTTATCTTTGTGAGTTTTAATCCTGGAAATTTAGGTGGAGCTTTTTAGTGGCTAGAGCTCCTTAGGGCCCCTCACGTGGTCCATGCGGCCTACCTGGTGCCAGTGGGCACCATGTTGGTGACCCCTGCATTAGAGAAACATTGAATCACAATGAGCAACACATCTACATGCTGAATCATCAGTAAAATCATTCTGGCAGAGCACAGTGTAGGTGACATTTGCGGCGCTGGATGATACCGCCGCTGCCTCCCTCACTCTGTCATCATCATTGATTTTTAACAGAAGATGCTGTGATGCGGAGAGAGACTGGACAGTTTGAGATCACTTATTAGAAGATGAAGTAGTTAGACTTGGAGATAAGGTCCTGAGTGAAGGGAAAGGTATGGCTGAGAGTGCTGGTTGATATCCTGCATTTCCACAATCATTTTTATCATAACTGTAAAACAGGTGGGCTAATGTAAAAAACAGCCATGTAATCTTGCATATTTGCAGCGAATGCTTTCAGCGCACCACTAAAATGCATTAGAAAAGTTACAGTAACTCAATTAACCTTATTAAGCACTTTTGGCACGATTTCTAGAAGTGTAATAGCCAGTTATGACATACATTAGGGAAAAGCAGATCAAATAGAAACCAAACTGCAAAGCGTAGCCTCAGAGATTCCAACGTAGCTGGAGGTTGAGCAGTTGTAGTCATTTCCTCCCAACAATAATTCCCAGCATCCCTTCACATGTCATGAACATTTTTCTGCACTGAGCACTTAAGCCTTAGTAAACAAATAATCTTTTCAAACCAAGCAAATGCAGCAGCTCATCACTCAACCAAGGAATGCAACCCTGCTGTGTTATGAAATCGATCCTCTCGAGAAAAGCAATTCCGGGATTTGTTTTTTTAACCAAAGCTCTTGATTCCTCAGAACTCACAATAGTTTAACACAGTAGATGCGATGAGTGATTAGAAGGAGAGTGAACAAACCCCTCGTGTGTAAACACCTAGTTGTTCTTGTATGTTTCTAAGGCAACCAATGGCCTTCTCCAATCGTGTGCCAAAACATGAGTCATGGCCAATCTCAACAGTGTTTGGAGAAGAGTTAAATGGCTAGAACTAAACTGACAGTTCTGGTAAACGATTTTTGACTACTTTAGTACTCCCAACAAATGATGCGTACGTACGCACGCGTATTTTCGATGATTTAATCTGCTGTTTTTTTACACTTGTCTATTTCCTGAAAACTGAATTCTGTTAAAACTCCCTCTATTGGTAAAATTCCAACTGTTTCTGAAAGCTAACAGGTTGTGCTTTGCTCACATCCTACAAACATTACGGTAATCACGTCTCCTCCTTCATAGAAAGCACGCGAAGAAATGAGAAGAAGAGTGTAATAGTTGCCATAAAATGGCCTGTTTTTGCACATTTACAAATATGGAAAAAAACATGTTTTTTTTGTGAATAGTTTTACACATTCTAAATTTTATATATTTGTTGCAAAAAGTATGCTATTCATGTGAGTTTTCTTTTTACTAAATCTAAAAAAATTATTATTGGAAGTTGTGAAAAAAAACTTCCTCATAAGACATTTACTTACCATTTTATAGACAAATTAAGGATGAAAAACGGGTGGAGATGTTGATATTACAGGTGTTAATTTGGGTTAAGAGCTTTGCGTGGACTTTATTCCAATCCCTGAACAGTTTTTTTTTTTTTAGCTTTAAACTAATCAATGTGGGTTTGATAACAAGACTATAACTTAGCTGACTAATTTTGCACCAGACAATGAATGAACGATCAATTAAAACAACCAACAAATAATGAAGTCATTACAAACTCTATGTTCTGAATTTATCTTGTTTAAATCACTTTATACCTACGGAATGGTTTTCAAAAGTACCCTAAACACTCGACCTGGCTTGGATCCAACCACACCTCCATTATAGCCCACAAAGGGCCTTATTTACTAAAATCACACTACTACTCTATTGATTTACTAAGACATCCCTACTTTGTCATTTCTTTTCTAAAGGTTCCTGAGCTAAATTGTCTTCCAGTTGAAGGAAAAATCTCTATTGAAAGTGCATTTTACAGCAATCAGATCATATTACTGTATCTCTACTTCGAATCTGTCGTTTTTCATCTTTTTGCTGTGGTTTCCTCTCGTGAAACTTTAACCTTGTTCTCTCTGCCCTGTGGCGACAATGGATCCAATCAGCTTGCTTGCTTTTCTCAACCTCCAACGTCTCCATTACGCTTAGCAGGACACACAGAAATTACCGCCTTGCATATTCATCACGATTACCAGCATCGGGCCCATGAATTTAATTGAATATGTAATAGCGCTAGGGAGCAAAGTGGGGCTCGTTTAGCTGAGTTGGTGAAGATGGATGTGACTAATTCAGCGTCGCCAAGATGAGGCTCGTAAGTCCCTCAAAGGAAGATTGGTCCGGTCTGACTTTTCCTGTGAAGTAGACTGATGAAAATCAGGGAACTGAGAGTACAACAAGTCCACAACTTAGACTTTGCTGTGATTGAAATGCATCCCTCTGGCTGGGAATTGATTTGCCATTTTAAGACTGACAGCAAAACAAGTAGCAAAGCCAAGAAAAAGTAGGTTAACCTAGTTACTATGCACATTTATTGTGCATGGCAGATCAAGTGCTTGTATGCTCCACAGCTAAAGTGACAGAACTACATGGCTTTAGGGGAAGGAGAGCCAGAGCTTTAGTTCCAGACTACAATTTGGATGCCGACTATGTCCCATGAGGACATGGAACTGCTTCTTTCAAGCAGTGGGGCGGGTGGATGAAAGAAGCAGGCTGAGCCTCGAGGTGAGGGGATTTGCTTCGGACAGAACGAGTGTTCAGATCTCCTGACCGCTACCCAGCACAGAGGAGGAGTGAGAGATCATTGGGGTGGCAGTGAGGAGAGATCAAAGGTGCACTCATCAAGGGCTGGAGTCTGCTTCACCATGACAGGGGGAGAAAGGTGGTTGGAAGGGCACGGAATCAAAGATAAGTGTGACACAGAAGAGCTATAAGCATGTTTTACTGCACCTGTCAGAGAACAGAAAGCATTGTGCATTAGCAACGTAACAAGTGCATTATAAAAATTTGTCTACAGCCAAAGCCACAGGACAAATTATTCTTTAACATGAATCAATTCAGACCCTAAAAGGAAACAAACTCTTACACAATTCCAATAAAACAAACAAAGTTATGTGAATGTAATTATGTAAACCAGTGGTTCTGAAACTTTTTTGGCTCAAGTATCCAATTTCTCTTATTTCTGAATCCAAGAACCCCCTTTTGTCCTACTATAACATTTTGCATAGATTTAAAAACAACTATAGATCATAATAATGGTACGAACAAGTGATAAAACACATTTTAAAGAACCTCACTTTGTAAATAAGTGGAAAGAAACAGTATTTAATGCAGTGGTTCCCAAGCTTTTTTGGATCCTGACCCCATTTATATATTAAGAAACCCCCAAAACAAAATGAGTTAGTTAGTTTTTTTATTTACTGCATTTTAGTTGAACTAGATTTATTGTTCAAAAAGTGAAATTATAGAATACAGTTGTTTAAGGCTGTGTGTTCTGAAATTTCAGGCTCCTGAAGATTTATTTCTATAGTTTTTTTCATTTCCTGTCATCTCACTCCTGGGGTGGGACCAATACTGACACTTTATTTGTTCATTTTCCACTGTCTCTCTCTTAAGCCCTGTAGTTCCATCACGTACCCTTAGGGGTACATGTACCCCCATTTGAGAAACACTGATTTAAACAATCGCTGTTAAAGAAAATTTCTTTGGTTTCAGTACTTCAACTAAAATAATCACACCAGGGCATCACTTTGACTACATATCAGGGGCAGTTTTAAACATTTTATGTTACATCTTTGCCTTTGGGATATAAATTTAGTCTGTTTTTAACATTATGTACATTTCCAATTATGTACAACCAACGTTAAACAGATATTGGCAGGAATGCGCACCACTGTTTTGTTCTGCTTCTCAGGGGTGCACTTAAGGTTGTTGCTTGCTGCCCAATTTTAAATCCATTTCTACTGTAACTACCCCTCAGGAAGAACAGCACAGAGGGATACATTAATACCAACTACCGGTAAATGTCTATATTTGATGCCTCAAAGAACATGGCGTTTTGTAATCAAATGACTGAAAGCTAATTTTACAAATATCTGGAAACCAAATTGAAATGCAGTGAACAGGCTGTTCTCCTACAGAAAGCCTGGTCATCATCACTCTGCTTCGGATCATCTTTTTAAAAATGGTAGAAGATTTTGACACTGAGGAAGATTTTTTTTTTTGCAGGTTAAATTATTTATTAGTAAATTATCTGTAAAAAAAAAAAAAAAAAAAAGTTTTATCTGTAGTCGGATAGTGGCGTCAAAATGATGCTCCCACTGACATCTTTAAAGTCCCATTTCTCATTTCCTTGTAAGTGCGACGTAAAAATCCATCCTTTGTAATGTCCCTGGTTTTCTGTAGAAAAACATCATAATGTCTCTATGGAACTGGATGACACCTATCCAAGTGATATTCCACTGTAGAGTGTCTATGAGAGTGGAAATATATAAAAGTGCACCTTCTGTAATGACATCATGTGAATGCTGATTGGCTGATTGGTGTTGCCCACATAAAAATGGGCTATTTCCTCTTTTTTGAGATTAAAAATGACTGCTAAGACACTTCTGACACGATTTAGTTGCAAAGTTTTATAATTCAGCTTTAGAACATTCATGTGATGGGCTGGTATCACTTTAAAGTTCCTTAAAGAATCACAGTTCTTGATAAATTGTGAGTTGTGAGCTAAAGAACCAAAGGCAGTGGGATTAAAAAGCCCAGAACGAAATTGGTGACCTGCAGCAATAAAAATATGTAAAATAAACTGTGAAAAGGTGGGATTTTGCTCCATTGTATGAAATAAAACACATTCTTAATTGGTGAAAAGGGTGTTAAAACCTGGGCTTGTCAGCCTGTTGATGTAAGGATGTGCTTGCGACTTTTCTTTGAAATGGCACATTAAAGTCGTACACGAAAATCGTTCATAAGAAACTAGACATAACGTCCTCGAGAGGCTTCACATTTCATTTTAATGTCACCTGCTAATTGGCACATCGTGGACCAGAGAATGAGACTGTCAGTTAAAAGGGTTTAATCTGTGCGCTAAACCCGCTAAAGGAAATTTCAACCCCTCGTTAGCCGTTCCTTGCTCATTAGCTCTTTTTTTCTGGAGGTGGCTGCTGAGAGCTTTCAATGGACCTAAATCATTGTGTTCCTAATTAGGAATATCTCAGAGAATCATGTGGCTCCTGATCAGCTGTTTAATAAGACACGAGGTATCGGAAAGGTCAGCCAATTAAACATACAGTTGTTTGAAACACCTTCGTCGTGTAAAGTATACTGTATGTGACCTGATCCGGATTACGATCAAGGCCGTTTTCTATCAGATCTTGGCCTTATTACCATTTGACTGTAAGGAAACATAGAGGTCTAATAAACTCACAGGCCTTTCTCTTCTACGACCAGACTGTTTAGCTCGTGTGAGTCTAAATGCTGTGCTTGCACGGCATGGTTGGCCAGGTGTGCCTGAGCATGGCACGCTTAAAAATCTGGGTATTAGTAAGTGCTGAATATCTTGGAAGATGGTAGAAAATGGCTAAAAAAAAAAAAAAAAAAAGGCAGTTGGATTTAAAGAGTGAAGTTTAAGCCAATAAGTGAAGCTAAGCCTGAGTTTTAGAAGTCCAAGCTTGTTCTGTGGAAATCACGCAGCAGCAGTTAGCGTAGCTCGTAGCAGCACCTGTAGCAACAATGCTAATGCAGGAGAACCTGCCTCCAACAGACAGAATACAGGAGGAGAACTATCCAGGGGGACGCTCCGTAATGGGCGATCGTGTGTGCTTCATCATTCTTTTATTAAACATTTAGGTTAATCGATTGTTTGTGTTCACGTGATTTTATTGGCTCATTGAGTTAGCAAAAGGCGCTATAAAAAAAAATGTATTCCGTGACATTTTTGTCTCCCTCTTACTGCTGGAACAACAGCTGGTGTTTGTTCTGGGACCTGATGATTTACAATTGAAGCACTTTACAAGATGCATTGTTGTGTATGTGGGTGGGGGCAGCAGCGGGATAGAGGACAAGCCTGATTTTTGGATTGGATTTGAATTGAGCAAGATGGAGCTTTTGACGTAGCGTGGGCGTGGCTTGACTTTCCCCTCTGTTCCTCACTCGTCTCCATTAAATTTTGTGTTTACAATGACATTTCAAGTGATTTCAACTCAATAAAAGACATAGCTGTCCAAATATAATACTTCAAAATGTCACCAAAACACCTAAAAGCCAAAAAGGGGTAGGAATTTTTTTAATTATTATTTTTTTTATGAGGTGCTGGATCCAATCAAATAAGTGCCGGTCATAATCTGGGAGATGACGGATCTTGCCCAAATTAAGCTCTGATCTTGTGATATTTTAATATCTCAACGTCTTGTCGCACAATATACCGTCCCACCTTTGCTAAGTGCTTCGTCGCATGCTTTATCCTAATCCACAGAGACACAGCGCAGCTCCTCCTGACCTTCTCTGTCGTCCTTCAGTGAACATACATGGTTGGCCTGTAGATGATGAAGAAAGAAAAGTTAAAGGAAAAAGACAGGAACCATGTTTGAATAGGAACAGGTGTAACAATATCAGCAATATGAATAAAGAGATCTTGCTGCTGACTAGCACATTTTGTGACTTCCAGACTAGGAAGTCTGTCAGGCTTCTTCTTTTTTTTTTCATCCATTGAAGAAAAAGTAACATCTGGTAAATATCTTCAAACACAAAAAAGACTGATTCTAATTGTGCCTACAAAACAGATGGTTATATTCAATCTTGATAGTCTTTAATTTCCTTGTTGCACAGCTAGGAGCACGTACAGGGACATTTGGTTTCTTTAGACGTCGCAAGTGACGACTTTATCAGAAGTAATTTCTGTGAGTGACAGAAAGGGCTTCATAGGGAACAAAGTGGAGAAAGACACTATAGAGCAGTGGTTCTCAAACTTTTTTGGCTCAAGTACCTCATTTTGTTCAGAATTCTATGAAAAACATATATAGATCAGAATGATGGAATGATAACACATTTTAAAGAATATACTTTTGTAAATAAATAGAATGAAACAGTATTTAGTGCCTCCTGAATATATTTATTTCCATAGTTTTTAACATTTCCGGTGTGGGACCAAGATTAACTCTTGTATTTTAAGTTCATGTTCTGATTAAGATCATTTCTATCACCATTTTGTGTGTTTTTTTTGTAATTTTGTGGGTTTTTGATGTATCATTGTTGTTGTTGTTGTTTTGTTCTTTTTAATATTTCAGGATATTTTTCTCGTATTGTGTGTGTTTTTGGTGTCGTTTGGTTGTTTATGTCGTAATGTATGTATGTTTCTCTGGTATTTTTGTAGCGATCTTGTGTGTTTTTCTCTCACGTAGTGTGTCTTTGTTGTTGTTGTTTATGTGTGTGGTTGGTATTATTTGTGTGTGTGTGTTTGGTGTCTATTTGAGTATGTGTCTCTTTTTTATTATTCATTATTATATACTGTATAATCTTATTTTGTGTGTTTTTGTTGTCGTTTTGTGAGTTGCTGGTAATATTTAGTATGATTATCATTTTTAACTAAAGATAAACGTTATAAACACATTTTTAATGCTTTCATTCTTTAATTTTCCTCTCTTTCTTTCAAGTACCCCCTGTACTGCCATTGCATACCCCCATTTGAGAAACACTGCTTGAGAGTAACATTGGAAAACATAATGTACAATATTATACAAAATATATACATGTATATCATATCATAACCCCATAAAACCAGTTTGAGTTATGTGAACGGAACATTTCCCTGATTAATGTTTATGTTAGAGCTGGGCAATATTGTGATTCAAGATGTATTGAGTTTTCTATTTTGGTGATTTAAAAAATGACAATATTGCATATATTGAGATTTTTAACTTGTCTTTATTCATACAATCACACAGTACAAATTATATCATACAAGTATTTAATAAATTTCATAGAGTACAGTCAAACAGTGTCCTTCGTTACATCTTTTTTCCATATTTCTGAAATACATATTTCATAGCTTATTTAGTTTTTAGTCTCTGCTCTCGTTACTTCTCAGAACAGCATAAAAAAAGCGCAGTTCGATGGATTTCTGAGTGTGTTCTAACCCAGACCTTCTCCTAAACACTCACACGTGCTGTCCCTTACAGGAGAAAAACGCACAAGTGACACACATTGTGCAGCTGTTTGTTAATAAATGTGTCCGTGTGGCATTTTGCAGTAGCAAATTTCACTCAAAGACTTTGAGTTAAAATTAAAATATCGAGATTTATATTGTATATTGACATTTTTAGAAAAAATATCGAGATATGAGTTTTGGTCCATATCGCACAGCCCTAGTCTACGTCACAGTTTGTCAAATATGTCAACCTTTTTCGTTGTGCGTCACATTCCTACTAGTACATGTTTTATGAAGTACTTTTTTAGTTAAGTAGTCTTTGTAATCTCAGTTGAGTATTTCCTTAGTCTATCAAGTTTTCACTCATTTCTCACTGTGAATGAAGAAATGTGCAGTAATCAACAGCGAAAGTCTTTGTAATGCTAGCTAGTATGCAGTGTAGATAGCAGGTAGACATGTTATCTGAAGGCGGATAAGATATCAGCTGGAACGGATATACCGAGAGTGAGGTGTCTCTGTGCCTGGGAGAGGATTGAAATAATCGCGGAAAATCTCTGACAGCATTTCCATACTCGTCGCCTGTCTACACACTCGCTTGTCAGCGACGATAACAACGGGTGACACCGAGTCGCGGAGAAGCCTTCAAGGCAAACATTAATTATCTCATCCCCACCACGATGGGTGTTTCTGGATCTGATGCTATCTGCCTCCACCTCTTTAGGTCACTTACAAACGTGCTCTGGTGTGCAGGGCCATTCAGGAACTAGGATGGTTGGAGTGCAATCATCAGGACATCATTAACAATGAACAGGGGCAACATTTACTCAACAGCTCAGCTGAACTATTTCTCTTCCGTGAATGGTGTCCACATGTCTGTAAAGATGGCTCAGCTCTGAAAGGTTAGCGAGACCCTGTAATGAGGAAGGATCTGCAAATTCAGCGGAAAACTTTTACACTCCAGGACGGCCAAAAATGATTTTAACCTGAGGCTCATTGTTAGCCTTTGATTGATCGCTTGGGTCGTGTAGAAAATGTACATTTGAGAGGAACTCCTATTCATTGTACACAATAAAAATGAAAAAAATGTCAAATTAACCCTAACCCAGTGTTTCTCAAATGGGGGTACGCGATGGCACTACAGGGGGTACTTGAGAGAGAAAAATTAACAAATGAAAGCATTTAAAAAAATTGGGTTTTATCATGTTTTTTATTTAGTTAAAAAATGATAATCATACTAAATATTACCAGCAACCCACAAAATAACAACAAAAACACACAAAATCAGAGAAAAACATACTGAATAATAAAACGAACACGTACAACAACAAAATACTCAAAATGACACAATGACGATAAAAGTTTCTTGATTAGAACATTACATACATCAGGCTGGAGATGAGCGTAAATGATTAAAATCATAATCAAAAATAAGAGTGTCTAAAATGTGTGTAATTACTAGGGGTGAGTATTGGCAAGGATGTTGCAATACGATATGTATCACGATATTTGGGTCACGATACAATATTATCGCGATATTCTACCTAGTTAATATCAAAATTTAACATAGAGATTAAAAATCAAGTTGCTGTATATGTTCATCAGAAGTTATTAATCATCAGAGGACAAATTGAATCAAAACTATTTGCTTCAAAGCCTCCTATTTATTATTAGCGTTTTTGCATATTTTCATTGAAAAAAAGAAAATGCAGTGTGTAAACACTGCCATCATACACTATGCTGTATTTCGTTTTTATACCATTATATTTTACCTTAGTACTTTCTTTGCACTGTTTTAAATAAATTAAATTTTTAAATTTTTTAATTTTTAAATTTCTACATTGTACTTTCCCTGCATGCCCCTGTGTTCCCATACCTGTAAGCTGCTGGAACTGTGAATTTCTCTTGGAGATGAATAAAGTATCTATCTATCTATCTATCTATCTATCTATCTATCTATCTATCTATCTATCTATCTATCTAAAATGAAGTGCAACAAATAGCCATTAAAGGCATTGTAACCACCACTAAAATATTGCACAAATACACAAAAAAATTGATTAAATATTTAAATAAAAAAATTGATTTTTTTTTTCAAACCCCTAGTTATTACTCTTGGTTCCTATTCCATTATTTTGCCCTCAAGTATTTTTTTCACAGAATTTTGAGTAAAATGTACTTGGATTCAGAAATAAAAGAAAGAGGGTACTTGAGCCAAAAAAAGAACCACAACCCTAACCAACGAGTTGGCACACACATATCTTAACTCCTATTTGTACACACATTGTTCTTTTGCAAAAAGATTTTCACTGTCAAAGAAAGATGTGATCTCATCTTGACAGCTCAAGTTGACGTGCCATTAAATTTTAATTGTGAAAAAAATTCCAATACCCATTAAATCTAAGTTTGAATAAATAGAACATATTTCCAAGTACATTCAAGCCTAACTGTGCCTTTTAGTGCATCAAAGAAGAACCAGACAGAACCCCACCATAATAGAATCTTAAAACAAAATCAACAATAGTCCAGAATTCCCCTTTTTAGGAATTTGCATCATCATTTGAAAAAAAAATGCCTGGACCTCATGGATAAATGTCTCATATTAGGCGTGCTGTTGTTTATGATTAATATAATTAGCATAAAAGGTGCAACCGTTTTTTTCAAGATCTCACAGTAATATAAACTCTCCAACTAATTACATTTTATTGTGAGAACGCATGTGTGTGTGGAGAGTTTCCACGCACACAACTATCAAGCTGTGCTCACAAGCCAATTAAGGACCTCTCGTCTCTTCTACATACAGGAGAGAAAACTGAATTATTAATAACCTCTGGTGTACTGCGCCTTCGATAGGTGGTAGCATCATATCCTTTACACAACCCTTTGACCTGAGGAGGGAATTATAATGTTGAATAAACTTTTTTCTGCATTTATCTCTAATACTGGTGTTTTGGGATGATCAGCTCCCAAAGTTGAAGCAACATACTTTATATACTTTATCTGACTGAATTCTAGCTAAGAACACATGCACTCATTGCTCAACTGTCAATGTCATTATCTGGATCTGTTAACCAAGTCCAATTCCAGCCAAGCAAACCTGTTAAAAATCCAATTGCTATCAGATTAAGTCATTTATTTGTTTTCTCAAACTACATGTATGGTGGTTAGCATTTGTAATAAAACAGCGCGAACACAAATCAGACTATTGTTGGATAGAGCCTCCCAATGTTTTGGTCATGAGTAGATTCTCTTTGGCTAGAATGTGCTTCTTAGTACCATGTGACCAGCATACTATTTCATGATTTCCTAAAATCTGTTTTTAGGGTTTATCAAATTCTGTATCATCTCAGTTTTTTTGTCTATCCCTTATTGATGTACTGATACCTACTGATGTACATAAATCAGCCCAAAAAGGGCTTAATAGAGGTTAGTTTGGTTAAATATTGTAAATAAATGTATTTTACAGTGTTTCAAGAAGTCAAAACTCTATGTTCAAATTGCACCAAATCTTGCAAGTTTGTCCCATCTCTCATTTTTTACGTTACATACTGTATGTAATGTCTGTTTGTCTACACATTTAACCACCCATTTATTGGTAAAATCACATAGCGCAGACTACCGGTACGCCATAGCAGTCCACCATGTTGCATTGTCACCTAAATGTTAGATTCCAGATATTGTTTCAGATCATCCCCAAAAATCTAATCACTTGTTCCTCATCTCATTTTGGATATTTCCTGAAATGTCATTAGAATCCATCCATTAGTGTTTGAGTTAGACTGTTCACAGACAAATAAATAAACGCAGAAAAAAATGTAACGTCATTGGCGTTGGTGTTAACCAGTAACTTCCATCCCATTTCTGTGTTAATGAATAACTGGAGGCCCGATATAAATATAAAAGACAAGTAGTACGAGACCGTTTTTGTAAAGGTGCATGATTAATCAGCCAAAAACTAGAATATTCAGGTTGAAAAGTACTGATTTTCTATCTGTGGGTGCTGCTTGTGTTTTCAGTCTTAGGTTACATTCACACTGCTAGCCTTAAAGCTCAATTCCGATTTTTGGCTCCGTTACGATTTTTTTGTGTCTGTTCACATTACCATTTAAAACGTGACCTGTATCTTGACTCCAGTGTGAACGGTTTTTGTGCAGTGGAGCCAGAGAAAGAATAATCAGGTGCAGACAAATATTTAGTTTTGGCTTTTTGTGGTGCCTTTTTGCTTTTAAACACAGACCATTTAAGATATGACTTGGTTTGACCCAAACCTGACAGAGCAAAACCAAAGCCAACGGGTCCATCAGACGTTAGATATTTATATCAGAGCCCGACCTGAAACCGTCAGTTCAAACCTATTTTTTCCTCAAACAAATGACATATTTGTTCATTTTAATGTTACGCATTGTTTTTAATAATGTCAACAGAACCGATCAGCATACGGGAAAACAAGCGCACGTCAAACACACACAGGTGCGCAAGATACAGTGGGTCTATTTACATAATTCAGGTATAAAATATAAGGATAATCCATGTTCTTGTGCAGAAAAAGGATTGATTCAACAGTGGATACTTCAAGGTTCATGGTGATCAGACTCTAGCTGTTTATAATGAAAACATATCAAAGGGCATTAAATCCGCCTTGACTGTTCACACTGCAGTCGCATGGCAAAAGATCGGCTACATAACGGATTTAGGACCACATACATTTAGGACCACATGCCCAAGTCACCTGGGTCGCATTTGAAAAAATTGTATTTGAATTTTTTGGACTGCAACAAAAAGATCAGATACAGGTCGCATAGGGGCAGAAAAATCAGATTTGAGCATTAAGTCCTGCAGTGTGAACGTAGCCTTATTAGCACATAACATTTTTCAGCCTTGGTTTTCAACTAAAAGTCAGAAACTGAAAACCACGATTGTGTCTGTTTTATTTGGATTTGTATACAATGGGAATAGGGTAGGTTTTATGTCACCACGTCTGATCCACGTCTTTCACTGACACCTGCCTGGAGACAAGTGAGCGAGTTGATGTGTAACGAGCTGATAGTGATGCCGTTCACATCTCGGGAGCTTTTTCTCACCTTTTTCTGACAAGTTTAAAAAGGTGTTCATGGGTTCATGTCCATCACTGAAATGCTACTAAACAAGGATGTGCATTGATCTCTGCACCTTCAGGTGTTAAAGGTTGATGTAACTGTGCCGTACCTATGATGTAAAGGGTGTCAAATATGTATGTTTACGCCCCATGGGGGATACAGAGGGTCCACACAATCTTTTGATGGATCTTCCAATCCAAGTCAACTACTGGTACTCTTCATTTTTCCTTTGAATCAGGAACCTAGTTTTGGTCTTTTGTTGAAACAGAAATTTTATTGGTGTCTTGGACTTTTTTTTTTAGCTGAATGTGCCATAAGTCTCCTATAGAACTACAGATAAATTTCACATTGTGCTCGTGTTCCCAAACTGGAGGAAGGTAGAAAATCTAATGAGTGCTTGGATTAAGATCTAAAGGTGCATTTACTTTCCCTTTTACTGCCTTTGCATAATTAAGACCTGTTGTTGTTCTCCCCCACCCACCGTAACGACAGCAATAATTCAAATTATGCTGATTAGTGCATGAGCCAGGGCTTAGGGCCCGCTAATGCATTCCAAGTGGCATATTTTCATTCTTCTGTTGAACTCTAATAATATAAAACAGAAGCATGACGATGTCTGGAGTTTCTTTACAGGCAGTACGGCGTCTCCAGAGGATGTTGGTACTGCGGCGGTTTCTCTGTTTTAATGGAAAGTCGGTTGCCAAAGGTGATTACTCATCTTCTGACTATCGTGGTGGTTTCACAGAGTCGTTTAGCTCTTGCTTTGGGGGGTCTGTGTTTGGTGTGGGGGATCTTAATGGACGTGTGTGATCACAGCTGAGCCAAAGTGACAGCTTTGCCAGATCTAAGGCTCTCATCAGGTAACAGACTCCACAACTCAGGCTCAGATGTGTCACTCAAGTCCACGGAGTCGTTGTGGGTCATTGACAGAGCTCCAGCCCCGCTCTGAGCACTGCTATAGCGATGTTGTTCTCACGCCATCATGGTCTCGACTTTTCCTGCTACTTTTTCTCGCTTTCTCTAAGCAGAATGGCGTTGTAAAAAACGCAGTCCGTCTTCACACGCCTTTGATCTAAGTGAGCAGATCCAACATTCCCTAGAGAGCTGCAACAATTAGCTGTGTAATGGAATAATAGCAGATAAGGATCTGCTGCTTTATATTGGGGTAGAGATTAATGGGATTTGCTTTTTCAAAGTATCAGCACAAATAATCCCCACATCAGTCAAAGAGCAGAGGCCTCCTCCTGCCCTCTGTGGTGAACGTCAGCAATATTACTTGGCAAATGCATTGCTGTCTGGCTAAAGCTATTTTAGGCATGCCAACCACTGTTTCTCACCATGATGAGCCAAAACATTTCATCTTTACACAGACTTCTACCCTCTACCGGTAATAATCAGTCAGCAAAAACAGACCTTAATAGGTGGTGTGATATGATTTTAGCGTTAGCAAAGCAGTCTTGGAGCATTCAGTGTTAGTTTAGGCAGATATTTTAGATTTAGTCTGAGTTTTTGTCTTAAGATATAATTGAACATTGGTTTTTAGTAACAATTGAGTTGTTTTTTTATGCCCAACAGCTTTAATTGACAAAATGTAAAGGCATTTTAGTCAAAATTGTGGACAACTTTGGTTGTCCATCGTAGTTATAACAGGGTTCCCGCGGATCCTTGAACGACATTAAATTCATGAATCTTAAAATAAGGACTTAATTGTCATTAAAATGCCTTAAATCAATGTTTCAAAAGCCTTAAGTCATAAGTATGATTTTATGATTGCAATTAGTCTCACATTTCAAAATAAATGGTGCCATTCGTTTTTTAAAAAAAATAAACAACATGGGAAAATGTATATTTAACAAAAAAAATTGCCTGGTGTTCATTTTTTGTATTTTTGTTATTGTTGTATAGATTCTGGTTATTTTTGTAGTCATCTTGTGTTTTTGGAGTGATTTTGATTATTTTAATCTGAGTTTTTTGTGTGTATTTTACTGTCATTTTGTGTGCCAGTTGCACATCTGCACTAGACATTAAAAAAATGTACTCTAACGCTATGTCATTGTGACTGTGTGTGAGTTTGTAATCTTGCCCTTTCCCAGAGGAGAAGAAGGAAAAACACGTGGAAGAATCACATCTTATTAAAAGCAGGAACACAAGTTATTAATATGATTATGATTAATATTGCCATTGCAGTCTTAAATTTAATTTGAAATGGCAATGAAAAGTCTTCAAAAGCCTTGAATTTAATTTGACTAAAGCTGTAGGAATCCTGTATAAAAAGTCATTTCATTAGCATTTTGTAAATGTGTTTGTATGTGTATTTTTACACGCGTATATACACACACGTACAGGAACCATGGTTCTTTGTAAAAGCATTGATATTTTAGTTTCTTGCACTTTTTCCAATGGTGTATGTACATAAATACATTTGTGATTTTTGATAGTTATAAGTCAGTTTTTGTGCTTTCCTTTCCTTAATTCTTACGCTGTTATTGTTTGATACTGGGAGGACGTTTTGTAGTTGGAAAAAGAAATTAGTCTCCAGAGATTCGTCATGTGCAGACGTCTGCTGAGGGAGCTTATTAATCAAACGGAAAACCCAATTTGATACGTGAAGATTTCATTTGACCTTTTCTGAGGTGTAATCAGGTCTTGAATGATAAGTTCTCATGAAAGAGCATACGTCAATGGACGGCCTCCATTTTCTCTGTACGGCTGTCGCCACATTTCTCAGAAAGTGGTGGAAGTCGCAGCATACTGATGAGACTGGTCGATTATTTTAAAAAAAAAACCTGACGAGAATTTGAATCAAAATCAGCATGAGGTACCCACCACAGGGAGTGCAGTACGCATGGCATTTACTTAGGTCAACATAGGCCCTGTTTACACCACAATGTTTTACTTTGGTTTCCATTTTTGTTTCTAAAAAGTTCCGTATTCACATGGCAACGTTTTCAAAACGATCTCCGTTTACGTGACCGCGGGATACGTAAAAAACTTTAAAGTATACATGCTAGTTTCTGAACCAAAATAGGATGATGTAAATGCACTAAATGGTAAATGGACTTGATTTATGTAGCGCTTTATCCCCACACTGAAGCAGTCTCAAAGCACTTTACATATCAGCTCATTCACCCAATCACTCTCACATTCACACACCAGTGGGACAGGACTGTCATGCGAGGCGCTAGTCGACCACTGGGAGCAACTTAGGGTTCAGTGTCTTGCCCAAGGACGCTTGGACACATAGTCAGGTACTGGGATCGAACCCCCAACCTCTCGATCAGAAGACGACCCTCGACCACCTGATGTGCAGAGACAACTTCTTGAAACACAAGTAAGAGTAGAGCTTAAAGTGGACCTACAGAGTTAGACTTAATTCGGACTGCTCTGAGTTAATTGCACTTTTGAAGATCATTTATTCATGTGCCGAGTCTCCATTCACCTCCTCAGCATCCATTTGTGCGTCTTTATGGCACTAATCGAAACATCCCCTGACCGTTCATTTACCGCGCAGCGTCCGAGCTGAGTTCAACCAGAGTCCATATTAAAAAGATAGAAATTAGGCTTGACCCCAGGTTTGGGTAATCATCTAAAGCTCTAAGTAGGGGTGCAGCTCTGTGATTGCCGTCAGAATCTGGTGCAGGCATGAAATACGTCTCCAATGATCCAAGTGTGCGTGTGACACAGAAAGTGTTGGCTCCCTGTTTACGTGAAGACAGAGAGGGTAGCATTTTTTAAAAATGGTTTTTCAAGCACCGAAACGCTGTTGCCGTGTAAACGGACAGCCAGAATGCAACAATACTTTTGCGTTTTCACTTGAAAACATCATGTAAATGGCTCCGCAGTGTCTCTTCTCTAGTGTCATGTTTTGGTAAACAATGACGTTTAAAGCACAGATACATTTATGTACAAATAAAACGTACATTTTAATTAACTTAATTATATAATTATAATTAATTAAATTAACAAAAAAAACAATACTAAAGCAAAATAAACTCTTTGTACGCCATTGCTTCTTTGCAGATGCTGAATTTTCTTCAGTTTGGGGTTTGTCTGTTTAGGATCATGTCCATAAGGATTTAGAATGTTCCTTCCCTTCCTTGGGATTTTATTTGTTAGGATTTTTTTCAGTTTGGATTTTCAAAGTGGGTTTTTTTTGTTTTTTTTCATTTTTTGTTGTTAAAATACAGCCATGTTAAACAATTATCTTGTAACGCTCTTTACCATCGTTGTTTTGCTCGTTGTATTTTGTCAACAGATTTAGGGACTAGTGGTTGAGGCCGTGTTGGCTACTAATGGGATGCTTTTAGGTCTGTGTCATCAAAAGAGAAATCCTTCTTGAGTGTGGCCACTTTTAGTTTGTGCACAATGTTGATAAAGATTGCCAAGGTGTCCAGAAACAGAAAAGCTATGGATTTCTCTCTGTAGGTGGTCTATTATTCATCCATGTCTCCTCTCGCCCTACAGATCCCTCACCCTGCTTCGGTTTTTCCTTTCCTGCATTTGGTGTGAACCAACCGGAGAGCCAGCTCTGTCAGGTACGGCATGCTCCACTGACCACAGCATTCCGGAAAATTGTCAAATTGCTGCCCAGTCGGGAGTGGAGGCTTTCTTTCCCCTTTTAAAAGGCTCTTCATACGAGTAAGAAGGAGTGATTTGGTATTTCTCAGAGTGGACGAAGGCCACAGGGACCCTAGGAAATGGTGTAGCAAAAAAAAAAAAAAACAGCTTTAAATAATAGCGACCGTAAGCCTTTGTGGTTCACCGCGTCAATTTCGCCGTTTAATGAAGCCCATCCTTAATCAGCCGAGCCTGCGTTTCAATCCACCCGTGTTCTCTTTGTCTTCAAAAGGAGTCGTTACATTAATAATTGAGGAGAACCTGTGATGTGAGGAGATTATTTGATTCCTTTCTCAGGTCTTTCTTGGATCTCACAACCACACAATAAGTTCACAGGCAATGGATTATACCTCAGGTTTTTGCAGCTGATTAGCGCTAAGATCAAAAAGCTAAAGCTAGCTGGTGTATAACGTTCTGTTGACACACAAGTGGTTGTGATGAAACACAAACGTTAGATCCATGATAATGTCCTGGTTTAACACCAAATGCACACTTTTAATTATCATCAATATTTGCCCTGTTAGAAACATTTGTTTTATTCATATTTTGTCATTTTAATTGTAAATATGGAATTTGCTTGCAATTATATTTTTACCACTACTGTGTGATTAATATTTAGTGTTACTTTCTTTACATTGTCCCTTAAATATAATTAATACGTATTGCTGTTGTAATTGTTGCTGCTTATCCATCTTTATGGAATAAAAATAGAATTTGCAAGCAAGGAACAAGTCAAAGCAGGCACATGTTTATCAGAGCGGCCATAAGGAACAGAATATTTAGCAATATTCATTAATTGCCTTCTGGACGAGGAACGAGCTTAACTTAAATGTTTTCAAGGGGAACGAATGGGCACTTTTTAAATGACTAAGAAACCATGGCAACATACATTAGTGATACATTGGCATAAGGAATTCAAAAAAAGTATAAAAGTATGAATTTGAAAGAGCAATGCAGGAAAAGCCTTTATCTGTTTTGGATAAGACATGAATATCAGCTGTCCTGTTTCCTCTGCTCACCACCTGCACACAGCAATAACACTTATCATACATATGTCAGGAGCTCATTGCAAGTTAAAGTTCAAGTTCCATACATATGCGTGGTTTCTGGGCACCACAGGCAAAGGCTCGATGAAAAGGTCAACTCTCCCATTGAGCAAATATACGAGGGCCTGCTTCTTTCTCCCCTCCATCACACTCTGCTTTTAGCCATTTAAGCTCCAGTAAACGCTGCTTATTCCCACTTATCTAATCACCACTCAGCACGCCAAATGGTAACATGAATCATACTACTAATCTGCATATTATTAGCATTTTCAAGCCTGTAAAAGTATTTCATTATGATGTCATAATGGATTCCAGCAGCTCTGCAGTGAGAGCCATTGCGGTTTTTTTTTCCCAGATGAATGGTAATGTTCAAAGCCCTGAAATTCTACTTTGTAAACATATCAATGGAAGACGCTGAAGTACGTCTTCGTAATTGAATAACAGCAGATTTGTCCATGAAATCCCAGAGCTTCCAGGAGATGACAGCCATTTATTGTGTTTTCTGGCAACATCCGACATGCTTCAGAGTAGTGTGTCTAATCAGATGCTGCAGTAGGAGGGCTGGAGTCACTGCGCCACAGGTTGCAGTGCAAATGTCAATGTGTTGGTAGTTAATGGGAAGCTGTTTGGTGTGAAGCATTAACCCTTAGGAGTCGACAGACGCGCCGGCGTGTCCTAATCACATGACCCATTTAAGACAACCCCGCAGCCAGATGCAGCTTTACGGAGTAAACATGTCTTGAAAGTGAGGAATCTAGACTATATACCAGTATTTAAATGATCTTAATAGCCCAAGTAGAACAATAGTTATGATAGATGAAAAACGCTGCACTTTTACTGGTTATTTTTGTCGCGTTCAGTGCAGAAATGACCAATAAAGACGGGTCATTCTTCCTTCTCTTGCAAAATGAAAGTGTTCACAAGCAAGAAAAACACCTTTTCCAATTGGTGGAAAGTGCTAGGTCTGTGATGTGTCCCTCTGTTTTATTAGTGGACAGGAATTTGTGGCATCCGATTGCTTGGTTTTGTAAAAAGTTGTATTGGATGATTTAAGGGGGAAAAAATTCCATTTAACTGGGTTTTTTTTGTGAACTTGTACATATGTTTTTGATAATTACACTTTATATTTGCATTTTCATTCATCAAATCAGTTTGTTAAACATAGTTGTGGTTTTCGCCCATTTTTTCTACTCTTATTTGGTGTTTTCGTGTGATTTTAAGGCCATTGTGTTTATACAGTACATCAAAATGAACAATTAACAATAAATTCATACAGCTGAAGTTGTGTTGAAAGAAATAATACCAAACAAGGTAAGCTGAACAGTTTTTATAGTGAGATATAATGTGAAGGTAAAATCAAAACTAGTCAAAAACGGCCAGTTATACCCTGGACTCCAGATGATTCATAGACAAGACTAGAGTTTTTGAGTTCTCATGATAGTGTTGGAATGAGGTCCATTTGAAGAATGAATGAGTATGATATTCCCAGGAAATCCAAGGAATATAGTATTGCTTCTTCTTTTCTGTTTATGAAATATCATGTGTCACCCAAGAGGCCTTTTGCTATCTAAATAGCAGGGTATTTGTATCTTTGACAAGACTGATTCAGAGTAATGCTTTAATCTCCAGCTCTGACACCAAAGCTCCACTTGCTTTTGATTTCATCATAATGTGTAAGATATAGCTAATCATTTATTCTCACAACGTTCCAATTTATTAAAGAAATAACTCATGCAACATCAAATAAATATTTGATGACTTCTAACGTCAAAGACTTTCTGTTTCAAACAATACATAATTTAATAACAGAAGTAGAGTGTGGGAACTCCTTGGTTTGTTTGGATTTGGGTTAGAGGCAAAAAATAGTCCCATCTCTCTACTGAAAATGGGATTTTTGTTTCTGCACTTGTTTAAATCAGAGACCAGTCATTTTAATTTCATCATCCAATTGAAAATGTATCCGCATACTTGTTTTTTGTGTGTTTTTTTTTTTTTTTTTTTTTTTTTTTTTTTTTTTTTTTTTTTATCACCAGAATTAACAGAGTATGCATTAACAGTGCATTCGTTTCTAATGGTGCAAAACATTTTAGATGGGACTGTTTTTTCAGTTCCAGGAAGCAAGCAAGCATGTAGACGTTCCAAGTATGTCATATTAAAGCTGCTATCCTCATCATTTTTTTATGAAACCATTTTTAGTGGAAGCCTCATAGATCAATGAATCTATGAGGCACTCGGACACGGCTGTATAGAAGTGTTTTTACTGAAAAAACCCAAGAAACCCCGGTAAGAATGAAATAAAAACACTTCTATGCATTGTTTAGGGTGAGATTAAAACCAATTTCATTTCATTCAATTTTTATTCATGCAATTTCAACCTTATTCCTTTCTTTTTGTATTCAACGGCGTGCACTATATGATTTTATTCAGTAAAACAGATTTGTCTCCCAGATACCTGCAAATTATGCACAATCTCCTGGAAAATTTGCAGTTTTGTTGCTTTATTCAGCAAGTTTTTAGACTTCTCCAGTGACTCATTGTCAGACAAGAACCTAGCAACAGATGTAAAGTAGTGCCTTATTCTCGTGTTATTTATTGGAGATCTTTGCAGTTAAAAATATGGAACTTTTCCCTTTTCACGGAGCAAATCCACCTCTTCTCTGTGTTCACACGCAGCTCAGTCCTGCTTAATGTCCGAGATTCTTGAATGAACTTTCGTGCGGATATTAATCTACAAAATTGACTCCATATGACAGTAAAATACATCACTCTAAGCCAATTTACTGCAGTAATTATTCTTTATCATTTGAAAATGTGCCTAAATACGTGGTCATACACCGTAAAAGTGTTGTAATTTGGAAAAATACCTTAATATACATTTTTTGTAAAACTAACACAAACTAACAAAAAGGTAGTCTATGAACAGAAGATCTTGACATATTAAATAGACACCAGACAGAAATAACTATTAAAACCTGGGCTTTGTTAAAGAGAAGATGCAACAAACCAAAGCTACCAGTCAACTGAAACCAAACTATAACAAGTAAAAATCACAAGTTAATGGTTTATGGAAAGAAGCTAATGCCACAGAAAGCCTAAAACACACATCCATCTATCCCAGTGTTTCTCTAATGGAGGTATGTGGAAAATTAACAAACGAAAGCATTAAAGATATGGGGTAAAAAATGACAATCATACTAAATCATACAAAAACACACAAGATCGCTGCAAAATCCAACAAAATAACAGAGAAACATAAAAAACTGACACCAAAAACACCCACTGAGAGAGAATAATTTAAATAATACCAACAACAACACAAAAATGACTACAAATATACAGTAAATGAGAGAAAAATATACTGAATAATAAAAAGAACTGACAAACGACAACAAAATACACAAAATGACACCAAAAACAGAAATTATCTTGATTAGAACATGAAATGAAAATACAAAGGTCAGTCTTGGTCCCACATCAGGAGGGAGATGACCAGAAATGACAAAAACAGTAGAAATAAATCTATTCAGGAGGCACTAAATACTGTTTCATTCTATTTATTTATAAAAGGAGATCATTTAAAATGTCTTATCACTCATTAATTCCATTATTATGCTCTATAGGTGTTTTTGTCACAGAAATCTGAGCCAAATGTTGTAGTCAGACATTAGATTGGTACTGGAGCCAAAAAAAACCCCACTGATCTATCCTATACAATGTGTTCTCAGGCCAAGATCACTACTTGGTAAATTGGTTCAATTTGAACTTTTTCAAGATGAATTAGATCTGAGTTACACACCTCCATCGCTCACCCACCCAAGTGCCATTGTCCTCCATGTGACAAGCTAATTGAACCGTCCACGTTGGAGATCCAGCTGTAGGCAGTATTTACATAACGCCATCATCATTTATTCAAGGCACCTCAGCGGGCGCTTTATCAAGCCTCAAGACCAATTTCTCCACCCTTTACCAATGAATACATTACACCACCAGCTCATACATCTTCCCCGGCTGTCCTTGTCGTGTGCGGTCATGCCAAGATGAAAACCCAGTCTCAGCTTGTGAGTTTGCAGACAACCGCGGGGGACGCATTACCTGAGGCCCAACTGCACAGCAGGATAACCGAGGCAACAAGCTGGCTTAATGCAGTTTCAGCAAGCTTGGGAGATAAACATTACAGAGAGGCAATTACAAGGTATTAGTGGACACTATTGATCAAGTTGAGCTAAGTTCTAGTGCGTCATTAGGGCGGGCAGGAAATGACCAAGCAGAAGTAGCAAAATATATAGAGAGAAATGTACTGTAGATATTTATATTGTTTAGATGTACATCAGAATCAGAAGTTCTTTATTTATCCCAGGGGGAAATTACTTTTGTTACAGCCTCTCGTGAAATATTACAAATAAAAAGAATAAACGTTAAACAAAGAAAAAAGAACGAATAAATGTTAAAGTACACAATTAAGTAAAGAACTGTTAAAAGTACAGATATTTACCACAATCAAAGCTGTGAGGGTGGAGTGATGACAAAACTGTAAACTGTATTAATAATGGCTAAAAGCAAGGGCTGATATAAGCTGTTAATAATGTCACGGTTCCAATAGGTTTGAGTGGGAAAAAAATGTCAAAAATTAATTCATAACTATTAAAAATTACGAAAACTCAAGAACATAGCATGAGTATACTTAATATTCTCTACGCTGGGAGTCACTGGCCGGTAAAAGTGGACTACATTGGTAGGGGTGAGTTATGAGAGAAGAATGTGGTCTTTAATAATAAAGTACCCAGTAAACAATAGTAAGGATGATATACATCCTCACCAATTACAGTGAGTAATATTCAAGTTTTTCAGTTGTTGACAACATTTATTGTGCCACGGAACGCTTTTATACCGCCTGAGAGTTTGGTGGGTGGGTAATACAGCAAAGGGGTGTGTATGTGTGTATATGTGGGTGGGGCTACACACGACATCATCCCCATGGTTGGTTTGTGTGTGCGTGGCTGCATTCATCAAGCTCATTTGAAGTGTGCAGCTCCAAGAGCAGGATTTTGTTTATTTATTTTTGAAATATCTGGAAATAAAATACTATAATATTAAATATAATCTTACCCCAACTATTCACTGGCGTAAATAACTTAATTTGCCTTGGACAAAGTAAATTAAAGAAAAGGTTTTTAATTGTCATTATGTTATAATGAAACAAAGTTCCCCATTAAGCCCTTAAAACGAATGAAGTAAAAGGAAATAGTTACAAAAAATAGAATATACAGATAATAATACAAATGGACAATAGAACACCACCAGCAGCAGCAGCAGCATTCTAAAGTATTGCAACCCAAAATGTGCACGTGGGATGGGTGGGGTGGGCGGAGCTGTTCTTCATTTTGGGATTGAGAAAGCAGAATAGTTTTTATTGCCATGCGTGGAAGTGGAATGCAGCTCTAGACAGATTTATAGCCCATGTGTCCAGTCCTGGATCGCCCCAAATAACAAACACGAGCTACGTAGGATGGCTGTTCGTGTTAGGCTGTGAGAGTGTGGGATACCCTGAGATTTACAAGTCCTTTAACAGGAACACACAAGGAGCAGTGACTTATCTTATTCCCACAAACAGCAAATTAAATGAATATTTTGCAGCCTAATGTCTATGGTAATGTAGCCCTGCAGAGCACCAAACAATGGCTATACTGTTGAGCGATAACTGTTTTGGACAACAATATAACATGCAGCCTGATGTAAATTGCTTAAAATTGCCTTGCCCCAAGGCTTGGATAACACAGACTGCATCGTTAAGTGCAGGGGTGTCAAACTCATTTTCACCAAGGGCCCCATCAGCATTACAGTTGCCTCAGAGGACTGGTTGCAACTGTAAAACAGTATCAATGTAACTAGGCCTTAAATAAGTGTCTCTATTTGATTATTTATTCCAATTGCTTTACTTTGTGTGTAAAGAAGAATTTCTTATCTAAGCTCAAAAGATTATTTGAGGACTGCTATCCTGGCAGTGATTCAGGCTACGAGTCCAATTAAAGTTTCCTGTTTTCACGACCCTGGTCATTATATCGTCCATTTCCACAGAGAGCTTTTTGATTCATAACACAGTGGTAATAATGGTAATTCTGTGTGCCTTTTATACACTCAAAGCAAACCATTATGTCAATTATAAGAGAAGATTTAAGAATGAGGGATGGATGCATTACTGATTTTAAGAAAACTATTATGGTTGTCATAGATTTTATTTACTTTTTTCTTGTTTTATTATGATGTACAGTAGCTCCAAACTGGAAAAAATCATTGGTTATTACACAGTTCACCACCAGATTACATAAAGTCCACCCAAAAAAACTGACTCAGGGTTGCTACAGCTTTAGTCAAATTAAATTTAAGACTTTTTTTTCATTGCCATTTGAAATTAAATTTCAGACCAACTTTACAGTTACATAGGGTGAGGGTCATTTTGTTCTAGTGTCGGGTGCAGACATGCCACTGGT
Source organism: Gouania willdenowi (assembly GCF_900634775.1). NCBI lineage: Eukaryota > Metazoa > Chordata > Actinopteri > Blenniiformes > Gobiesocidae > Gouania > Gouania willdenowi. The sequence continues at coordinate 9,575,769 of NC_041045.1, forward strand.
GGCCTCCAAAGTAAACACACAAAAATACACAAAATGACAATAAAATACACAAAAAAAAACCAGACTAAAATCATCAAAATCACTTCACAAACTCAAGATGACTACAAAAATACAAACAATGAAACCCATTAAGAAAATTATGTGTTGGACATGTTTCCCATGTTGTTTATACATTTTTTAAAAAAAAAAGGAATGTTACCAATTATTTTGAAATGTAAGATTAATTACAATCATAAAATCATACTTATTACCGTATTACTATAAGGTGCACTTAAAATCCTTTCATTTTTTCCAAAATCAACAGTGCGCCTTATAATCAGGTGCCTTATTAATGAAATTAATATGTCAAAATGTTTTAGTACAACTTTGGTAAACTATGAAGCTGCACCACTTGATGGATTGTTGGCGCTTCAGGGCTACCGTAGTCAGACGCCTCGTGGAGTGATACGTACCAGTACTGAACTGAAAAAGTGACTTTAATGTGTTAAACCTGAACAATGTTGAGAATTAATGTTAATGAGTTGAATAAAGTTTGACTTATCTGACTTTTTTGTTTTGCTTAATGACCCTTAATAATAATAATAATAATAATAACAACAAACCGGTGCGCCTTATAGTCCGCCTTATGTATGAAAATAGACCCGGTCAGACCCACTTATTGATAGTGCGCCTTATAATCCGGTGTGCCTTTATAGTCCAAAAAATACGGTATGTGTTAAAATGTAGGAATGTAGGAAACATTGATTTAAGAAATTTTAATAACAATAAAGGCCTTATTTTTAGATTTCTGAACCTTAAACCTAACCTTGTCCATGAGATGATTGTTTCATTGACGATGCATCCCTCTCCATCAGCTGATACGTTTGTGGTTCTATTGAATCAACGGCTGGATTGTTCAAACGACACAAACCACGATAACCTTCACAATTTCAAAGCAATGATAAAACCATCAAGCCTGAATAGCACGGCCGACTTCTACACTGACTGGAGGTGTTTGGCCTGAGTCCATTTCTAGAAGTCTATTTGTAATTATGGCGTAGGAACAACAAAGGGGCTTCTCAAAGGGTCTCCGGATCAATGAAGTCTTTTCCAAGCTTTCCAAACATCCCAGCAGGATAGGGCAATCATAGAACATTATAGTTGGTAGATTGAATGGAACATATGGTATATATCGGTGAGTAGTGGGGAAAAAATTAAAAAAAATAGATATATAGTAAGTGTTTTTGCAAAATATTTCTGGTGTCTCAGTTGAAATGATTCAAAATCATAGTAGAAAATGAAAATAACGGTTTTCCATCACTTGCTGAAAAAATCATCTGCTAATATATGAGCCACACAGTGTATGACTTTATTGTTAATGATCATTGTCAGTTTTCTTCTCTCTTATGAATATGGAGGCAAAGGCACAGAGAGTTCAGTACCCTAGAGTCGTTTTGGTCAAGAGGACGACTTGTCTGCTGATAGTAGAGTCAGAGGAAGCATCTATGAGAAGATTACTGCCTCTCATTAGGAATGAATAATGAATTCAATCCAATCTACAATTCTATAAGAATAGTATGATGTGGAAGGTAGTTCTCGTCCCACTGAGCTATTGATCCACTTCTGTATTTAAGCCGTTCGTCTGGCCTTAAACACCTCATTTGCTTTTAGGTACATTTACATATACATTTTTAAGTATTATCTTTGGACAGCTGTGTCTTTTATTGAGTTGAAATCACTGGAAATGTCATTGTTCACACAAAAACATCTGCGGAGCCGGCAGCAGCGCTTGGAGGGCTGCTGCTGCATCGAGAGGGCTGATCGCTTCTTCTCCGTCTGTACGTTTACAGCATTTATCATAGGCAGCGCCACTTTTACAGTTTAAATGGTGTACTTACGTTCACTCAGAATGTAGGTTTATTCAATTAGTTAACCACTTTAATTTTGCCTCGGTAAGTTGAGGAAGTGTACAGCCCTCCTGCTGCAGCGTGGGGGAGGGGATGTTACAGTGACGGCTGGGGGATTTTCTTGAAAAGTTCAAATTTTTATCCAATCACGCAAGTCTCGTTGCTTAAGGTCACGTTATTTACATTGATTTTGAATGTAATCCAGTCGCTTCAGTCACGTTCTGTGTGCACGCACCTTTATGGGTGTTAAAAGTGTGTCAATAATTAGTGTTTGTGGGATTTTGTGCTCTGAAAGTTTAGTGACATTTATGTTCTAAATTAGTTGTGATTTTGCGCTGTCCTTGGTGCTGAAACATGGCAGATTTAACAGCTGTCGCTCAGTGAGAGAGAGAGAGACGATGCTCCGTAACGGGTGATTGTCCGTGCTTTTCTAAAGCTGATTCATCTCTCTTTTATAAAACATTTAGGTTAATTGGTTGTTTGTGTTCACATATTATTGGCCCATTTAGGTGATCGAAAGGCACTTTAAAAATATGTATTCCGTGACATTTTTGTCTCTCTCTTACTTCCGGAACAACACGTGGGACCTGATGATTTACAATTTAAGCAGTGGACAACATGCTCGCTTTCTATTAAATTGACGATATAGTACGTACTTTCCAACACACATATGGAATATAATGTTTAAATTGATTGAATTGCGTGTAATCTGGAATGATAAATCATTTTAAGTGAAAAAATCGTGCTTGCAGTTCATCTAACTCTAACTACAACATTCTAAATAAGATCTGTCTCTGCAAACACCAATGTGATCAATCCATCCACTTAATCGGACAGATTGTGCTGTGGCTTTATTTATCTCTCTCCTCAGGCATTACTGTATCGGCGTTTGACCTTTCAGCAACATTAGGTGGGCTGGCATGGCTATTTGACTCTCCCTGTGAGTCAAACATCGCCAGCAGAGTATGTGCAAGGTTAAAATCTACTAGAGGAGGTGAAATAACATCAAAACTGACTCTTGGACTTGTTTTGGTCAAGGGAGGCACATGAAAAGTTATTTTTATCCACTCAAAAAGAAAGACATTCAGAGCAGCTCTTGAAAAAGCCGATGAAAGCGAAGGTCATGAGTTGTTGTTTTTTGAAGTTGCTGAAGTGGATCCCGCCTCTTCGAACCAACCGCGTTGCTCTTTGATGCGTATTCAAGCGTTTTGGTTTGGCACATGCTGGTGTGATCATTGTCTGTCAACAACTGATGGGAGACGTGTGCAGTTCAAGCTACTTTGCTATTGTCAGAGCGTCTTCGTTCCACTCAAAATTGTGATTTTGGAGCTTTAAAAGTATGTTCACATCTTCAAGTAAACCGTCACTGAGTAGAAAGTACTCTTTTTTTTTTTTTTTTACTTGTTTCATCTGTACTGATTGTCACTCCCTGTTCAGTTGCGACATGAGTATCAAAGCGAAAACCATCTTTTTTCCTCCCACCAATCCCTCATGTGTTGCGTTTCATCCTTTTGGCAGTATTGCATCTGAGGAAGTCATTCAAGTTTATTTGCTGTTTCATTTATACCAGTGGTTCTCCAACTTATTAGTACCCCATATCTCTTATTTCTGAATCCAACTACCCCCTTTGTCGACTAGAACATTTTGCCTGGAAAACAATATAAAAACAACTATAGATCGTAAAGATGGAATGAATGATAGCACACGTTTTAAAGAATCTCATTTTGTAAATAAGTGGAAGGAAACAGCATTGAGTGCGGTGGTTCCCAACCTTTGTTTGGATCGTGACCCCAATTTGATATCAATAAATTCTGAGGACACGAAAGACATTTTTTTTTTTTTTAACTGCATTTTAGTTTAACTAGATTTATATTTCACAAAGTGAATGTACAGAAATACGGTACTGGAGAGGATTAGGGCCATTAGTGTAAGAAATTTTTTTCCCAGTGGGACCCCTAATCCTGTTCCATAAATATGAGATTGTGTAATTTTAAATGTCAAAAAATCTATCCAAAATATCAGGCGACCCCACATGGGGTCCCGACCCCAAGGTTGAAAAACACTGATTTAGTGGCGCTTGAATAGATTTTTCTATAGTTTTTATCATTTCTGATCACTTTATTTATTTATTTGTTAATTTTCCACTCTCCCTCTCTCTCTCTCAAGTACCCCTATAGTGCCATCGTGTACCCCCATTTGAGAAACACTGGTTTATATGTTTCACCAAATTATACATATTTCATGGCAACAAAATGTAAGTGATATCATACCTCCCAGAAGAATGAAGTAATTACTCAAAAGTCGACCCGCATGGACATCCTTATCAGAGGGTTGTTCTTATCATTTGGCATTAATGCTAACATTCACCAAACGTACCATAGACTTGGCTGCTTCAGAAGGTTTTAGAATGTATGTAAGAAGGTCCGTTGCACACCTTTGTACAAGTCCTGTGAAGTGTGAACATGAAGTCATGGTTCTACCATCACAGTATTGGTACCTCATCAGCCTTTTACCAGGTTGCCATTAAATTGCTTATTGATTTGTTTGGTCCCTTCAGGATCATTCCTAATGATTCTGTCGATCACTTGACCTTTCCTCCAGCAACTGCTGTCGAGATGAATCTCCCTCCTGAGCAAACACAGCAGGACAAATGCAAAAATGCTGTGTGTGGTTTCACCGTCAAGCTTTAGGACCTCAGGGGGTCAAACTGCTTCTACTGACATCTGCAATGGCTGTAGTCCTTAAAACTATTAGAATTGACTTAACCCTCCCTAACCATTGATTGTGTATTTACACTGAAACACAAATCAAACATGGTTTATTATAAGAGAGAATAATTCAGTGTGAGTTACCTTAAAGGGGCAGGATTATGAAAAAATCTCTTTATAATGGTTTTGCTACAGTGCCGAAGTTGAAAAAGTTCTGTTTCCTCCCTCCCTCCCTTGTTATTCCACATTTTGTAAAAAGTCAGCTCGGGACAGTTGGTTTTTTCTCGCGTTGTGACGTCACAAAGTGGAAACTCCTCCTCCTGACAATCCGAGCCTCTCCTCCCCTATAAGAAAGTGAGCTACTCCCTCTGAATCTACCTCACAGGTAAAAAAAAAAAACACTGCGGTTTAATATATAATATATGTTGTACTTCATTGCCATATATGTAAAGCTACATACACGAAATGTGTTCTCTGCATTTAACCCCTCCCTGAGGAGCAGTGGGCAGCCACAGCGTAGCACCCAGAGAGCAGTTCCACTTTTACTAACCTTTATATTGCCTCGTATTGGACAAAACAGTGTACTATCATGTTAGATCTGTGGTCACTCCGCTGCTGGTGTGATAAACACACACTGTGGTGCAGCGTTTTTGTCAGACCCACAATCACAATAGCTGCTTGAATAGCCATGTGTTTTACTGTAATGTGCAGTTTTTTGGCAGTGTGTCGAGAGCAATGGTGGTGATCACCCTCAGAGCGAGGCATAAAGTCTCCGTCTACAGACACGCCCATTCATGCATATGCATGAAGGCCGTAAAACAGCTTGTTTTTAGAAACGTCATGAAATTGAGGGTTAAAACTCTAGAAAACAGGCAAGTTTGGGAAAATAAACCTCAAATATGTTTTTGGAGTTTTTAGAACAAATGGAGATGGGTGAAAAATATAAGGACTGATCCAATTCATACTGACCCAACACCTCCCCCTCGGCACTGGCAGAGCACGTCATCTCTTTGAGTGATGTTTGATGTTCAAAATAAGCTGACGAGGGCAAACCACAAGACTCTCTTTATCCTCAAATCTTTTAGTCTTTTATGTATGCAATGAACGATTGCATAGACCGTCATGAGACAGGTTAGTTTTACCCTACTGATGATGAAAGCTAAACTCTGTGTAGATGAATAGACTATCCTTCCACACAGTGACAACTCTCTTTATAAGGAGGCTTTTATATGCTGCTGTGCCTCTCCTTCAATGTGGGGGCTCAGACTCTGGCACAATCTTGTTTTGATGCTGCATGAAATTAGAACCCGGGTTCAAAAGGGTTTCCATTGCCATATATTGAGTTTGAATGTTTTTGTTGTTGTTGTTATTGTCTCCCTGTTTTGTAAGTCAAGCTCAGAAAAACTTCGTTGAAGAAAAACAATTGGATGGAGGGGGAAAAAAACAGTGAAATTGTGATGAGATGAAGAAAAAGATGCAGCGTCCGCAGCAGATTGTTTGTGTTCTCGTCAAATAATTTTTTTTTCTCCATGTTCAGCTCTTCTTTTTACTGCTCACGAGCCTTTTAAAGGTGTTGACTTTAGAGATTCACATCTCAAAAGGCTTCTGTTTTCTCAGCTGATGAAAGTAAATTTTACCCCAGAACTTTCAAAAGATCTGCCCCAAACTCTTTCTCCAGCGAGCGCTCAGACAAACAAGCCCAAAGCTCTGTACCGATATCTAAGGGACGGCGTCCTTTGCAGCCGTCTCTGGTGGCTCAAAGCTGACTGCAATGCATACTAAGCACTTTGTGTCAGTGGTGTGTTACGTAAAGTAGTTCTGTGTCCAATTTCTGTGAGAATGCTATCGCAATCCTCGGCTGCCTGCACACTTTTAGCTCTATTTACAAAGTTTCCAAGTGAATGAAGTTTGTTTGCTCTGGAGTTTATTAAAGTTAAGGTGTTGTGCTTCACAATTGGCAGCTCTGAGATGTCTGAATTCCAAAGTAATATGTATTGGAAGTGTATAGAAAATGTGCCAGTTGTGTGCTGGTGGGGTGCCTCCTTCCCGCAGTGGCGGCCGCCTGTCGCTCGTGCGTTATGAGAAGCAGCCACCTCCCCCCACACACACATCCGAGAAAGCCTCCTTATAAAGCCCCAAGGAGCCGAGCACCCAGCGCATCCTGCCACCAACCCCAAGTAGCGGGTGCCCGCTAGCTGCCCGCTCGGCGCGGCTCTGGCCGTCTGCTGGGCGTGAGTCTTGGCTCCTCTGCTGGGGTCTCGGGCGCCACCCACCCCCCCGGGTGGCTAGGGGGGTGGGATATAGGTATAGGTATTACCACTCACTCCTTCCCTCTGTCCACAGCCACCAACTTTATAGCTAAGCTTCACACTTGTCACCAGACTGGCTTGATTACACAACATTATAAGCATAATATGTTCTACTTCACATCTCACTCTCACTGTAATCTATTCTTCCCCACCCTTCAGTCCCTCCCCCCTGGCAGAGGGGGAGGTAATTGTTTCACCTGCATTCATTTACTTGTTTGTCTGTTAGCAGGATTATTTCAAAAGTATTAACAGATTTTAACCAAAGACAGACCCTACGCAATGAAATATTCCATTAATTTTGGAGGGGATCCGGTGTCACGGTCTGAGTTCACATTGTACTGAGTTCCTCTTAGTACCCGTACTGGGTTATACTGGTTTTAAAAAATAAAGTTACATTAGGTTAACTGTTTTTTACTTCAATGTATATTATAATCATGTTTTTTTGGAAAATAAATTATTTATTGTCGTATGGAGTTTTCCTGAGCTCCTTCTTGTCGGTGTCTGGTGATGACGTGCCCTTCACCATGAAGAAGATTAACTTGTCTATCATTTCTTTGTCTCCTGCCTCGTATATTGAGCAGTTAAGAAAAGGAGCCATTCAGCACTCATCAATTAACATTAGCTTTGAAATTACATTTTTATGTAGAAGAAAAAATCTAAACGGAAGTACCATAAAGTCTTTTTCCAGTAGTGTGAACTCAGACCGTGACACCAGATCAATATACTGATTCTGTTATTAATGACGTTTTTTATGTTGGGTTCATCCAGATTGGATATGGATTGTGCATTTAATCAAGACTGTAAGAAAAAGCGGGTGCACATACAGTACATTTGTTGAACCTACTGTGTAGTTGTCATGGTACCATGATCAAAGGATCACTGATTCTGATAACTGCCAATATCTGACAGAGGATATTTGTTGCTTGGTGGAGGTTTGTGCTCTGAGTGCTCTTGTTGTGGTTGCTTTGTTAGAGAGAGATTGAAGAATAGGTTTTGCTTTTAAGAAATTAGACCTGGACATTGATATTAAAAATTTTTTTTTGACGTTTGACCACATAATTTCAGTCAGGTTTTAGAAAATAATCCAACATTCAGATATTAAATAACATGCATGCTCGATTATTCCTGTTAACTCCTGCTTCTCTAGCCGAGAGGCAAAAGAGGGTCAAAGCTTGAGAATTTTTCAAAAAGAAGAAAATGCCAAATACTATTGTATGAATTGCATTTAATGCGGTTCTTGACTTTAAGTGAAGCAGCCCGTGTTTCATCCACACACACACACACACACACACACACACACACACACACACACACACACACACACACACACACACACACACACACACACACACACACACACACACACACACACACACACACACACACCAGGTGTTGTCCTCTGTAAAGTAGCCCATCCTCCTCATAGAGTGAACAAGTATCTCACAAATGCTATGATTACATGTTCTCTGCCATTTTCTCTGACTTTCACTGAAACTGTGATTTAGGCCATTTAATTTCATTTTATACGCAAGAGTTCAAGGACTCGGCAAGGGCTTAGGACCCTGGGGGGGTCCTCCTCCTCCTCCTCCTTTCTCCCCACAGAAACAACGACTCCTCCCACACCCCCTACCTGCCTCTTTTCTGTCCTTTCTTTTGACATCGAGCAACGCGGCATGCTATGACCTTGCAGCAACTTGCTAATGTGCAACGAGAGGAAAATTGCTGGTAGCGTACACACACATCCAGCACACAGTTAAGGGCACACAGTGCAGCTCCCTTGATGGCCAGCCTGCCCACAGTGGAGTCCACTCAGTTACAAGGTGTAGCATGTGGCCAACCGGAGCCCTCTCTTCTCTCCACACGTCATGCTTGTAGCATAACAAGTAACGCTGCAACAACAAATCAATGAAATTGATAAAAATCGACTTTTAAAAGCGTTGGCATTGAATTTCATTATGGATTCATTGTGTTGTGGGATTTATGTCACTGACCGTAAAGCAGAGCCGTTTGATTCACCTGCAGAGGTTTATGTGTACTCCTGCCACGAGTGTTTGTGTCTGCGCGCACCACGAGTGTGTGTGTGTGTGTGTGTGTGCGTGCACCACGACTGTTTGTGTGTGCGCGCACCACGAGTGTTTGTGTATACGCGCAGAGTCTTTGTTGAGTGTTTGTGTGCGGGCACACGAGTGATTGTGTGTTTGTGTGTGCTCGCACGAGTGTCTTTGTGCGTGCGCACCAGTATTTGTGTGCATGCACAAGCGTTTGTGTGTGCGCGCCACAAGTGTTTGTGTGTGCATGCGCATCAGCGTTTGTGTGCGAGCGCACGAGTGATTGTGTGTATGTGTGCTCACGCACAAGTGTTATTGTGTGTGCGTGTGCACAAGTGGCATTGTGTGTGTGTGTGTGCGACGAGTGTCATTATGTGTGCGCATGAGTGTTTGTGTGAGCACTCAAGTGTCATCGTGTGTGTGCACACGAGTGTCACCGTGTGTGTGCACACGAGTGTTTGTGTGTGACTTGCGTGCGCATGCGTTTGTGCGTGAGAGACACTTTTATGTCAGGTTAATCAGCTTAAGCAGGGTTTAAATGTACTTTATAAACTATGTTTTGAAAAAAAAAAATTGCTTAATCGATTATAACAAGTGTGCATCAGCCACAGTGTGGCATCATGGTCGTCACCCCCAACCGGGCTCTCAGGCTGGACCAATTTATCCAATTGCCAGTCTCGACGCAGACTCCTGCTCTGAGATACTGTGCTGCTGTTTATTTATGACCCCTGGCTCTCCTAAGAAGGGCATTATGTAAAGGATTACACAGCCAAATGGCTTGGCTCCGACCCTAGGCTCGTTACTCATGCCTCGTCCAGGACGTCAGGGCCAGGCTCAAGACACGGGAGCGGGAGATTAGCCACGTGTTGGATTGTTTGACCAAGCTTTAAACTTGCAAGGGCCATTTTGGGCGGTGTAGCAGGGGCTCCCACAGTGATGGCAGCTGTGAGATAGAGTTGACACTCAGTGAGAAAACAAAGAAAGGAGGGACGGTGAGTGCACACCTACCAGAAAAGGAGGGCGGCGATCTGAACAAACTAGGGTGAGAACAAAGGAAACACTGATATCGCAGGAATATTTATAGTGCTGGGAAAAATTTAGCACAGCTAAAACTCTGCATACTCCCAAAGACCTAAAATCAGAATTTCCCAGAGCTTTACGACCTCAATCCATTCACATGCTGGGCTAACGCAATGAATAAACTGCAGAGGATTAAAAACTACCCGCAGGAAATCTAGTCGAAAAGAAGCGATCGATCTAGTTCTTAAAAAAAGGGATGACGCAATAACAAAATGAATCTAACTTTTTAAATGAAGACAAAGTCTAATGGCAATGATCATATTGGAATGTGTGTTATATCTGTCACTTGCATCTATATAGTTTGCGTTGTCTATGTTATTCAAGCTTACTTTTAAACTTTCAAGATGAGGCCTGATTGTCTAAAGGGTAAAAACGTACGCTTGCTTCACGTAGGCAAAACCAAACGTGACGAATATACTCATCCTCTGTGCTGAGTCGGCATTTCTGAAATCTATGAATCAAAAACTTATTTAAAGATTTTTTGTTCCCTTGTTATTCATCTTCTATCTATCCATCCATCTTTGTAATCACGATTATAATCACAATTATTATCATATAAAAATCTGTTTTTATTACACTACTGTTAAACAAACAATATGTGTACAGTTTATAGTGCAAAATTAAGCTTTGAATAAGAACCCAAGAATTTAAAATGTATCAAATGCTAATGAAATAAATACATTTTTACAGAGTGCAGACCCTGTATTTTAGATGTATATAATGCCGACGATCAGATTAATTTAAACGTAAAATTTGATTAATTGTGCAGCTCTACTTTCTTTAACGCATGTAAAACCTTTGTTTAAATAAGGCAATCTTATTAAATGGTGTTAGCAGTTAAGCTAGGACAAAAACAAAAAGTTACTGATACTAAAGAAGGGGGTGTGGTCACATCTAGTTGGGGGGGCGCTTACATCAGAAGGGGGTGTGGTTACACCGAAAAAAGAGACAAAAACTCAAAACTTTAGATGTTGTCACAACAAATTAAGGGCAATATTCTGACAAAAGGGGTGTGTCGTAAAAATCTGTGGAATTGAACCATAGAGATTTTAGTTGGATGTCTAATGAGTCTGCTCAGGCAAAATATTGTATGCAGTTGTTGTCTTTTCAAGCATTTCTGTCAGGTTGAAAGCACATCCTATTCACTGCAGGAAAACTGTGCTTTAAAAATCCTCAAGTTTCCACCTGACAGGAAGCACAGAATAGAATAGTCTGCTTCACGTCAGCAGGTTTTCCTTTAAGGCATTTCTGCTTTGGCATCCTTTGTGCTCATTGACGTGCAGATGTGTGAAACAATCCAGTATTCTTCAGCGACTCAGGTACGTGCTTAGATGCAGGGGGAGAATGAGATATGCTGCCAAATTAATGTCCAGTAATATGCAAAAAACCAAGCCATAACTATGTTGCCTGTGTTTTAAAACTGCCCACACTCCAAACTTTTTGAATTAAATAATTGGCTTTATTTTAACTTCAGAGTCCTGCTGTTTTAATATGAATCCACTAAGAGGAAAGGTGGTGGTGTACATGCATAGATTAAAGAGATCAGAGAGGTCCGTTTGTTAAAGTTGGTTCAGCATGAGCACGTGGGCGGATGGAAGCGTGCTGGCTGCTCCAGCTGCAGCAGGTGGGTGAGTTTCTTCTCTTCTTTCCTTTTTATCAATGTTGTGTTGCCGTTGTTGGTGGATGTGGATATCAGGTGTCCTGTCCTGATTCTGGTGCTAGGTTATCATGTGACCCCTCACTGGCAGCAGTACTGAGTACCGAGTACTACGTTTCCTCTCTCTCCAAATCCCTCAAGAGCTATTGGCAGGAAATGGAAACAAGCCCCTCGCTCTGACTTTTCCCCTCGTCTGATTGATGAACGCTCATTTAACCTCCAGCTCCCCACATCAATCGCTCTATTTAACTTTACACCATTTTACACGGAAATGCTGATGCTTTCCTGCGTCGTCTTCTCATTTCGGCCCCTGAGGCGTCTGAGATACTACAGCGGATGGTTAAACAAAGATATGCTCAACTTAATGTTGTAGTTACTGCAGCTACTGAAAAAAGCTGCCTCAATGTTTCAGGACTTTTTACACATTGGCTAAAGACCCATATTCACACTAAACTCAACCCCCCCAACATTATCTCAAAAATTGTGTTCAAGCCTCTGAAACAACTGAATAATGTCTGCAATACTATTATAATGTATAAGGTAAAATTTAAGCTTTCCTAAATTCTGTTTCAGGATTTACCCACGTCTGTGTCACATTACACTTCCGTTCAGTTTAAATTTCATCATCTGTCCCTGTTTAGATGACTTAACTTGCTATTAAACTTCCCAAAATTATAACAAACCTGGTAATAAGGTTAATAGTCAACTACTGTTGTTAATTTTACATTTTTTATTACATTTCATTTTACAGAAACTGGATGGTTCTGCTGATGTCATGCAAGATTTCACTGTAGGGGCAATATTAGCTACACTGCTAAACCCTCAGCTACCAGTTTAATGGGAAAAGCACTGTCACCATGTGTGATATGGTCCCAAAACATTATATGTAGAACTTCTAATTACCACCAACTGGCAAATCCCCCTCAAATCCCCCTCACCGTGCAGCCCTGTGATAAAATGACTACCAGTTAAACTAATACACCAACATTTCATTTCATTTCTTGTTTATTTAACAGGGACATTGTGCAATAGTCAATTGCACCAGAGTTAGCAAATAGCTAATATTTACATGTGCAGTCCCTGGGCCGGTAAACAAGATAGAAAACAGAGAAACAGTTGATTGGCAGAATAAAATACAGATACATTGCATGATATAGTTATAAGTGCATTCTAATTTATCAAATAACACAATTTGTATAGACAACAATGCACAGGATAATGAATGTGTAATCTATGCAATACAATGATGGGAAACATTAACATTTAACGCTGTTAAAACACTTGCGTAGCAGCGTCTTTAAGGATCTAGCCCTGAGTATGATTTAGCAGTGCTAAATGATTTTTAAACCGTGCAATGTTGTCAGACCCGCTGATATAAGGAGGTTTAGAGAGAAAGGTTTTCTTAAACTCTGGCACCCTGTCTCCCCTTGTGGATGCTCTGGTTCTGACCCACATAGCTCCACCATTGGTGCAAGCCCGTGAATAGTCTCAAACATCAGGCGTACTTCTGAATAAAATATGTAGTTTTCAAAGTTAAGGAGATTATCTTTCTTGAGAATGTTACAGTGGTGGTGAATCTCCCTTGGTAAACCTGTACCTTTATACCACCTTTCTAGCCATCCCATCAGCCATTTTCTGGAGAAAGATAGTGCAAGAATGCGTCGTATTCTACCAAAACATGCATGTGAGGCATTTCCTCAGTTTTAAATGGATCAGATTTCTTTTTCTGTGTCATATTGATTTTTCCATTTCAGAACGTAATGTTTAAAACGGCGACTGTGTTCAATGTTGCCTGACTTCCATGAGCATCACTAATTTTTACGGCACAACACACAACATTTTGTTGATTTGGACATGAAAACAATTCTACGCTGATGATTGACAAGCTTGAATGACCAATCACACGCACCCAACTACAGCCTACAAACTTCAAAAACAAAGGATTATAAAACACAAAATTAATGCTTATAAGACACTCATATTGGTCACGTTTTACTTAAAGACTTGAGTAAAAAAAAATGTTATTCTTGTAAAAAAAACAACTTTAAAATCCGAGCTGACTTGAGGGAACTTTTGTTGTCTTGCTCACATATGACCTCCAGTACCCATAATAGAGAACTATAACAGAAAAGCAAAGTGCAGCACCGAAAGAAAAGTAGTTTTATCTATTACCACCATTAGGCAGCAACACTACCCTTATCAGTGGAGGCAGAAATATAGCCTTCATTACCAGAGACTGCAATGTACCTTTCATTGTAGCAAGAAGATGGTCTCCATTACAGTGGGAAGGAACCAATTTGCAGTTGGTCAAAACCAATGTTACACACCACAACCGTGATGAAAGTAGCTTTTTGGTTTATTGTCATGACCTAATGGGAGATGGAGCTGTGGAGTATGACTAAAGAAATGAGGGTTTAATTGGAGAAAAGATTAAATGTCCTTCAACTGATGTAAAACAGGTGCTCATTTAGAATGGAAATGAATGAATATGTGTCTAGGCATCGGCACGGAGGAGCAGAAAATATATGTTAATCATATGACCACAAGCTTCATGGGGCTGTTATTTTAAATCAGAAATGATCCATCACACATTACTTTCGTCCCACAGTAGTACACACATGCACACACACACACACACACACACACACACACATTTATATATATAATCACTGTATAACCCCCCAAGACATCACGCACAGTTGTGAGAATAACTGTTTTGCTTTTATATGCAGAGATGTACACATATCATGGATTCGATGGATTATTAAGATTCTCTGTTAATATTACATACGTGAGAGAAAATCCCAGTAGGTCTGTATTTCCTGGAATAAAAGCACACTATCCAACCTTGCACCAACGTGCATGTTGGAGGCTAATCATCAGTTTCTTTTTTTTTTTTATTAATTTGAACTTTAAAGAGTAACTGAACCCGAATATATTTTTTTTTCTGCTGAAAACAAATGTTTTGGGGTATGATGTAGTGTTGTTCATTGAAAATGTCAAGATTCGGGCAATAATCAAAGTATTTCCAAAGTATTTTGGTGCATTTTGTTGTGGGGAAAAAAGAAGAGTGACTGCCCTCTATGGGTTGAAATCACTGTTACAATCAAATTTTGCTATTGGTTGAGAATGGTGGTTTGTGATATTTTAGTGGCTTCTGATGTCACGAGCCACCACTGTTAGCCCCGCCCCTTCCTCAGAAAACTAGCACCTGTGGACTTTGCAATCTGTAGTGAGTAGATGGAATTGAGAGAATTGTGAATAGAGAAGTATTGTGAGTATTGAGTAGCTAGCTAGCATAGCATAAATTGTTTTTGGAGATTTTATAGTATAGACTGGGCGTGTTTTAACTGCTCCAGCAGCCCCGCCCATAATCAATGTATTTTATACATTTTCAGCCTAGTAGCACTTCAGCTAAAACCTCAGGGTTTAGTTAGAGGGATGGATTACCAGGGAAAGCGTTATCAAGTATTATACTTGAACAGCTGTCTTTTATTGAGTTGAAATCACTGGAAATTTTATTGTACACACAAAATTGAGTATAAAAACTGAGCATCTGCGGAGCCAGCAGCAGCGCTGGGAGGGCCGCTGCTGCATCGAGAGGGCTGATCACTTCTTCTTCGTCCATACGTTTACAGCACTTATCGTAGACAGCGCCGATTTTACGGTTTAAATGATCAACTTACGGAGTTACTAAAGGATGAGTTCACTCAGAATGTAGGCTTATTCAAGGACTTTACCGCTTTTATTTCGCGCCGGTATGTTGAGGAAGTGTACAGCCTCCCACTGCAGCCGTCTCACTGTAGCGGGGGGAGGGGCTGCTGCCTCGGCTTTACAGACAGTGAAGGACAGGGGAGCTGTCGCTTAAAGCTGCTCGAAAAGTACAAATTTTTCAACTTTGGCACATTTTGACAGCTGTCACTCAGTGAGAGACGGATGCTCCGTAACGGGCGATTGTCCTGTGCTTCTTTAATAAAATATGAGTTAAACATTTAGGTTAAAGGTGCAGTCTGCAACTCTTATAAAAGTGACTTTTTTGTTATATTTACTAAAGCTGTCACAATGTAAGGACAGCTTTACATCAAACTAGTAGTTTGTGTGTGAAAAAAAAAAAGGCAGATTGAGTCCCGCCCCCTGCTGCTCCTGCAGCTTTTGGCAGATTGCCAGAATGCACAGCAACCGAGCAAAAAGAACCAATCAGAGCAAGGATTGTGCTTGATGGGCTGTCTGACAGCTGTTGCTCACAGTCCCTGCCCCCTTCTCGGAGCTAGAGCGCTATCTTTTTTACAGTGTCTGGAGGAGTAGAAGATGGAATTAATGACTTTTCTGCTTGAAAGGTACTGCTGCTTGATTTTAATTTGTAATTGTCAAACTAGAACTCTGTAGTGCATGTGTTGTTCATGTGCGCACAGCAGCCTCTGTGTGAGCTGTTGTAAGTGACACTGTGCTGTTGCTGCTGTTGCTGAGGTGTGTGCACATCGAGAGAAGCGCTGCAGTAATATGCTTTTAACAGAGCTGATGTTATATCACTGTGATGTTGCTGTTGGAATAACGTTTGCTTGTTAGTTCCACTGAGGGAGGGACTTTGGAAAGTTTGGAGGCAGGGCAAGAGAGCAGCGGGGAGGGAGGGGAGAGAGGGATCTGATAATTGCGGACTGCACCTTTAATTGGTTGTTTGTGTTGACTTATGTTATTGGCCCATTTAGTTAACAAAAGTCATTTTAAAGAAAGGTATTCCGTGACATGTTTGTTTCTCTCTTACTGCCGGAACAACACGCAGCCGGTTCTCTGGGACCTGATGATTTACAATTTAAGTACTGGACATAAATGAGGCTCAAAAAGTGTACGCACAGCGGACGGAAGAGAAGTGGATATTAAATTAACGTTGTGAGTTTTGGTGACACTGAACCCTTGCACTGGATCAGTCTTTGATAGCGATCAGAACCCACAGTGAAAAGCAATCGATCACGTTTGCCTAACTGAGCTTTCGACTTGTTGGGAACCAGATTATAAACTTACAGATTTTGGCTGATGAATTAATTCTCTGCAAAGCAAACAACTGTTCAATAAACACACAAGTTGAGCTGATGCCAAATGTGTGTCCTGCCCTAAGGCTTCCACTGAAGACTTACTTATTTTCTACCACTGATGAAAAAGCTTGGATATATGCAAAGGGTGGTCCAAATACGACTATGGATGGTTTTAAATGAAGTGCTAACTCTGGTCTATTTACGTTCTTGTACAATCATTAATATGCATCGTCCTTTCCGAATAAATGGACAAACTAAAAGTAAATATCAACCCGTTTATACGTGTAATCAAAAATTGAAGATGTAGTAGGAATGGATTAATCAGTAGGAGCTCCTGCTGGTAGAAGCTCTTCATCTGAGGGGTTTATTGTGCATGAAATGAGGAAAGAGGTAAAACAAGGCTGGATGAATAGAACAGAAAATAATCTGCCACTCGATGTAATGACCTGCCTCCCTTTCCAAGCCTGTGTAATTTAGCGCTGGCTCTGCAGGACTCACTTTATGGCTGCATGGAACTTTACACGTTGAGTGGTGTAAAGCTGCTGATGAGGAACATGCTGATGGGAGTGTGATGAGTAATTAATTTCACTCCAAAGAAGTGAGGCTTTTTGTCCAAGAAAAAAGATGCATCGATATACACATTTAACACTTTATTTACCGTTTAGATATGTAAGTAAGGTGCATCTGATGCAAGGTTTGTCACCTTATGTGCCGTTGATTTGCTGACAACCTTTTTAGGACATATAACCTGAAAAGTGTCCTGATTTAGCTTGAACAGGTATAGAAATAAAATAGATAATTAGCTATTTTAGCTATAAATAGAAATAAGCTCGGTCAATTTTTACAATTCTATTCAGAATTTCTGTTACTCTGACTCAAATTGCCGAGCTAGCTCTGCTTTTGTTGGTTGTGTTGTTCAGATGAGAGTAGATTTTACGTACCGAATTTTTTGAGAAATCCATTTTTTTTCAAATTTTAAAGTTACATTTTGACCAGAGCAACATATCTGTGGATCTTTCAGCAGGAATTGCATGTCCCCCGTGTATGCATAGTGGCTTCCCGCTAGCTGCAAGTGCATTTAAAGGGGACATATCATGGTTTTAAATCCTTCCTTTTTACATATAAATCATACAGTTGTTGTCTATATAAAGCGGAACTGCAATGCTTGGGTCTGAATTCCTCATTATTATAGCTCCACCCCTTTTCTACCCCTTTTCTAATGTGCTTCTGAGAGCAACTCGTTTTGGTGCGGTCTCTTTAAATGCAAATGAGACACTTCATACCCCGCCCCCTCTTCAGGTGACACTCGGTTCAACTCCACCCTGCTCGGCCATTTTTGTAGTTTGATAGAAGAGATACGGCTATGTAGCGGCGCATAAACTTTTTATTCCGAGGTTATTTACAAAATGTCAACAACAGAAGACTTGTCCATCCAGCCTTACATGTTCGAGCCAGAGTCTGACCCAGCGGAGCACCGAGCTAACGCTAGCGCCAAGCTAACGTCACGAAATGCATTTTAATACAGTCTTTTCGGAGACAAAATGAAATGACTAATGAAAACTTTAGACTTAAATTAAATCACGTAGGCCATATCATCAAGGATCTAAAACGAGCACACAGCGCTAACATATGAAGTCTGAAGACGGTTCAACTGCTAATGCTAACAAAACAATGACAGGGACGTCTTATCATCACACTTTGTACCTTTATTTACAGCTTACCGAAGTGCCCTGTTCATCGTCTCCAAAGATAGAAGGAATTGAACCCTCAATCAGACAAAGTCTTTCTGCAAATCCTTTTTTATACTGGCGGAGGTTGATGAAGCAGTCATCCTTGAAGTGCTGCGCGCACACAAAAATGACCTTACCCACAGATGTGGCTACATTTCTGTGAAAAATAAAACTCAACCAGACACTTTGAAAAGGTTCTGATGCTGGGAGACGGTGTAATGAAGCGTGTGGGTTACTACATTCAACAACCAAACATTTTGACTTATCCTCTCGTAACTTCGGCATCCTTGAGCTTGGACTACAAAATAAAAGCGAGAAATAAAAATGGCGGATTGCTCAAGTGTTGGACCTGGAGTTGATGTACTAATTTGGCAGTTCTGCTGTAAATACTGTGATGTAATAGTTCAAAAAACATAATAGAGAACAGAAAACTCGAAACAGATTGAAAAATATGAGCAAAACAGAATATAAAGATATCTACGGAGCACCTGAAGAGATTAATTTGATTTTTTCTGTACTTCTAAGCACTCTAAATATACAACAAAATGCATTTAAGGGCTAAAAAAGTTGATTTAGCATGATATGTCCCCTTTAAATAAAAAGCAATGCTACAAAACATGTTCATTCGTGAAATCGCATGGTATTTAGGCAATACAACAAAAAAATAAATAGATTCTTGTAGAAAGTCACCACAACACTGTGAACCTGCTTTTATCTTGGCAAAAACACTCAGGAATCAAAGTCTTCCCCCAGTTACGCTCTGATTGGCTGAGTTGTTTAAGTGGTATTTTTCTCTTAACTTTGAATATTATTATGAAAATTTTAAAAATTTATAAAAAGAGATTGACACAATAATGTGAGACAAGTTGAGACTCCTTTTCCACTGAAGTGGTTTCATATTTTTTTAATGGAATCTAAGAAATTTCCTTATTAGTCGGCATTAATAGATGAGCAGCAATTTAATCCAACTGGGATGACTGTTTAAAAACAATGTAAAATGTAACATTGCCAACGCGGAGAGATAAGCAATAAATGGGTATGTAAAAACTGTAGTAGTATTTAGAGTTGGTCTGTAAAACTTCCTACTTACACAAGTGGAGTGCCAATAACTGATTTTGAATAGGCTAATGTAAAAGTAACAGTTTTTTGGATTGTAACTCCTGGTTGTTCAACAAAATCCTTTTAAGTTATTAAACTATGAAATACCAATATTACGATTTATAGTTTGAGTTAGCAAATGAGTCGGTGACATTGAAGAGAAGCCAACCAGTGATAAACTAAATGTTTACTGGTTTTGTTCCTTAAATGGTTGAAGGAGACTGAGTTAGTCACATGATTTGCATGAATTAGGAGTAATAAGTCGAAGGATAATTGATTTTTTTTTTTTTAAGTTGAAGCAGTAGAGTTTTAAAGTGTCACCCATGTTTCTGAAAGCCTGTCGCATAGAACGCCGAGCACAGAGCAACGCTCCGGCACTCACACCCACGCACCAGCTTCCTGCCGTTGGACACTCATGTCGTACAACCCGAAATGATAAATCACCAAACAGAGAGCAAGTATCAACTCTGCAACGCCTTCGACTCTGAGCCAGACACTCAGTCGGACAAATTCAAGAGTGCAGCCATCGCTCTGAACTCTCCTGGATTTAGATTTTCTTTCCAAACAGACAGAGCTGACATTCATCTCCACCAGGAGGGAGATCACTGTGCACTAGGGTTTACAAAATGATGTTTTACTGGCTGATGTTCAGTAACACCAGAGAAAACATTTTCAACGTGAATATTCATTTCTTTCTGATGGTTGTGTTTTTCAGTCACATTTTACTGTTCATTAGACACTTGATCGGTTTTCTACACATTTGGAATGTAAAACATTGAAGATGTTTCTAGTAATCACAATCAAGGCACAAATCCAAGTTGACGTATTGAGCACTAGAGCTGCAACTAACGATTATTTTCATAATCGATAATTGGTCAATAAATGTATTCATCCCATTGTTAATGTAGTGGCAGGTAATCCAAAAGTAGACTTCATTAGCTACACGTGTCTATCAGCAGTTTGTTGTTTGTGTTAATTTCAGTTTTTACTTTGTTGAAATTCTCTGAATATTTTCTCTCCATGAGCTTTAGAAAATGTAAAATGTAAAATATAAAAGGTGTCATTGAGGGCAGAATGTGAGGATGTAGTGAAGCGTCATCTTCAGATGTGATAAGTTGCTTTAAATCCTGTTAATTAATCCATACATGACAGACCAGAGTCTATTACTGCGACCACACACCCGCTCACACACAAACACTCATGCACACACAAACACACGTGCGCGTACACAAACACTCTTGCACACACACAATCGTGCGCACACACAAACACTTCTGCGCATGCACACAAACACTCATGTGCCCTGATATAAGTGTTTTTAATATTTATTATGAGTAAAACTGCATTTACTTTATCAAAGAATTCCAAATCATTACAATTACCAATTATACTAATTTCCGTTTTGGTAACTTTGTGCTCCCAAAGGGAAAACCACTTTTCAAGTCACGGTGGAGGAAAGTATTGAGACCAAAAGAAAAAAAAAAAAAAACCTATGTTGAATAAACTCCTGAATGCATCTTTACTTTTAATTAGTCTACAAATGTTAGAGGTCTTGAGACACAGGGCCGGTTTGGTTGCAGCGATATTTGTGAAGTTCATACGGCACAGTCTGCTGCATATATGCAGTCAAAACACTGGTCGGCTTTAGTGCTGAAATAATTGCCTATTAGCGTATCAAGGCTGAAAATACATAATGAAATACCTTTGTTTCTAAGACAACGCTGTTTGTCGACACACGGGCGAATAGGACTTTCTGTCTGTTTGTCTGCAACGAGCAACATGCACAGTCATTACGACTTAGCAGGTTACTGTCAGGGCATTAGGATCTCCTGCTGCGGAGCCCATCAAATCTGCCTCATTACGAAGCCGCAGTTCAGACTCGGGGCCATTTGGCTTCCTTTTGCATAACCCATGGTAACTGTGAGGGGGGCCGACCAATCAGCGTGATAAGTCACGTTCAAAGGAAAAGACAAACAAGAAGCAGAGATGAAAGAGGGACATTAGAACACAGCACCTCTTTAACATTTAATCAGATTACTTCAACTTGTTGAAAAGAAAAGAGATTGATTCGGGAAATGATGAAATGTTCAGGGTTATCTAACATGTAATCAGAGTTTACATTTAGAACACAGGTTTAATAGCCAGTAATATGTAAGAGACACTTGAGCTGTTTTCATCTGTTGTTAACCCGCTTAGTTACAGTATGTGATTTAATTTTAAACCAATCGCCTTTTTTGCCAACTTTTTTCACATTAATTCTCCATGTTAATATGGACATTTATGTTTCTGTTTCTCTTCAATTACAACTGGTTGACTCGCTCTCAGTGAGGGGTGAAGAGGCAGGAATAAATATCTTAAAGTTGTGCATTTTTGGAGTTAATTTGTCTGTTCTTGATGCTATTTTGTGGCGACCGTGGCTCAGTGGTAGAGTGGGTTGTCCAGTGACCGAATATTATTATCATTATTTTGTGTGTTTTTGGACTTTTTGGAATCGTTTTGTGCGTTTTTGTTGTCATTTAGCATTTTTTTTTCTGTCATTTTGTACGGCTTTGTAGATTCACTTTGTCTATTATCATTTTATGTGTTTTTGTTGCCGTTTTGTGTGTTTTTGGAGTAATTTTTTGTACTTTGAGTTTTTGGAGTCATTTTGTTGGCATTTAGTGTATTTTTCTGCCATTTTGTGAGGCATTGTTGAGCCATTTCACTTACTGACATTTTGTGTATATTTGTTGCCATTTTGTGTGTTTTTGGTGTCATTTTTATTATAATTTTTTTGTCATTTAGTGTATTTTTCTGCAAGTCAATTTGTCTGCTTTTGTTGCCATTTTGTGTGTTTTTGGCATTTTTGTATCTTTTCGGAGTTGTTTTGTGCATTTTTGCGGGTATTTAATGTAGTTTTCTGTCATTTTAATGTGTTTTTGTTGCCATTTGTGCAGTTTTGATTGTTTTGCGCATTTACTTTATAGGCCAAACAAAATTAGAATAAGGGCCGCATGTGGCGAAAACAGAAAAAAGACAGATATACCGGCAAAAAGAGCCATTTAGCATCACTTTGGTGATTAAATAAGCGCTTGCTCCCAACCCTGCTGTTAAACACGACTTGCCTGCATTGTTAAAAGATAGAAAACACAAAGTGGAAATCTGACATGGCACTGTTGGCAGATGTTTGATTTTGTTTCAAATGAGTGCCCCCGTGCTTGCTGTATTTCCATAGGGGGCAGATTGTACAGCACAGTACAAGTATAGTATATGCCTCTGAAACACATGCATTTAAAATCAGCTAAAAGGGAGCCACAGTGGGACTTAGTTGCTGCGATCTCCCTCATTATCGCTGTCGCTCTGAGGAAGTCAAACAACCTCGGTAGAAATCCTGGAAACAAACTGTTCTTTTGATTCCCTTATTATCCATCACATTCAATGTGTCATTGTGACAATTAAAGATTGTATTACTGCGTGGGAATGAATAGTGTATATGTAACAGAGGGAGAAAGATGCTCTGCGGACAAGAATGTCAATCGAAAATAAAATTAAAAAAACACACGTATATAGGCTATAGGCGGCTTCACCAAGTGTTGCTGGAGGCAATGAATGCATCATGATGAAGTACACCCCATTGCTAGCTCCACCTGCGAGGCCAGACCTTAAATGCTAGATCTGCTGCTGTTTGATCCATAAAAACGTGCGTTCATTTATTTATTTTTTCCTGAAATCAGCTTCACATTAATGTATCGTATGAACATAAATTGTATGCTTCAATTAACCTCGAGCAAACACACAGCAATGACAAACACTTGTGTCAGCCTGTGATAGTAATGCAGCTCCTGAGTTATAGCAGCCGCAGTGGCAGCAGATGACGATAAAATCAAAGACGAGTAGATGAATGGAGGTTTTATTCCCTTTATTCATTAACATTTCATCCTCTTCATGGGGTCACATTGCACTTTTTTTTTTTTTTTTACGATTTGCACATTCTTCCTTACGTCTGCATTGCATCATGTTGCATTAATAACTATCAGCAATGTTAGAAACATACATGTAAACTTAACCTGTACGCCCCCCAAATAGATATTAATAGCTACCATTGGGGGAAAAGGTGCATAATCTCATAATTCCATGCAGAGATTTAGCCAAATGCCTTTAACTGGCTCTGTTTAGGCTACAATATACAATAATGTCTTTTCCTTCAGCCTTCTTGTATTGTCTTTTTTGTAAAGGTTTTCTTTGATTCTGAAGTGCCTGTAGTGCTCAAAACAATAGATGGAGATGATGTGTTTTGGAAATACTTGTAGACCATAGTTTAGACATGGGAAACTGGCGTCCCAGGGACATATTTGACCACAAAATAACAGAAAAATGCACAAACGGACAATATAAATGCACAAAACAGCAACAGTTTATATATGTATATATAACACACAGTTTATCTATCAAGCACATTTAAATCCTGCTTAGGTTGACTTAAACTAAAGTAAAAGTGTCTTTCACGTACAATGCGCACACAGGTCACACACAAACACTGGCGCGCGTGCACACACACACGAACACAATCACTCGTGGTGCAAGCAAACAAACACTCATGCGCAGGCACACATTCTGCCTGCGCACACAAAAACATTCTGCCTGCGCATACAAACACTTGTGCGCACACACAAACACTTGTGGCACGCACACACACAAACACTCTTTGCGCACACACAAACACTTGTGGCACGCACACACACAAACACTCTTTGCGCACACACAAACACTCGTGCGCGCACACAAAAACTTGTGGGGCGCGCAGCAAAGCTCTGCAGGTGAAGCAAAAGTCTCTGCGTTACAATCAGTGACATAAATCGCGCGTCGCAACGAATCGATAATGAAATTTGTTGCCAACAATTTTAATAGTGGCTCTTTATTATTTGTATTGATTTGTTGTTGCAGTCTTATTATAATCCAGTAAATATTCAGTAAATATTTTATTTACTTGCTTGTCTTTCATATTGTTAAATATCATGAAATGGAACTTTAATCTGATAGAGTTAATACTGGTCCTGATTTTTTATCATGGACAAAATCTGGTTTGTCATATTTCTATGCTATGCATCTTCTCAGCGAACACAAAGCTAGCATGCTAAGGTCTGTGCCTTGGTTATTTGTGTCCTCCACGTTCAGAACCAGCTATTTGGTTTTCTAGTTTTGTTTCCAGGCTGTTTGGTTCCCACCCACCTCACAGCTGCCACACAGTGAAATCAAACGGGAGTATCTCTCAGCGTTGCTAATCAAGAGTTCATCAAGACTCTCCTCCCAACACGGATTTCTCCCTCACAACTGTCTGTAATGTTGCCGAGGGCTCATCGATTCATTCTTCCCCTGATTAGACGACACTACTCGGAACGTTGTCACAAATAGCAACAATTAGGCGTATTAGGCTGAAAGAGAAAGCGCTGATCCCAGAGTATTTTAATTATAGTGACTCACTGACTAACACAATGAAGCCTGTTTACAAAATTAGTTAAAATACGCCAGTGCTCACTAGAAGGCTAAATTAATTCCACGTTTAATTACATACCCCCTGACAGTGAGTTGGTATAATTTGTACAATATATGCACACACAGTACAGATAATACAGAAGATGAAACTGTAAATAGATTACTTTAATTCTGCATGGATTTACATGAAGAATGAAATGAAACTAGAACGTTCCAATCAAACTTTTTGGCCATTTGATAAAACCGGCTATTTGAGGTGAGAAATACAAGCTGCCGTTACGCAATCAAAGAGCTCTGATCCCGGCAGCTCTCAGACATTTTCCTTTTCAAGGGCAGGCAGAAAAAATGAATTTGTGGTGAGGGATGGCACAGAGGGAGTCGGTGAGCTTCAGCAGGAGACGCAGGAAAGTGAAGCTCACCACGGTCCTTCCCCAACCTGCTGACTCGAGCACGTGGAAGAAAAGTGACAACGCGAGTCGATCACAACCTAATAACGCAGCGTTCATAGAGATGGATCATATTGTCACTGCTCTGAAATATTGGTGAGTTTGTTGTCAGGGTAGCAAGATTACAGCAGAAACAATCATTGTTGTCAAGGTTGAGAAGTAGCTTGATTCTTGAAAAGTTAATTGGCTCAATGGGTAAAGAAAGACAAAAAGTAGATATAAAAACATGTATAAAATCTGTTTAATAGGCCTTGCGTTGTGTTGGCAATGCTCTGTCTGAGAGGAGTGTGCATGTTCTTTTGGTTGCTTACTGCAATGTCTTCCTGTCGTCTTAAAACGGTTTCTAAATTCTTGGCCCGACTTTAGAGGGTTAGAGGTTCGACCTTTTACACATCCTCAGGTTGAGAATCTTGCCCAGCGTCTGTTTGGCTGTTGATGAGAAAGAAAGAAAATGCTCAATTATATTGAGCAACACTTGCATCTGAACTATTTTAATACTTGCGGGACGACAATGATATTCCATATACCCGCCTCTGTTTTTAAATGTACAACTATCAGGAATAATTTTCTGTACATATAGAAAAAATGTTTTTTGTGCTTTTTCATCAGTGAATTTTGTGTTTTTGTTGTTTTGTGTGTTTTTGGAGTCAATTTGTGGGGGTTTTTTGTAGTTTTTTGTGTATTTTTCTGTTCTGTGTTAGTTTCAAGTCAATTTGTTTATTCTTTTATTTTGTGTTTTTTTAGCTTTTTTTTGTGTGTGTGTTTTTAGTCATTTTGTGTGTTTTTCTGTTTTGTTTGCTTGGTTGTTTTGTGTGAGTTTGGAGTCACTTTGTGAATTTTTGCTGTTGCTTTGTGTTTAGGAAGTAATTTTGTGTTTTTTAATGTTTGAAGTCAGTTTGTGTATTTTTCTGTCATCTTTTTTTGGCGGTGGTTTTTCTTTCATTTTATTTGTGTTTGTAGTCATTTTTTGGAGTCATTTTTATTTATTTCTGTGTCAATTTTGTACATGTTTATTGTGTGTTTTTGAATCCATACAATTTATTTGAAGGCTTGGACACTTGAATGCAAAGCCGGGCTGTTTTCCTACTTTGATTACTCTCCTGCTCAGCTGTGAGAACACCTGACTCAAGCAGTATTTGATCTAAAATGGACCAGTTGCTGGTTTCTGTCACACTACATCGACCTATGACCAAGTTTTACGACCTTGAATCTCAGAAATTAAAGAAATGAAAAGGTTTTTCGATCAAAAGTAGCAGATGCTGTCGGACTTCCCACAGTAATGTTGGAGGAAGAAAAGAACGGCGAGCGTGTGATGTAAGGAAGAGGCTGCGCCGTCATCTCAGTAGCCAGCACAGATCGATGCGACCCAGACGAAAGTTAGTCGTTCCTGAAGCTAATCACACAGATGGATCTGCTGCCCGACAGCCGTCACAAACAATGAGCCGAGCACTGGATCACCGTCTGTCATCGTTTACTCACTGAGGGCACAACACAGGCTCTGACTGTACTCCCTTTTTCTCTTATCTGAGCTTTGTTTTCCACCAGGGTCTCGGTTAGTTTAGTATTATTTGTGCCGTAGTTTAAAGTAACGATAAAGAAGTGAGTCCTTGTTTTAATCAGATATGAAATTGGTCAAAAGTGATGACATTGGATTTTAAAAACTCGAGAAATTGATTATAATTTGCAAATTACCAAAAACGGACAGGATCAATGGAACAATCGGTAGGGACATATTGTTTAAACTGGCAAATAATGGGCATGGAAAATGTTGAATGTGGTTAAATTGTCAAAAAAAAAACGAGCATGAAATATGGTGAAAAGAGGTTAAAAGTGACAATAATGAGTCAACATATGTGACATTAGGTGTGAAAAGTAGTGAAAAGCGTTTATAAGTGCTGAAATTGTCTTGACAGTGCAAAAAATGTGAAGAAAAGGCATTTCAACATGATGAAGTGTCAGAAATGGTCGCAAAATGCATTAAAAAATGGCAAGAAAAAGTGATGAAAGTAGGTTAAGTTTGGTGTAGTTGCAAAACAAGTGTAAAAATAAGTAAAAATGGGCTCAAATTGTTGAAAAATATTCTTAGTTTTTTGAAGACATCTGGCGACCCCCTCCCAAGGTGGAGAACCTCGCATTGTTTTAGGGGTTCATCCTTTTGAAAAAGTTGACTTTCTAATGCAGCCTCTGCCTTTATGTCATTCAGTCAATGTTTTAGGGATACTGTCTACTGATATCATACTTTAGTTTGTTTGTGGTTGATGTTTCACTTTGTCATAAATCATCCCACAGGCATGAAGTCAGCGTTTAATGTTGGTGTGTTTCGAGCAGAGTTTAGGGCAAAACAATGCTACAATTCAGCGGCTAAAAGCAGCTTAAGTTTCCCTGAAGCTGAACCAAAACTCTTAAGGCAAAGCTTTTTCATGCTAGGAACACAAATGTACTTCCTAGGATAATTAAATCAACATGAATTCACAGTTAACTATATTCAGAAGTTTTTAAATAAAATAAATAATAAAGTCTTCCTAAATTAGTCTTTAAACTAATTCTGGTGCCACTTGACCAAGCTAAAGTCATTTGAATGACCAGATGTATTATTGATCATGTTATTTGGATACAAAAACAACTCCAATATGTGTGGATAAAACACTTCTTAAGGCACAGCATCTTTGCATTGTGTTGTATTAAAACATGCATCCATAATGTGCTTTTAATTTAATGCAAACTCTAAAAATTGACTTAAGAAAATTCAAGTAAGCTTGCATAATGTTGATCTGTTGAAATCTTAATTGAAGGAATGCAGAAATATTTTTGACAAATATTAAAATAACCAGCAGAATGCTAAATTAGGATGGGAAAGACAAAAATAATTCTTAAAAAAAAAAAGAAATCAGTCGAAAATAGCTTTAAAAAATGTACAAAAGTTACAAAAACACCAAATCATGGCAGAATGGGTAGAAATTAGGTTAACAATTCAATAAGTTTAAAATGTGTGTGTAGTAGCAGAAACACAGAAGAAGAAAATACTATAATGAGGTTACACACGTATCAAACTTATAACTTCATATGGCAATAGGGTGGGGAACGGAACATTATGTGCAGTATTTTAGTGAAAATACTTTAACATTAATAGCTTTACTAAGTTACGAGTAGCGTTTCATTTAAAGAGAGAAATTACATTTTACTTTTTTTAATCTATTCACTATGAAACGACTTTTTTTCAGAATCAGTCTTTTTTATTTTTCATGTTTGAGAGACATTTAAATTGGTTTGTCTTGCATAACGTGTTGATTCTTAGGTTATTTCCCTTTTATGTTGATGTGATCACGTGCTGGGTTACGATAATGGGTTAAAGTGACAATAGCACCTCCCGCTGGAACGGAGAAAGGACCGTCAATGTGTCACTTGTGCCGCACATCGAAGATGATTTCAATAAGTACTTCTAATTTCAACATTTAATTCAAACATCAAGAACATTTTTGTGGAGTTTTATTTTGTCGTACGGGCCTTTATTTCCATGTATTCTTTGTCTGCTATGAATGCATTGAGTTAATGTAATTAACACAGCACGCAGGGTTGTGGGGATCCATTCAGCAAACCTTTTAAAAAGCCAACCTGCTGGTGACGAGACTGGAGGACCCTGGTTCTCCACTAATTCCCATCTGCACCATTTAAATGACAAATCAATCAACTACACTTACTTTGCACTCCTCCACTTCATTTCCTCCTAATGCTCATTAAAGAACTAAGGACGGGAGGCTTTCTAATGGCTGTTTTATTTACAAGGTGTGCAAGTTGAAGCCTCAGCACTTGGCTGAATAATCGTTGAGCCACTGGTATTGATGAAGCCCCCCCATTAGAGCCACTGCAGATATGTTATGATCCCTCTGTGCGATATAAATTCAGCCTGTGGAACTTGGGTGACCCTCTGTCTCCGTCCCTCCTAATAAAGGGCGCTCTGTCAAGGCTTAGCCTGAAGCTGGAGATGCTTGGAATCCTCTGATTAAAACAGCATTCAGATGTGAAATAATAGAAAAAAATGCACAAAACCACTACCAGAATAAACAAAAATAACAGGAAAATAATGCAAAACGACTACAAAAATGCATAGAATGAGAGAAAATATATAAACACAGAATTAGTGAAAATACTGCGAAATCACTCCAAAAAACACACAAACACGCAAATTAGAGTGGCCAAAAATAGACATAAAAAGGGTTCAAAGTGTCAATAATGGATCAATAAGTTTAAACTGGGCATGTCAAATCATGAATTTAAAGGGTTCAAAAGTGCTGAAAATGTCCTGAAAGTGGAAAAATGTGCAGAAAAGGTGTTGAACAACAAAAACACAAAAAATTATAGAAAAACATACAAAATTACTCAAAAAACACTGTTCAAAACACTTGTAATCCAAACATATCAGAAATATACACCAAAGGACAAAAATAGACACAAAATGCCTACAAAGAAGATACATATTACAGAAACATATACACAAAATGACAACAAAGCAAACCAAAATAACAGAAAAATATACAAAAAGATGACAAAAACATAGAATAATGCAAAATTAATAATAAAAAAAAAGGTTGCCCATCTCCTCTTTTGATTTATCACAGCTTGGGCCATTATATTAATAGTCTTGTCTGCATTTAGAATATTGATACTTTTGAGCATTTTTAAAATGTTAAATTCTGGAGTCACTGTGTATCTTACTGTCATTTTAGGTATTTTTAGTCCTTTTGTGTATTTTTGGAGTCATTTTGTGTATTTTTCTTGTTCTCTGTACTTTTCTTCTCCTTTCTTGAGTTTGTTTTAGGGCGACGATTGAATTTTTGCCTTTTCATTGATTTATGGCACCTTTGCGCTGATAAAAATCAGAGGCTGTTATTTATATTTATATTATTATTATAAAGATAATGTTTTTCTAATGTTGTTTTGTCTGTGTTAGATCTGCTGTGTCTTTAGTTTAGTCTCAAAGGCTTGTTGGGGTTAAATGGAGGAAGTTAAAGGGGCCGTGCTCCATTTGTGTTTGCATCCAGATCTGCAAAGCGGGGGTTCAATCAGTCGTCAGGGCTGCCCCTGCTGCTGGAGTGGGTGCATCATTTACCTTCATTCTGAGACGCACGCGTGCATAAAGCTGTGGCTCCACCGTGCACTTTTGTTTCCCCTCACTTTGGCTGTGAGACAGTTACCATGACAACAGAGTCAACAGGGTGTATCCCCCCCCCTCACACCCATGCCTACCTTTGGAAATAAATGCACACGCAGACTTTAAACACATGCAGTTCCTGTGATCTCACGGTGTTTTCCCACAGCTGCACCAGCACAAAGACAAGTGCACGTCAGGGGTTAATATTGCTCTTCTTAATATACAGCCTCATTCAACACAAACAGCATTGCCTCAGGGTGCTAGCGTATAGAGAGATGTTGGATTATGTGTGTGTCTATATTTGTGTACGCTGATCTACGTTTAAAGTAAAGTGTCTCCGATGCTGCGCGCTCCCAAAACGATTGATATTCCCTGCTCATTTTTCAGACCAGAAATTGTGCAAAATGTGATTAATATTATCATTAAGTCACCTCCATTTTTCCCAGCAAAAAAGCAATTTATTCATTGTATTCCAAAGTTGCGTATATACTGTGTATATACTGTGTTTACCCTCTGCAGTTCTGTAAGTTCTGAACTGTTTATCACACAGCGCGTAACAGAAGTAACAGAAGTTACTTGTTTACCCAGGGCGCACTGACCTTTGACCGGACATCACACTGGTTAGTGATGGCTCCCCCCACCGCACCCACCACCGCACCCCAGACTGCTGCATTGCTATCACTTCAGTGCTTATTGATATTTTTTTCCTGGACAGTCGAGGTGGTGCATGTGTTAGTGCATGAGTGAACATTCAGAGTTCAACGTCCCCTCAGAGAAGTTCATCTAATCCATTGTAGCGTGTGTTTATTTCCAGCCTCATCTTAAATCTCTACCAATGCTGCTGAGATACAGCAGGCTGCTGGCTCTCACACAGTACATAATGTGTTTAAACACTTTCAATGTGACTCAATCCCAATCATTGATGAACCTATTTTTTTTTTTTTTTTCTACAATTTGTTTATTGACTTTTTCATTAATAGAATGAACAACAAGAATTCACAAAAACCTTCCCACCCTCAGCAATACAAGATAATCGGCAAAAATAAAGAAAAAAATGAAAAATAATAATAATAATACAATTACATAAAGAAAGTAAGTGATCAGAGATAAGGACATGGAATATACAGAAAACAAATAAATAAGTACAATGAAATAAAATAAAATACATTTTAAAAAAATACAATAAAACAGAAAATATATCAAAATGAAAAGTAAAATAAAATAGGAAATCACAGGCCTTCATGTTAGGATGATGATGGTGGCACCAGTCCTTGTGTAGTCACAGGTGTTTAGGTCATCCATAAAGTATAAGACAGGAGTCAATGTCTTGCAAAATTCCTCAGCTTTGCCTCTGAATATAGGCAAGGCAAGGCAAGGCAAATTTATTTATATAGCGCATTTCATACTCAAGGCAACTCAATGTGCTTTACATGATAAAACATTCAATTGTTTAAAATCAATAAGAACATTTAAATCAATAAGAACAATTAAAATCATCAGTAAAATCAATTAAAATCATCAGTAAAATCATCATTACATCAACAACATGACAAAAAATCTCTCTCTCAATCATATGCAGTAGAGAAAAAAAGTGCCTTTAACTTTGATTTAAAAATGTTCACATGTGATGCTGACTTCAGCTCCGCTGGCAGTTTGTTCCACTTCTTTGCAGCATAACAACTAAAAGCAGCATCACCATGTTTACTGTGAACTCTGGGCTCCACTATCTGACCTGTGTCCATAGATCTGAGAGACCTGCTGGGTTCATACCTGACCAACATGTCACTGATGTATTCTGGACCAAACCCATTCACAGATTTATACACCAGCAGCAGAACTTTAAAGTCTATTCTGAGGCTGACTGGGAGCCAGTGTAAAGACTTTAAAACTGGAGTAATGTGCTCTGACCTCTTTGTTCTGGTTAAGACCCGAGCTGCAGCGTTCTGAACCAGCTGTAGCTGTTTGATGCTCTTTTGGGGGATTCCTGTCAGAAGACCATTACAATAGTCCAGTCTGCTGGAGATAAAAGCATGGACCAGTTTCTCCTGATCTTTCTGAGCCATTAAACCTTTCACTCTGGAGATGTTCTTTAGGTGGTAGAAGCTGTTTTTGTGATAGATTTGATCTGACTGCTGAATGTAAGATCTGAGTCAATCAGAACACCAAGGTTTTTGACTTGGTCTTTAGCTTTTAAAGATCGAGACTCAAGATAATTGCTGACAGCAGTCCTCTTTTCCTTGTTACCAAAGACAATCACCTCCGTCTTGTCATGGTTTAGTTGAAGGAAGTTTTCACTCATCCAGCAGTTTACTTTTTCTAAACAGTCACACAACACCTCAATGGGACCATGGTCATCTGGGTTCAGTGATAGATATAGTTGTGTGTCATCTGCATAGCTCTGATAATCAACCTTACAGTTCTGTAAAATTTGTCCTAAAGGAAGCATGTAAAGGTTAAACAGAAGGGGTCCAAGAACAGATCCCTGAGGAACCCCACAGGACATTGGTAATCTGTCAGATTCAAAGTTTCCAATGCTTACAAAATAGCTTCGCTCCTCCAAGTATGACTTAAACCATTGCATTACTTTTCCATTTAGTCCGACCCATGTTTGCAATCTGTGCAACAAAATTGTATGATCTACAGTGTCAAATGCAGCACTTAGATCCAACAGAATGAGAACAGATACTTTTCCTGAATCAGTGTTCAACCTTATGTCATTGATCACTTTGATAAGAGCAGTTTCAGTGCTGTGATGAGAACGAAAACCTGACTGAAATTTATCAAATATTTTGTTGAATGTTAAGAATTGACTCAGTTGGTTGAAGACCACCTTCTCAATGATCTTGGCCATGAATGGAAGGTTGCTGATTGGTCTATAGTTAGCCAGTATAGAGGCATCCAGTGTTCTCTTTTTTAACAGCGGTTTCACAGCAGCTACTTTCAGGGATTTTGGTACGGTGCCTGATTGGAATGAGCAGTTAATTATCTGACACAGATCAGTGACAATTGACTTTACAACAGTTTTAAAGAAGTTTGAGGGTATTGTGTCAAGGCAACACGTTGATGGATTCAGCTGCTGAACAGTTTCCTCTATTGTTTTTGGGTTCACTGTAATAAACTCTAACATTGTAATTGACTCATCCCTCAGTGGTTGAAGCTGTTCAAGCTTTTTGTGATTTTGCTGGTTTGTTCTGATGTTTGACCTTATTGATTGTATTTTTTCATTGAAATATACAGCAAATTCATTGCATTTTCCAGCTGACAGTAATTCAGGGGCTATCTGATCTGGGGGGGTTGTGAGCTTTTCAATTACAGAAAACAACGTGCGAGAGTTGTTGACATTTTTGGCAATAATTTCAGAAAAGTATTGCTGCCTTGCTTTGAACAAGCCATCATTGAATTTTCGCAGACTTATTTTGTATAGTTCTAGATGAATTTGGAGTTTTGTTGATCTCCATTTACGCTCAGCTCTTCTACAGTCAGATTTCAAATTCTGCATTATCTCAGTCCTCCTCCAAGGGAGGAGGACTGAGATAATGCAGAATTATTAGAAGCCAGTTCCCTCATTTCTTTAATCCAGTGACTGCATTCAGGTCCCTCAATATCTTTCCACTTTAACGCAATCACATGTTTGGCTTGCAACAGACAGAAATTGTTAAGTTAGCATTTTTTTACATTTACAGGGAAGCCTTTAGGGTAAATATGGAGTAAACCACTGGAATAACACTATTTGTCAATTTAGAAATTAGTTTAACAACTTTTCTCCAGAACATCTGGAGCTTTGGACATTCCGACATGCAATGGGACACAGTACCAATTTCCTTTCTGCATTTGATACAATTGTAAGGAATATCAGGCCTGAAGCTGAACCTATTTTTAGTTACTGAACTGAACTTGTATCTCAGGTCCCGAACCAACCTTATTATTGGTCTGAACACGCCAGAATTGGTTCAGAATTCAGGGCTCTTGCACCAGCACAGAGGTCTTATGGTCACCATTTAACATGAAGTACCAGTAGAAATAAAACACCACTTAAGACGCTCGTGTTCATCCATATTATCACATTGCATCTCACAATGAGCCGTAGCAACATTCTGACATTTAAGCAAACATTCTGTAAAATTGGTGACAAATTAAAATAGTGGCGTATTCATTTAGGATATTGTAAGTTACATACAGTATATATTCCGAGTAATAGTCTAAACTAGGGCACAATATTGGAAATAGTTTTTGATCATATGTGGCCCCTGAACTAAAGTGAGTTTGACACCTCTGCTCCAACTCGTGACCTATACCAATATATCACTGTGCTCTCTACTGCCCCCGCTGGCCTGTGGGGGTGTTTCAATGAAAACCAACTGAATACAGTAGAGGGTTTTCACCGACGACACGTTCTGAGCAGTAACCCAGATGCGCGGCCATATTGGAGGCACTCAGAGGTAAACGCTGCGATGGATTAATGTCTGAAACCACAGAAAAGCTGCTGAAAATGTGTTCTAGATGCAAAGGCATGCAGGGAAGGACTTACGGTTTATTGGTGCAGATCCATACGAGTTGGATCAATGACGACCCGGAGAGTCTTCCGTCTAATGGGTATCCTGATATGGTCAACAACCAGTTTTAAACCTACTGTAACCCACTCTGGGTCATCCTACATCTACAGTGAGAAATACAGCTCTACATTTTAGCTCTACAACTGTGTTGCTACTGTAGCAGGCTATTAAATGTGGTTACATTAAGTCAATAATGCCACATGCAGTAGCTTGATATGAATTATATTATCATCATCACACTTGAACGTTAGTTAAGAGCCGCTGCTATCAACAATTTACTTAGCTGACAAGAAATGGGACGAACAAATTCAGATGTTGTCCAGATGTTTGCCTCGTAGATCCTGGTTTAGCTTCGCTAACCACTAGCGCCTCCTTTCCTCTGATAAATTTTGACATTGTTCTCCCTGATTAGTTTCTCCCGATCTGGCGATTGGTACAGCCAAAAACACGACAATAATTCACCTTTTCCTTTCGTTCCACATTCGGGATCTGCTTTGTTTACCTGCTGAGTACCTCCAATATGGCCACTTCCTGTTTAATGACGCGGTGATGACCTAATCCTGAATAAGCACACATTAGTACACATTGCAATGGCCACAGTTACATGATGCTTTGAATTGAAGTATTCTGCATTGAGTTTGCATGGAAATAGTAATTCCAAGTTGAGGTTTACATGGAAAACACACGTATTCACCTTTATTCAATTCCGCTTTAGATCTGGGGGTTGGGAAGGATTTTGATTGGACGGGGCGAAATGTAAATAAACGTCACGTCATAGAAAATGTGGATTATGTTGATTTTTAAAAAGACACATCTGCAATAGACAAGTTAGCATCGAGCGGTTAAACTGGCTGTGTCGGATGCTTTTGTATGTTTAATTAGCATCTCATTTTTTAGCTTTTCTATGTGAGGTGTCAGCATCAATTAGGCTGTCATTATAGACAGTGACTTCAGCAAGCAACACAAGCTGATAACATGTCCTAAGTTATTCAATTTCAGGTGAAGGTAATTATATGTTGGGGACAGTGAATATTGAAAAGCATAATTTGATTACATTAGGGAAATGTGTGCCTGCCTCTGATCTAATGTATCCAGTGTAGACGTTTAATGCCTGTTATAGATTCATTATGAAGCCCAACATAATACACAAAATAACTCCCAAAACGCACACATCAGCAGCAAATTGCACAAAGTACACAAAAAGACATAATACATAAAATGACAACAAAGACTGACACAACAGCCACGTGTAATAAGAAAATGACTACAAAACAGCAGCACATTACATAATAGCTCCAAAGACACACAAACGGTTAACAAATTACACAAAATGATAGGGAAAAAATACAGAAAACGACAAAAATACAGAAAATGCACAAAATTACAACGACAACACAAAAAATAACAAACATGTGACCCTTGGATCAGATACTGCTGTAATAGAGTTGCCCATCACTTCTATAATTAATGGTAAGACAGTGGAAGCCTGCAATGCGCTTAAATGTATAGCCAACCATGTATAACAGGATAAAGTGTATAGCTTTACTATAGCCCGCAGTTGTAGAAATTGCAGCAATGAAACAAGCTAATAGATAACAACCTAGTTATAGTGACCAAGTGTTCAAACGTAGCATGTAGCTGTAGATTAATGTGGTTTCACTGCTGATTATGTTTCCATAAACCCAGTGGAGAGGCAGGGGGAGGGGTTTCCATCAAGTCTACAACCGTTACGTCATTTATTCAAGTCAACAAACAACAGAATAAATTAACTGACATGGTTGGAAGAAGGGATTCAGTTGATTAAGTTATATTTTCACAAACTTGAAGCAACACAAAAAGGATCAATTTCACATTTTTGGGTCTTCAACAACTAAACAAACGAGAGGAGAAGCTTTCCAGGCTTTTTAAAAACATAAAGAACATTCACTGTGTTTACCTACCATAGATCAATGAAAGGCTGCCCTCTTGCAGTGACCTTTAAGGCCTCATTAGAGCAAAATTCCCAGATAACGCATCAACTTTCTGTTGGATTTCCACGTCAGGACACAGTCGCTACATGTCCTGTATACGTTGAGTATGTCAGACCTTTGTTTCCAAGCCTCCAGAGACCTCATTCAGCACATTCTGTGGAAACCTCTGCAGATGTGATGGGAGACATGTTGATATAGGTCAATGTCAACATTACATCATTAGTTCCAAACTTTAGCTCAATGTTGTGTGTGTGTGTGTGTGTGTTTCCATGAGAAGTGGCGAGCATACATTTGTGCATTACCTGTCAAGTTCTGGATTTGAAAATAAGGAAAATTTTCTGGCGCCCACTACGAGCCGTCCCACCCGCCCAACCAAGCTCCAGTATCCCTTATATTATAAGATAGGTGTACAATAAATCTAAAATACCCACTTGTCAACCACTTACTAAATACAAATATGGGATTAGAATCTGGTAGGTCGACCTTTATTAACATTGAAATGCTGTGAACATTCCTACTAGGGCTGCACAATATGGACCAAAACTCAAATCTCAATATATTTTCTCAAAATGGTGAAACATGATATAAATCTGGATAATTTTATCAAATAAAGTCTGACCAGAAAGACAATTCTGGGTTAAATTTTCTGATGCAAAATGCTACACAGGCTCATTTATTAACAAACAGCTGATCAATATGTGACACTCATTAATCATCTAACTGAGCTTTACATGTTGTTCTGAGAAGTAAAAGCAGCGACTCCTGAAACTAGTGTTTTGATACATAATAAGCTTTTATATATATATATATATATGAAATATTATACTTTTCTATATCGCCAAAATAAAAAACTTGATACATCTTAAATCTCGATATATCGCCCAGCCCTAATTCCTAAATTATAAAACAGCCTAAATAAAAACATAAATGTGAATATGAAGCACACGTGTGTTTATTTAATATACTTACAGTTTATATACAAGTCAACACATATTTATTATTAATTTCACATTGCTTGTCTTTAAGTTAGACATTAACATTTTATTTTCATTCATCTTATAGTTTTTCATGCTCACTCATGTGGTTCTCTGGTATTCACTAATAACTTATTAGACACATTTATTGCAGACTTTACATTCTTTATCACTTTTTTAAAGCAGTGTATATTTGTGGAGCTTGTGATTGGTTGATTTTTCATGGTGATTTACGTTGTTCCTTCTGCTGTGGTAGACGTTAAAATCTCAGTTATTAATATAACAGAATGTGTAACTGTGTCCTAACCTGCTGCTCTTTAGGAAGGTAAACTCTCACATTTTACAACGTATTTACACCAGTTCTTAGTTTTTTTCATTCATCATCTCTGTTCTGAGTTGTTTCCGGGTTTGTTGCCGCTGTCGGCACTAATCTTGCGAGAGCTGCCACTCAGGCCATTTCAGGTAGCAGTTCTCGTGAGGCTAGTGACGGTCGTTCAGTTTAGTAAGGCATCTTTTCATTATTATTACATTAAAATACGGGATATTTACGGGAAAATAATAATACGGGAAGATGGCGGGAAAGAGGGGTAAAATATGGGAGTTTCCCGGCCAAACCGGGATACTTGACAGGTATGATTTGTGCATTACAGGCAGGGTTGGGGTCAATTGCATCTCACATTTCAAAATAAATGGTAATGTTCATTTTTATTTTTTTTAAATATATAAACATGGGTGAATGTAGGTTTAATGAAAATGTGTGTTTTTGTTGTTGTTTTATAGATTTATGGCTATGATTTTGATTATTTTTGTCTAGGTTCTTTTTTGTATTTTACTGGCATTTTGTGTATTTTTGTGTGTTTACTTTGGGGGTCGCCAGTTGCACGTCTGCACTAGACACTAGATGTGGCATTTTTTGTTTTTCCCTAAATATATTTACTGTGAAGTTGGTCTAAAGTTTAATTTCAAATGGGATTTAAAAGTCTTAAAAAGTCTTGAATTTATTTTGATTAAAGCTGTAGGAACCATGTAGGTTCCTCAGTTTTATGTTAAAAGATCATTAACAATATTAATAGAATTTTTCATTGTGTGTGTGTGCGTGTGCGTGTGCGTGCGCGTGCGTGTGTGTCCGCGCGTGCGTGCGTGCGTGTCATGAACACTCGATAATTACAGCTGGACCCTTCATCCAGCATCTCATCAGATCCACTACATCTGCTAACAGTAAAGGTCACCTGCACATGAGCACAAGTTAGATAAAACCCTGGGAGTCTGTCGGCTCCATCCGTGCGCTTGCATGCGTTCTGCTTGCCCAGCATCACTATAGCCAGCGGTCCTGTCTGGTGTGTGTGTGTGTGTGTGTGTGTGTGTGTGTGTGTGTGTGTGTTATCTAGACAGGTGCATTTGTCTGCGCTCAGCTGCATAATGGGATGTGCTCCACGTGCTTCGTGCTGTAGCCGTCTGATGGTGTCCCTGATAACTCCTGGCCCCCAGATAGAGGCTCGGGCTCTGCAGCTGGGTGCTGCACAGTGAGTGGGGCGGGGACGGGGGGGGGTAACAGCATCACACACTCACAGTGCTGATCCTCCATCTCCACCAGTTCCCATTTTCTCTCCGTAAATTGGGCCCCATGAATAATTTGTGCCAGAGAAGAGGTGTTCACATGTTAATGAGCTACATT
Source organism: Gouania willdenowi (assembly GCF_900634775.1). NCBI lineage: Eukaryota > Metazoa > Chordata > Actinopteri > Blenniiformes > Gobiesocidae > Gouania > Gouania willdenowi. Next base: position 9,615,554 of record NC_041045.1, read on the forward strand.
ATGTTGTATTTGTGTGGCACTAATTGAAGCTTGCAGACGTATCCTTGGAATGAAAACATCTACTTGCCGTTGCATAGCCACAATGTTTTATCACATACAGCAAATAAGCTTTCTTTCTGGAAGCTAGAGGTTTTTGCTGACTTTACGCCACTGGCAGTGTTGTACATGATACAGTAACTCCTGATTGAGCTTTTTAGGAATCCGTGTAAGCTGATAATGTAGCTAGCATGGTAGCCTACAGGCTTGTAGTTAAGTAGGAATATCATTAGCTGTAAAGAGTCGGAGTGACCCGAAAGGTTAAAAGTATACATTAGCTACATATGTGCAATTTGCACACAGCTCTATACAGTGAATCAGTGCATTCTGACCTAATTATGTAGCACAGAGGTACCCCCTACTACATTTTGCTATATCTCTACTACTATAGATCATAATGATGCAATTAATGAGTGATAACACGCATTTTAAAGAATTTCATTTTGTAAATAAGTGGAACGAAGCAGTATTTTGTGCCTCCTGACCCTTGTTTTATCAGTTCATGTTCTAATCAAGATCATTTCTGTCATCATTGTGTGTGCGTTTTGGTGTCATTTTGTGTATTTTGTTGTTGTCTGTCTGTACTTTTTATTATTCAGTATATTTTTCTCTTATTTTGTGTGTTTTAGTTGTGATTATTTAAATTATTCTTATTCTCTCTCTCTCTTTCTCTCTGTGTGTGTGTGTGTGTGTGTGTGTGTGTGTGTGTGTGTGTGTGTGTGTGTGTGTGTGTGTGTGTGTGTGTGTGTGTGTGTGTGTGTGTGTGTGTGTGTGTGTGTGTGTGTGTGTGTGTGTGTGTGTGCGCGGATGAAACATGGGCTGCTTCACTTAAAGTCAAGAACCGCATTCAATGCTGTTGAAATAAATATTTCAAGCACACACAATATTTCATACAATAGTATTTTACTTTTTCTTCTTTTTGGAAAATTCTCAAGCTTTTGCCTCTCGGCTAGAGAAGCAGGAAGATTCTAGCATGCATGTTATTTAATAAATTATTTAAACATTTTCTGTTATTTTTTTGTAAGTTTTGTAGCGATCTTGTGTATTTTTCTGCAATTTTGTGTGTCTTTGTTGTCGTTTTGTGTGTTGCTGTTAATAAAGTATTTTTCTCTCTGAGTGGGTGTGTTTTTGGTGTCACTGTGTGTTTTGTTGTTGTTTGTCTGTTCTTTTTATTATTCATTATTATCATTATTATTACTTTTATTATTATATATCATCTTATTTTGTGTGTTTTTGTTGTCGTTTTGTGAGTTGCTGTTAATATTTATTATGATTATCCAGATTTTATCCAGTATTATAAATCCATATTTTTAATGCTTTCATTGTAGTGCCATCGCGTATCCCCATTTGAGAAACACTGCGATAGATGAAATTTGGTGCACTTTGTGAATGAATCTTTACTAGCATGGCCTAGCATGGCCTTGGACGACCGTGCGTCCTCGCAGTCAAAGAATATCATGGTGAACTTACGATGGCTTTCTGATAAACAGTTGTGGTCATTATGTGATGCAATGCTTAGCAAAAAACACATTGATTTTATGTTTCCTGGGAGTATTTACTACTTAAAGCAAAAATGGTGGGAATTTGGGAATTTTTGGGAAGGTATAATAATAAAAGCCCCAGTAACTCATCAATTAAAATTAAATTAACTTGAAGACTGAATTAGGTAATAGCATTTGCGCCGACTAGGACGTCCCATTACCACTGAGCGGCAGGGTAATGGAAGTCATAGATATCGCTCTCTCCTCTTCATTCTGTCACACTGCATTGATAGCAGTGGCTTAAGATGATGAGGTTTTTCACTTTCCACAGTTTAGCTTTAAAACCTGATCAAACGGTGGAGCTATAAAGACCCTCACTGTGGGTTAAGCAGAATATTCACCTGCACGGGGTTTTGCACTTTTTCCATTTCCATTGTTGAGTTGGACAAATCACTCAAAGGTGGGATTGTTCTGATATGGAGAAAAACATTTAGCCGTCATCCAGTGACGCTCATATTGCTTATTTCTCAACCTCTCCACGTTGAACGGGATTATGTATGTTCAAGTGATCTAATTTTATCGGTGCTGAAGCTAACCTCTCAAAGTGCAACCGTACTGTGTTCCCGAGCAATTCAACATAAGCAGAAAGTGGTCCTTTTTTTTTTTATGTCTCTCTCGTCTAGCACTTAATGTGAAAATATAGCCATGTGCTGAATATAGCCATGTACAGTAAGTCTGAGGCTCATTGGAACAACTAAAGGTGATTTAGATTTAAAGCTTTCTCATTCTTTTAAGTAACAATGCGGGAGTCCGATTTGCTGATCTGTTGACGAGTGGAACCAAAAGGTTGTGAAATCCCAGCGAGGGATCAGGGATCGATAGCAGAGAATTTAAAGGCTCATCAGAGACTTTGTGCTCTTACTGTGTGGAGATACTCACAGGTTTAAGGTCAGAGACGTGAAGGATGGCAGGCGGAGAGAGAGGAGGAGAGCAGGGTGCAGCTTTTTTAATGACAACATTCCACTTTGAAAAAGCCTTTCAGAGGTTTGCTGCATCGCTTGTTCTTCGATTACATCCTTTTCTATTTTTCACACAAAGGTTGCGCCGCAGAAACACGAGATTTACAGATTAACTAATATGTTGTTGGAGAATAAACCGTTTCCCTGACTTCATTCATTCAAAATCAATAGAATAATTTTTAGCATTACATTGATTTCTTCTTCAGGTGTGTTTGAATTGTGACACAATTTAAAGAAGAGTGAGTCTAGGCAACATGCTTACTAACATCTAGAGCTTGGTATCATGGCTAATTTCCTAAATTCATTCCATTTCAATGAACAAGGTTAACTGAATTACGATTCGATTTCAATTCAGTATTGATCTCTTTTTAGATATGAATACGATGGTTTCAAAATTCTGACTTAAGTTGCCCAGCCCCGTTTCGCACCCCAGCCCGACCGACCCAGCCCTGAGAGCCAATCCTTGTCCAGAAGTTACAGATCTGACTTCTCTTACTAAAGGATGCACATTTAACTGAACTATCGCAGTGATTATTGCACAATTAACCCAACACAAACCTACCATATTGTGCTCTTTTGGCTGTAAACAGAGGCTAAACTTGTTTCAGCTGCCCACAGCAATGGCGCCGGGTCGGGAAATGCCCGTATGTGTGACGAATTATGTATGTCCGAGCCTGTGGTCACGTGTCTGCCGTCACCCTGAAATGATTTGAACCATTAACATCAAATGCAAATAATCTATTTTATGATTCTTTTGGCAAAATGGCACACTTCTCATGTATTCACGCAGAAAACAAATTGAAACAATTTTTTATTGAAATCACTACCTTTCATATGTGAAGACACAAATGAAAGAAAAAAAAAACTTTCTGGAATATTAAACATATCGACGTTCATGTGCAACATTACAAATTATTCACTATAAAATGCTCACAGTAAACGTCTAAATTTAAAACATGTAAACACTAACAATTATCTTATTCAGATGTTTCCTTCAGTGAAATATAAAATTGCTTTTTTTTTTTTTTTACTTTTTTACTGTGGTCAACTGTGCGCCGCATATTACTGATTTCATGACAGAGGCTGAGGGCCAATGGAATTTTGAACACGGCCGCAATTGGCCCCCGAGCCGGACTTTGGAAATGCCTGATTTAAAATAACTCATATAGGTCAACTCTTTAGGTCACAAAGTCAGCGGTGTGCCTTTAAGTACCCCCTTTCTCTTATTTTTGAATCCGCCCCCCTATGTTCGACGACATTTGGCTTAAAAAACTATTTAAGAACAGCTATAGATCATAATGATGGAATGAATGAGTGATAATACATATTTTAAAGAATCTCATTTTGTAAATAAGTCGTAACAAACAGTATTTAGTGCTGTGGTTCCCAACCCTTTGATCGTAACCCCATTTTGATATCAAGAATTTCTGGCAACCCGAAATACAATTTTTTTTTCTAGAATTAGTTTTTGATCATGTTTTGATCAACTCAGATTGATTTTATTTACTGCATTTTAGTTGAACTAGATTCATATTTCACAAAGTGAAAGTATAACATTACAGTTGTTTAAGATTGTGTGTTGTTTTCATTTTAAAAAAGAATATTAATTTCAAAATTTCAAAAATCTTTTTTTTTTTATTTTTCAGAAATTTTTACCATGATTTTATGGCTCCTGAATAGATTTATTTTTATAGTTTTTATCATTTCCAATCATCTCACGCCTGGATTGGGACCAATGTAATGTATGACAATGTATTGATACACTGTACTCTCTCTCTCTCTCTCTCTCTCTCTCTCTCTCTCTCTCTCTCTCTCTCTCTCAAGTACCCCCTGTAGTGCTATTGCGTACCCCCATTTGAGAAACACTGATCTAGGGTGCATTCATTTGAAAGGTTGGTTTTTGGTTTGTACTTGGACTCCCCTTTTCTCCACCATTGTTAAATCCACACATACACAAGTTAATTTATAGAAAGGTTAGTCATGGTTTTTTCTTTCGTTCGTCCCAAGCACTGTGCCCTGTTTACTCTCATTTTGAGTGTTTGCCCTTGCCAGTTGCTGTCACAGTTCCTCGTCTCCTTGATGTTGCCCTTAGCATGAATGTTGTATTACAGCAATGTCACCCGGACAGGAGAATAAATTACCTGCATGAATCAACCTGTCATTTATGAGCGAGGTTAGCATTCAGAGCACAGGCTAGCTCCGTGAGGAGAGTTTGACCGCCTGCCCGACTAAATTTTCTGCACATTTTCTTTGCCGACACTTTTCTGTTGCTCACTTACTAGCACTTGTTTGCACGTTTCCCTTTGGTAATTATACCTGTGAGGGGTTCCTGTAATGAGGCCGGGTGAGAGATCACCCCCAAAGCCAGTACTTTTCGCTAACTACACCAACTTCAAAGAAGTTTTGTCTAATCAGCGCAGCTCTAGCCATGAACCGATATGCCCAACATCATCTAGGCTTAAGTCAGCACTAAAGTCGAGATGAGGCACCAGGCGCAGCTGTACAGCAGCCAAATCTGTTGGCTGCTATTGATATCCCTTTTCCTCAGTCAATCCTAAGCTGCTTTGCATTCAGAGGCTTCTGCACTAAGCCTATAGTGTCCAACCCATGGCCAGTTGTGCTGCTTCTCCACCGTCTACGAACCATTTAACTATCTGGAAAACAAAAAGCCCAGCGAGTCCCACACTGGGGACCTTCCCAGCCATGACATTTTAATTGTGTTGCTTTCATACTAGGTTGTATCCTGACCGATTTGGATATTGCCGTGGAATTCCTCATGCATTAATTCCTCTTTTGAATGTTTAGAAGGCAGAATAATGGGCTTTAGTGCTGGCAGAAGATTGGAGGAAAAGAGGATCAAACACTGACATGACAGAAGAGCCTTCATTTCCCTTTTCAACAGTGATGGTGAAAACCTCCTGTTGAGCTTATCACATGTTGAACAGCAGGAGCAGAAGATAAAGGTGGTGGCACGGGTGACGAATGGCTTGGGCTCCGTCTGTTTTTTCTTTTTTGATATTTCCACTATAGAGGTATGAATAGTATGGCAGATGTCACATCACTGGTACTAAGATCACAATCAGATAATGTATAATCCTAAACCTTTGCCATAACCATAATTGTGGTCCAGATTAGTGAGTAATGTTTTCACCTTTCAGATATTTTTATCCTACGGTTACAGTTCTTTATTGTGTTATAGTTCATAGAGATGTGTTGCTTTGTTCTCTCACTGTTCACACACTCCTATTCCAACAAACAGCATTAGTTTTGTTCTTTGGTGAAGACTTTATCTCCCCCCGAACACTTTGCCAGCACTTGATCTCCTCTAAGTTCTAAGTTTAAAAAGCACACATTCCGTTCACCAGAGTCACTGAGGCAAATGTGTTTGATAAACATAATTTGAGTAACGCGCCACCAAGCCCCTGTGGACATAAACAAGCTATTATTTTGGTATCTATTATTCTACGTGAGAATTACAGGTCAGGGCTTACTTTGACAAACCATTACCACACTGTAGGGCTACAACGTGATGAAATAAACACTTTGACAGCCTTGCTTGAATCAGCGCTCACACAACTAAATTCCACTGTGGCTTTTCTGGCTCTTTCCCAGCCTCTGCCTCTGCCTGCCGTAACACACCGATCAGCCACCGTGAATGTAAGATGTCAAACCGGAGCTCAGGGTATGATTTATTTACCCTCCAAATGTGTTGCACGAAAGCAATCCTTGTGCAAAGACGGCTCATAAACCAGACCAGCTTTTGTTGGTTTCCTTGCTGATTCACATACTGCACGGTCACGTATTAGGTCACGCTATGCTACACTAGAGACTGAAATCAATTATGCAGTGCAACATTAAACAAGACAAACTCCCACGAATATGAAGCCTTTCAGTCCAGCCAATAGAGGCCAGTTCACTGTAGAAACGGAGCAGATGAGTCATGTCCTCTACAATGATCAGCAGAGAGCTGTCCTGTAAAAAGCCCTATGATCAAATAAGATTAATTAGTAGTTCAGTTTACATTAATGTTAAAAAAGAAAAATATATAAAGGATTTCATTGTTTAAATACTAGATTGTATGTATTTTTGCCTTTATATAAAAATAACAATTTGCTCTAAAAGAGCTACTCTTTGTGAAATGAAACAGCTGAATTTAGTGAGATAAGATACAGGGTCTCATATAAATACTCACTTATTGTGTTCAAAATAAGTTGTTGCATTAATGCTTAAGGGGCAGTATTATGAAAAATGTACTTTATAACAGTGATATACATTCCTTTAGCCTCATTCAGAGGGCTAAAATTGAAAAAGTTATGTTTTCTCCCTCCCTGTTCATCCACATTTTGTAAAAAGCCAGCTCCAAACGGGCCAGTTGGATTTTTCTTGCATATGATGTCACATTGTGGAAACTCCTCCTCCAGACAATCCTGGCTCCTCCTACCCTACAAGAATGTGAGCTTCTCCCTCTCAAACCGCCTCACAGGCAGGGCTTTAAATGAACTTTTTAGAACACCAGCCAGGATGGCTAGCAGATTCTTAAAGTTACCAGCCAACCAGATTTTCCAACAGCCAAATTTTTTTCCAGCAAAAATGAACTCCATTATGAGTGCCACTGAATTGATTTAAGCGTTCATGTTTCTTTAACTAGTTTTCATTTTAGTTGATTGCAGAATTAAATTAAAGTGGTAAAAATATAAACATTTAATTTAAAAACAATGTTGTAACAATGTCTAAAAGGTACAATACGAAACTTTGGGTGTGTCAGAGAAGTGAACCTTTTATAAAGTGTATTCTCATAACTTTAAAAACACACTTAACTCAGATGAAAATTGGATCCCTGGAACACTAAAGTTAGAAAGAATAGAAGTAATCAAGTACCAACTTCTTTTTAGATCCTCTTTTATATTTATTTTCCCCCGTGTCTGCAGCAGCTTTCCTTTTTCGCAGTTTAGGTTTTTCAACACCCAATAAATATCTCCACGTTTGTTTGTTCCTAACTCATTTTACATCATCATTCCGTCTGACTCCTGTGATAACGAACCATAAAACAGTCAACGTAAGCACGTAGCCAATTGTTGTATGACACATCACGACAGTGTTCATGGGAAATGTAGGGTTAGTACAACCAGCAGTGTGGCCAAATACACATTAGGTTTTAAAGTCTAAACACACACAAAACCCTCAAATTTCTTGGCGGAAAACAGCCCAATCTGGAAACAATGTTGCAACATTTTTAAATTAAATGTTTATATTTTTACCGCTTTAATGTATATCTGCAATCAACTAAAATGCAGCCTGCCAATTCAAACAGACGCAGTTGTATTTGTTTCATTCCTCACCAGCCAAAATGGCTGGTAACGCTACAATGTTACCCGCCAAAGTTAATTTTTACCCGCAACTGGTGGGTTGGTGGGTGTTAATTTAAAGCCCTGTTCACAGGTAAAACAAACATAGTGAAGGCAGGTTGATATTACAGTTAATATCTTAATGCTCAGTATATAGATAAACCAGTATACAGATGACATCATTATTTTTCTATTTGTATAGTTATCACCTAGTACTGGTAGTGACAATTGAAGTGATTTGCTCAACATTAGGTTTGCTTGTGGTGAGATTAACGTTATACCTTCATTGAGTTTGTGGTGTACAGGTTTGTTCCTACATATCTTTGTTCAAAAACTCATTTCCGGATGATTCCTTACTGTTGTAAATACAATCAAAGTGTTTGTAACTCACGTTGAGTTTGATCGCGTGCACATTGTTTGATCAATGATCAAATCAATGGAAATACAAAGTGTTTTGTTTACGTCTGCTGTTTATTCACGAGGGGCTATGTGTTGTTCAGACAGCGAGAAAAGACTCAAACCTGCTGTTAAACGTTTCCTTTTTTTATCACTATAAGAGCAGAGAGGACAAAATCCCGCTTCACAGCCCAAGTCGAGCTACTGAGCTACAGTGAGGAAAAACACCACACATAACTGACTGTTAGGGAAGTGAGTAGCCATGACAAATGGTGTGAAGGACTGTAGGTAAACGCTCACTTCAGTGGCCCTTAATGACTGTGCATTTCCGATGACCAGCATGGGTCCAGCTGAATGGGGTCTCAAAAACATTGAAATGGTGCTACCAAGATGGATTTGCTCAGCATATCAGTGCATTTATAAGCTTCCATTTACATTTGAGAAAGAAGATAAGGAGCACAACATCACTATCCGTCTTGTGTGAGATAATCATTTTTTGGGGGAAGCGTAAGAAGGTCATAGGCTTAAAAAAGATAGTGTGAATCAATTCTAACAGTAATTAATTACAGCTAATCCCATTTTGTGAATTTGATTTTGACACAGTAATCATCAGGTTATTGCCCAGCAATGGTGTTTATTCTGAAACAGTTACATATATCAGGGTGAACTATGCAACTATTTGTTTTTACCAAAAGTTTACCACGCAGACTTAAAAAATTTTCCTTAATAAAAAAAAAATCTATTACATTTTTCTGCACAAAAAATATAATTCATAAGTTTAGAAGATTCCAGTGTCGATATGAGGGAACTTCTGAATAAATATGAACCTTGAATATTTAAATCTGTTGCTCTTTTACATTCAGCTGCTGAGGCACAGCAGACTCTACACATTACTGGAGGTGAGAGCCACTTTCATGTTCTAAATTGCCATCATTATTAATATGAAGTGTTTTCAAACCATCGTTTCATTTATTTTATATATTATATATTGTATTATAATATTTTATATTATTTTTTTAAAGACAGTTACATTTATGAACATAAACAAGAGAAATGATTAAACATTGTCTGTTATCACTCAATCATTGCTATTTTAAGTTGCTAAAGGCCTATAACTGAATCATTAATGATATTCCTTGCCCCTGCTGTTCTGTTTTTGTATTAAGTAATGCTCTGCTATTCACAATTCTCAGTATTTTGCTAGTTTCCCTGTTTTGTGTGGTATTTTTTTTTCAATATTTATTCTTAAAAGAAAAGAAGAAAAGTAAATCTCTGTTTCTTTTTTGACAAATTAACTGAAAAAAAATTCACAATAATATTCGTAGCCCGAGTAGAATGTAAACGCAATAAAACGTGAGACGCTTTCCGTCGACAGTTTTAGGTGTATGGCTACACTTAAAGCCTTTCTCGAAATCGTTCTTGTATCTCATTGATTTCCCATCGGTCAGGCAGTGGCTTGGGCCCATGCTAAGGTGTGAGGGAGGGAAACAAACGACCTTCTTCTGGCAGCTACTTTCTTAGAAAACGATGAATGTCTACACCAAAGAACATGTAAAGCTTTTCTTCTGTTCTTACATAGGTGATCATTATGTGGTGTCTAGAAAATTGGTGAGAGATGTAAATTGAGCAGCCGGTGGGGTGCAAAGCTGCTAAATTCACTTCCCCAGGGGGTATTGTTCAAAACATTTAGTAGTTACCACAGGCATGCAGCAGACGGAGTGCATTCCTTCCTTTCAATCTCACTGTCTTGTTGTTTCCTTCTCTCCCTCTGTGGTCCATAACTGTGCTGTCATGACAACCACTTGAGAGTAGGAGATTGTTAGCGGTATAGCATTGTGAACGGACGTGAGTAATAACTGTAATTATTGCACGTTCCTTTTGGGTTTAACAGGATAATGCCAGACGCCACCAGTGATGTCAGAGACTCATAATTGTACTGTATATTAACCAGTTGGCCAAACCTAACGGACTTTACACGGCAAAACGTGTCTTTGTACCAGATGTGTCAAGCACTGAAATAGCTTTTCACACGTTTCATCCCAACGGGGGAAAGCTTTGGTACTTGCAGGATGGGTTTGAACTGTGGCACACACTGGAAGTATAAGATGGTTTGCCAAATCTTTACCAAATATGTTTGAGGATATTTGTGGAACAAAGTGAACCACTCACCAGTTATGTTCAAATTACAAACTGTTGAATCACCACGATGTTCCACAGCCATCTGTCGGATCTGTTGTACTGGAGCTGCATCTGCTCCCACCTCCTCGCAGAACATTAATTTGGCCACGCAACATTACCTCATTCTAACCACAAATTACCACTGGTGTCGTCAATGTCTCCAACTGCGGAATCCTTGTAACCACAATTAAAATCGCTCTAAAATTGCTCTGATGTGCTCCGTTCCCAACGCAATCGAGAAGTCCCATGACCTAAGAAATGATATGGTTGTCTTTCAATTTAGTCAGAGTGGAAGCTAGGTGTCCGGATTTCGTGAGATGCATCACCAAAGAGTCATTTCAGCCATTCCAGGCTCAGGAAGAAAGGGTGTAAAGTCATTTTGGAGAATTATAGCACCTAATAGATCCTATTTCAGCTGAATAGCAAGCCCTCGTGCAGACGGTAGGAAGGGGAAGGAAGGTCAGGGATGGGGGTGAGCGAGATGATTTAGTGATTTAGTCTGTTAGACAGGGAGTGGGAGGGGCAGAAGGAATTGAGCGGTGTTAAGGAGATGGATTGTGACAGAGGTCGTCAATAAACTGGAATCAAACTGGGAAAGGAGTGCACACCATTCCAAAATATAGGGAGGGTAATTGTCGTTTGATGTAAAGCTAGAAAAAGTAGAAGCTTTGGATTTAGGAGGGAGGCGTGGGAGACAAAGATAGATCAAGTGACAGTTGAAGTAGAGAAGCAAGGAGTGATTGAGTTGATAGCGGGAGCAGGAGGTGTGGAAAAGCAGCCATGATGAGATGGATTCCACTGGGCTGTGAGATGAATGATTGTGCTTTAGAATGCGAGGCAAGAGAAAGTGAAGAGGAGGGATTGGAAAAGTTCTACAAGAAAAAGTGTGATGAGAAAGAAATATCAAACAGTCATCTGATGTGCACATTTACAAACCAACCTCATTTAAAAATGGTGCACAAGTAGTTTTTTTTTCACTTTGTGTCTCTTAGAGAGTTTGTCCTTGTTAATGATCATTAAATTGATGCATGAATATATATTGGAATGCAGCATTTTCATCATTGTAGGAAAGTTTTGCACTCATTAGGAAACGTATCGTGCAGCTACTCGTCTACGAGCAGCAAATGCCCCGCCCACTGCCAACAGACACTGCGTAGATCCGCCTTGATATGTGTATTAATAAGTTACATTCTCAATCAGTATTTATTACTCTAGGACCAAATAGACATAAAACCTATTTTAATTTTTAAAGGAATGTATATATTTCTGCAGCAGTGTACAATCGCTTCATTCAGTTGATAGCGACAACTTTTTACTTCTTTTTTACCCCCCAAGTATGGTATTTGTATATAGAAAAAGTTACCACAAATGACCACGTAGACTTTTTATTTCATGATGCCAACATATTTTTTAAATGCTCTTGTTTTAGTTATAAAAAGATAATATTGTGTCCTTGAATCCAGGCCAGTGGATTTTGGCAAGTATCTCAAAGATGCATTTTTTCATATGACAGAAACGTGGAGTAAAAAAAGTATGTACAATAATAAAAAGGCTGAGCTGAAATGCATCAAGTAATCATAAAGAGCATCCCCTTTTGCTTTTTATGTTCCTCTCCTCCCTTTTAGTGTCAGACTTTGCCACTGGGTAGCACTGATCTACTAGCTTTGTTCTCCAGCATTTACTGTAAAATGAAGAATGTTCTACTTTTTGTAAAGAAAAATTAGAAAAATCCACAAATCCCAGAAAATAATAAAAATTTCAGCTCTTTTTAGAGAACTGACTCCCTAGAAAATAGCCAGCACTTTCAGCTCCCAATCGGCTCTTACTTTTTTTTGTTGCCTAAATTAATTAATTGCCAGTGTTGATAAAAAACATTACCTAAAAAAAAAATATATATATGATTTTATTGTGGATTTTTTAACTGAGCTTAATATTTTTTAAATATTGAACTTTTAGTTATATAAAGCAGTGTTTCTCAAATAGGGGTACGCGATGGCAATGCAGGGGGTACTTGAAAGCAAACGAGTGGAAGATTAACAAATTAAAGCATTAAAAATATGGGGTTTATAATATTTATTTGAGTTAAAAAAGTGATAATCATTGTAACAAACAAATAATCCTGACTAGAACAGATCAAGATGATAACTAGAAATGATAGAAACTATCAAAATAATTGTATTCAATAGGCACTTATTTACAAAATGAGATTCTTTAAAATGTGTGTAATCGCTCATTTATTCCATCATTATGATCCATAGTTGTTTTTTCATTGTATTCTGAGCCAAATGTTGTACTTGGACAAAGGGGGTACTTGGATTCAGAAATAAAAGAAAGGGGATAAAAGAAAAGTTTGAGAACCACTGATATAAAGCAAAATAAATTGCCTTTATTATGAAATGTGCTGTACAGATAAATTAGCCTTATCTTTTGTGTATACCTAGCAGAATAAGCTGCTACAATACCAATACCTTGTCTCTGAATATGCATAGACCAAGTCCTCTTACTCTCTGATGTCTTTTTATAGATGCTGTCTCATCCTGTGGACTCTGATGGGATGCAGTAAGATTGTGGAAATGAGGACACCTCTGCTTAGCCACGCCTCAATCTACACTCCAGCTCTTGACCAGTGGGAAACCAGTCATCTTAATGCCAGTTCCGTTGCAGAGGCAGCATCAAGCTCTGCCATCGGTCAACTCATGGAGGAACGGCCTCAAAGTTTCCAACGGCGTTGCCGCGGGTAAAGCTAGCTAAGTGACCAGCAATGCCTTCTAAAGTTTCGTGTTTGTATTTACTGACAGTGGTTTGCTGGGCGAGTGCTCTGTGGTACCTGAGCGTCTCCCGCCCCTCCACCTCCTACGTCGGGCAAATCAACATCCCCATACGCAGGTCTTCAAAGGGGAACAAGAACACCACCTTTAGCAACATACGCACACGCTCGCTCAACCCGCACGAGTTTGAATATCTAATTAACGAGGCTAAGAAGTGCGAGAAAGAGCCACCCTTCCTTGTGAGTCTCATCAGCACCACTCACAAGGAATTCGATGCCCGGCAGGCCATCAGGGAGACGTGGGGGGACGAGAGCACATTTACTGAGGTGCGAGTGGTTACACTCTTCCTCTTGGGTCGTAGTACTGATGCTGTCCTCAACCAGATGGTGGAACAAGAGAGTCAGATCTTTCATGACATCGTAGTAGAGGACTTTATTGACTCTTACCACAATTTGACTCTCAAGACTCTGATGGGCATGCGCTGGATGGCCACCTTTTGCTCAAAAGCTCAGTATGTTCTTAAAACGGATAGTGATATTTTTGTCAACATGGAGAACCTCATCTATAACCTTCTGAAGCCCAACACCAAGCCCAGGAGGAGATACTTTACTGGCTACGTTATCAACGGTGGGCCAATAAGAGACATGCGGAGCAAGTGGTACATGCCCCGAGATCTCTACCCCGAGAGCAAGTACCCACCCTTCTGCTCCGGTACCGGGTATGTCTTCTCAGCAGATGTGGCTGAGCTAATTTACAAAACCTCATTACACACCAGACTACTACACCTGGAGGACGTGTATGTTGGCGTGTGCCTACGCAAGCTGGGCATTCACCCCTTTCAGAACAGTGGCTTCAACCACTGGAAGATGGCCTACAGCCTCTGCCGTTACCGGCGAGTGGTCACCGTACACCAGATCTCACCTGAGGAGATGCACCGAATCTGGAATGACATGACAAGCAAGAAACAACTCAAATGTTAGCAGTGGAAGACTCTTTTCTTCTCTTGTCCATCCTTACTTGTTGGTGTTGAATTAAAGCTCACCAATGAGGACTGAGTCATAATAATTTCCACAAAGACCTGCTAATGCTAGCAGCTAGAGAGAAGTTCTTGATGAGGTACAGATGCAGAAAATAGGGATGTAACGATTAATCGTAAGGCAGTTAAAAATCGATTCATAGGTATAACGATTCACATCCATGCTGTGAAAATTGAATCGCAGTACTTTTTTTAACCAGCAGAGGGCGCTACCCAGAAGTGTTGGCGGCGAGTGAAATATGCTAATACTTTCTTTCTGGCCATCTTCTACTCTTAAACATATTCATAAATGATTCCTTACCCCTTTAGCACCGAAATAATATCTGTAATATTACGTGAATATCTGTAAAAGTCACGTTTTTCTATTAGCTCTGTCTGCTAGCATAGCATCTCTTCTTCACTGCAAAATATCTGCATGCCAATCGACCACTGGGTTACCAGCGCCCTCTGCTGGTCCAAACAAATATCTGACCTAAATACAGTAAAATGACATGTTTTTTTGTTTTTTAAGTCCAATTGTTAAGGCACAAAATACATTTTCAGTTGCACTTTTAAAAAGAAAAAGAACTATTATGCAGTTTTGTATTGTTTACTATAGAACCAGAATTTAAATAATAAGCTTCTTCTTCATTTGTATTATTCTTTTATTTATTTCATTCAAGATTTGTTTTTAGTTAAATTGCATTGTTTTGAATAGTTTATCAAGGAATTCTTTTGACAATGAAAAATAGTAAAGGAATATTTTTCAGTCATTTATATACTGTCCCATTTTGTAAAATAAATCGTGAGAGAATCGTATCGTGAACCCAGTATCGTGAATCGAATCGTATCGGGAGTTGAGTGAATCGTTACATCCCTAGCAGAAAATGAAGGTTGTTTCAAACAAAAGATGCAGATGAAATAGATGCCAAATCCCGTGTCCCTAAACTCTAAACATGAATGTTCTCCATGTTTTATCGGTGGTTGTGCTGTTTAGAGTGAGGTGTTAGTGTTGGATGTACCATCTGGCGGCAGCGCTCATCCCCACTCAGGTCATGGAGAGTTCACATGTAGAACAAAACAGGGGGAAACATTGTGTGACACACAGAGTGGGATTATCAACGAGTAGATCCTTATCAGAGCTAGCTGTATTGTCTCTGTTTGCTGCTCTTTTTTGTGAAGCCTGGGGAAATGCTGTTAACTCAATGGACAGAGTGAAGATACTTGATGCCGCTTACATTATGAATGAATGTGTTGACGTGACGTGTGCAGTGGTCAGTCTGCTGTAAACCGACGTATACATTTACTATTACTTGAACGTGATGGAGATCAGATATACTGTAAGAGTAGTAAAGTACATATACATCCATAATATAAAGACAAATATGACCTTTTTCAGTGCTCTTTTTTGCGATTAAATCAAATAAAGTACTTTTATAAGAGTTGATATTGCATTATTACACGTTACAAAAAAAATGTTTAATTTCCTGACATTTCTTGCAACAACAGTACCTTTGCAGGAGGAGGCAAATGGATTTCTGTGTCAAAATGAACCATTTTCTGTGTTTGTAGGTGGTTTTCTCAAAGGGATCTGTGCCATCGATTGATTTAATAATTTCCGTCACTCTGGGAAATGAAACCAATCGTCTTTGCAGGTGTTTCATAAAAGAGAAAACAACAAGAAAAACTGTTTTCATCGCAGATCGGATGATTGAATAAACAATGCAGTCTTCAGGAGATATGAAGTGTATCCACAGAGGCATTTTTGCACTGAAATAAAGTGCTATTTACCCTATAAATTACAGGCTGAACTAGTGTTACAAGTCTGGCCCTGTGTGTAAACATCCATTCAAATCAATGTTTTCCACCGGCAGCTCATCTTGCTTCTTCTTTAACCTCGGAGTTGAATGATAAAAACCAGCAATCCTTTATTCAAGTAACGTGTATGAATAAGATATTCTATTGATGAAAAAGCTTTGACCATGGCCCATGTAGAAAAACTGAACAAATTTGTTGAATTATTTCACGTACAGCTTAACTCCGACTATGTATAGCATTTTTAACTTTAAATGTAGTTGTGTTTCTTATAGAAGAACCTTTCTCGCCCCGTTTGTGGCGCCCCAGAATGAAAGGTCCAACATTGACACCTTAATTCCCCGAAAACCACGGAGCCATTGACGCAGTGGAATTCTCGAGCATTTTGTCCGCTCTTGGCTTTATTTCCCAGAAGTGTACCCATTGTTTGACACTTTGTAAGGGTTTGGAAGGTTTAACATGCTAAACCTTCAACCTGTTTTTCTTTCTGCTTCTTACTGTGAAAAATCGTAATCACATCAAATACAAGCAGCTCTGTAACAACATGTTTTTCCTGTCACTTTGGAGCGATTCCAAAGTGCGCTGTGAACGTAAAACAAGCAAATTTAAGTTCTTCCATCCAGTTAAACCCTGTATTCTGATACTTTTCTACCAGAAGCTCTATTAACCTTAGCCAAAATTGCTAGTTGTATAAAATTCCCCCACAACATTTTATACAGTCCTGGCCTCATAGATAAAGATACAGACTTGAAACCGGGTGGTTGCTAGTTTGAATCTGCAAGCAAGGCTCTTAACCTCAACTACTCCCCAGATGTGTCTCTGATTTGACTGGATGAATTACGGTACATGCTTGTTCAGATTAGGGATCCTTGATTTATAGAGTGCAGTAATTTCCACCAAAGCATTGTCCTAAATAGCTTTACGTTCACACACCAATGGGACCTTAGGGTTCAGTGTGTTGCACAAGGAAACTTCAATCACAACTTTTTGTAGTAATCTGTTGTTCATCTAGCAAGACAAGTAAAAGCAATGCTTTTAATCCTCTTACTGCTGTGACCAGTGCATTGCAGGAAGGATTTAGTTGGTAGCACACCTAGGAGATTTCTTAAAGAGTTGCAACTGAAAGAGAAAACAATTTCAAAAACAGAGGAATCAATAAGAGAAAACAAAAACAGTATTATGAGTTATAAAAGCAGATATATTTTTCCACGCCTGATGCTTTACTAAGGGGGAAAAAAAAAAATCAAATATTGATCTGTTCTTTTGGTTTTTACCTCTTAGGTCGAGTGCTTTGCAGCGCCAGCATCAAGCCTTTTAGATGTGTGGGTGTGTGTCAGATGTCAGCATGTGTTGACAAATCTGCAGCAGTCCTGTAATTGGGCTGCTATAGCCTCCGATGCCTTCAGGTAGGTGTGTGTTCACATTGGATTTATGAAGCCTTTGTTCCAGGCGTCGTCATCATCCTTGCCTTCTGCCGAAGGAGTGACGGCTCTCCTACGGGATACAGCGGAGGAGAAATGAAAAAGTCGACAAAAAGACAAATGTGGGAAGCACTTGTGGTGAGGCTCTTTGCTCAGCTATGCGATCTGTTTTTTTAGGGTTGAAAACACTGTGGAACCCAAAATAATGACCCAGTAATCCCCAAGTGGGGAATTCAGGTGATAGAAAAAGTCTAGTCAGTATAAACACAGGAAAAGGTGTTCCATCTTTGGCCCTGATAATACTCTTTAATGCAAGTTTTTACCCCCATGATTCCACGGGTTGGAACACACTAGGGATGTAACGATTTGTTGTTGGTGAGTCGATTAATGAATAATATAACGATTCAATCAGAAAACCAGTGTAACTGTGAAATTAATACCTGCAAACTGGACAGTGCAGGTAATCTTACCGAGATTCCAGTTTCTTCTTAGGGAATCATCTCTAAATGTTTTATGGACACTTGGGCGGGGCCAAAGAGGGGGCCACAGGGTGGCACGTACCACCCCTACTGTAAGTGCCACCCCTTCCAGATTCACAAAAAATCAAATCAAATTGTAGCTTGTAAATAGTTTTTTCTTGTTGAAACAGTGATAGATCCACAACCTTAACTAATATATGATTAAGTATATGCAGATATGATTAAGTATTTATCATATGCATTTTTTTTTCTTTAGATGTTTATTACGTTTTGTTGCTTCAACATATAAAGGAAATGCCCATGTTGCAAATATTTATATCATTTAGGGTAAACAGTAATATTAGCTGGGATTTTAAGTGGTTGGTGTATTATTTTAAAATATAGTGTGCCACCATAATCTGAGTCAGTGACCCTGCAGGGCCTCCGAACCAAGATTTCCTAGCCATGCCCCTGTATGTACATAACAACTATTAATAACAAATGTATTCACGTTTTATTTGAATAAAGTCTAACCAACACTTGAGTTTGAATGAACAGGATATAAATCGATGTAGTTGGATCATTGGAATATTAATCAATTCATTGATCTAATGAATTAATCGTTACAACCTTAGAATATACTGTCTGTCAGCACCTCCAATGTTGCTTTGTTGAAGTTCTAAATGTTTGTAAAAAAAAAAAAAACAGAAAAAATGAGGTATAAACAACTTGTTTCAGATGCTTTTTAGGTGCATTATGAGGAAAAGAGTGAGTTTGCCTCCAAGCAACAATGTGTCAGTTAATAACTGTTTTCTTTCAGGAACCCACACAATCTTCATCAGGCATAAATACACAAAATAGTCTTCAGTGCTGCAGTATGCACTTCTCTGATCACCCCCTATGGCATTTACAATTTTGATACAATACGCTGAGCAACAGAAAGGCAGCATTTTAAATGTCCAAACAACCATGTTAGGGAAAACAAGACAACATCGCAATTATTCCCAGGCTTGTGGAAAATGTAGCCTGTTATGGGTGAGGGAAAGTGGTCAGGCGTTACCAGATGAGAAGCAAAACAATGAAAGGAAGGTGTGCAGAGCCTTGAAGAAGCGTTGCAAAGTCACAGCCAACGATGGGAAGACTGAAGGCAATTTTCTTAATGCAGCATAATCCGATCTGCAGACAGTGCGAAAACCTATTTTTATAATCCTTCTTCATATTCCTACGTCTCCTCTGTTGCCTGAAACACCCCACCCCCTTTGTGGCACACACAGTGTGTGTTTACAGGAAATAAGTTGTGGAATAGTTTGGCATTTTTTCTTTGACACCTCCTCCAAGGTGAAAGGAAAGGACTGTGGGAGACGAGGTGCAGCAGAGCGGAGGGGTGGTGGGGTGGAGGGGTGCGACGCGGCACTGAAGCCTCCATCACGATTAGATATTGTGACCTTTAAAACAACATACACTAATTTCTGAATATAACAGATGTTGTGAATGCATAATTGCATCAACATCTCTCTTCATAACATTAGTGTCTTTTTTTTTATTTTTTTAGAAGAAGTTGAAGTACATTAACTTTATTTGCTGCCCCCACTTTTAACATGAATTTATAATAAAAAGTCCCAAAGTGAGCTAATCATCTCAAAATAATATCCTCTCGAAGGCACACGTCAGGAAATGAGTGAAGGGTGCACAAGCACATGCCAGTGCAGAATTTAGTAGAGCTTGAAAGAAGAATGCATGATGGTCACTGTCGGCTAATAATAAGCCTTTTCACACTCGGAAATCGTTGAGTTCTCGCGCATGGCGTTCAATGGTCGAGATGGATAAACTCGTCTTGGCTGACGAGTCTGACAGTGATTTAGATCATTTTTCCCGTTCGAGCGTTGATTCCTTGAAAGATTTTTTGCAGAAACGTGGCATCGGTCTCCAAGGCAGAAATGCGGAGTTAGCTGCTGAAGCTACTGCTGCACACAAGCAGAAAATTCAGCTTTTTTAAACAGAGACCAATCAGCTGATCGGTACGGATTCACTTATCGGCCTGTTTAGTGTCCATCTAGTGCACTTCCTTTAAATTTGTAAATTGAATTAAAATAATAGCTTAATAAAAACAATCAAAAATCAAAAATAATACATTTTTCAGCATTTTTCAAAAACTCAGACACTTTACAATTGTTAAAACAACTACACAATTAAAAAAATAAATAAATAAAATAATAATAAAGGTAAATACAGAAAAAAATACATAACAATCCTAAGTTAAAAGCTTGGGAGAAAGAGTGTGGTCGTAAAGGGAGGTCTGTTGCTTTGATACTGCTTCTCTCATTGGTTTTACTGAAGAGCTCGGATATCTGCATCATTCCCAAGTAGAGTCTCAGTTCCGCCCACTGGAGACGCAGGTAGTCGGTGTTTCCGTCAGCCACGGTCACCTGTGTGGAAGCGAGAGGACTGCCATTGCTTTGATACTGCTGCTGAGCTGCTCCCATCAGTTTTTAAAAGTGCTTGCGTCGGCCGAAAGTGACATCGGCGAAACACCCTAGTCCCCCCCTCAAGTCCAAATATGTGTAATATTAATAATATAAACACTATTAAAATTACAAACGCTGTTATGTTGGCAATATCAAGTGAACAAGCTTGTTTACGTTTATATGTCTCTCGACCTATGACCCCTGCAGGTCGTGCATTCACAGTTCCAGAGTGTGAAAAGGCTTATTGTTAGGTTCATAATTTTAGCTTTGATTTTTAGATATTTTGTGTAAAATGTTTTATGGGCACCCCCTTTTTTCTGCATCCAATCCGGATAAAACTCATTGGGGTAATTGAGGAACTAACCTGACATAACTGAGTCAAACCGAGATATCATTTTTGCAAATTCACGAATGATAAGAGATAAAGATTTTTATGGAATCATACATGGCGTAAGGTCTATCTTTGGTAATAACAACAAAATGGTGAGGAAAATATTACCGGTACCTCCTTGGCGGAGATAACAAAAGACTGCACAACTTAAAAAAACCCTAGAAGAACTTTTCTGAGCAATTTAGTTCATTTGATTACCCCGGGGGGCAGAACTAACGACGAGTAGCCATTTTTAGCCTTGTGTGTGTGCCATCTGATGAACAAACATTGTTTCCGTAGTCCAAAACGTGCTGTAAATGTGACAAAATGGGTGTGAATTGTTAATTGTTTGATCCAAACAGGAATACAGCTTGTGAGGACAGTGAGTCATCACATTTCAGCGATTCTGAGTCTGAGTGACGGTCATTTATGTTATTACAAAACATCCATTATCTTTAAGGAGAAACATTTTAGTGTACTGCATGTGAGCCTGTCTCAACACAATAAATATAATCTTAAAGATCTATTGGCGAAGGCGATATCATGCTTCTATTAAGAGTAATGCAAGTTTGACATTGTTGGACGATGGAGGGATAAAAACTAGGTGGAAAACGCTTGGACATGCCCTTGTAATAAGAGTTTGTTTTAGTTTATGCTTTTAGACAAAACCTGGAAATTTGGTTGTGAACATTTGTCTTTGCGTTTTCCTGTTCATACGAGATAAAATTTATTTAGAAAATGTCAAACCTGTTGGAGCATTTTTTTTTTTTTAAACTCTTGCTAAACAACTTCCAAACCAAAGTCATTTGGAACCTTCCTTTCTGACCAAACACCTCTAGAAGAGCTTTTCCTGCAAAACTAATCAATGACAGCAAGTCAATATGACATCAATTAGCTTTGCATGCTAGGAACTGTAAATTTTCCAGAGTGCGTTTTATCTGCAATCTCACATCGGGGTCTTTCTTAGAGTTGAGGAAGTTCACCTACCCCTTGCTACAGGAGGGACTTAGGTGTGGAGAACCAACCTAAATATTGATATCTGGCATAAATATTGATATCGTGCATAAATATTGATATTTGACACTGGAATCTGTCCTTGTCTGTGACGGTGTTTCTGCTGCATGAATGACTTCCTGTCATCCACAGCAGATAGATGGGGTATGAATGGGGAGCATACATCAAGTTGTGAGGCACGGACACAGGGAGCACCTGAGAGAGATAAGCATGACACCAGAATTTGAAATGCAAGAGCTATAAATTAACTCTTAATGATGTCGGACGGAAGCAGATCTAAGAACCATTGGAGGCACACGACCCCGATGCACCTTCTTGGAAGACGGCAATCACAAATGTATAACCAGCTGCAATATTTCAACGTGTTTTTGCATATTCACATTGAAGTGGAGTCTCGTAGACGATTAATGGACTGTGAAGCTGATTGAACCGGTTTGATTCAGAGTGCAGATTAAGGAACCGTAACCAACAGCCGGCCTTTTCAAAGTCTCATTCTTTTGTATTCAAGCAAATCTGGAGAAACTGTGGTTTATTCTCCTTCCGGAAAAGCTGCAGAATATTTTCTATTCATCAAAGCAATGTTTGAGAGCCTGAAAGGAGATGACAAAAAACACGGAGAGATGAAGAGCTTTCCTAGTAACCAAGGCGCTGTAACGTTGGGTTTGTTGGATACAATATATTGGTCTGATATACTGATGAGTTCGGTCTTGTTTGTTGTGTTTCAAAAGCATTTATTGTATTTCTAGTGGCTTCACCTTCCACTGCTCCTCATTTGCTGTTTCCACCTGTTTAGTCTGTCCATGATTAACCAAAAGGTACTTACTGGTATTTCCCTTTGTTTAAAGAGGTACTCATCCCAAGTGATAAAGACCGCTCAACTAAAGATTGTTATATATGGAAAAAATTGAGTGCATGTGCTCAATTTTGGTTTAGCAGTATGGGAGTGCACTTTTTTATTGAAGGAAAAAGCGTCACTAGTCGTACTAAACAAAAAGTGTAACAAGTACTACAGCGTTATATGCTAATAAGGTGGTAGTGAAAAGTATTGCCTTTGGCTTTTAAATAGTTTACTAGTACTATTAGTGAGTCTTTTGACTTTACTAGTAATGCAAGTTTACACTCACAGTCTTGTGGCAAGCCGTTTGATTATACATTTTACATCGTAATAACCATAGTAACTAGGGATGTAACGATTAATCGTAAGGCAGTTAAAAATCGATTCAAAGGTATCACGGTTGATATCGATTTTCTGAAAATTGAATCGCAGTACTTTTTTAACCAGCAGAGGGTGCTATCCACAAGTGTAGGCGGTGGGCGGAGTCTGCTAATACTTTCTTTCTGGCCGCCTTCTACTCTTAAATATGTTAATAAATGATTCATTAACCCTTTAGCACCGAAAGAATATCTGTAATATTACTTGAATATCTGTTATTAGTTCTGTCTGCTAGCATAGCTTCTCTTCTTCACTGCAAGAATTTCTGCATGCCAACCGACCACTGGGTTACCAGCGCCCTCTGCTGGTCCAAACAAATATGGCGTAAATCAGTGTAATCACGGATTTTTTTTTTTTTTAGAGTCCAATTGTTAAGGCACAAAATACATTTTCAGTTGCACTTTTAAAAAGAAAAAGAACTATTATGCAGTTTTGCATTGTTTATTATAGAACCAGAGTTTAAATTAATAGGCTTCATTTTCATTTGTATTATTCCTTTATTTATTTCATTCAAGATTTATTTTTAGTTAAATTGCATTGTTTTGAATAGTTTATTAAGGGATTCTTTTGACAATGAAATATAAAAGGAAAATAATACAGTATTTTCTAGTTTTTTTCTCAAAAAAAAATTTGTCTACATTCCCATTTTGTAAAATAAATCGTGAGAGAATCGTATCGTGAACCCAGTATCGTGAATCGAATCGTATCGGGAGTTGAGTGAATCGTTACATCCCTAATAGTAACGCTTTACTAGTGTTTGAATTTGAAGAACATGTACTAATTGTGGTTCACTAGTGCACTAATACACCAAACTAGCGAGGAAAAAAGTGTCAGATATTTTGAGTTTACGAGTCGTACAAATAATCTAAAATTTGGTTTTACTAGTAGAGGTTTTTGCCGCACTGGTGTGCAAATCAACCTCACTGGTAAAGTAAATGTTGTGTCACTAGTAGTAATAATAAAGCTTTGGGTTTTTATCAGGTGAATGCTTTTACCCACCTCCTTATAACAGGGTTCCCACGGATCTTTAAAAAGTTTTATGTAAATATGTATAAATATATGGCCTTAACTGCCATAAAAATGTCTTAAATCAATGCTTGAATTTGAACACATAATCAGATGAATTTGTCACATAATTCAAAATAAATGGTAACATTTGGTTATTTTTTTAAAAAAAATTGGGAAAATGTAAATTTAATGAAAATTTCCTGTCCAACAAAGATTCTTCTTAATGGCTTTTATTTTTTGTGTTTCTGGCTATTTTTGTTGTCATCTTTGGGGGTCTCGCCAGTTGCCCGTCTGCACTAGACACTAGAAAAAATGACCCTAACCCTATGTAATTTATGTGGCATTTTTTCCCCCAAGTGTGTTTACTGTGAAGTTGGTCTTAAATTTAATTTGCAATGGCATTGAAAAAGTTTTTAAAAGTCTATTTAATTTGACTTAAGTTGTAGGAACCCTGTATTAGTATATATGGTTATCTAGTAGTAGTAATGAACACTAGTAGTACTAATACACCCAAAAGAGTCTTCATTATTAAAATGTACTGGGACAGTAGCAAACCAAATTTTAGCACTCGTAGAGTTTAACTATGTTGATATAACACTGTTATTAATATTAATGATGATCATAATGTTAGAATTATATGTAAGCTTTACAAGGAGGAATGAGAGGTGAATTAGAACATATAATATTAGGGGTGTCCCAATCTGATATTGATATCGGATATCGGTCCGATATCAGCCAGAAAACGACCATTTAAAATTTCCGATATATATTATATATATATATATATGTATATATTATATTTATTCAATTGTAGAATAATGTAGATGTTATGGTGAAGGTTAATATTTATGTAACCAATTGGTTTATAATAAATGGTTTTTTTAATCCTTACTGTTGCTGATTATTGTTCTCTGTAACATTACTTGATCAAGCCTTTCACAAACTTTCACACTACAAAATAAGTTATAAACGTACGTATGATTCATGCTGATATCGTATCGGATTGATATCAGTATCGGCCAATACCCAAGGCTGCTATATTGGCATCGTATCAGAAGTAAAAAAGTTATATCGGCAAATAAACGCTTTTTAAACACACTCTTGGAGGTAATCGAACCAGTAATTGTTACTGTATTACAAGTGGAAGAAGTGTGGAACCTTGTTTGAACGTTGGACCCCAAAAGAAGATCTTACTTGTAGGGAATACTTGTCTGCTACCCTTTCCCGTACAAATGTTTCTGTTTTTAATGCACACCTGCCTGCCCTTTTGTCTCATTGTGTTCACACTCTGGCCCACTCCGCTGAATCCCACAGCCTCTGAGAATTCCAGCCTTGGCTTAAGCCTCCATGTACTCCATCCCTATATCGCCCCGGTCTGATTTGCTTCTTCCACAAAGCCTCACAAATCCTCAGCTGATGCGGCAGCAGCTGCTCCGCTGGCTCAGCGCTGTTGACAGACAACGCAGCTTCATGTGGGAAAACAAGCTGTTGTTCTTTTCCAAGAAATTGCATGAATATTTCCGACACAAAGCAGGAAGAGGAACACACACAAAAAAAAAAAAAAAGGAACTCGCTGATGTTCTCGTTGCACTTGTTTGACACCGAACTTGTCAACGCAAAATGCTTTGTAAGGAACAGCCTGAAGGGAAGTGTAAAACACTGCGTTCCTGTCAACACAAAGACTTCTTGTTTCCCTGACGCTGCATCTGAATACACATCCAAACTCCTATTGCTGCTCATCCAGATTTCATTTCGGTCTTTGTGGTTGTCGTACTGGAAGGAAAACAACACCTAGAAATAGACCATGGAAGTAGTGGGTGTTTTTTTAAGGCTGGGGGAACTTGTCATTGAAATACATAAATGTGATTCACTTGAAGGATTCACCACAACAATACCAACAATCTTTGGTTTTCTCATCACTGCAGAGCCTTTTTTCATTGGAAGTAGTTGGTTGTGTACCTGGGACAGTTTGCAGTGACAGGAAAACAATGAAGACATCACCTTTGTTTGTTGTTGAGTCCATGTCATTCCATTCTCCACACTAATCACTTTGATTAAACATCATTATTTCTTTGAAGAGTTATTCTCCAAACTCTGTTTTACTGGAAATGGTTTGTGGTGATTATTCTGAGCTAGTTATGCTCTCTGAGTCAGTGTGGTGGTCTGAGCATTCCTCTGCTCTCAACATTTGGGTAATTTCAGACCATGACACAGTTTTTCCTCCTACTGGCTGCTCTGCAAGGACTTTAAAACCTCAGATATTACATATAGCAGTGGTTCTCAAGCTGTTTTAGCTGAAGTACCCCCTTTTTCTTATTTGTGAATCCAAGTACCTCCTTTTTCCGACTACCTTTTGCTGATTTTGCTGTGGAAAAAACAACTATAAACAATGATGATGGAATGAATGAGTAATAACACACATTTCAAAGAATCAAACTTTGTAAATGAGTGGAATGAAACCATATTTAGTTTAACTAGATTTATATTTCACAAAGTAATAGTAAAGAACTGCAGTTGTTTAAAATTGTGTGTTTTAATTAAAAAAAGAATCATCATTGGAAAATTTCAAAAATGAATTTTAATTTTTCAGGAATTTCAGGTGACCCCATTTAAACTCCAGGCGACCCCACATGGGGTCCCGACCCCAAGATTGAAAAACATTGTTTTAGTGGCTCCTGAATAGATTGATTTCTATAGTTATTTTATCATTTCTGGTCATCTCACACCTGGGGTGGTACCAAGCCCCTCTCTCTCTCTCTCTCTGACTCAAGTACCCCCTGTAGTGCTATTGCGTACCCCTAGGGGTACACGCGCCCCCATTTGAGGAACACTGATCTATAGTATGAAAAAATTTGCTATAAATACCTTGAAATGATCTATTTTCTTACAATGTAATAATTTGAATCAGGACTGGATGGGTTGAGATTTGTAACAATATTGAAAGACCATATTTATATATATATATATATATATATATATAATGTGGTTTGATATTTATAAATGATATTTTTCACAAAAAATATACTTTTAGGAGTTACTACTTTCACTCCTCCTGTCACTCACACAAACTCCGCCTCTCTCAACACATGCCCTGCCCTGATGAGGCGCAACTGCTTTATTTCTTTCCCAAACTACCCTGAGAATGATTTTCTATGCTTAGCTTATCTAGAATTTGCTTCCTCATCTCACCATTTCGGCCACAACTAATGTTTATACGTTTGCCTCCAGAGAGGCATGGCTGTGTGAATCTTTGAAAGCCAAGTAAGAGTATTTATTTTCCGTCCTATCCTTGAAAGTTGTGCAACTCTCTCTTGCTTGACCACCTGTAATCATCCCATCGACTGCTCTGATAAGCTTTGCTACGTGTGCCGCACATCCCATCTATCAAACGTGTTCCAATGCTGGTATGCAAAGAAAAAAGCGGACAACGTGAAAGCTAAGAAGATGAAAAATGTCAAGGGTAGCTTTCAGAAAAATCTACCAAACCTCAAGTGTCTAAGAGATTAATAGCTACTATTATTCATACGCGCCTCAAGGATCACATGGGTTCATGACAGACAGGGGAAATAGATTATATTTCCTAGCACCCACTGCGCACCAACAGATGTGTTTCTCTGTAAGTGATATTTCAAATCACAACAAAGCAATATAACTAGATTATTCATTTCCTACATTTTGCCCAATAGACTTTTAACTGTGCCCCCACTGCTGAAAGGAAACACAAGATCAACTTCTTTCTCACCCCTTTCACTTTCAATATTTTGAACACAGCTCCTACTCCGTGCGCCCCTGGAACATAATTGACAGTGAAATTAAGTGGGCTCGTGTCGGCAAAAGATTGTTGAGGATGTGACAGCTCACGGCCTGATGGGAGATAATCGCGAGGCACAGTAACCGCTGCCAAGAACATCACTGCCAGCTTTATGGTCAAGATGACCTTAACCCTCTGTCAAGCACTGGACAGTAAATCAAGCAACATGGCACTAGTGCGTTTCCAGCGTCCCATCATCTTCCTTCTTCCCCAAACAGCATAAATTGCCATTCGCTGTCCAGATTTAAGGGGGTGTAACTAAAGTGTCAACTCACATAAGAAGCTACGCTACACCGCCTGGAATGACAGGAACCACCCATTGCTTTTACGTTCATGCCTTAAACTGCTTTATTTTATTATCCTGGATGAAGTTTCAACATAGATTTGTGTGTATCTTGAGCTTCCAAAATATTTAATAGGTGATCATTTTCAAAAAGAGACATTTTTGAGTTACTTTGACAGTGTTGTTGAATTAAAAGTGTTGACAAGTTTTAGATGCAGACTGAGACAGATGTGGGACTAACACTTTAAAGCAGTCAGTAGGGTTGTGGTAGTGGAGACCGGTCTTGGTCTCGAGACCAAATTTTAAAAGTCTCGGTCTCGTCTCGTACTCTGAAGCATTTTGACTCGGTCTTGTCTCGGACTCGGGCTGCCCGGACTCGGGATTTTCTCTCAAGACCGTTCGATACCAGCACTATCTCCTGCTATTTTTAACCTTTTTTATAATGTGATCGAATGGGATAAAACAATCTTTTATTCATTATTTAATCCACCCTGTATATTGACCACAACCTTCCTTAATGTGACTGAGTGACGTGTGTGACACTCATACGTGTGTGGCTACGGTGTCAGTTTGGACCGCGGAGCGCAAGGGAGAAATGAACTAATCACTGGTAAAAATCCCAGTAAAACTCCAGAAAACCATGAATAAATATTATCTCCCTGGTAAAGACAGTAGCTCTAACAACTGGTAAAATGATAAACTGATGATATTACAGCCTGTGAAGGCTGGATAGGGGACGCACTTACTCTGCTTCTGGGTCCTAGCGCCAGCCGACCGGTGAAGCCTGTTCCGTTTACCGAGGTCTGTGTGTGTTTACTAAGTCCATGTGTGTCCGTGTGAAAGTCTGCATGTTTATGCATCTGTCCATCCACTCTTTTCATTATATCCATGTCTTTTAAGGCTTTATTATATAATGTTGGCTGTAGTCCGGGCCGCCGCCATCTTGGTTTATGTCGTCACCAGCGCGTCATCGCCGCAGAGTTGCACTAGAATGACTGTAAAGAGGTCTTATATTAGTCTATTTTCTTCTTAAAGTGGTTTTTTTTTGTGGCTTTAGACTCCAATTACATTTATGTATATAATATGTTCCCCACAGTATACTGTAAACAAGTTCACAATATAATATTTTTTTATAGTTTCTGTTTCCACTGTATCCAGAATAATAATAATAATTCTCAACAAGAACTATTGATTGATTTGTCACATGACTGTTCCAGGGTTTGAGTTTGTTTTATTTAGTTTCACATCTACCTGTAGCTCTATGTTTTTTACACTGATGCCAACTTGTTTGTAGTTTTATTTCAGAAAGTTTCACTTTTACAGTTACAGCTGGAAACCTTTGTTAATTGAATATCCTAGTTACATTACAGCAACCAAATTAAACTATATCAACTAAGTGAATTAATAAAAATAACCTGTGTAAAGGCTTTTTCAAACTAAAAAAATATCTTGCGAAATCTGTGACCTGTTGATCTGCACAACTGAAAGAATCAGAATCAAGAATCATTATTTCTTGGCAGAAATGCTTTTAAACACTTGCTGTACATTCA
Source organism: Gouania willdenowi (assembly GCF_900634775.1). Taxonomy (NCBI): domain Eukaryota; kingdom Metazoa; phylum Chordata; class Actinopteri; order Blenniiformes; family Gobiesocidae; genus Gouania; species Gouania willdenowi. The sequence continues at coordinate 9,645,200 of NC_041045.1, forward strand.
GCTGACATAAAAATATTGTTTTCAAATATGTAGAATAATTGTGAATTTATCAGTAGCAGTAGTAGTTTTAATATTTTAGTTAATTTTTTGCAGGCACCTTTTTTGTCCGTCAAATGTATTTAAAATAAACTAAAATTAAAGAGAGATGTTATTTAACTGTTGAACCTTGTCATAATTTTATTTATTTATATATTTTGTTAAATTGAAAAAAAAAATGTTTATGGTCTTGGTCTCGGTCTCGGCTTGTCTCGGTCTTGGTCTTGACTCGGTCTCGGTGCATTCTGGTCTCGGGCAAGTCTTGGTCTCGGATGGTGTGGTCTTGAACACAACACTAGCAGTCAGACCTTCGCTTTTGGCTATAACTAGACCTTTAATGCATAACCTTAAATGAAATATAATGACTCTGGAGGAAACACAGTGACATTACATGAACATTAGTTGGAGCATATAAAAGACCTTTTTAAAGTAACCTTAAAACATCTACATAGCAGCGCACTACTTTTTCATTTAAGTAATTAGTGATAATAACACTAAGTACTTTAAACACTGGTTGCAAATAAATTCCTGCCTGACACAGCATTAACCTTCCATTATTACGAGCAAATTGTGATATTTTATTTCCTCAGGATAAAGCTTCATAAGGCATTTAGAACATCAGATAATTTAGCTTATTATAAGTGATGAATAAATAGGAGGTCCTCTTCTTCTGACCCAAAACACCAGCTGGGGAGTGCTTACCAGATGGTGACATCTATAGACGTCTTTTGTAGGTTTATGGAAAATGTCATAGAAGACAAACAGCAGCTGTTAGTTGGTAAAATGAGCAGAAAATGAATGCCCTGAATGTTTATGATTTTTAATGTTGTTCTGGTTGGTTTATATTATGGTCTTTTTTTCCTAAGTTGTGTCCACATTACATTCTGGTCCACTGAGACCACAGCAGGATGACAAATTGCTACGTCTGTGTTGAGTTTGATCAATTCCTCTCTGTGGGCAGTTTGTTGTAGTAAATAGGTACATCCAGAGGAAAAATGTCCTACTTGATTTTTCTTTTTTCCTTCTTAAAATCACCCATTACTCTTCTCCAGTATTCTTTGGTTGGACATTATTACGGACCAGTGGGAGGTGTACTTTAACTACAGTACTGGTGGTTGTATTGATTGCTTTGACTTTTTGCATCATTTGTACTTGTTCATCGTTTCCTTTCTTAATTGTTCCGGAAAAGAAAGCTCAGAATTATTAATAGCCCACATTGGAAAGAAGTGTTTATTATCATCCCAATTGATAGAGTATTTGTTCCCACGGTTTATTAAAATGATGATGCAATCTGGTTTTAAATGCTCTCAGAACTTCAGAAGCCAGAGGAAGAATGTGAAATTCTCTTTAATGACGGTCTCTTTGAGACAAACTAAGGTTGGTCACAGGGATTTGAACACAGATGTGTGTGCCATGCATGATTGTACTTATTATCTGTACGAAGCGTTTCAGTAGAACTGTGTTCCAAGGTTTGAGCAGTTTGGAAATCTTTGTGTCAGTTAGTTTAACATAGTTGTCTCTGTGGCAAAGTGCCACTAAGTTCTTTTAGTGAATAAATAAATGTTCTTTTGACTGTGGTGAAAGCTGCACTTAAACAAACCCAGCTGTGCCAAAAAACATGTTTTTTTTTACTTTCCAAATGTGACATGCCTTTTTTAATCTACTAAAATATTAGATATTATTCCTCAGCCAGAGGAGTTGGCATTATGGAGTTGGAGGTTTGTCCAAAAAGTCAGGAAAAGTCGCTAGGTACTGTTGTCCATATCAGTGGTTCCCAAACTGGGGTACATGTAACCCTAGGGGTGCTTGAACAACTCTCGGGAGGTACAGAGAAACATTTGTCAGTTTCATTTTTTAACATCCTAGATATGTTTTTTTTTTCATGCACACAGTTTTTTTCTCATCCATCAATAAGAACTTGTAGCACAACTCTTTGAAATACACTAAAAGGTGTAGTTCAACTTCGATAACGAGCAAAACATCAGAAATAAATGAATAAAAAGGCCTGAATTCAAGGTTAATGTTGGACGAGAAGCAAGAAAGAGTTCAGACGAGCCTGCAGACATAAGTCGATGATGTATAACATGAACTAAGGTGTACTTGTGATAAAAAAAAATAAAGGCGAAAGGGGTCCATGGTCTATATTAATGTTAACTTTTGTTTTTTTGAAGAAAAAAGTCACTAAGCTGTTGCTAAATGTAGTGCTATACTTGGTCAAGGAATGTCTTTTCTTTTTTAAATACTTTAAACCAGAATTAAGCAAAAAAAAAATGTATGTTTGATCAGAGGGTCACATGATCCACATTCATGTCATCATTTAGAATAATGAGTGATCTGAGCATTAATACAGGAAAGAACCAAAGGTTTTTATCGTGATTTTGTCTGTTTTTCTGTCATTTTGTCTTTTGTTTGTTGTTGTCTTGCTCATTGCGAAGCCTTTTGTGCGTTTCTATAGTCCTTTAGTCTATTTTTCCTGTAAAAAATACGTTTTTTGGAGTCATATTGTATATTAGTGTGTGTGTAATTTTGCTTGTTTGTCAGTACAGTGAGTTTGCGGAGTCATTTTTTGTTTTTTTCTTGTGTTTTTGTGTACTTTAGTTGTCATGTTCTGTAATTTTGTTAATATTTCAGAGCAATTTTGTGTATTACTGTTCATTTTTGTAGTAGTTTTGTGTATTTGCTATGTTTTTACTGTATTTTCCTACATTGGATTTGTATTTATGATGTATTATTGCTTGTTTGGTGTATTTTTCTGTCATTTTCTACATTTATTTTGGGGCTTGCATAAAATTAGATCAAGGGCCTCATGTGGGCCCCGGGCCGCCAGTTGCCTATGTCCGCTTTAAACCATTTTGATTTGAATGGGAATTTTTGGTGGCCTGTTTAAATCGTATGTATCTTTTGTTTGTAATAAGGCATTTATAATGTGATCCATTGGTCATAATGAGTGATACAGATCCCCTAAAAGTGCTTCAGAAACTTTAGCTGCCAGATTGTCTTTAGCCCCAGTAGTAGCTAATCCGTACACTAATTGTCGTCTTGCTAATTTAATGCTTCATAGTGGAAGAATGGCGTACCCGTACTCATTCACAACCCTTTTTATTTACCCTCACCAATGACAAAGCTGCATCCAGCCTTGGATCCGAGCAATGTCAATCACTGCCTCGTTTACAGAGAAACCGTTGGCTAATCGTGCTAATGGGCTTGGTCAGAGACTGCATCTGACTGTGAAATTGCTCTCTGACGGCATGTTTGTTTAGGTCGCAGCACAGTAATGTTATTTGAAGGGGATTGAAGAAGAGGATCACGCAGGAAGGTGAACAGGGATTTTGGGGCCGCAGCCAATCACAGAGGACGACCTGTGATTGGCTGTTGCCAGAAACAGTTTAATATAAGTGTCCACACTTCAGTTTTATTAATCCCAGTGGGGGATGAATGAGATAATATCCCAAATAACTCACAATCTGGTACCCTGTGTCCAGTTATCACCATTTTTACCACTAAAGGTCAAATATTGTGGGCAATATAGTGTTTGTTTAAGCTTTTGGCATGTCTCTGTTGTCGGGGCAAAAATTGTTAGTTATGTTTATTAACATATTTACTCATAGACCTTATTCTTTTTAAGGCTTTAAGTTGAGACTTTTCATTTCTGCTGTCTCATGTTTTCTGCTCTCTTCTCGAGGTCAGCTTCCCAAAACACATCTTATCCCTCAGACACAGAGGCATCACACAGTCACATGCCTACACACACTCACATAGTCACACATACACACCCAATACACATCCATTCATACACACAAACACCATACACGCACACACCTCCAACACTCACGACAATCAGCAGATACCAGAGAACTGGTTGTTTTGACCCAAAGAAGAAACTGTCTCTTTTCACCCTCTTCTTTCACCTCCTCTGTCCTCTTTATCTCCCGGGGGGAGGAGGGAGGGGGACTGAGGGGGAATATACTGTACGTGATGAGTTAGAACTGTGCCACTCGATCATCGGACGTCCGCCCGGGCGGTCACTAATTTTGTCCATCCTTGTACTCTTTTTTACTTAGTTTTATAATAAACCTTTTTTATAAAATCATCAATGCCTCGCCTGGACTCCATCATTCAACCATAGCAATAAATCATGTCTCCAAATGAGTTCAACCGCAAATTTGCCATGTCACTGTGTAGGAACATTGGTTAGCATGAGGTCGTGTTGCCCTACAGGTCTTCATCCTGTCAGGCTTTTAGTCTCTCACCTTGATTTGCCATGTTGTTTTTTACTGGAACTGACAGCTACGCCCGATTGCCGCTGCTGGTAATTTTGTTCAAAAATGGCACATTGGCAATATTCTTCTCTTTTTCGCTGTTGTGAAAAAAGAAATTATAGAATAGATTCCCATTCATTTTTTTACATCCACATCCTGGTTATTTAACACGACAGGTCTGTTCCCATGACAGGTTGATCTACAGCTTAAACTCAGATTACCATTTGAATGTCTTGATAATAGAAAGAATCTGCAACTGCTGCTCAGAGCTCTGCATGCGTCTCTGATGATGATTCAAGACTTTCTAAGCGTTTATAATTGAGATCCTAATCGGGTGTATTCACAGAGAAAGCTCAGAAATTGAATTCAGTTTGAATGGAGGCACATTTTTTCACGTTATGTAAATCTGGCTGCGGGAGTATCCTCTTAACGTGTAAAGGTCACCTTGGTTGGGCAGAATGGTTTGTAATTGACTTTTAAGTAAAGCATCTAAAAAGATGATGGCAAAACACTTTGATTGCACACATGCGGCCCTCGGTCTAATTTCATGCGGCCCCCAGAGTAAACATACAAAATGACAGAAAAATACATTAAGCAAGAATACATTAAAAATGACAGAATTACATTATTTCAGCAAAATGCAGTGAAAGACAAGAAAAAACCCAGAAAACACTCACAAAACTACTCCAAAAATGACAACAGTAATACACTAAATTACTCAGAAAAATATACAGAATTACAGAAAATGACAACAAATGTACACAAAAATGACTCCACAAATGCAAAATGACAGCACAAATACACAATATGACTCCAAAAAACAGCAGTTTTTCAGGAAAAATACACACAAGGACAAGAGAAATACACAAAATGCCTCATAACGAGCAAGACAAGCAACAAACACACACAGAATGAGAGAAAAACACACAAAATGACTATTAAAACCCTTTGTTCTTACCTGTATTAATGCTCACATCGCTCATTATTCTTAATGCTGACATGAATGTTGATGATGTGACCCTCCGATCAAACAAACATATTTTTATGGCCACGCTGTGATAAAGGTTGCCTACCTCTGAAGTAAAGCTTTTGGAAAACAATTTTGTCCCAAGAAGTATTGAAATAGTGCATTTTGAAGTACACTGCTAGTATAATGGGCAAAATATATTTAAGATATACTTAAGTATACATAGTATAATGTACATTAGGTATACTTCTTTTCTTTTTTTTTTTTAAGGAAAACTACACAATTTTCTTGTTTTAGATGCATTAAAAGCTCTAAAAATTGGTGCTGCAGCCCACAGAGAAATATCCAGAATAATTTGTTGAAGGAATAAAAACAAACTGTTGCTGGCTATGAACAAAGCCTCTTTGTGCCAGATGTTGACGAAAAGCAGATCAAGGTGTCTGAGACATGTCGTTTGTTGGCATTTTTAGGAGGTAGCCCCCCGAAAGCTGTCTCTGACACTATTTGAAGAAGCACATGAGAAAGGCCTTCAGTCACCAGGGTGGCACATCTGTTGGGGACTTGATTTAATATCCCTGATTGTTCTGTGGTTGTTGTTGGGCCAATTTGCACTTAATTAGTTGCAACATTCAAAGCTGAGTCAATAAATTGAGACGTGGTTCTGCAGATGAAGGATACTTTTTCTCTGGTGCATCCTCTTGTTGCTCAAAGCCTTTCAGCAAATCGAAATAAGCGTATTTGTGCAAAGCAAGGAAGCAAGGACATACCCTTGAGATTAATAACTTTCTTTTCTTCACTTAGGCCAGATGGGGCAAAATACTAGAGTCTGCTACAATTAACATGACATTTTACCTTTATTGAATGTTTAGCTTGTACTCATAGTGCTTTAAGATATGTAATCATGGAAGATGCAAAAACCTTGCTCGATCCATCAGTGTTTACATGCTACTGTATGTTGACTGCTGCTTATAAAAATAAATAATTAACTTAAACCCCGTCATTGATGGAAGGAATATTTTGCGAATATTGCTGTAATTGTGACAGTCCTCTATGGGTTGAAACCAGGCAATTTTAATCATTCAGTGCTATTGAATGGTGGTTACCAATGTTGGCCCCGCCCCTCCTATAAAAACTTGACTGCAGTCTGTAGCGAGTAGGTTGGATTGAGAGAATTGTTAATAGAGAGATATAGTGAGTATATAGGGAGATGACATACTGTAGATTGCTCTTAAAAGACTCTATAGTAAAAACTGGGTGTGTTTTATATGCTCCAGTAGCCCCGCCCACAATTAAGGCATTTTTGGAAGTTCCAGAATAGATGTACGTCAGCCAAAACTTTGATCAGTCATTTCTGGCTGTATATGAAGATGTGAATGCTCCCCTATAGATCCAAAAGGCTCTGTTCTACACCCACAGCAACACATTCACACAGTAACTGTCTAAACTAAAGACTGTATTACAAAAACTAGCAGTCGTATGTTTTACATTCTTTGTGAAACGTGAACGAATGCCTTTAAAACCAACGGCTTGTAACTGGAACATTCTCAAGTGGCCTGAAACCTCTTTAGTTCCAGTTTTTTGTGCTTTCCGTGGTTAATAACATTGGCTGAATGGGAACGCTGACCACAAGTAGAACAAAATGGGTTCTGAGTTGTTTCTTAATTATAGCAGCAGGGTGACAGCTGGAGCTCCAGAGACGTTAACGTGAATTCCTTATGCGTGATGAAACACTAGCTCTAGTGTTGGGGGAATGCTGGGCTACTGTGCCATTCTGCACACTGATGATCTTAGACATGTGCATTCTGCGTAACCCAGCTTGAGCCAAATATGCATTACTATCGCATGGAAGGAAAAAAGCCAAGCTTATAGAAAAATTCCTGCCATTGGCTGATGAAATACAGTGTCTTATATGTAAATGATTTATGATGTTGTCTAATTTAGGGTCATTATAAATTGTAGTGAAGTGTCTTGGGTCGTCATGAGTGGATCCAACCATAGGCGTTTCTGGCTATAGGCAGACTTTGCATTAGGGCCCCGTGAGCCAGTAGCCAATGCTTAATAACACTGAGAAAGACAATTACCTGTTTTTATCTCTAATATACTTCATAAAAAAAGTGTTTTGAATAAATCAATCCATATGGCTTGGCACCAAATGGTATCTTGCACATGATCAGCCACAAAACTAAACCAAAAACTCTAGATCCAACCCTTTATTGTAAATTTACAAGAACATTTTGTTTTTTCTCAAAACGACACCCCATGTCTACAGTCCCCTTTAAGCCATTGATGTTTATACATGTACTTTATTTACATTGATGTAAAAAAAAAAAATAAGGTTTTGCATTAGTAACTAAACCCAGAGGTTTTATCTAACATGCACATCGGCTGGATATTAAAAAAATGCCTTGGGGCTATTGGAGGTGCTAGCTTTTATTGAAGGGGCGGGGTCAACACTGGTAGTTTGTGATATCAATTGTAATAACCCAGTTTCAACCCATAGAGGGTTGTCACTTACATTTTTACAATAAAATATGCAAAATTTAAATACTTGGCAACAATTAGACAAGAATCAACCAACAGCACAATTTCATACCCAAATAAATTAAAAAAAAATGCAGAAAAAAAGGTTTGGGGGTTTAGTTACTCTTTAAGTCACTGAATTACTCTTTAGTGAAGTAACACGAGATGTAAAACACAAAATCTGCATCTAAAACCCTTGCTTTCAGTCTAGAACCTCAAGTCTAAAATGATACCAATCATCTTATTTAATGGAAATGTTTCAAAACTAATCATCTTTTCTAAAACGTATTGTTCAGGGGAATATTTTAAAGTATCTGTGGCGCACATTAAATCTGTACTCTCATCACTCTTTTAGATAAAGAATTACCAAATATTCAATAATATAATATAACTGTCAGCCATGTCTTAGAACTTTAAATTTCTCTTCTTCTGCCTGCTCGTCCCTGCTTTTAAATTATAAGGGAAGACACCAAAGCTCAGGCCATCTATTGACGGGCTGAAAATACACGGGGGCCCTTTGTCTTATTTACTGACCCTGTGAGCCAACCAATTTGCTGGTGATTGTCTCACTAAGATGTAATGACTTTCTGAGCGTTGGCTCTTCAAATTCTTTAGAGACCAGCTGTCGGGCCCGGGAAGAGGCCAGGGCAAAAGACTACAAATCCAATAGAATGGGTGTTCCCAATCACACAAATAAGCCTAGTTTAGCCTAAAGTCATTTGGCATTATGTCAGAACCTTTAAAATAGAAGACTGTGCGTGCGTGTGCGTGCGTGTGTGTGTGTGTGTGTGTACAGTATACACCAGAAAAAAGTTGCTGGATTCATCAGTGTCGGAAACATTGTTTACATTAAATTCTTCCTACAGTCCAAAAACACAATGTTGGAGTACTTTGAGTGTCTGCAGGAGTGAGTTTGTACATAATACACAACCAATCACATGAATCTCCTTGAATGTATGAGTGATTAATAAAGCATTATTACTAATTCAGAATCAGAATCAGAATTCCTTTATTGATCCCAGGGGGAAATTGCTTTTGTTTCCGCCACAGAACACATCACAAATAAAGAATAAAAACATCAACAAAGACAAAGAAGAATAAACAATAAATAAGTGTATAGTTAAGTAAAGACTGTTAAAAATAGGGGTCAGAAACACACACATTACAGTAGTAGAAAAAAGTAGGATAGATAATAATAATAATAATAATAATAATAATATACAAATATATACCAATATGATTCAGATATTTACAAAATAATACAAATTGGTGTAACAAATGTCCGGAGGCATTTATATGAACTTTAGTTCTCGAACACACCTTTTATATGTGAGCGTCCACTTTTTGGTGATTTCAGCCAGTCATCATTCAAATGTCATATTTGGTTCCTATAGTCCTTAGGTTCCCAAAATGGGGTATGCAAATTGTCATGGGGCTCCATAAATAAAAATCAAAGTTGGAAACTACAATATAAATCAACCAGCAGTCAGGAGCTTCCATGCATTGTCACAAATTACACATTAGCGCACGTAAGAGTAACCATGGTGACAGAGAAGCACAAATATAATGAGAGCTACATTGCTTTATCGATTTACATTCCCCACAGATTATTATTCTATTTTTATTCATTATTCCTCAACAGGATATATACAATTCAGAGACACGTTTTAGTGTAGGGTTACATTGTACAGTATGTGACATTAAATCAGTGGTTTCCAACCTTTTTTTGGCTCGTGACCCCATTTTAATAGAACACACTTCTGGCGTCTTTCTTTTCTTTCTAGAAATAACTTTTGATAATGTTTTGTTGTTGCCAGGATGAGTGCACAACGTGACAAGATGCATTTTATTTAAACTGGATTTCTATTTAAGAAAGTGAAAGTATAGAATACAGTTATTTAAGACTGTTTTGTGTGTGTGGTGTTATAATTTGAAAAAGAATAATAATCTGTTTTTAATCAGTATTTTTTTATTATCATAATTTTTTAGGCATTTCAGGGTACCTCATTTGAATTCCAGGCGACCCCACATGGGGTCACGACCCCAAGGTTGGAAAACACCGTTACATTATTATGTTTTTTTTTTTTAAGTTTGCAGGAGTAGGGGGTACATGGCTTCAGGTTAAATGTCTGAAGGGGTACGGGACTGGGAAAAGTCTGGGAACCACTGCTTTTTATTGCAGCTTCTAAATCTTCTAAAAGTAAAAGTTACATATAATCTTCTTTCTGCTGAGTCATCTTTGTCTTTCTTTGAGGTCTTTTTAGGCTCCTGGTAACAATAAGCAATGGTGGATGGATAAACTAAAAAAAACAACAACCTCACACCAAAGGGACTTCTATGTTTCAAATAGAAGCTTTTACAACACTTTGGCCAGAAAAAAAGGATTCTACTCATTTTCATCACTCAGCCACATACTCTATAACTTTGTTCAGTGTGCTCCAGCTCTGTAAAATACCCTGCAAATGAGAGAAAATGGGCCCTGCATTACCACACAATGACAAAATAACCCTGACAAGAAACAAGGGCAAAGCAAAAGCTACTGTGATGGATTACTGATCCCAAGCCTGCAGCTTTAGTCCTGCAGCCAGCTGAAATGAATACAAATCACGCACCTGCACTAAAAAATGTGAATTAGAAAAATCCTTTCTGATTTCTGTTTAGCAGACCAAAACCAGTTACGCCATTTGATTGTAAATCAGGTATTTCTTGTGCTTACTGTCACTCAGCTCAGGTGGTATGGATTGCCGTTGACATTTGCTGCAGTAAAGCAGACGTGCATTAAAAACCTGCCGCACTGAAAAGCTTTCCATTGAGACACATGTTGGGATAATGTAGAGCAAGGCCTCCTGTTATGGGAAGATAATGCCGGATGGCTGCGTTTCAGGGCTTAGCATTTGTTAGCTCAGAGCTGCTGTGGGTCTTTTGCTTTTCTTCTATATAAACTCCACCATGAATAAGCAGCTTGATAGAATAACAAAACTCCCCTCCTGACATAATTATTTCATCCCACAGAGCCAAGGATTCCTCCACAGCAGCACCGTAAAAGTGCGGATGTCAGAGCCACTCCATCAGTAACTGGTAATATTGAATCACGCCACACGGTGACTCTGGGAAATTGAGCCTTTAATCTCAACATCTCCAGACGTGGACAGCAGGTAAATGCCATCCAAGTATTTGTTGTCTCTCTTGGGAAAAGAGTGTAAAATAAGGTTTTCCCTTGGCGGAGTTGGAGATTCTTGCCAATGGGGGCAAAAGAAACAAGTTCAGATGAACTACAGCTGGGCCCGCGGAAGGTCTCCGCGCCTAATAGCACTTACCACGCTCTCGAGAATTCAGTGAAATGTCTCGGTTCCACCGAGTAAAAAAAGGTTTCTCAGAATATTCATGTCAAATTCCACATTCAACGAGCATTATCGGAGGAGTAGTCATTTGAAAAATGGGCCCCCTTGGCGCCCCCGTGGCACATACGGAGTAATGGGCCCCATTCATATATTGGTATGTGTCAATGATTTGGTACCACCAACTGTACCAATCTTTGACTCACAAATAAATGAGAAAATAACTTTGATGGCCAAAAAAGGCCCCTCGGGCCCCTAATCGAATTGTGTGAGGCATAATCGTAATCTACGTTGAATTACCTTTGAAACGATATATCACACGACTATGTTCCCATAAATTTGGAAATTACAGGAAATGGGGGATGGGCCCCCGGGCCCCATTTCAAAGAAAGGGCTCCGAGCGTCTTATCATATTCATTTATAGAGTATTCATACCAAACTGCATTCTGATCTAGTGACACCTAACGGAGGAGTAATCATTTAAAAAATGGGGCCCCTGGGGTCCCCCTGGCGCCCCCGTGACACATACGGGGTAATAGGCCCCATTCATATATTGGTATGTGCCAATGATTTGGTACCACTAACCGTCATAATATTTGACTGGCAAATAAACCATAAATCAACTTTAGTTTTTTCTTTCTTTTGGGGCCCCTTGGGCTCCCCCTGGGCCCCAAATCAAAAATCGGGCTCAGAGCGTCAATGTGTACACGTCCATAGATTATAGCTACCGCATTTCAGCCTGATTTGTTCACATAACAGAGGAGTAGTGATTTTAACTAGTGTACACAACAAGAAGAACAACAAAGTAAAAACTAAATTAAATATATACCACAATGTGTGTGACATATACAATGATGCAAAAATGACTAGTAGCATAATTAATATGTTGACTACAAATATTTGCGTTGACGTGTAAAGTAATCAGGCCCTCCAGGATTTTGCGGCCAATTTCTGTGATTGTTGCGGCTTAAAATACCTGATTTTGCGGCATTTTGAGGCTTTAATATTTTCTATAACTTTGTATAAGCTGGTCAATTTGCCAAAAAAAACCTTATTGCCTTTCAAAACAATACAGAAAAGAGCTCAGATTCACAATAACTTAACAAGATATGGATTATTTCCATCACATTTTAAAGGTTTACAGTGAAAATTCAAACATTTTGATATAATAACAAATACATTTATAGCTTTTGACTGACTTTCAAATTAGTAAAACACAACAATTTTACAAAACTTACTATAAAGTATCATTTCACAACATTATTCCTGAAATAATCAGAAATTGAATTTGTACCACCATTTTTTATATGTATTGACTGAAAAGATTTTTTGTCTGTAAATCCCAAATAAACCCATCCGTGCTCTACACAAAGGGCCAGGCTCCCTTTTAATTGTTATGCAAACAATTTTATTTGTATTAATTTCACATGTACACATACTTCACAGTAAATATATAAACATAATGAATCCTTCTATTCCTGAACTGAAAACCTTTGATTTGCTGTGCACTCTTTGAATATTCTGAACACAAATGCATTAAGAAATATGTTTGGCTTGTAGATTCTGTAGATTTTGAAATAATGGTGTTATGTAACACAATGCATTCACCCCAAAGTATATTTAACATCATTTAAATAAGCATGTATTTGGATATTTTTAATGGAATAGCTTGATTAAAGGGTTTATACACACATACAGTATATAAGTGTTGATGTTCATACTTGTAAACACAGTTTACAGTTGTAAGCAACTTTTTTTAAGTTTCAAAAAAAAAAAAACCTGAAGCCATATTACCACCTACTCCTGCAAACTTAAAAAACATAGTGACGTAATACAGTGTTTTTCAACCTTGGGGTCGTGACCCCATGTGGGGTGGCCTGGAATTCAAATGAGGTCCCCTGAAATGTCTAGTAATTTATAATAATGAAAAAAATACTGATTAAAATTGTATCTTTTTCAAATTATAACACCACACACACACAGAACAATCTTAAATATCTGTATTCTATACTTTCACTTTCTTAAATATAACTCTAGTAAAAATGAAATGCATCTTGTCACGTTGTGCACTCATCCTGGCAACAACAAACATTATCAAAAGCTAATTCTAGAAATTAAAAAAAATGTCTCTAAAGATGCCAAAAATGTGTGACATTAATATTAAAATGAGGTCACGACCCAAAAAAAAGGTTGGGAAACCGTTGATGTACTGTCACGTACAATGTCGCCCTACAGTAAAATTAGTTTCTGAATTGTACCTACCCTGTTGAGGAATGATGAATAATAATAATAATAATACAAAAAAAAAGTTTAATCATCTCTAAGGAATGTAAATCGGTAAAGCAATGTCGCTCTTGTCATATTTGTGCTTTTTTAATGAGGTTATTTCTCTGTCACCATGGTTACTAATGTGTAATTTGTGTCAATGCATGGAGGCTCCTGACTGCTGGTTGATTTACAGTATATTGTGATTCCCCATTTTTATTTTTTATTTATGTAGCCCTTATGACCATTTGCTAACCCCTGGGGGTACCCATACCCCAGTTTGGGAACCACTGGTTAAAGAGAAGGGCCCGCTGAATGCTAACAGCACTAGCTGATTGGTGCTCCTGTAGTGACCAGCTTGTAATAAGCTCCATTCAGGGCCATGAGCTGCTCGTGCGTCCCTTTCTCGATCATGATGCCCCTGGACATGACGGCGATGATGTTAGAGTTCTGGATGGTTGAGAGACGATGTGCGATGACGATGCACGTCCGTCCTTTTCGGGCTTTGTCCAAAGCGTCCTGGACCGTCTGAGGGGAAAAAAAAACCGAAGTTTGAGGGAATGTTGTTAGACTGGCACGCGCCACAGGCAGCTGCCATCATCAGTTGTTCCACTCCTGGGCAAACGCACAAGCGGCACAATTACAGTAATTTCACAATCATCCGCTGATTGCAGACATTAGTATGTTCCAGTGCTTCAGCGCGCTGTGGAGGCCATCTAGATACTCAGTGTGGTTCAATATTATTACAGTTTTGGAGTATATTTTGACTTTTTCTTTTTAAATTTAGTTAGTTTCTACTAATTTTTAGAGCAGAATTGCTAGTTGTTGTTAGTTTGAGGTTTTTTTTTGTAAATTGCGTTAGGGTTTGGAAGAACGTTGTTACTATAATTTAGGTTTGTTCCAGTTTGTTTTGTAAACACACAATACAATTTCAGATAGCTATTGGTTTTTAAAACAAAAACATTTTTTTGTTTACTTCCATTTGTTTGTTTTTATAATATGTCTATAATAACCTTGTTGTGGTTCAGGGATCTTTTTTTGTTGGACGTCTTCACACACAAAACTGAAGCTACAGTATTGATAGATAATAATATTAGTGGTCATATTAATAAATAACTCTCCTAATGTCCAGAAGGTTATAAATCACCCAGCTGTGAAATGGTAGTCGTGTACCTTCTCGCTCTCTGTGTCCAGAGCCGAGGTGGCCTCGTCCAGAAGCAGGATCTTTGGGTCACGGATTATTGCTCTTGCAATTGCAATCCGTTGTTTCTGACCCCGAGAAAGCTGGGAGCCCTGGGCTCCCACGTTGGTGTTGTACGCCTGTTGAAGGAAAACACCAGTTTACCATTTAAAATGTACATGGTACACAAACAAATTTAAAACTACTGTTTAAGAAAGAAAGAAAAATGGCAAAAGACAAAACTTTTTGGGAATGGCTAATAAGATTTTTAATATAACCGAAGAGCTTTAGCCTTTAAGCTAAACGTGCTAAAGCTAATTGTGTAATTTAGATCAGGGGGTTCTCAAACTTTTTTTGTTCATGCACCCCCTTTCTCTTATTTCTGAATCTAAAAAAAACAACGATAGAGAATAATGATGGAATGAATGAGCGATAACACACATTTTAAAGAATCTCATTTTGGAAATAAGTGGAATGAAACAGTATTTAGTGCCTCGTGAATAGATTTATTTATGGTCATCGCCATCACCAAGACTGACCCTTGTTCTAATCAAGATCATTTTGTGTGTTATGTTGTGTTTTTGATGTTATTTTGTGTATTTTGTTGTTGTTTGCCTGTACCTTTATTATCATTCAGTATATTTTTCTCTTATTTAGTGTGTGTTTTTATTGTCGTTTTTGTGTGTTGGTATTATTTAAATTATTCTCTGTGTGTGTGTGTTTTTTTGGTGTTGTTTGGTTGTTTCTCTGTTATTTTTGTGTATTTTGTCGTGATCTTGTGTGTTTTTCTCCCATTTTGTGTGTCTTTGTTGTCGTTTTTGTGTGTTGCTGGTAATAGTATGTATTTTTCTCTCAGAGTGTGTGTTTTTGGTGTCATTTTGTGTAATGTTGTTTGTTCTTTTTATTAATCAGTATATTTTTGTCTTATTTTCTGTGTTTTTGTTGTCGTTTTGTGAGTTGCTGGTAATATTTAGTATGATTATCAATTTAAAACCCCATATTTTAATGCTTTCATTTGTTAATTTTTTTCCCCTCTCTCTCCCTCTCAAGTACCCCCTGTAGTGCCATCGCGTATCCCTAGGGGTGCGCATACCCCCATTTGAGAAACACTGATTTAGATAAAACTAGCCAAAGATTAGCCCTTGACTTGATAAAGTAAACAAGGTGAAGGAGCTATAAAATACCAGGAAATGTATCTTAACTGATTCATTTAAGTATAGCAGTTAGCACCTCAGCTAATTCATGTAAGCATTGGTTGGTAAACAGCATTTTTTTTTTTAAATGTCTGATTTCTTCTGGTTCCTTAAAACGAGTGTTTTCTTGTTCAAACTTCAGCTTAAATCTTTGAACCTCAAACTAAATAGTATAACTTTCATTAATATTGCATTTAACTTAATCAAGTGGTCTAAACAGAAAGTTGATCTTTTCATAAGATGCGTTCCATGATGAAGGCAATAGCACGTCATTGCTCACTTGAGAACAATAAAAGGTCATTCTGTGGAGAAAGTCTATTTGTGTGTTCCCACTGCAGAGAGGAACTGTATGTGCTGACATTCTTCTACTGGGTATTTTTGAAGTCCTTCTAAGGTTTCACTTTGCTTTTCTACTTTCACTTTCACTGCTCACTGTTTCTTTCACCTGACATTTTCTGTTGACAGTAAATTTTGGAAGGTGGCAGTACTTTGATGTCTTTTTTTATAGCGTCGTAGCATCGGCTAAGTCAGGTTTTTCTGTGTGTGGTGGGTGGTACATTTAGCCCAGGATTCATCAGCTGAGATTTAAACATTCACTGTTATACAACAAGTTATCGCACTTGAATATCTACCACAAACGCTTTGTATGTATCCATGGCAACAAGCTTCACAGCAATAGGAGCAATCAAACATTGAAGTAGACTTTCCTGTGGGTACCAATACAAAAACTCAGCACTGTAAAGAAAAAAAAAGTCTGTTTTTCTCTATGAAATGTCCCCAACAAAATATTCATCGTTGAGTTATTTTACTGATGGCATACGCAGAATGAGTAATCGTTGTTAAGGTTTACACAATCAATTACGAATCACGATGCAACGGTTTTCATCTGGAAATTTTGAATACAAGAATTAATCCTTGCACTGAAATCACAACGATGAGTAAATATTGGCCTAAACGTGTTAATATTTACATGGACCCATATGTTTATAGGCTGTTTAGTTGGTGATTTACTTTTTTTCAAGTTAATCCAAATGATTTGCTTCACATTAAACCATGTTTTACAGAAAAAATTATGGCGGAAATGCGTAATATTGCCATTTCAGCTTGATTTTGTTTAGATACATTTTATGAAATGTCCTATTACCATGATTTCCATCTGTTTTCCATGATCATGGAAATTACAGTCGCCTAAATAAGTTATAAAAACTAATTTAAGGATTTTTTGGACCATTAAGATTAAATTGGATCAACTTAACTAAAAGTCTAGATCGGGGTATCCAACTCTTTTCAGTTCAAGGGCTGAATATGAAGTAGTTTGAGCTTAAAGGGCCCATGTTATGCTAAATGGACTTTTCTGTGCTTTAAACATAAAGTGCTATTAGGGCTTCATACACATGCCCAAAGTGTTTTTTTATTGATTTCCTCAATCGTTAGTTAGAGGGTGATTTGCTCCTTTCTTACTGCAGGGTGAGGCCAAACACCTCGCTACAATTTCATGACGTGTTCCCACTTTGATGACAAATTTGACGCGATACTGAGCTGGAGAAGCCGCGCCTCCAGGAAGCTCTCTGCCGCGATTGACATGTAAACAGACGCGCCCATCGCACAGTGCTATGTATGTATTTTCTACAGTCTATGTATGTACAGGTGAACGCCCCACCCCCACGCATGAGCTCGGCCACGGAGTGGGTGGGAGGAGGGCGGGGCGTCCTCTGGCCCTACGTCACCGTGCGGGGAGGAGGAAGTCATTGTCCCGTTTATAGACACGCCCACTCATGAATATGCATAAGTAGGACGCAAATCAACCTGTTTGTTTTGAGTTCCTCAGAAAGTGACTTTTCACAGGCTAAACCTCAAATACTATGTTTTTGGGGAACAAATGAAGATGGGTGAGAAAAAGCAACAGTTTGGGATTTTAAATGACTACAGTCATGTGGTAAAAGCATAAGAAAATTGTGATCCTCCAAATATTGTGGAGTTTTATTCATATCTAAAACTGAATTATTTGGTAATTTAGACAATAATTAGTTTTTTCTGTCTTTTTAACTTTCTCCTGTGGGCCAGATTAGATGGTCTAAAGCAGTGGTTCTCAAACTTTTTTGGCTCAAGTAGCCCCTTTGTCCGACTACAACATTTTGCTTGAAGAAAACTATTTAAAAACAACTATAGAGCATAAATATGGAATGAACGAGTGATAACACACATTTGAAAGAATCTCTATTTGTAAATAAGTGGAATGATTATTCCATTTTTTTTAATGTTGAGCCAGAAAATTGATTCATAGGAGTTTGTGTTTGATCATGTTCCGCACATATGTGTAATTCTGACTAAACTTGTTAATATTTACCAGCCAACTCACCTCATTGTTACTTTTTTGGTCACATGGTGTTGTGGGACTATTCATTCCTATCATGTGTGCACTTGTTTACCAGCTTCCTGCTGTCTCTTTCTGTTAGCTGACCGCCTCCCTGCCCCGTGAACATGTGCTGTGACTTTATCACATCCGCCTTCCTTCGCTTTTGAGCCACTGCCACAAACAACCCACATGAATCTCACCTCGGGGAGTGACATGACGAAGTCGTGGAGCTGGGCCTTCTTAGCAGCGGAGATGACCTCGTTCATGCCGATTTCCCGCGAGTTGTCCCCGTACTTGATATTCTCAGCAATGCTACAGTCGAACAGGATTGGCTCCTGGGACACGATGCCGATCTTGGAACGCAGGAAGGGCACGTTGACATTCGAGGAGAGGTGGCCATCAATCAGCTGTAGGGAGCAATCGATTTTGCTATTAGTCGTATGCAGTATTATAATCAGAGTGGTGCTATCATTCTACTGTGTCTGGTGTAATCCCTGTCCTAATTATGCAGAGGTATACGTGTCTATTTTGAATGTCTGACAGAGAATCAGCAGGAGAGGCTTCCAAACCACTTCCAACTCAATTAGAGGCATTTGAATCCTGGCAGGAACGTTTTACTGGCACGGAGGCAGGCCAACGTCCAACAGAGTGTGCCCTTTTGATAGAACACAGCCCAGAGTCAGCAGAAACAGCTGACTGATTGATGGATTAAAGTGACGTGAAATACCTCCATCACTGCATGCGCTGAATGTCCAGTGACTATTCTTTTTGACTCCCATAAATTACAGGTTCCACTTTAACAGCAAACGCTCATGGAATAACTAAGCCTCAGAGCCGTTTTTACATCCAACTTAATCATTTTGAAACGAGATATTTGACATTTTTGAAAGGTCAGCATCAGCTGCGACAATATAATGTTTGCTTGCTGTCATATAGCGAGATACTTTGTGTGTGGTTAAAAAAAAAAAAAAAGTCTGCAGTATTTTCTGGGAGTGATAAACCCCACACTATGACTGCAAGTGTAGGGAGTAATCAAAATTCTGTTTTCACCTTCAACAAGGATCATTAATGTCTCCTTATGCATGCCATAAACAACTATAATTGCACCACATACAAAACCCATTATTATAATTATGGTAATTGCAAAAACTTGACCTTTTTTTTTTAATACCGGAGAAGAAATTATAACGATGTTGCACGTTGGCAGAGTAACTAAATTCATAATATCTTTTCAGGCAAAAGTGAAAAACAAAAATATCAAGCAACACGTCGGTAAACGTAGAAATGTTTGAGATGGTATTATAGAAAATAAACTTGAGCAATTACTTAGATTATGTAAAATTTTAAGCTAATCTTTAAAAAAAAAAAAAACAGGTTAGTTGTAATTAAATTACAAAAACCTACAAAACCTAAAGTTTAATCAGAGATGCTAGCTAGCTTAGCAAAAGCTGAAGTCCTTCAAATAACTAAGCTAAGTTTTTGGCAAGTAAATGGCTTATTGTAATAATAAAGTTAACTCAGATCAATTATTAAGATGTAGGCTATAGGCTATTATAATAATTAAGAACCAAGGGGAAGAACAAACTGAAGGCTAGCAGTAACTTAAAAAGGTAGGAAATAATTCCAGCAAGTTCTTTGTGACTTATTTTTGTTTAATATTTTAATGTTAAGGTTTCATTTATTCAGAAAACTGTTTTTCAGGAAATTTACTTTGATCTCCTGACATGTTTTGACTGTCAACTGCCAGTCTTCCTAATCGCTTTGATGTTTTCTTGACGTATACATAGTAACTCCAGCAAGTTTTTTTTTTTGTCTCTTTGAATAATATGTTAAAGTTTAATTTATTCAGGTTACTTTTTTTCACATCAAAGCGATCAGCAGACCCCTCTGAAGAAGACTGGCAGTTGACAGTCAAAACATGTCAGGAGATCAAAGTAAATTTCCTGAAAAACCATTGTCTGAATAAATGAGATCATATAATATTAAAGGAAATGTTAAGGTTTCAACATGAAACACTTTATTTCTCCTTTACAAATAGAAAATGTGATGAAATACAATTTATTTCACTTCATTTTAAACTTGTGAGAACAAGTAAATGGTAACTAACTGTAATTCATGTACAAATATCAAAAACAAGTGGTATGTTTATCAGTCAAACTTAACAGATTCTGATTCTGTTGAGTTCTTAATTTTTTTTTTTTTTTTTTTTAAAGTAACCACATACATCTATCAAAGTGTCTGTTTTATGAAAATAAAGTGCAATCAACTTCCTGCTAAAATGAATTGAGGAGTGAGGTAGTTTAATAAAGTCTAATGGTGCATTCACTGACACACAGTAACTGGGTGTTTATGTGCTATGCATATGTTAGTGCAATTTAATGGTGTTTTTTTTGCGTTAAAAAACATGAAAAAAAATGATTGATTTGGACATTTTTTTGGATTGATACAATAATCACGCAGTGAAATATTGCAATATATCGCTGATATCTGCCATGTTTGCACTGAATTGAATGCACTCTCGCGTTGAGCAGGTAGTAGTCGACTTTGCTAACGCCAGACTATAGCGCAAGAGTACTGGGGTTAGATTTTTATTTTATTTTTTAAATCGATTTCAGCACACATGAATCAATTTTTGAAAATTTCAATGACATCGATAGAAGATCGATTTAATATTTTTTTTACTCAGCTGTAGTTGCTACACTCGTTTGCTTAGCTACAGTATGCGTCTTGCTTACCACTCGGCCATGATCCGGGTCATAGAACCGCTCCAGCAGCTGGATGCTGGTACTCTTCCCACAGCCGCTGCTGCCCACAAAGGCTAGTGTCTGACCAGGCTTCACTGACACGTTCAGCCCATTCAGAACCTGAATGTCTGGCCTGGTTGGGTAAGTGAACTTACAGTCAATAAACTCAAGGTTCCCCTGGAAGTTCTCCTGAAAAGCAGAGAAATAGTTCAATTGGGATGTTTTGTGGGCAGCTTCTGCAAGAGTCTTGGTCAGTTATAGTCCCATTTCCATATTTCAGACGGAACTGTAACACAGAAATAGTCAGTATTTAATTGTGAATGCAGGTAACTGCCATGCTGTTTTATAAAAAATACTAATAACATTAGTATTTTGATGGTAAAATAATCTAAAGTATGTCACCAGTGGACCTGTACTCATTGGGAATGGCAGAGTGAAAAGATATGCAATATTGTCTTAGGAAGGTTTTTTCATTAGTCACGTTTTTCATTTTTATATTCTATTTTCTACAAGAATAAATGTACCGCATTCACTTTTTGGTTCATATCGTATTCAGAAAACCACCTTGAGCATCGCTGGCAATGACTTTCACCTGTATATTCTGCTGAATCTGTCACTGAATCACCCAGTCGGAGCAAATCTTTTATTCGCAGCTGTGTGTTATTTGTCAGGCTATCACTCGACACCTTCCTGCCTCGTACCCATTTATCTCCTTTGTCGCTGTAGACGCTGATCTGAGGCACGCGGTCCAGCAGCTGAAAGAAACGGGCGGCCGATATCTTGGCCTTGGCATAATCAGGGGTGTAGGAGGAAGCTCTGCCCAAAGCCGTGCCACTGGTGACGATGGCTGAGATGACCCTGCCGAAAACAGGGAAAAACTTGCTGACTCCTCTCCATAGCTGACAGTTTACATTCATCTGACATGACAGCTAAATGTGACAGTTTGGCTTTTTTTCCTCCTCCTGAGGATAATGTATTCTGGTGTCAAACTGAGCGACCTCCAATGAATTCAGCTTTTCCTTTGAGGACATTTTCCTCTACCTATGCCAGAGATGTTGCCTTGGTGATACAACGTATCTATTAGAAACAAGCAGAGCTTCACCTCTTATCGTGGTAAGAAAAGAAACCAAGGATGACATTTGTCGTCACCCTTGAATTGCATAATCTCTTACAAACTGTGCCATTACATAATAAAATTATATATACTGTTGTATATAATTTGTGTGCAACTTGTTAAGTTGCGCTGATCAATCGTAAAAACGACCTTGAAAAGGCACAAAGTTCGGCAGGCGGTACTGTTTCCTCATGTAGGGGGCGCTACTATACAGCCAAGTTATGGAACTAACTTTGATTTAATTCTACTTTATTGTATGGCTGAGGTAAATCAATCATATATTGTTACATACAATAGATGGATAGATATTTACTAATATATATTATAGTACTAATATAATCGCAACTGCAATGTCATTTTTATGAATCATGAGTCAGCACAAGCACCAGGCAAGTATATAGATATTCCTTCAAGGCATTTGCTGAAAAAGATTGGATGAATTTAAATGACACAGCACATCGCTATGGTAATAAAGCTACTGTGGATTTCTTTCTTGTTTGTAGTGTAAGATTACTTATGTCTTCAAAGCTCCAATCTTCAGCTTGTTTGATTTCTTTGAGATATGTGAACAACTTGTCTTAAATTCTTTAAATTCTTGACTTTACTATTAGTTTTATGGATTGATCCTCAACATTTAACCCTACCCTCAATGTTCCAACTTTGATCTTGACAGTTTAGTTTGACTTAACTT
Organism: Gouania willdenowi; assembly: GCF_900634775.1. Lineage (NCBI taxonomy): Eukaryota > Metazoa > Chordata > Actinopteri > Blenniiformes > Gobiesocidae > Gouania > Gouania willdenowi. The sequence continues at coordinate 9,667,863 of NC_041045.1, forward strand.
TTTTTCGTCGGAACCGTTCAAAGTTTTGTATTTATGTACATTCATTCTTCATTTATCATTCTGATATTTTTAGCTCTTTTTTGTCTTGATATTTTGACTTTAATCCAACATTTAAAGAATGTCCATGAACATTTTGGAGACAAGATAATTTCTTGGATTAGAAAGAAACATTTTAATTTTTTCATATTTTAACTCGAGACTTTGAGATTATCTTCAAAACTGTTAGATTAAGATCTCATACTTGTTATATTTGTTGTTTAATTTTACAATAGTAAGGACAAAGTGACCGAGTAGAGCAGTGTGAAATGGGAGCGGGGGATAAATACAAGAGTAGAGTAATTACAGATAAGGTAGACAGCTGCTAGGTTTATCTAAGAGATCAGAAACAGATACGCTAACCCTTTAATGAGAATGTTTGCTATCTTGAAAATAATCTTCTGATCACTGTCATAACATCCCATCAACCAAATTTAAAGACATCTAACAGAAATTGAACAGTTTCACAAAGAAAATGTGGAAGCGTAAGGAAAAAGCAGGTTTTGCCTTACCTAAACACCAGACTGAAATGGAGCCCCTCTTGTCGTACCAAGTATCCTCCGAACCTGTAGGAGGCCGAGTTGGTCAGGAAAATTACACATTGGGAGAAGCCATAGCAGGCGCCATAAACGTTGGCTTTCTTTAGGGCCGCCTGATATGGAGCGTCGAGCTGGGCGTCGTACATGTCTACGAAGACCTTCTCCTTCCCCAAGCCGGCAATCGTGCGGATGTTGTTCAGGGCCTCGCCTGAGATCTGCAGACCCAAGACATACAAGACGCATTGAGCATTTCCATTACCCTTGGAAATGTGCAAAATTGAAATAGCTCAGTCAAAACTGGTAATGGAAACACCTGGATTTGGTAAAAACACTCAGATATCGCTAATAAGGTTTTACGCTTTCATGAGGAGGAATTTCAGGCATTTCAATATTGAAATGTGTTTCGCAAAAGCGCTATGAAAATACTTTTTCCGTAAATATATACGTCACAGAACGTGATGTACATGGTCACAGGACGGGATTACTAGCATTATAGTTTAAAATTATTAGTGCTACATTAGACATGAAACAACAAATTAATGCAGAGAGTTATAAGGAGATTTTGATCGTCCGTCTTTCTGCAGCGAAGTCTCGTGGGATGAGATTTCACGTGAGCTACGAGGCTATAAAACAGCCTTCAATGGAAACACATTCAAAGCGCAATTATACTTTGTCGACATTTAGAGATATAGCTTTTATTTTTCGAAAATCTGTAATGGAAACCTAGCAAATGAAGGCTTAGGTAAGTCGGGTTAAGCACAAGTTTATGATTATTTTTTGCCTGATTCTCACATTGAATTTTATTCACTGTTCTTTACTCCTCTGTATTTCAAGCATGAGTAGTAGGGAAGAGCTTGACAGTTTTTAATGCCTAATTACAGTCACTAATGTAACCAGATGTGAGTGTAGCTCTGATGCTGTGAAGCCATACTTTTAAAGTAGATAAAAAGCTTAAAAAAAGCAGTGTTTAAAGAGTTTGGAATCAGCTGTCAGTTGCTGATGTCTCCCTCGCCTGAGAGTTAATGGTGATCACTGAAATGAAGCTTTAACTTCTCATTAAAAGCATCATTGTTGTGCTTGAAACAAAAGTGGCAAAAAGGTTTTACTGTATCTGACCCGTCCTGCTGATTCCATGGCTTGCTTGTCCTGTTTGGCAAAACCTGTGAGCATCTTGGCCTGGAAGCCCCCCGACAGCGCGATGAAGGGCAGAAAGCACAAGATGAGCATTGTCAGCTTCCAACTGAAGTAAAAAGACATGATGACAGCCACGCCGATGTTGGTCAGGGAGTTGACGATCATGCCGATCTGAGAACCCGTAGCCTGAGTAGAAAGGTATTAGTACATCATGGTATTTGGTATTCATGCTTTCTCGTGGAGCTATTTTGTTGTAGCTCACCCCCTGTACTTGTGAAGCATCAGTGGCCAGGCGTGTGGTCAGAGCCCCGGGACTGTTTCTGTGGTCATCAAACCAGCCAACCTCCTGTCCCAGCATGGCTTTGAACCCCAGCCTCCGTAACCTGCGGGTCAGCAGCTCTCCAGACTTGGAGAAAGCATAGCCCTGGACATAGAGCATCGCAGGGATGTTTGCTTTACCTTTACAAGGTGGTAATTCTGGGACTTTCTTTAGAACTTGATCATGAATAAGATGAGAACTCAGCGTGACTCTACCTGCAGCATCTGAGTAAAGAAGGAGATGACCCCGATCATGACGAAAAACAGGCAGATACTATCAATCTCCCGTCTCTGAGCAGCAGCTTCAGTCACAGAGAAAGTCTATGCAAAAATTATTGAAGAATAGTCAAGTCCGGAAACACAGCTTTGCAGTAACTGAATAAAACCATAAGCTAGGATTAGTTTGACCTTGATAAATGAGCTTGGAGCAAAGTAACACAAAGATGGTTAAAAGCAATTTGTGACACATTTATTGCGAGAACATGTTTTTAAATTAGTCTGACTGGGTCCTATATCTTTAATGATAGAAGTTAGTTAAAGTGAAAGCTTTAAAAAAATAATCCCATAGCTGTTAGAGAAGCAATCCTGTAATTCCATCATACAATCACATTTGAACAGTTGTCAGCTCATCAGTCTGCAAATAAAGTGGGTCATCATGGATGAGGGCATTCCTCACTTTCTACTGAAACATCTGTTTTTTTGCTACCTTGCGCAAAGTTTATGTTGCTGACAATGTAATTGTTTTGATTAGGTCAAGCAGTAATTTATTGCATAGGTAGTATAAATCTAGAATACTTGGGTTACTTTTTTAACACATTTCGCTTTGGAATTTGTGCTTGTTCTGATTGTTTCTTCTGTTTTTTAGCACATGTTGGTTCACATGGAGCGTGCTAATACAGAGAGTAGCTAAAGTACTTGGATTATATGAACGGTGGAGCAAACCCTGTTGATACAAACAAACTAAGTTGCATGTTTCTGTGCACATAAACATTCTAGTTTCTTAAACTAGCTTTGCTGTTTTGCTCTAAGCTAGCTAGTAGCATTCTAGGAATGCAAGCTCCAATAAAAAACTGCTATTTTAAATTTCACTTCACACAACTTGAACTTTTTCAGGCCTGGTTCAATATGTTATTTCTTATTTTGCATAGCTTTTGACGTTTTAGCTTTCCTGCTTTCCAATGTTACGTAGACTTGGATTTGCTGATATGCAGGAGAGACAAGTGAAATAGTGATGCCTGATTGGGCACCCGCCGAAATGTAATAGGGGAACTTATGTTTATTCGGTAATGATTTTTAACAGGCATTTAAACACTTCTTCACTCTGAATCTTCTACTTTATCTGGCAACACCAACTAAATATATACAATCTAGATGGACTTGTTTTTTGTTTGTCAGTTTGTTTAAAATGGAGTCAAACCTCACCGCCAGAATTTGACTGAACAGCAGAGAATAAACTGGATTCACGCCCCCATTTATCGCTGCACCTAGGGACCCAAATACCATGTAGGGCCACTCGGGTGCATTGTACTTAAGAATCCTGGCTACTGGAGCGGGCTCCACGGATTCTTCCTCCTCCTCGTCTGAGAGGTCCTTCTGATCACAGGAAACACACAAATGTGCAAGCATTTCCAGTCAAATTGTTTGCATTCTGAGGATAAATAAATAAACTTGTACTTCCCACGGTTGAAATTACATACTTTAGACTTGTCTGCTTGAGACACAGAATAGGCCCTGGGGCTGAGCTCTCCAGCTATGGAAGCGGAGGAATCAGGAATCAGGTTGGACAGCTGGGATCGGGAGCGCTGCCGAATAGAAGCTCTGCAAAAGCATTAGAATATTGGGCGGATTTCTGTACCAGCTTCTCAACAGTGTTGCTGGCATCTTGTAAAGTGGTCAGTTGTCACAGTGCTGATATATATGCCTTGGTTCTGCACTATTGTTGTTTCATTTCACTTGAGCTGATTCTGAATGCTTCAAGCATGCTTCAAGGTAACAGTGGAAGGACAATTATATAAATTAAAGTGCTTGCTTCTACCACAAGTCAATTGCATGTGGAAGGGAAGGCTTTAATATTGTTGTTTAGATGCACGGACTGTCAATAAACACATCATTTATTGACAAATGACCAGCTGGTGAATTGCAGGAGGTGATGGGAAATGTGTGGGTGTAATACCTTAGACTGGCACGATAACTACCCGCTCTGGATAGATTTAGCTTCCCTGGTTCTGCGTCTCCTTGGTCGGCCACTAATGGAAGAAATTCAAGAAAGGATAATTAACTGGACTTTAGAAACATTTAATTACTCTTCTTCAGCTTGTGGTTTCATTTCAAGTGATAATGGAAGGTTGCTTAAGTTGGATGAAACATTGCACACCCTGGGACCTACTTTGCCGGGCCTTCTCATTGAGAGCTTTGTCTCCTTGGCTTTGTAGAGTGACTAGAGTGAAGTAGACACCCTTCCTCTCCAACAGTTCTGCGTGTTTTCCTCTCTCCGCAGCCCGGCCATGCTCAAAGCCAACAATTACATCTGCGTTCTTGATGGTGGACAAACGGTGGGCAATAGAGATGGTGGTGCGCCCCATGCGAACCTGTGAGAAAGTTTAGAACTGAACTGGGCTTCGACATCAGATATATGTGAAGCTTGAGTGTTGTAAAGGACAATATCGTACTTTATCCAACGCTTCCTGCACCACAGCCTCACTTTCATTGTCGAGAGCAGAGGTTGCCATGTCCAGCAGCAGAATCCGAGGGTTTCTGACCAATGCACGAGCGATGGCGATCCTCTGCTTCTGCCCGCCACTCATCTGTCCTCCACCCTCCCCCACCAATGTGTCAAACTTCTGTTGAATTTTTCAATCATCAGGGGAAACTGTCAGTGTTTCCTCATGCTTGTTTGAATCTCTTACCCCCCCCCCACCCCCACCCCCACCCCCGTCATTTTACCTGAGGCAGATCCATAATGAAGTTGTATGCATTGGCCTCCTTAGCTGAGGTAATGATGTCCTCCATCGAGACCCCCGGACGCCCATAGCGGATGTTTTCAGCAATGGTGGTGGCGAACAAGACAGGTTCCTGCTCCACGATGCCAATCAGTGAGCGCAGCCATTGGATGTTGAGTCCTCTGATGTCATGACCATCCAGAGTCACCTAAAATGAAGGACAGAGGTGATTTGATCAAGTTGATGGACAATACTTTTTTTCTCCTCTTTTTTCCCTCTATTTTTCTCCTCCCCCCCTTCAAAGGATAAAGTTGCCGGTCTTATGGGTAACATTTATTGCAGGATTACTTGCAATTTATTTCATTAAAAGCAAAAAAAAGAACGATGCACAGCTTTTGTCCCAGAAAATGTGAGGGAAAAAATGAGGCCGTTAAAAGCCTAAGCTCAATAAGATTATCACGCACTTCTATCACCCTGAGGGGATGATTATTTTTAAAACTGTAAAAGCCTGAAAAGAATGAGGTTAAAGAGACAGTGTGTTGAGGAAAGCTTCAGTCCTAGGATTTGTCGCTTAAAACCTTTTGTTAAAGTCCTGCACAGAATTAATCTTTGCAGGACATTCAGTGAGAACATCTGCCCTTTAACCGTGCAGCGTGTAGGTCTTGGATTTATTCTCTTGAGCTTTGATGTTTTTATTTTTATGTCTGCGTATCAAGTAACTTGGTGTTTTTGCCATTCGTTCTCGTTGTTTTGGCTGTTTTAGTTTTATTAGCCCTTTTAGCTTTATGTTTCTGCACACATAGAGTAGTGCTACAATTTCTGTTAAACCCCTTAACATACATATCCACCCTTGTGTATAGTTTATGTTTTCCTATTTAATTCTATGTTTAATCGTCCCTAATTTATTATAATCACCAACATGTTCCTGTATTAGAAGCATTAAAATTACCTACCAGTCTGATTTTGTTGTAAATAAGAATTAGTTCATAATAATAAACTTAATTCACTTTTCTTGCCTGGTTATAGAAATCAAGAGCAAATTATCTGTGGTCGATCAATTTTAATGTGCATGTCTAAATAAGCTGAGGCATAATATTGTTAAAATTGAGTTATTTTATTAAAGTTGTATGGTTTTTTTCTAATTTGTGTTGTAAAAGAATAGCTGAATACATTGAAATCTGATTATAATGTATCAATACTTCTATACACTGAAACTAAAACATAAATGTAGAGTTATTTTTAGTTATAGATCCTTATTTTAAGGGTTTGGCCCACTTAAAGGGGACATATCATGGTTTTAAATCCTTCCTTTTTACATATAAATCATACAGTTATGGTCTATATAAAGCGGAACTGCAATGCTTGGGTTTGAATTCCTCATTATTATAGCTCCACAGGCCCCTTTTCTCCCCCTTTTCTGATGTGCTTCTGAGAGCAACTCGTTTTGGTGCGGTCTCTTTAAATGCAAATGAGACACTCCATACCCCGCCCCCTCTTCAGGTGACACTCGGTTCAACTCCACCCTGCTCGGCCATTTTTGTAGTTTGATAGAAGAGATACGGCTATGTAGCGGCGCATAAACTTTTTATTCAGAGGTTATTTACAAAATGTCAACAACGGAAGACTTGTCCATCCAGCCTTACATGTTCGAGCCAGAGTCGGACCCGGCGGAGCGAGATGAAAATGAAGATGATGACCCTGCAGAACCCTAACAAGTGAGCTAACACAAGCACCGAGCTAACGCTAGCGCCAAGCTAACGTCACGAAATGCATTTTAATAGTCTTTTCAAACACAAAAACGGCAAAATGAAATGACTAATGAAAACTTTAGACTTAAATTAAATCACGTAGGCCATATCATCAAGGATCTAAAACGAGTACACAACGCTAACATATGAAGTCTGAAGACGGTGCAACTGCTAATGCTAACAAAACAATGACAGGGACGTCTTATCATCACACTTTGTAGCGTTATTTACAGCTTACCGAAGTGCTCTGTTTGTCGTCTCCAAAGATAGAAGGAATTGAACCCTCAATCAGACAAAGTCTTTCGGCAAATCCTTCTTTATACTGGTGGAGGTTGATGAAGCAGTCATCCTTGAAGTGCTTTGCGCACACAAAAATGACCTTACCCACAGATGTGGGTACATTTCCGTGAAAAATAAAACTCAACCAGGCACTTTGAAAAGGTTCTGATGCTGGGAGACGGTGTAATGAAGCGTGTGGGTTACGACATCCAACAACCGAACATTTTGACTTATCCTCTCGTAACTTCGGCATCCTTGAGCTTGGACTACAAAATAAAAGCGAGAAACAAAAATGGCGGATTGCTCGAAGTGTTGGACCTGGAGTTGATGTACTAATTTGGCAGTTCCGCTGCAAATACTGTGATGTAATAGTTCAAAAAACGTAATAGAGAATAGAAAAATCGAAACAGATTGAAAAATATGAGCAAAACAGAATATAAAGATATCTACGGAGCACCTGAAGAGACTAATTTGATTTTTTCTGTACTTCTAAGCACTCTAAATATACAACAAAATGCATTTAAGGGCTAAAAAAGTGGATTTAGCATGATACAGTATGTCCCCTTTAAGATAAGATTGTCCTTTTTATGGCCCCTGAAGGAAGATGAGTTTGACACCCGTGGTGTAGACGGCCCTTCTTTGTCTTTATTTTTTACTGTGCAGTGTATGATACAGACTAATGGGACTCTTGATGTCTCCGCTCAAGCTCAAAAGTCCCATGTGGTGTTTTTAGTGTTTGCAGACTGACCCAATCAAGCTCTGCAGCTTTTTTTTTTTTTTTTTTTTACAGCGTAGCATAGATAATTCTAAACCATAAGAATTTAAATGTCCAGGTTTCTTACTTACAGTAGATGGTTAAGTAGTGCTTTTTATATCACTTCATGCCTACCATGCCTTCTCTAGGGTCATAAAAGCGCTGAATAAGTTGGACTGCAGTGCTCTTTCCTGCTCCACTCGGTCCCACAAAGGCAGTGGTTTCCCCTGACTTCACCAGAACACTGAGTTGATCCAATATCTGTGCACAAGACATTAAAATAGACATCACTATCAAATGGCTAAGTAATCTAAATCATAGTCCATACCTTAACTTCAGGTCTTGATGGGTAGTGGAAGGTCACGTTGTGAAACTCAATATCTCCTTTGACTCGATCAAGCTTATAACCAGCTTCAGATAAACAATCGATCTCTGGGTCCTGGTAGGGAAACATTAGATATGACTCCCTTCAACAGACAGCTGATAATTCCAATGCATATTCATGTTTAATCTTTTAAGAATGATTGATAAACTTTCTCACTCTGTCAATTGTCTCAAAGATAATGGTAGCAGCTCCACGACCAGATGCAAATGCCTCCAAGCACGGAGAAGCTTGCCCCAAATTCATGGCTGCAATCAAAACCCCAAAGAAAACCTAGAAAAAGAACAAAAGAAGAATCAGACGTTTATAGTATAGACTTGTTTTCTTGGATTGTGCGTTCTACCACAACTCTAAACCTTAGCATAATACCTGCAGCAGTGTCCCAGGTGTGTACTCTTTAGTGTCCACCACAAGTGAGGAGCCGTACCAGAAGGCCAAACCATAGCACAGGAAGATGATGAGCCACATATACCCAGTAAAAAATCCCATGATCAGACCTTTCCTGATGCCCCAGCGCTGGGCAGAGACCAAATTCTGATCATACCTTTTAGAGGAAGTGTAAGTGTTAGATAGGGCAAGGCTAATCCCACAAATAGATTTAGGACAGGGGTGTCAAACTCTTTTTAGTTCAGGGACCAAAAACCAACTAGTTTGAACTCAAGTGGGCTGTATATTATAGTCAGGAAAATTAGACATTTCAACATTAATTTCCGCTAGTTTACACTTCAATGTATACACGATAAATGTAAGACAGCGACTAAATCCAAGCAATGAGTGACAGATCTCAGTCCTGACAGGATAGTTGATTAAGTTTCCTTGATTTTGTGACCAATTTTTTATTTAATTTGGAAAAATTTTGTGGAATGGTTTGTGGAAAATTGCAAAACTGTGGACAAATTGGGAGTTTGCGAATAATTTGAGATGAAAAATGACTGCTATCATGTGATATAAGCATGGCAATACTGTGAGTGCTGGCAAATGTTGTGAAGTTTCATTGAATTTGTGTATTTTGAGGGATTGAGATATCTCCAACTGAATTAGTTGAACATTTTTACTTTACCTTGCATGCTCTAAAGGGCTAGATTTGGCCCCTGAGCTTTGAGTTTCACATGTGCGTTATAGATTTCATTTTACCTTATATGATATGCAGAAAATCCTTTAATATCAAACAAGTTACCTTTGCACTTCCTTTTGCTCTCCTCCGAAAGCTGCTACAGTCCGGATGGAGGAGAGGACCTCATCGGCCACGGCCCCAGCTTTAGCATATGCCTGCAATTCCATGCCTGTCAATTTGGCAACGAACTAGTATAAATAAGGAGAGATACAAAAGAAATGGTGAGGAAAGTAGATGTCCCTTTAAAATGTAAATAAATCTAGTAAAGCCAATCATGTTTGTGGTTAACCTAGCAAGTCAAGTCAAGCTGGAATTTCCAGATTACTTGTTGCTATCAGAAAGATGACTTGAGTCTGGAAGTGTTGTATTAATATACATGAATTTTGTCAACGAAGCAAGTATTACTCAAGTCAGCAAAAGTAATGTCAAATTGTTTAGACGCAACTTCACATTACGTTAACATGACGTAATTAAGTTAAATCAAGAAACGGAAGGTACAGAAATTCATGTAGGAAAAGGTTATCAAGTCAATGGAGATTCAGATTAAGTCAAAGGTAACTTGTGTCAATAAGTAAAGATTCAAGAAACCAAAGTAGCAAATTATAGTAAAGGGTTTTAAAGTTATAATACCAATGCCAAGTCAACCAAACAGTGTTTAAATTCAGTTAATATGGGAGCGTTTCACATGCAAAGTCAAAAAAAAATTGAAAAGCAATGGAGAAAAACTATTTTTAGAGTGGTCAAGGCAACTTTACAATTCAAGTAGAAAATCAAATTGGTAAGACAAGAAATCAAGGTAATACAAACTGGCTTTTTTGTTCAGAAGTTAAGATGAAAAGTTAAGCAATTAAGTCTGAAAGTAAATAAACTACCAAGCGGTTTTTCCAAGCATTTCACAGGAAGTGTTGAAAAAAAAAGTCAGGATAACTTGTAATCTCACCCAAGCCATCAAACCTGCTCCAATACCAATCAGCGGACTTGCTGCGACGATGACTAGCGTTAATTTCCATCCTTTCACAAACCCAATGCAGAAACCACACACGAAGGTGGTGAAGCGTTGCACAAATATAGAAACCTGGTCTGCGATGGCGTCATTGATCTTGTTTATGTCACTGTGAAGCAGATACAAACCACTGTGATACAGACATACCCACAGAAGTACTCCAAAAGTCCAGAAACGGGGTCCCACTTACTCTGACATGCGTGTGTTGAGCTCCCCTACAGAGGTGCAGTCGAACCAGCCGATCTCCATCCTCATCACTTTGCTGAAGTACATTCTCCTGATGAGTTGAATCTGCTTGGCAGCTGCAGTCACCCAAAAGGAGATCTGTGGGATTTAAAAGAGAAGTTGGCTAATAGTTGAACGTAAAGACGGATCTCCTGAACTCCTAGTTCTTTGTGGTAAACCCTAGACCAGTGGTTCCCAATCTTTTTTGTCCCGTGTATGCGCTTTGCATTTTTGTCAAATCATTTGTACCCCCTCTTCATATCACAAGTACCATCTCAATAATTGAATATGCTTTTTCATTTGTGGAACAGTGGGCTTTCAGTGGAATTTAGTTAAACTACAACTTTTATGTGATTACTTCAATAGTAGGTAAATACAGTGTCCTTTGTAGCTCATTGGTGTCAACTATTGTCAGAAGAGTGATTAAATGGCCTCTATGACATAAAATAATCTTGTTTAAAAAAAATTACAAGAAAACATAGTATGTTATTGAGCAATAGTACTGCAAGTTTGTGGTGAAATTGTCAAAAAAAAAAAAAAATAGACGAAAAATAGAAGGAACGAGGACCATTTCCCGATCATTTTTTGTTTGGGAATCACTGCCCTAGACTGATATTTTGTCTAACTCGTCTTTTATTGTTTTCAGCGTAAAGCGAAACCTTTAAGCGGCAGGATAAGGTTATTTGAAGGCTTACTTGCAAGTATCCCAACAAGAAAACCCCGAGTCCGATTCCAACATAGTAGAAAGCAAATAGGGTCATTTCATACTCGATGTTGAGAATCCTGAAAATCAGCATAAATGCAGCAAATAAATCATTCAAAAGCTTCAAAGCCACACACATAGTCAAGCAAACATGTAAGACCTGTTAAAAGCACACCTGACATCACATTTGATGTTGGAAAAAAGCCTTCCTCATGCATTTCTAACAACCCACTTACCCACATGACCTTGGCTTCAGTGGTGTGAGCATCTCCCACGTTGAATTGTTGATGAGTCCCCAGCCTGTCTGGTTCGTCGAGGCCAAGGCATCAGTGTAGTTCCTTTTCCACTGGATGGTGTTGTTCACACACTCTTTGTGGTCATCGCTGAGCTCATTGAGCTCGATGTCATAGTCGATGAAGGTGTCGGTGAGCAGACCGAACACCAGCAACATAAGGGGTTGGGCTGAGCCATGCAGCACCGCGCATATGCCACCCACCACCATCATCAGCTTGTCTTTGCACGTGGCAAAACGAAACTGAAGGAAAAGGAACAAGTTCTGAGTGCTGGGAAGGTCTTCATATTTAAACAAATACTGGCGGTAATTTTACCAGCTGAAAGAAGCCAACTCTAATCGCTGGTTGTTCTTCTTTTTCTTGGGCTCTGTTTGAAACAAAATTCAAAGTTGGGCTACATTTAGACACAATTTTGCACAAAACGTACACACAAGATCTTAAAGCTCTTAGAGGCCTTCAAAAAAGTTAAAAAAATGCATTTAAAATAAGAAAAGGAACTTCATTTTTGTTCTATTTCTTTTCAGATTGTAAGAATTTGATAGCAATTGGTTCTAACTCCTGTGATCATAGCTCTTATTAGACTAGAAGACACAGATATAGAAGGCTCGAAACGTCCAACCAGAAGTAGGGTTGTGGTAAAGTCTTAGTTGGCTTATTTGCTTCTCAGATTTGTCCAGTTTTTAGACATGGCATGACAGGAAGTTGCCAGGAGCATACTTCCTGTTGAAAAATAAAATTCTGTGATGTAACTTGGAGTACCATGAAGCATTAGGGCTGCACAAATATGGCCAAAATTATAATTCTGATTATTTTTTGATAAATATATTAATCGCGATTATAATCACAATTATTTATCATGTTAAACAATGTGAATAGTTTACAGTGCAAAATTAAGTTTTAAACAAGAATTATACAAAAAAAATCGAATTGTGACAACCAAAATGGTGATCACAATTCAAATTAGATTAATTGTGCAGCCCTACTAAGCAGTAGTTGGGGACCATTATTTTAGTCACAATGGTCACAGCATCTTGTTGACTTTAATTTATTTTTCAATCATCCCCCATTTATTCAATGTTCATCAGAAGGTGACAGTTTTTGTTTTTTTTTTAAAGGCAGTGATCAAATGTTTTTGTAATCGAATAATATATCGATTATTCCATCGATTAATCAATTTAACAGAGAAAGAGGCTTTTTGTTTGATTAAAGCTTCAAATTCAGATGTACGATAGAAAAATTTACTTAATATCAACCAATTTAACTAAGACAACAAATGCAGGCATTGGTTAAAAATAAAAATAACATTTGCTCGATACATCATTGAATATAATTATGATTCCAATAACATGCTTGTCAATCTACTGTTGTGTGTTACTCACTTTTCACCATGTTTGGTGGTAGTCATCGACCTACGTGGAAAACAAACATTCATGATTTCATTCATTCATTGTCCTTTTAAAATATCTACTCTATTAGACATGAGTTAAATATTATTATAATTACAACCAAAGTGTTTGCAAAGTATTTTACACTATCAGTCACATTGCTTCGTGCGCTCAGTGTTTCATGTCAAATTGTTTGTTTTTGGGAGAAATTTGACAGATTCTAAGAATTTATGTATTGAAATGTTAACACACTATCATAAATAGGACATGGAGGTCGAGTCATTGTCCATCATTTATTATTACCAATAATATACATTTTTTTTTTCACGATTTAATATAATATATACAGATGTACAGTGAAAACAGCACTATTTAAAACAATATACTATATCAATATGATGTGTTATTTTGACTGTTGGCTGCTCAGTGGGTGAGAGGTGTTCTTTTTAGCTCCTATTTCTGGAAGGAAGTGACTTTTGTGGATGGATTTGCATGTTTTCCTCTAAAGTCTCTGGGTTAACAGGATTGTAGGAGATGTCGTGTTTAATATTTTATCTTTACCTTAAACAGAATTAGTCGTTTTTAGGATGGATGATAGAAAAATGGAATGACATAATTAAATTCTGAGACTTTGGGTGGAATAACCCAACTTTATAACCAGTAATCCCATTCCACGCTAATATCTATGGTTGATAGACTGCAAGTGATAATATAATATGATACAGGAATAATAATACATTTAATAATAATACATTTAATAATCTCCACAGGTAAAGACCATGTTGGATATGCCTCGTCCATTTCACTCCATATCAGAATTTCCCAAACTTTCCACAGTCCCGTACCCCTTCAAACATTTACCCTGAAGCCATGTACCCCCTACATCTGCAAACGTAAAAAACGTAATGTATCACAGCTTTTTTCAACCTTGAGGTCGTGACCCCATGTGGTGTGGCCTGGAATTCAAATGCGGTCCCCTGAAATGTCTAGTAATTTATGGTAATAATAAAAAATACTGATTCAAAATATATATTTTTTAAATGTTTTAATTATTATTCGTTTTCAAATTATAACACCACACATACAACTTTCACTTTCTGAAATATAAATGTAGTTTAAATAAAATGCATATTGTCACTTTGTGCATTAATCCTGGCAACAACAAACATTATCAAAAGCTAATTCTAGAAAATGTGAGTCACGACCCAAAAAAGGTTGGGAACCATAGTATACTGTACATACATAGCATACATAGTAGCCTAACAGTAAAATTTGTCTCTATCCTGTTGATAAATAATTAGTAATAATTAAAAAATAATCCTAATAATCTGTAAGGAATGTAAATCTTTAAATCAATGTAGCTCTTGTCATATTTGTGCTTTTTTTTTTGATGAGATTGTTTCTCTGTCACCATGGTTACACTTTCATCAGCTAATGTATAATTTGTGACAATGCACGGAGGCTCCCGACTGCTGGTATATTTATATTCTAGTTACTCATTTTTATTATTTATTCATGTACCCCCTATGATCACTTGCTTACCGCTGGGGATACCCGTACCCCACGTTGGAAACCTAGGCTCTATATCAAAGGACTTCACTTACATGTAGGAGCCAACAGGTTCTGCAAGACAACGGAAAAGAAGAACAATCAGCTCTTTCACAAGATAATATGTGTCACAGTGTATTGATGTTAACCAGTGTTGGGGTTATTTACATTTTTCAGTCATAATTACATTTTCAATTACCCATGTTCAATTACAATTAAGTTATGATTACTGCGACTGACACTTTTTATCCCTAGAAAATCAATTACAATAATGTTCTCAATTATCAAAGTTAAATTACAATTAATCATAATTACTGAGCCTGAAATAAATTACCGAATAAAAGTTCACCTTCCTCTGTGTTAGCTTCCTGTTAGCATCTTTGATGATAATGGGTCATAAATCAGCTGTAAAATACACTAAAAACAATAATCTTTCATCTAATTTATTTGTTATCTATTGGTTTCCTTATTAGGCTAAATAATCAATGAAAATATAAGAATTACGGTTTTTGACGTGGGAATCTGATCATTTTTTCACTCATTATACCCCTCAATCGTATTTTTTTAAATGGTAAAATGTAGGAAAGCTTGATATGAAACATATTTTAATAATTGTTATCGACATAGGTTTAATTGTACATAGAACTGTAACATTATTCTTCAGTTTAGCGTTAAATTATAATTGACGATTTTTTATTGAGTTTTCATGACAATTACAAAGACAATTATCTAAATTTATTTACAATTATGACAGGAACAGATTTTTACAATTACAATTCAAGTCAAACAGGATTATAATTATAATTGACCCCAACCCTGATGGAGACCATGAGGAACCCAAGCATTACCTTCTCCAGACCCTTCATAACTGTGGTTTTCTTGGCCCAGCTTCTTGATGCTCTGCAGTTTCACTGACCCAGACGGCATGTTGGCTCACCCAAGCAGAACCGATGAAATCAGAAAATCCACAGTGAGTGTGTTTTCACCGCAGGAACCCACCTGGCTGTTGTCTCCAGTCTCTGCTTGGGGAGGTTTTGCTCCTATACTGGGAAGGCTGTGGTGGTTTGTCACTGGGGTCACTGGCTGTGTGTTCCTTGGCAGTAATTCACGTGCAGGTATTGACCGTACAGGGCCGGGATAGTTTGTTTGGAGGTAAGTGTCCTGCGGCCCCAGCGGTCGATGAACTCCGTAAAGCAAACATTTTCTGTTATTGGCTCGCACGCATCATTGCTCCGTCACTGTTTGGACCAAGAAAGTGGAGATTATCGCAAGTTTAGGTGTTTCCAAGAATGTCATAGATAATCATTTACCATCTTCTAAAAGTGGAGTTAATTAGGCCAGTGTTTCTCTAACTTTTTGGGCTCTAGAACCCCCTTTTTCTTACTTTTGAATACAAGCACCCCCCTTATTTGTGGAAAAAACACAACTATACAGCATCATGATGGAATGAATGGGTGATAATGGACAGTTTAAAGAATCTCATTTTGTAAATAAGTGGAATGAAACAGAAATGAATCTATTCAGGAGGCAATAAATACTATCGTTTTTATCATTTACGGTCACTGACGTCTGATGTGGGACCAATGTTTTAATCAAGATCATTTCTATCATCATTTTGTGTGTTATTTGTGTCATTTTGTGTGTTTTGGTATCATATTTGGTTGTTGTTTGTCTTTTCTTTTTGTTATTCAGTATATTTTTCTCTTATTTTGTGTGTTTTTGTGGTTATTTTTGTGTTACTTTTACCACCCCCATGTTTATTTTTGGTAATACACTGCATACAGCGAACATCTCATGTAGAAACTTAAAAAGGAAGAGACCAAGTCTTGCACAATTGGATGTTAATATATTTTCCACAAAGGCATCTGTATAAGATAAAAGGTTTGTCAAAATGTGCAATTGTTTTTTTTAAATAAAATAACACCAATTAATTGAATTTAAAAAAAAAGATCAGGCCAAAGTATAGAGACATTTACAAACTATAAAAGTGAGAAAATAACAAGCATTCAATGCTGTTTTGTAACAAATTACTTATTTTAAAACGTACGTAAGTACAAGTAAGATTACTGATTTAGAAAAATACACAAAAAAGTACACGTACGCACAAAAACAACTCAATTACAGTAACGCGAGTACTTGTAATCTGTTACTTTCACCTCTCCATAGGAGGGATCACATGGGTTAAGTACTTGAACATAAAATCTCGCTAAAAAATAACTTTCAACAACAAAGAAACGTGTAATTGTTCCTGTTTGTGTTCAAGGTGAATTGAATGGCTCGTGTTTCGGTGGTAGTTACAGCTGCTACATTTATTGTAGTAGTTAGTTTATTCACGCAGCCTCGTATTGTTAGAGCTGCAGAGACGAGGCTGAGGTCAGTGAACAGAAAAAGAGGACGACCAGGGTAGAGACCACAACAATGAACTCAGCCTGTTTCAACACAAAGACACTGAGTGGAAAGAAAGGCCTCAACAAACCGTGTTAACTGCAGGAGTTAAAGCACTGTGTGACGAGCACGATGTGTGGATCCATGAACATGTTTATGCTGCCTGCATGAGCTGAAACGTCACGTATTCCTCAGCGATAGCAAGAGAGAAATAAGTGAGACAGTCCAGGAGATGCACTTAATGGCCATATTTACAGGAGAGCTTTAATTTCTCTTTCATTCAGAATAAACTTGACCTTGTAAATACTTAATTCCAAATGCTAATGTAATTCCGAGTTCATTTTAAATCGAAGTTGATGGCTGGTTTATTCAGATTTTAATTCCAAATTAAATAATTCCTTTGTCTTGTTAACATTTAATTCCACTTTAAGTTAATTCCGGTCGTTCTGCGCATGCTCGGCCAGTCGCGATGATGCGCGGTGACGATATAATCCAAGATGGCCGCCAGACTAGAGACTATTTATTTAATGAGAGACGGAACAGGCTTCACCAGACGGGTGACACTGAAATGCGTAAATGGAGTAAATGCGTCCCCGTACTCCACGTAAAGACTGTAATACCACCAAGTTTATCATTGTATCTGTTGTTAGAGCTACTATCTTTACCAGGGAGCAAAAAATTATTCCTGGTTATTGTTTTCCAGAGTTTAACTGGGCTTTATTTACCGGTGATTTGTTTGAATAAACCTGTTTTCCATGCAAACCTCAATTCAGAATTACTATTTCTGTGTAAACACGAAGCAGAAGAATTTAATTTGGACTTAGTAATTCTGAATTAAAAACATCATGTAACCAGGAAACATTCTTTGCACCTTTTATTGTGTACACTGGCTTCTTTCCTCCTCCTTTTACCCTATGGGTTAATTTGACCACATTCAATGTTTATCATTCAAAAAATAATAGTTGACTTTGTGTTTTTTTGTTTTTTTTGCTTTAAATGTCATGATTTTTATATAATTTAATGGATATAATTGATTAAGCATAAAATGATCCTGATATTTTTTCTATATGCATATTGCATGCACTGGTGTTCCTTTGGGGTCAATTTGACCAAAAGCTGTTTTAGCTGTGTAAAACTAACTGTGTGTGACTACCTCTGAAACAGAAAGTTTGACCTAATGGTGGCACTGTAGGAAAGGTCAAAGGTCATATCATCACCATAACCAATAGGGTTCATACTCTAATGGTCATTAATGTTGTCTGTAAATTTGTGAAGGTTTGGATGAAAACTATTCAAGATAAATTAATTCTAATTAAAAAGTTAGGCCTGATGGTGGCGCTAGAGAACATGTCAAGGTTTATTTATCAAGGGCTTATTTATGTATTCAACAAATACACAAAGTGTTTGACACAAAAACTTGGTCAACAATTTTCTGAAAATCATTTTCCAAGATGCAAACACCCATAGGGTCAGATTGACCCCAGGGGTAAAATTTATAATATTTGAGAATAATAGGAAGCGTGAGGCTCAATAAATAGTTTAATATCAATCTTTGTGCATGTCACTTTTTGTGCTCGTAACATGCACATTGTAACATAAAAACAAGTGTGTGGGCAGTGCACAGCCGGTCATTCACTGCTGCGTTCAAGTGCTTTCAGAAAAGTTATTACTGAGCAAAAACACACACACACACACACACGCCAGAAATAGGTGAGTTATTATTCAGAGAGAAATGTGAAATAACTACAATAATACACAAAAAGAGAAAACCTGACACATAAAAGCTCTGGAGGTTTAAGACAACCATTACACACATACACACACAAACACCTTTATTTGAAATAGTCACTCAAAACAACTGTATAAATGAAAATGCCAGCACAAAATGTATATAAAACCATAAGACTGTTGTCACAAACAACCACACTTCATTTTGAAATTGCTCTCAAATAAAAATCAAACTACGCCAAATATAGAAAATCCCACAAAGACAACAAATTAAAAGAAAAGTTATGTAAAAAAAAAAAACTTGATTGCTTGAACATGATTTTATTTTATTTTTTCATTCTGATGCAATAATGGGGTAATAACAAAAACCCATTTACAGAAAGACAATGAGACATAAAAGGCAAGTGAAGAAGAAATAAAAATGTTAATGCACGAGCAGAAAAGTAGAACTTCTTGTGTTTGTCGTTGGTTAACAGGTCCTTTTTGTAGTGTGTGTGTGTGTGTGTGTGTGTGTGTGTGTGTGTGTTATAGTGGCAGGGAAGGCAGTGATGAACACCAACCCTTGTTGGCATCTCTAACTAAACGGCACTGCTTCCATCTGTTGGTAAAACTGTGGAACACCTCGGCCTGGATGCAGTGGAGCTCTGTTTACATCACGGGGGGTGAACCGCAGGTTTCACACCACACACACACACACACACACACACACACAGTAAATTTCTATGGAAGGAGGAACACATGGAACATTAACATCCTGTTTGTCAGCAGCTAAAAATATTGTTTTAAACTATGCAAACAGTTTTAAAGTCAGCGCACCTTTACTTTTCTCAGCATTTAACAAAAACAAAGGTCGTACATCTACAACCAAAACATTATCTCACTTTATAAGAATTATATGTGAGTGATGCTGAAACGGTGGGACGCATAGTTTCACTTCTCGGGTAACGTGTATTTCAAATAAGCATGAATTAAAATATGGTGCAGTTATTGATGTTATATTTATCACAATATCACTTTATATCACAGAGATAGTAACTGAAACCAGTTGTTGTAGCGTTTGCTGAAAAGAAACAATGTTGATTTTTTTTTTGTCTTGCAGAAACTCTTGTTTTAATTAAAGGTAATAAATAATTTAGAAATGACCGCCTCCTACTGTTTAACTGATATTCAAATGAGTTTCAGCCAGAAAATGTAACTTTAATTAATAGAACATTAAACTAGTAATTACCGCTGTGGTGAATAAATCCTCTTCAAAATAAAAGCACAGGGGCCTTGTTACAGCATAGGATCAACACTAAAAGTGTAATTTCTTCACGTCTCCAACGTGCAAATGGGTCAAAGTGAACACACTGGTGCGCTCACTCTCACACTGCGTTTATTGTTTTAAATCCCAAACTTTATTTCCAATGCAAATAGCCCACTAAAAAAGACTTTGTGGTTATCTTTTTTACCCCAACCCACCAGTTTAGAACCCCTGCACTTAAAAGCACTGTATTTTTCTACCTGTGAATGGGCAGATTGTTGTCATTTTGTGCTCTAAGCAACAATAACTTACAGATGGCTATTAAAAACATGAACGTTTGGGATTTTTTTTGCTGCTCTATTGCAATGTGACACCCCTGACCCTTATGTTTAGACCATATAGTGCAATTGTGAATGAATATAAGCATGCACGGAGAGTGAGTGAGTCTTTGACAAGGAGGATTAGTTCAGTGTTCTTTGATACATGGCAAGAAAAAGGATTATCCACGAGTATTAGCGCAAGATTACAAAGAGTTTCATCACTGACAAAAAAGGACAGAAAATACTCAGAGTGTTGGAACATTTCTGTTCTCTGGAGACAAAAGTAGAAGCTTGTTGAATGTGTATCCTTCCTTAGGTGAAACAGGATCCAGGTCCTTGTGATTCTAATGAGGATGGATGACTGTGATGTGTTTACCTGCAGGAAAACGGGGGCTGGAGCATCAGCCGCGCAGCGCACCCTTTAGTTGGGACTAAAAGGCTCGAGTAAACGCAATTTTGTTTGTACTTAAAGACGTGCTGTATTCATTAGGTACGTTTCTTATTTGCAAAAGAAAATGCATTAGTTTGTGAACGTTTCGTCCATTGAGTTGGTGTGTGAATAGTCGGGAGTGGGTAAAACACATTTTGTGTGTTTGTGTGAGATTTTGGCACGATTTCAAGGCCTTAAAGACGACAATGTCTGCCCTGTGTTGCAGATGATGGTTATTTCACACAGAAATTGTGCAAAATCCACAGAAAAAGGAAACAAACCCAACCTTGCAACACAACTTCCACAGCATTCTTCAGTTTAGTTTTATTTTTTATTCATTATACATCCTTCATTGTACATTATTTTTACTCTGTTATATTAACCATATCTGCCCTTGACACATATTAGGAATATTCTAGTCTAAATAATGTATCAGTGGCCTTCAGGAAGTGAATTAATCCACCTTTTGGTTTTTTTTATTGAGAAAAAGTACACGGTATATACATATAACAAGGCACTTAAATGTCATACAATGATGGATAGAATAATAGACAAAGATGTAAAGAGTACTGATATATTCTACTTAAGTAGAAGTACTGTTACATGATTGAAATTGTATTCAAGTACATGTAAATCCTGCATAAAATACTCAAGTACAAGTAAAAAGTAGCTCAATTAAATAAGTAAAAGTTACTACATACTGTAATTACACCCCACACACACACACACACACACACACACACACACACGCGTTTATTGTTGGTAATAATTCTTGCCACGGTTCCCTTGCATATCATTTATAAACTTTCAAAGGAAGATAAATGTTGCCCAATTGGAACTTGATTTATTTTCCACAAAGGCATCTGAATGAAATGAAAGGTTTGTCAAAGGGTAATATTATTTGTTAAATTAAATAATACAAATGAATTCATTTCATTACATTTATGAACTCTGAAACTGAGGAAAATAACCTCCGTTCTGTTTTGGCGCCATTTAATCTGATTGGTCGAGTATGATGTGATGCATTTGATTGTTGTGTGGTCATTTTATTTTTTTGTAATTTCAAAATGTCCGTTAATCACTATTAAACAAAAAAAAATACATAATTTACTCAGTAATGGTTGGGTGTAGAAATGTAACAAATTGTTTTACTTCTTTTAAAACGTACTTAAGTACAAGTAAAATTAGTGATTTAGAAATATACTCCAAAAAGAGTACAAGTAAGCAACTCAATTACAGTAACGTTGTGAGTACTTGTAATCAGTTACTTTCACCGCTGACAACAGATAGGACAGCATATTAAAATCAAAAACCACAAGTTCAATTTGAACAGAGGAACAGAATGAAGAAAAATATCAAATAAAATAAATAATACATACATTAGGGCTTTAAAATACAGATTGGTTTTCTGTCAATGTAAACTATTCAATCATGTTTAAGTTTTTTTGTTTGTTTTTTTCAACATTTTAAGGGATTCAAGACATTGTAAAAAGGAGATTTAATCAATTTAACGGGAGTGGGTGCAGTTTCCGGTCTGACCGGAAGGAGGCTCTGGTGCGCGTTGGTTCCGCTGAGCTGAACCTTGGCACTGATCTCCACCTCACCTCCTTATCTTGTCCTGTCTGCTATAAAACACAACGGTTCGTTATTGTGGTCCTCTCTGAACTTGACCACAGCAGGTAAGGGGCTCCACTTAACCTCCGTTTAGCCTTTTCCTGCAGTTTGTGCGCGTTTGTGGGGATTCGTGTCCATATTGTGCGCAGCGGACATATTCTCAGTTCAGCTTTAAATGCGCAGTGTTTGTTCATGAAAAACAACCAAAAACACGAACGAAACGCGTATTAAAGAAACTCCAACTGAAGTTTGAAGTCATCGTGAAGCCTTGTTAGTGGTGGGAACTTGGAGTTATCATGTGTTGTGTATCTGTTAAATGTGATTTAACTTTATTGTGAAATGCTGTAAAACATTATCATAGGAAAAGTTGGGGGTGTGACATCAGAACTTTGATCTCCTGTTATCCCGAGCAAAGTTTCCTCCCAGCACCATTGTACTGTATTTAAAGGTACAGTATGCACAATGGCTTACTGGAGCAGAAAGTACCACCTTTTTATTTATTTAGAATGCTTTAATTGTGATCCAAACATTAGGAAACCTTGGGTATTGAATTCTGAATCCAGCCGTTGTATTGTCCAATACATGAATATTTCCAGCCCTATATTACATAATACAGAGGTCCCAATAATATACTATACAGTTGTTCATCTTTGGAAACTGCTCGAACATCAATACATTAACTTTGTTGTATTGACAGTCTATGGAATGAATCCATGAGTTTGCAGTGTCAGAAGTAGGCAGTAGCGCTGGACGATACATCGAGATTCAAGATATATCACGTTTTCTATTTGGGCGATACAGAAAATAACAATATCGCCTACATTAATGTGTATAATTCATAGCTTATTTTGTATTAAAATGCAGCATTAAAAGCTCAGGTAGATGGATTACTGAGTGTGTTCTAACCCAGACCTTCATCTAAACAAGCCACTCCAGAGAACTCACTCACACGTGCTGTCCCATATAAGAGAAAAAGCCAAAAGTGGCACATATTGATCAGCTGAATGAAAAATAGAGATTAATATCGTATATTGCCATTTTGAGAATAATTTATTTGATATGAATCTTGGGCCATATCGCCCAGTTCTAGTTGGCAGTTATTGCATCATTTTGGGACAAAGCGTGTTGTCTCTTTTGTCACATTCTACTGTTGCAAAACTGTCAAAAACTCCAGCAAGTTCATTTTGTCTTCTTTTTTTGAATTAATAGGTTATGGTTGAATGTATTCAGACAAGAGATTTTTGTAACATATAACCTCTGAGGAAGACTGACAGTTGGCAAAAAATGAAATTTTAACATATAACCGTCAAAGCCATGACTAAAATCTATCTCAGGGTGATGTCATAGTTGTTTATTTATGCAATTAAAACAAAATACCTAAGAGAGAAACCATTTAACTGCAGTTACATGACCTCTGGATTAGCATGTGTGTTGTCTATATTAGCATGTGTGCAGCTATCTATACTTGACGTGTCCACTTCTATAATTCCAGTCATGTATCTGTACCTCATTGGCCTGGTGGTTCTCTACTACTTGTACCGTTGGGTTAAAGAGATGCCCAGTGTGCCGGATAAGGGGAGCAAATACGTCTACGTCACGGGCTGCGACAGCGGCTTTGGCAACCTGCTGGCCCGGCACCTGGACAAGAAGGGTTTCCGGGTGATCGCTGCCTGTTTCACCGACAAGGGTGAAGACGACCTAAGGAAGTCGTGCTCCTCCAGTCTGATCACGACACACCTGGACGTGCGTTCTGAGGACAGCGTGAGCAAAGTCGCCGCCATGATCAAGGACAAAGTGGGAGCACGAGGTGAGCAGTGAATGGCTCGTGTAAAGTGACTGTTTCAGTACACGGTGGTTTAGTTTAGCTA
Source organism: Gouania willdenowi (assembly GCF_900634775.1). Classification (NCBI taxonomy): domain Eukaryota; kingdom Metazoa; phylum Chordata; class Actinopteri; order Blenniiformes; family Gobiesocidae; genus Gouania; species Gouania willdenowi. The sequence continues at coordinate 9,691,851 of NC_041045.1, forward strand.
TTGATCTGGTTTGATCCTGGTTCAGGGCTCTGGGCAGTGGTGAACAACGCGGGCGTCTCTGTCCCCACGGCCCCCTGTGATTGGCTGAATGTCAACGACTACAAATCCATGCTGGACGTGAACTTGACCGGAGTGATCGCCGTCACCCTCAGTGTCCTACCTCTGATCAAAAAGGCCAAAGGACGGGTGGTAAACGTGGCCAGCGTTTTCGGAAGGATCAGCGCCACCGGGGGACCTTACACCGTCTCCAAATATGGCGTCGAGGCGTTCAATGACAGTCTCAGGTGAATTATTTAGTCTCACGCTCACAATTACTGTAACTACTTTGGCTTTCCTTTTCCCAGAATGAACATGGCCCCTTTTGGTGTCAAAGTCCTCTGCATTGAGCCGGGCTTCTTCAAGACTAATGTGACCGACGCTGCCATCCTGAGCAAGAACGTCCAAACTCTGTGGGAGCGACTGCCGCAGGAGACCAAGAACGACTACGGAAGTGAATATGTGAAAAAGGGTACGTATGACTCGCCCTTTTTACCGTTACTTACAAATTTGTGTTAATTTTTTGAGGATTCATCTAGAAAAGAGTAACTAAACCCAATGATTTTTTCATTTTGGCGATGGAGAAAATAACAATATCGCCTATATCAAAAGATATCTTTATTTTTTTCAACTTGTTTTGATTTGTATAAATCACATCATACAAGTATGAAATATTATTCTGTATCCTTTTTTAACAATGTTTACACATTTCTGAGATATACTTTTTTATATCTTACTTGTTGTTTTTGTATCAAAATACATGTTTTTGGAGTCACTGCTTTAGCTACGTCTCAGAATAGCATGAAAAGAACAGATGTTTTCTGAGTGCGTCCAAACCCAGGTCTTCCCCCTAAATAAGCCACACGACATAATTCACTCACACGTGCTGTCCCTTAAAGGAGAAAATGTGTGCGCTTGTCTGGCATTTTGTTTCAGCAAATGTAACCCAGAATTGTCTTTCTCGACAGACTTTGAGTGACAAATATATACAGATCCATATTGTATATCGTCATTTTGAGGAGAGATATGAGTATTGGTTCATATTGCCCAGCCCTAGCTCTAAGTATAGTTACATTTATGAAATTTAAAACTGAGAAAATAACCTCCAATCAATGCTGTTCTGATGCCGTGCGTAACGTTTAATCCGATTGGTCGGCTGTGATGTGATGTATTTGATTGATGTCTGGTCATTTCTTGTAGTTTTGCAATGTCTGTAGATAGTTTTATATCAAAAATAACAATTTACTCAGTAACGGTTGGGTGTAGGAATTTAACAAAATACTGATTTAGAAATACACTCAAAAAAAGTACAAGTACTTTCACCTCTGCTTCTTTTGCTGACAGTAGTTGGACACAGACCCCCATAGGTGGTGAAAAAGCAAAGTTAGCGTCAATAAACTGGGAATCAGGCAAAATATCCAACTTCTTTCCCCGCATGTCGACGACCTGTTTTAAACCTGTTGCAGTTAATATTATTCCATAAATTGCTGCTAAGACCTTTCAGATGCATTTAGGTTTAACTCAGCCAACATTTGGCCTATTGATAAAGTTAGCATAGCTTTGTTCAGGTTTAACTTGTTTTCTCTTGCTTTCAGCCCTGGCACTGATTACAGACAAAGTGGCTAAGATGTCTGATGCAGATCTGATGAAGGTGGTCAGCTGCATGGAGCACGCCATCGCCGCCGTCCGACCCCGCACACGTTACTCTCCAGGCTGGGATGCCAAGCTGTTCTGGTTACCGCTGTCGTACATGCCCACCTGCGTGATAGACTACATCCTGCTCAAGGAAGCAATCCCCCTCTCCAAAGAGATGCAGTGATCGCCTTCAGTTTCAGTGATTTTACTGTTTTATTCACAGTAAACCATACAACCGTAACATATCTGTGTCCTTGTCTAAGAACTTTGATAAGCGAGTTCCTTCCACTGCTTTTAGTGGACTCAGATTGGTAAGGAATCCTAATCACACTAGATTTCAAAGTGCACATGTCGTGAAGCATTTTAACTTCTGCCTACAGAGCTTCCTGTTCTGATTTAGGACTGCACAATTAATCAAATTTTGGTTAGCCACATTAAAGTTAACCTGATCATTGGCAATATTTAGTTAAATGTGGGTTATCTAATCATTTCTAATGAGTTGCATTTTGCAAATGCACAACTTTTAAATTATTGGGTTAATTTTATATATATAGCTTCGTTAAGTAGTGCAAAATAAACTTTCACATAATTGTGATTATCATTTTCGCCATAGTTGTGCAGCACTACTTTGGGTGTAACGTTTCAACAAAATAAAATACCCGTACATAAGTTACTACCCACTCATCTCAGACATGAAGGATTATGAGAGAAGGCAATTATTTCACATTGGCCTTTAGTTATTTCTAATATTCACAGATAAAATGAAAGCTGCTTAATGACAGAATTAAAGATCTGAACTAGTGTCACATCATCTCTAGTATTACATATTGATCTGCTGCTTAATTTAGCCTCCTCACCCACTTCAGTTTTAAACAGGCATTCAACCATTACCCAGTTTTATTTCAGTATAACAGCTGCAACAGCTCAGACATGCATCACATGGTTCAAGATCTCCCCCTAGTGATTAAAGTGTAAAACAGCTGTTTTGCACACATTAATTTTTTAATGAATTATACAGTTGAAATATTTGTGTAAAGACAGGACTTTTTATTCCATCTTCCATTGGAAACATTAAATAGAACTTTTCTGCTCAGGATGACGATACAGGACAATTGTTTAATGACATGTTTTACAAACCAAGTGCTCCTAACCACAGGACCCACCCTACTTTCAGTTCCCAGGACTTTACGAGTGCTCCTCAGCCAGCTTCTCAGCCTTCTGCACCACCTCTTCAATGGGGCCCACCATGTAGAAGGCCTGCTCAGGCAGGGGATCATATTCACCTGGAAGAAACAAACCGTGAATGCACAGTAACGACTTCAATAAGGCTGTTTAAGGGGCTTTGATACTAACCAGCTAGAATGGACTGAAAGCCTTTAATGGTCTCTTTGAGGGGCACCAGTTTGCCCATGTGGCCAGTGAAGACCTCAGCCACCTGGAAGGGTTGGGACAGGAAACGCTGGATCTTTCTTGCACGGGCCACAGTCAGCCTGTCCTCCTCTGACAACTCATCCATACCCAGGATGGCAATGATGTCCTGCAGGGATTTGTAGTCCTAAAGGAGGAAGAAGGACAGTTAATATTTTCTGTGCTGACACTACACAGACACAAAGGTTTAACACAAACCTGAAGGATTTTCTGCACGCCACGGGCCACGTCATAATGCTCAGCTCCAACAATGTTGGGGTCCATGATACGTGAGGTGGAGTCCAGGGGGTCGACAGCGGGGTAGATACCCAGCTCAGCGATAGCGCGGGACAACACGGTGGTGGCATCCAAGTGAGCGAAGGTGGTAGCAGGGGCGGGATCAGTCAAGTCATCAGCCGGCACATAGATGGCCTTATAAAGGATGACACAGGGAGTTGGTCAAGTTTTAAAGAGTTATCACACAATCTGCATGGCCTGAAATGTACCTGCACAGATGTGATGGAGCCCTTCTTGGTGGTGGTGATTCTCTCCTGCATGGTACCCATGTCAGTGGCCAGAGTGGGCTGGTAACCCACGGCAGAGGGGATACGACCCAGCAGGGCAGACACCTAGCACACAGCAGCAAAGCAGAGAAACGGTTAGTGTCGTGAGGTCTTAGTTAAGGATGGAGGAGGTTTTACTGTGCGACTGACCTCAGAGCCAGCCTGCGTGAAGCGGAAGATGTTGTCAATGAAGAGCAGCACATCCTGACCCTCCTGATCACGGAAGTATTCTGCCACCGTCAATCCAGTCAGAGCCACTCTGGCACGGGCACCGGGGGGCTCGTTCATCTGTCCGTACACCAGCGCCACCTGAACACAGGAGGGTTGAGCCCAGTGCCACAGATCTGCAGCGTTACTGAACTAGAAAACACCCGTCGACACACCTTGGATGTGGTGTCCTTCAGGTTGATGACGCCAGACTCGATCATTTCATGGTACAAGTCGTTTCCCTCACGGGTTCTCTCTCCCACGCCGGCGAACACCGAATAACCACCATGAGCCTTGGCCACATTGTTGATCAGCTCCATAATCAGCACAGTCTTACCCACACCGGCACCACCGAACAGACCTGCAGCCAAACAAAAATATTAGCTTTTTACTTTCATCACCGCCAGCCATCGCACGCTCCAGGTCTTGGTCTCTGTTTACCGATTTTGCCTCCCTTTGCATAGGGGGCCAGCAGGTCTACCACTTTAATGCCAGTAACCAAAATCTCCTGCTCCACACTCATGTCTGTGAACTCAGGGGCCTCAGCGTGGATAGGTGCAGTCCTGTAAAACGTGACAATTATATTAATCTTGCTTCAAACATCCATCTTCACCATTAACCACTCACTGTTTAGTGGAGATGGGACCCCTCTCATCAATGGGCTCTCCGATCACATTCATAATCCTCCCCAAGGTCTCAGGGCCCACTGGGATTCTGATGGGGGCACCAGTGTCCAACACCTGCTGTCCACGGACTAAACCTTCAGTTCCATCCATGGCAATAGTGCGCACTGTGTTCTCCCCTGGAAACAACAACAAAATGACACATCCCACTTAACTTCCATCCTCACAGCAATGTATTCACTTTTTCTTGACGTTCTTACCCAGATGCTGTGCGACCTCCAGGACTAGCCTAGACTCGCGATTAGCAACTTCCAGGGCGTTGAGGATGGGGGGCAGGCCTTCGTCAAATTGGACATCGACCACGGCACCGATGACAGCCACGATGCGGCCACTGGCTGTGGCGGCGGCAGCAGCAGGAGCAACATAGTCTCTGCCTGAAAGAAAAAAGAAAAAAAAAAAAAAAAAGCACTTTAGACATTAAAATCTATGAGTAAAATCTTTAAAATGTCAATACATTACACACAATGTATTGAAACTACTCCTGTATATTCTGTTTTTATACATCCAGTCGAATGCTAGTTAAATCGAGTGTACTTGATCAGTTATGATACAAAAATATTGATAAATTAATTTCAAGTTAAATTAAGGGGATTTTATAGAACAATCTGAAGAATTAAGTTTGGGGAAAGTTATAATTGATAACAGATGTAATCTTGTATAGGTGTAGAAAGGGTCATTTAAAACAGAAATAATGTGATTTAAAAAAAAAAAAAAAACATTTTTAGTGCAAACTCCATTATGAATGGTGCAGAGAAGTCCTAAACCAACTATGTCAATCCACCTGATTTAAATAAACTAAAACAGTTCAGTTATGTTTCAATGTCATGAGTTTAGCTCAATCAGGATGATTGGCATATTAGTTTATAATCGATTAGTCGTGTCTTAAAATTAACTCAATCAACACGTCACTGAATAAAGAGAACAGTTGACATTGACAACATTTAAATAACCAACATTGTGGTTTGAATGGTAAACAAAATGTAAACGTAAAAGTGCACTTTAATCTCATTGTGCTAAATGCCAACGCATTGTAACCTTACTAAGCTGCAAATAGCTGTGCTAAGCTAACCTAGCAGCACCTCATGTCATTACACAAAGGTCATTTGACCTAGAAGACAAAACACCATCAAGGACATTTCCGGAAACTGAGGTAAATCGTTTTAACGATCAGTGAGAACGCTTGAATATGATATAGTTTGGAGCAGGCTACGGTGACATTACATTTTGACGTTTAGGATTCAAGGCCTGGTGTTAGGCCACCCTGTCCCTAAGCTAAAGCCGCCCCTCTCCTGACAGCCACCCCCGTTTAACTTTTCACCGCATCACATTCAACGTGCACGAAGACTCACGCGAAAGGACGGCCGGGGATCCAACGAGAGCCTTTAGGGGCTGGACCCCAGGCTTGAGAGCCTGCAGAGCCCCGGTGCAGCAGCGTCCCACAGCTCCCAACATGGTTAAAATGGCTGAAGGTGGAAAGAGACGAAGGAGCGCGAGCCTTTATAACGACGCACCGGCTTGGGCCCAGTGAGCATGCGTGTGACGTCACTGGAGGCGCATGCGTGAATGGGGAAGCGGCGCTGGTTGACATTCTGCCCTCCATGAGGCAAACGTGACTCCAAATGACAAAAAAGTGACCGAATAACAGTCAACATCTCCAGTTCAGCTCAAATCTTAAAGTTTCAACAACGTAATGTAGTTGTTTACAGATCATCTAATTTGGAGGTAAGTGAAAAAATGTCAAGACTTTAAAAATAAAGAAGAAATCCACAGGAAGTAGTGTAATTACGATAAATACCCTGGAACAGGTGTGTGGCTGCAGAAATGCATAAACAATGACCAAAATCTGACGAACCAGCAAAGTGGAAAGAGATATAAACCAAAATCAAATGTGTGTTCATTTCTCTTTAGTTAATTTAAAGCCATAATTGAAGATTAGGCCAAAAAATGGATTTACAAAAAATAAGTCTATCATTGACCCTAAAAAGTAGTGCAAATATGACAAAACACACTTAAATGGGGGTGACTATTTAGTTAGGTAAGATTATAGTAAGTCCTTAAAAAATACAATCATGATTAACACCCATAATTGGACATAAGGCAGAAAAAGGGATTAAAAAATAAATAAATAAGGTTATCATTGAACCCTAATAACTAGTGCAAATATGACAATAGCGCCATAGGCGGAGTTTGAGACTCTTTGAGATATTAAATACATTTAATATATAGAACGTCTCGAGTTTCGCTTCATAAATAAGGAAATGAAAACAAATGTACCAATCTAACTGTTTTTATTCTTATTCTTATTCTTAATTCTGTGACATAAGTTTAGAAAAACAAATGCAAAATGTAGCTTGAAATGTTCAGGCCTCACTGTAACTTTATCACAACCAAAAAAAAAATATATATATATATATATATATATTGAACCCCTCGAGTTGGCTTCACAAATAAGAAATGAAAACAAATGTACCAATCTAGCTGTTTTTATTATTATTATTTGTCATTTCTGTAATATAATTTTTGAAAGCTGTATTATGGACCTGCCAAAATTAATCCAAAATGCAGCTTGAAATGTTCAGCCTCCACTGTGACATAAAGAATGAGAGAGTAAAGTTGCTCGAATTAAGCAGTGTTATTACAGATGGCAAAAAATGCTCATTCAATAGTGATAAATAATAATAATAATAATAATAATAATTATTATTATTATTTTAAAAGTGGTGAACAAGGTTGAGTTTTGGTTAAGGTCGACGATTGATGGTGGATCAACCGGCGGGGTTTATGACGTTTTAAATTAAGCACCATATGTTGAGGACAATGGGTTTGGAATTTTCTCTGTACATTTTGTTATTTTTCTGTTGATATTACTTACGGTTTGTGCATAATGTGTTGAGACTAAAACATGTACAAGTCACTACAAGGAGTGGAGCGGTCCACATTCCTCCCCCCCTCCTGTTTGCAAGAGTGGTATGTCCTACACACAGTCTTCCGGTGTCACGGTCTGAGTTTACCTCCGTGCTGAGATTATAACCCTTACATAATTCAATAAACAAATAAATCATGTGTCTGTTCACTTTGAAAACAAAAATACACCAAAAAGAAATATATTTATTGAGCAAAAATTCATTTTTCGGTAGTGCGCGTGTGCGCGCATGCGCATATACAATCTCAGCGCATGATACCGGTTCACTTGGTTCCGTCTGTTAGCAGCGAAGCAAGCCGAGATGTGAGTGAATAATTCCGGTAAACCATGAAAGTGGATGCAGAGTGTACAAGCTCGGGTTGGATTGTTGACACCTGTGATGTGAGTACTGGTTGTAATTATATGCTCAGACGGAACGCGTGTGTATTTTGATGCTGACCGTGGCGTACCGCGCTAAAGCGGCTAACGCTAATGCTAGTATGTTTGTGCGGCCTGTATGAGAGAACGGATGTGTTAAGTTGGTTTTAGGGATGTAACGATTAATCGTAAGGCAGTTAAAAATCGATTCATAGGTACCACGGTTCACATCGATGCTCTGAAAATTGAATCGCAGTACTTTTTTTAACCAGCAGAGGGCGCTATATATTAATCCTTCCAGAAGCGGACGTGACGGGCGGAATCTGCTACTATTTTCTTTCTGGCCGCCATTTACTGTTAAACATGCTCATAAATGATTCTTTACTCCTTTAGCACCGAAAGAATATCTGTAATAACTACGTGAATATCTGTAAAAGTCAGGTATTTCTATTAACTCTGTCTGCTAGCATAGCTTCTCTTCTTCACTGGTGGAATAACTGCATGCCAACCGACCACTGGGTTACCAGCGCCCTCTGCTGGTCTAAACAAATATCTGACGTAAATACAGTAAAATGACTGTTTTTTTTTAAAGTCCAATTGTTAAGGCACAAAATACATTTTCAGTTGCACTTTTAAAAAGAAAAATAACTATTACACAGTTTTGAATTGTTTATTATAGAACCAGAATTTAAATTAATAGGCTTCTTCATTTGTATTATTCCTTTATTTATTTCATTCAAGATTTATTTTTAGTTGAATTGCATCATTTTGAATAGTTTATCAAGGGATTCTTTTGACAATGAAAAATAAAAGGAAAATAGGATAGTATTTTCCCCAAAAAAATAAAGGAATATATTTCAGTCATTTGTCAACATTCCCATTTTGTAAAATAAATCGTGAGAAAATCGTATCGTGAACCCAGTATCGTGAATCAAATCGTATCGGGAGTTGAGTGAATCGTTACATCCCTATTTAAGACTAAGTAGAGGTTTCTTTATTTGCAGTGGACCAGAGACGTCCTCTTTGGATCCTACTGCGGACTTTAAGTAGTTTGTTTATCGTTGGAACTGCCCTGCTGCTCCGGTGAAGGCCTGTGAGCTACACTGACCACCGCCATTATCAAGGTCCGGGTCTGGTTGCGGCTGCTGCTTCGCTCCAGGGTGAGTACCCTCTGAAACACAACACACAGACAATGGGGAGAATTAAACGGTGATTGTAAAAACAGAAACAAAAAATACCTTAATCATGGTTTATTTATTTTGTCAATTGTTACTAAAACTCAATATTATTATTATTTTAGCAATTTAATTCCCTGTGAATGCGCGGTTTATTTTCATGTATTTTAAAGGTTACATTAGAGCTGTGCGATTTTGTCCAAAAAAAAATCTCGTATTATTTAGATAATTTAAATTTTGATTTGATTTTCAATTATTTTTGTTTTTGTTTTCAATGCGCTTAAAAATGACTGTAGATATCAGATATATTGTAGATAAAGTGCATTTTTTTATTGCTGTGATTGTCTTCAAGAGTTAAAATGCATAGAACAATCCCAAAATAAAAAGTAAATGAGGTTCTGTCATTCAACATTTTCAAGCTTTAACCAGGTTTAAGCAAATGTGCAACAGCAACTTCACAGTAGCTTAAAATTTCTGATAAAGAAATCAGATAACTACACAATTTATAACATTTCAATTGGGGAAAAAAATCTCAGCATAGTGTGATTAAAACTATAAACATGCATGTGGCATACATATGGCCTACTCAAAGGATAAACAAAGAGGGGGCTGGCTCACATGGCGCTATGGTAACCCACAAGGATGGAACACAAAAAAGCTGTGGTGGGGGAGAAATTGTTTTTTTTTTTTTTTGTTTTGTTTTTTTTTTGTTGTTGTTGTGGTTTTTAATTTGAAGTTAGAAAATAAAATAGTTTTTAGCTACAAATTTGATAAATTGATTAAATAAATGTTTTTTGACTGGCCCTAGGTTACATTAAGATTTAAAGCTTCATATGTTACTATGCATTTTCTTAGAAGTAAAAAAAAAACAAAACAGTATATTTACCTGTTTTCCTTTTGCTGAGAGGAGTCACCATTAAGTTATTTAGCAGCTCTAGGACTATTTCCTTATTTCTGTTTCTTCTGTTTACCATTTTCATTCATTACCAAGTAAGAGTAGCCACGACCCCGCCCATTGTCTGTCACCACCTTAAATAGTATTAAAACTGTGGTCACCTGGAATGGGTGTTAGACAAAGTTTTGAGAAGGCATTTGGAAATAATGGGCTCTCTTGCTTAAAGGTAATATTTGGAGTTTCTGAGAGGACGTCTTGATGTCCCGCCCTCAACAGCTGCACTTCCTTCCACTGCCTCTGCAGTCTACCAGAAGCCACGCCTTTATGTTTCTGCACGCACATTGCGGAACATAACAAGGTCGCATTGATATATGGGAAAGGTAAGAGGCAAAATCATATTTACCGATTTGCTGTTGTGATGCATGGCCTTGTTTCTATGCACAGTTCCGCATTCACTTTGACTGACAGTCTCGAAAACATGAAGTTTAAGAGTATTGGTTGGGTGCACTTGGCAATCGTTTCCATTTATATAGGGGTCTATAGGACGAAGGAGGGACTTATAAACATTAATGTATGAATAACCACCGGCAGTAGACCATAGTAAAAGACTAGTTAGGGATTTTTTAGCATTTCAAAAGAATCATATCTGAGAAACTCTGGATATCAGCTTTAATTTCCATTCTGAAGTACGACTGTGAAGTTTGGTTGTGCGTTTTGTGAAGTGTCAGACTGCATTGGTTCTTCTATAGTTGTAGTTAGACATTTGGTAATGCTGGTATCATATAATGCACAATAACAATATTATAAGTAGTACAGTGCCCGTCGGAAGTGTGTATTCATATAGTGGGAGGAGCTTAAGTAGATTTGTCAATTATGGACAAATGAGTATGTATTTGAAGGTTGGATGTACAATGAGGTGTACATACTCTGTAGTGTTATGAAGGGGTATATTGGGTGGGTGCAAAATAAAATAGTGTGCGATTTTCCCTGGGTAAATTCTATTGGACATGCGCATGCTAAATGTGTGGTTTTTTTTTTTTTACTCTTTTATATTGTTTTTGTTTGGTGTATTTTTCTGTCATGTATGTTTTTAGGATTTGTGATGTGTGTTTTTGTATGTTTCTGTTGTATTTTTGTGCATTTTTTGTATGATTAAATTTTTTGTTGCCATTGTGGTGTGATTCTGGAATAATTTTGTGGTTTTGTATCTTTTATGTGTAGTTTTATGAATTTCTGTTGTCATTTTGTGTGTAAATAATTTTTTATTAATTTTTTTTTAAACATTTACCTGTTTTTTGGTTGTTTGTGTATTTTTCTGTAGTGTATGTTTGGAGTCATTTTGTGTGTTTTTGGGAGGCTTTTTGTATATTTTTGTTGTTTTGTGTACTTTTTCTATAAATATAAAGTTTTTTGTTTTATTTTACTCATTTAGTACATTTTTATTCTAAATACTGTGTGTGTGTGTGTACCTCCGTGCGTTATCTCTCACATACGCGTGCGTCATGCACATAATCTGTCTGCAGGTTGTTGAGAAAGAGAAAAAAAAAAAAGAGAGAGAGAGAGACCTGGAAGTACCACGAAAAATAAACGTTTTGCAGCTCCCTCTCTAAACGGTTCTGTCTGCGTTCAGCATCTACAACCCGGTGTAGTGCATGCACGTGCATCAGTCGTGTCTGTGTGTTTACATTGTAGCTGCTCACATCTTTTTTAGCACATAGAATAATATAAGAAGAAACACTCACCCTTGCGCAGAACAAACAATAATCATAGTGGAGCCGTGTTGTGGACCCATCCGCTCACAAAAATGTTACATTCCTCTGTCTGAAGAAGCAGAATGTTTGTGATATTGTCAGCTAACGACTGTCAGCACAGCCGCCGCCCACAGACATGGAGACCGAGGACGAAGTGACGTCCGTGACCCGCGATTTAAGGGAAGTTTGGGATCACGGGAATAATTTTAAATAACCACGAAATATTAAGTTAAATTTGTTTTAGCAGTACAGAAACGTTTTTAATATTGACCTTTTTTTATTTTTTAACCTAAACAAACTGCGACACTGTGACGTCATGAACCCCGAACCAGAAGTAGCGCACAAAATACCACGCTCATTACCGATCTTAAAATGAACATTTTGCTACACCAAATTACTCCAAAATAACAGATACACACACTTGGGGTATTTGAAAGCCGTTGACGAAGTTTAAGGTGGAACTGCGTCGGGGAGATGTTCGCACGCTCACACAGACCTTTGTTGCTTTTATTAGTAGATAATGAAGTGGTTTGATGCTAATAACTTCACTGCTTTGTGTATTTCCCTCTGTGTGCTTCAGCTGAGATGCCAGGATGTGCTACTGCCCACTGTGCCCAGTACCAGCAGCTCCAGGCCCCACAGCGACAAAGTACAGGTAGTGGTATGATACTGTACTTTCAGTAACAGTCATGTTTTGAGAGATGGGGACATGACGTCTTAGTGATAATTACATTTGTTGTTTGTACTCCTAAACTATAATGAATTGTAACTGTTTCTACAGGGATGTTGGAATACAGCGTAAGGCAGTACAACAGTCCCCCTGGTGTCCCACAACGTGCACAAAATGGTATGGCATTGTATTGGTCACTAAGGAACCATATTTACTACTAAGGGTGCAACAATTAGTGGACATTGTCGGCAAAAATTGATAACAGAATTAGTCACCGACAAATGAGTTTGTCAACAATTGTTGGTTAAATCATCACCGTCTTTTTCATGCTGCGGACGGAGCAGAACATTGTTTCTCATGAGTGGCTCATCTCATCTGCTATTAGGGCTGCAACAAACGACTATTGTAATGGTCGACTAGTCATCGATTATTGGAACGATTAGTTGACAAATTGTACATTTATTTGCTCTATGTTGCCACAATCTTTAAAATTAGGCTTGGTGCAAGTTAGGACAAATAAAAATAATCAATAAATAAATCAAACAATTCTCAACTTGGTGTAAACAGGTTCCTTACAAACACAAAATAAATAGAAAGCAACACTAGAATCTGTTTCAGTAATTGCATTGATACATATATTATATATAGCATATTATACTGTTTAATCTAAACCATTGCTGCTAAATGTAGTTTATATTTAATGAGTTACATAATGTTATGGTTGATAAATCTTTCTCTGATTACCTATAATTAAACCAGATCAAGCTGATGACGGTTTGATGCGTACCTCGGTTTTGAGGTCACGGTTTCGTTCATTTTCGGTACAGTATGGAACAAAATGTAAGACATAAATTAGGTTGTTTATTTGAAACTTTAGTAAACCAACAATGTATTTAGTATTATACAGAATATGAAAATAAAGTAAAAACACAAATACTATACTGTTGTAAAGTGCTGCCTGGTAATAATAATATTGTCAAACCATCCATCCATCCATTTTCTTACCTGCTTATTCCCGTTTAACAGGGTCGCGGGGGTCTGCCGGTGCCAATCTCCGGCTCTCATAGGGCGCTTGGCGGGGGTACACCCTGGACAGGGCGCCAGTCCATCACAGGGCAACAGAGACACAGACAACCATTCACTCTCTCATTCACTCCTATGGGCAATTTAGAGACTCCAATCAACCTTACAGTCATGTTTTTGGATTGTGGGAGGAAGCCGGAGTACCCGGAGGAAACCCACGCAGCACGGGGAGAACATGCAAACTCCACACAGAAAGGACCCAAGTGTCCACCCCAGGGCTTGAACCCAGGACCTTCTTGCTGTGAGGCAGACGTGCTAACCACTAAGTCACCGTGCGCCCCATATTGTCAAACCAAAAATACATAAAATATTATTTAAAAAATAAGCTCCTCAGGGCTTGTTAACAGCTTTTATTCACTGTTATAAAGACTCTGATGGCAGTTGTTATAGCTTTGGTCAGAGGCTGCTTGAATGCTGAAGTCAGCTGCGTTTGCGCTGAAGATGTTTTCTTTCTTGTCGCAGTGATATTTGCACTCGGGTGGTGCCGTTTCAAGTGAGTTAGCATGTTTGTCGTGTTCCCGGAAACATACCAGATGTCAGCTGAACAATGTCGGCACACTGCCCTCGTTTTATCCACCGGTCTTTCTTCGTTGAATTTTTGCATATTTCACCCGGAAGCCGAAGACTTTAGCGACAGGGGAGGGTCCTCCAGCTCTGGTTTCTCAATAGCGTTATCCATGATGCACACGGGCTGCACATATGCACAGGAAGACGTAAACACTTGCAACTTCCATTCTGTTTCGTGAACTCACCCGTGCACAACCCTGTACTTGAAAGGTTCAATACAAATACATATATTGTTACACCCTTAATATAGAGACAGGTAGCGGGTCTGTTTCACAGCTCACTCTTTTATTATCTCTGTGAAAGCCACCATAACCACAGCACACATCCCTAGTCCTCTGGGAACCAGTAACTACCAGTCTATACATTCGTGCTGTACATCAGCCTCCAGTACAATAATGACTGGCATGTGAACACTATGGACTGGAATATAAGTGCATTATAACGTGTAAAAAGAAGTTTGTTGTTCAGTGTTGATAAAATAAATGATGTCATGCCGTTTGTAACGCAGTGCGTTCATGTTATTCTCTGTAATTTAGATTTGTGGCACCAATTCAGAGAAGCTGATGAGACGGATGTTGGTAACTGCTATGACCAACGCTATGGCTAGTCGGTTCAACTGGGCTGGAAATAAAGACAAGCGCTACAAGACTGTATGTTTGGTGAGTTTCCTCATCTGCACACAACCTACTTCATAGGTTAGGTTTAGTGACTGAGGCATGACTGCTGTGCTGCATGATTTAGCCAAAAAACCCAATTGTGATTTTTAATATATTTATGATTGTAAAAAAAAAATATATATATACATTGAAATGCATAGTAGATGTATTTCCAAATTCTGTATTCTTTAGAAATTGTAATGTAATTTTTAGGAAAATATAAATGTTAAACTTCTGTAAGGGAAGAAAATATTAATAAATAAAAAACACATAATTCCTTTTGGACACATTTGTTTTAGTTTAATAATGTAAAATAAGTTTTAAATTAACCTAATTTAAATGATCCTGATGACATCATTCCAGAATGTAATGATTAAATCAAAAGTCAGTGTGCAAAACACATTTGTAAGAAGTTTTTTTTTTTGTACCACTTTGGGCTAGAATATTTAAAAGTATCATTGATGTATGATGTTTCAAACTCTACACTCCCTGGTATTGATGGTGTATCCACAACTACTTTATCCACAGATCTTCTGTCGATCTGATCAGATGTTGTTGAAACGCTCTGGGCTTTACAAACACGCTAAAGTTAAGCGGGCACTGGTCTGTGTAGTTTTTTTGGCAGGTTAGACGGTGTCTAAAGCAGCCATGGTGAGAGTGGGAAGGACATTTCCATCTAAAATAAATCATCTTTTTCCTCACGGTTGATGGTGTTGAAACTTGATTCTGTCCATTTTTGTGTTCAACAGTAGATTCCGTGATGCCATTGAGGTTGGTTTTATAGGGTCCTAGTAGGGATGTAACGATTAATCGTAAGGCATAGGGATGTAACGATTCACTCAACTCCCGATACGATTCGATTCACGATACTGGGTTCACGATACGATTTTCTCACGATTTATTTTACAAAATGGGAATGTTGACAAATGACTGAAAAATATTCCTTTATTTTTTTGGGGAAAATACTATACTATTTTCCTTTTATTTTTCATTGTCAAAAGAATCCCTTGATAAACTATTCAAAATGATGCAATTTAACTAAAAATATATCTTGAATGAAATAAATAAAGGAATACAAATGAAGAAGCCTATTAATTTAAATTCTGGTTCTATAATAAACAATTCAAAACTGCGTAATAGTTCTTTTTCTTTTTAAAAGTGCAACTGAAAATGTATTTTGTGCCTTAACAATTGGACTTTAAAAAAACAAAAAAAAAAAACAGTCATTTTACTGTATTTACGGCAGATATTTGTTTAGACCAGCAGAGGGCGCTGGTAACCCAGTGGTCGGTTGGCATGCAGTTATTCCACCAGTGAAGAAGAGAAGCTATGCTAGCAGACAGAGCTAGTAGAAAAACCTGACTTTTACAGATATTCACGTAATATTACAGATATTCTTTCGGTGCTAAGGGAGTAAAGAATCATTTATGAGCATGTTTAACAGTAAATGGCGGCCAGAAAGAAAATAGTAGCAGATTCCGCCCGTCACGTCCGCTTCTGGAAGGATTAATATATAGCGCCCTCTGCTGTTTAAAAAAAGTACTGCGATTCAATTTTCAGAGCATCGATGTGAACCGTGATACCTATGAATCGATTTTTAACTGCCTTACGATTAATCGTTACATCCCTAGTGCACGCTATGAGAAATGAATGAAGAACACTGTAAGTGATGAGCTTTAGAGGTGCATTGATAAACATTGCGTAGATGGAACCAGGTTAGACATCTGCTCCTCTCAGTCTAACTGGATACTGACTGCAGATGGAAAAGTCATACCCGTGTGAAGGGGAGGGGCCCTCTCATCATTGTACATCGTCTCATTCTGCACTCAACATTCATTGTCAGTGGGAATGTAATATTTGTGTGGGAAAGAGTTGGTCAAAAAAGAGGGGGGAATACACTCTGTTTTCCTAACTCTTTTTTTTGTGTCTTTCAGCTGGTGGTTTCATTATGTGCCAGAGTGGGAGGGTGGAACCAAAGTGACGAGAACCGTCCCCCATCTGAGACCTATACAGGGTCAGGAAACATCACTGCAGACCCTTCACACCTTCTTCAAACTCCTCCCCTCCAGCAGAGAGAGTCAAGTCCACTGAAGTGAAAATCCTCGTGTGTTTAACAACCAATAAAGTTGATATTGATTATGTTATGTTGTCATTTTTAAGTTTGTGTTGACACATTTTTGGCAATAAGGTAATGTAAGATAATTTAGAATGATGTAATACCCATCGTCTGCCAACATGTAATGATCTGTTATGATGTAGACCTATCAGTAGAAAGTTATTTGTAAAAAAACAAACTTTTCTAATAGGTTTCACGTAGTAAATAGCTTTAGAAAAGTGGAATATTTAAAATGTACAGTGATTTTTTAACTTTGATGAATTATAAAAGTAACCCAAGTGTCTGTGTAGATTACTATTCAGATGTTGATTTTACATAGAAGGCACAGACCACTTTTTGTACATTTTCAATGTCAAGCTTCAACATTTGTGACAAACCATATTTCAACCTTGATTCACAAGTATTTTGCTATGTATGATGGGAAATACACTGTATTAGAGGGATAGACTCTCGCAGTTGTAAATGACTAAGTTAAAAAACAGGTAGATGAGAATCAAAGGATTCATATAGATTAAAAGCATTTAAAAGTCTCTAACAATATAACTCCACCTTCGCTGACTGTGTAAGTTAGTGGTTCTCAAACAATGTGATTTTGTGACAACCGTACATTATTTTTGAGGGTGTTGTAAAATGTCCATTAATGGAATTGACTAATGAAAAGGGAATGTACTATTGAATAGGGGTGGGAACAATAATGGATATATTGGTCAGAAATAAATCTATTAGAATCAATGAGATAAGATTAAAAAAAAATTAAGTGGAAAAAATACAATTATTTTATATCTCTTAAAAGACAATAGATTGAAAAAGTGTCGTATGAACAGTGACAGTATTTTAGTGCAACAGTTCTGTAAATAAAAAATAAGGTGTTTCTTACCAGTGACACCATTATAGTGCAATATTCCAGTAAATAATATATTGGTTCCTTCAACAAACAGTGACATTTTAGTGAAAAAGCACAATTGGTTATATAAAAAAAAGTGGATACTTGGCGTGAGCATATCTTCTACTCCTGTTGAATGTGGAAATGGACAAAATTGCCATTAAACTCTGTGAGGCAATGAAATGTGTTTGTATAGGGAAATATTTTTGGGGATCTCTTATTAGGTACACCGTTCGCCCCCTCCTATCCTTGCAAATTAAACACCGTCTGAATTGGCAAAAAACGATGTAAATCATCACTGAGTCCTAAATACAGATTTGACCAGTGGCCGTTTAACTTGGCTGTGTCTTGTGTAGAGCAGCGTCGTTCGGAAGAGTATTAGAGCCACGGAAGAAAAAAACATGAGAGAAAAAAAGTAGAAAATAAATGTCGAGATGTTTTAGGGTCAGTGAAGAAAGAAAAAAGAAATAATGCACTTAAAAAAAAATAGAAAATTGATGTCAACTTCTTTTTTGTGTTTATGCTGACTGTTTGTACATAATGCCTGTTTGAGGAGTTGGTGAAACTATACTTATATCAGTAATGATTTTGTAAATCAGGGACACAATTGGACAATTTACCATTGGGGAATTTAACCGTGCTTTACAGGTGGGGATATTGATTATCATATTAAGGAGGAAGTACTTGAGCAAAGTTGCAGTTTTTTCAGTAACAATAATTTGTAATTATTCTAAAATATATTTTAATCAGTTCCTCAAACTGCATTTAGCAGAGGAAGTCAGCATAATGAACCCAAATGTGTACTTTGACTTTTTTGTTGAAGTCCATCATGTTTGTTTGTTTTTTTATCTCAGACAATGTATTTGTGTTTAGTGGTCATAAAATTGTAGATATGGATTGACGAGTAATTTTTATTGGTAGTGTAAAAAAAATGAAACTCTGGACTTTGATTATTGATTTTTATTGTGAAGTGCACGACACTTGTTTCTGTGTAGCTTCATCTGCTCAGAGCGTTTAAACATTTAATCAGAAGATATGTGGATAAAGTTGTTGTGGACTATATTGTAGTGTGAAACATTAAACATAATTTAAATTAAGAAGATTAAAAGTTAATCAATAAACCTGATCAGATTGTTCCTTCAAGGGATTTTGCGATTGGTTGACATTAATGCTGTTATTATACATATTTATATGATATGTAAAGAATCGAAAAGGAGCATTTTCAATAATCCATGTTACAACTTACATTTACTTTTTAATTGTATTTTACTGTATTTGTGATTTACATTTTTGCATAATTGTGGGTTATTTATTGATGAGTATTTATTTTGTATTCTCACAGGAGTTAAAAGGTAATATAATATTTGAAAAAAATCAATATTTTTTGGAAAAATGTAAATAAATGGTATAGGACCCTTATTGCAATGTACAACACATGTACTTGATTCATAATACAGAAGCCAACTTTAATAAACGAGCTTGATTGAAACTACAGAAGCTACAGCTCCGAGTTGAAGATGGCGGTCTGGCTTTGCCCAATATTAAATACTACAACTGGCTTGCCTGGGCAGGTATCTTTGGGAATGGGTTAGAAATGACTCCAAATCTACATGGCTCAATTTAGAAGCGGCCCCTCTGGACCAAATCCCTCTTTGTAATATTTGGCTGGGTCCTCTCCTGATGCAGGTCCTGGGTTCGAGTCCAGGTCGTGCCGTTGGAAAGGAGAGCTCTCTCGCTTGAGTAACTTTTTGAGCGAGATACTATAAAAAGTAAGAGTCAAATATGCCACAAGCAATGTTTATAGTAAGTAGGACTGTGGCGAAGCGCGTTTGACCTGGTCGTCTGATGTGGCAGTGCCCGGGTTTGAGTATGGGTTCTGCCGTTGGAAAGGAGAGCTCTCTCGCTTGAGTAACTTTTTGAGCGAGATACTTTAAAAAGTGAGAGTCAAATATGCCACAAGCAATGTTTATAGTAAGTAGGACTGTGGCGAAGCACGATTGACCTGGTCGTCTGATGTGGTGGAGTACCGGTTCTGCTGTTGGAAATTTGCACGTTTGCGTGAGATTGATGTTTTGAGTGAGTTACTTTAAAAAGTAAGAGTCAAATACGCCATGAGCAATGTTTGGAGTAAGTATGACTGTGGCGAGGTGTGTTTGGCTGGGGCCTGTCATAATGCAGGTCCTGGGGTTGAGTCCAGGTCCTGCTGTTGGAAAGGAGAGCTCTCTCGCTTGAGTAACTTTTTGAGCGAGATACTATAAAAAGTAAGAGTCAAATATGCCACAAGCAATGTTTATAGTAAGTAGGACTGTGGCGAAGCGCGTTTGACCTGGTCGTCTGATGTGGCAGTTCCCGTGGTGGAGTACCGGTCCTGCTGTTGGAGGTTTGTGTGAGATTGATGTTTTGAGTGAGTTACTTTAAAAAGTAAGAGTCAAATACGCCATGAGCAATGTTTGTAGTTAGTATGACTGTGGCGAGGTGCGTTTGGCTGGGGCCTGTCATGATGCAGGTCCTGGGGTCGAGTCCAGATCCTGCTGTTGGAAAGGAGAGCTCTCACGTTTGAGTATCTTTTTGAGTGAGTTACTTTAAAAATTAAGAGTCAAATACACCACGAGCAATGTTTGAAGTAAGTAGGACTGTGGCGAGTTGGGTTTGACCTGGTCCTCTGCTGCGGTATTGCTTGGGGTCGAGTACCGGTCCTGCCGTTGGAGTGGAGCACTGTTGCGTGAGATTGACATTTTGAGTGAGTAACATTAAAAAGTAAGAGTCAAATACGCCATGAGCAATGTTTGTAGTAAGTAGGACTGTGGCGAGGTGCGTTTGGCTGGGCCCTGTCATGATGCAGGTCCTGGGGTCGAGTCCAGGTCCTGCCGTTGGAAAGGAGAGCTCTCTCGCTTGAGTAACTTTTTGAGCGAGATACTTTAAAAAGTAAGAGTCAAATACGCCACAAGCAATGTATAGAATAAGTGGCACTATGGCGAGGAGCATTTGGCAAGGTTTTCTGATACGGTAGTGCCTGGGTCGAGTACTGGTCCTGCCGTTGGAGTGGAGCACTGTTGCGTGAGATTGACATTTTGAGTGATTAACATTAAAAAGTAAGAGTCAAATACGCCATGAGCAATGTTTGTAGTGAGTATGACTGTGGCGAGGTGCGTTTGGCTGGGGCCTGTCATGATGCAGGTCCTGGGGTCGAGTCCAGGTCCTGCCGTTGGAAAGGAGAGCTCTCTCGCTTGAGTAACTTTTTGAGCGAGATACTTTAAAAAGTAAGAGTCAAATACGCCACAAGCAATTTTTGTAGTAAGTAGGACTGTGGCGAGGTGGGTTTGACCTGGTCCCCTGGTGTGGTATTGCTTTGGGTAGAGTACCAGTCCTGCCGTTGGAGTGGAGCACTTTTGTGCGAGATTGACATTTTGAGTGAGTAACATTAAAAAGTTAGAGTCAAATACGCCATGAGAAATATTTGTAGTAAGTATGACTGTGGCGAGGTGCGTTTACCTGGGGCCTGTGATGATGCAGGTCCTGGGGTCGAGTCCAGGTCCTGCCGTTGGAAATGACAGCTCTCGTTCAATAGAAATTTTTGAGTGAGATACTTTAAAAAGTAAGAGTCAAATACGCCACAAGCAATGTATATTATAAGTGGCACTATGGCGAGGCGCATTTGGCAAGGTTCTCTGATGCGGCAGCGTCTGGGTCGAGTACCGGTCCTGCCGTTGGAAAAGAATGCTCTTGCGCAAGAGAGACTTTTTGAGTGCGTTATTTTAAAAAGTAAGAGTCAAATACGCCACAAGCAATGTTTACAGGAAGTAGGACTGTGGCGATCCGGGCTTGGCCGGGGCCTCTCATGATGAGGGTCCTGTGTTCGAGTCCAGGTCCTGACGTTGGAAAGGAGAGCTCTCTCACTTGAGTAACTTTTTGAGCGAGATACTTTAAAAAGTAAGAGTCAAATACGCCACAAGCAATGTATCTAATAAGTGGCACTATGGCGAGGAGCATTTGGCAAGGTTCTCTGATGCGGCAGCGCCTGGGTCGAGTACCGGTCCTGCAGTTGGAAAAGAATGCTCTTGCGCAAGAGAGACTTTTTGAGTGAGTTACTTTAAAAAGTAAGAGTCAAATACGCCACAAGCAATGCTTATAGGAATTAGGACTGTGGGGATTCGCGTTTGGCCAGGGCCTCTCATGATGCAGGTCCTGGGTTCGAGTCCAGGTCCTGCCGTTGGAAAGGAGAGCTCTCTCGCTTGAGTAACTTCTTGAGCGAGATACTATAAAAATTAAGAGTCAAATATGCCACAAGCAATGTTTATAGTAAGTAGGACTGTGGCGAAGCGCGTTTGATCTGGTCGTCTGATGTGGCAGTTCCCGTGGTGGAGTACCGGTCCTGCTGTTGGAGGTTTGTGCGAGTTTGATGTTTTGAGTGAGTTACTTTAAAAAGTAAGAGTCAAATACGCCATGAGCAATGTTTGTAGTAAGTATGACTGTGGCGAGGTGCGTTTGGCTGGGGCCTGTCATGATGCAGGTCCTGGGGTTGAGTCCAGGTCCTGCTGTTGGAAAGTAGAGCCCTTGTGCTTGAGTATCATTTTGAGTGAGTTACTTTAAAAATTAAGAGTCAAATATACCACAAGCAATGTTTGTAGTAAGTAGGATTGTGGCGAGATGGGTTTGTCCTGGTCCCCTGGTGTGGTATTGCTTGGGGTTGAGTACCGGTCCTGCCGTTGGAGTGGAGCACTTTTGCGCAAGAGAGACTTTTTGAGTGAGTTACTTTAAAAAGTAAGAGTCAAATATGCCACAAGCAATGTTTAAAGAAAGTAGAACTGTGGCGAAGCGCGTTTGACCTGGTCGTCTGATGTGGCAGTGCCCGGGTTTGAGTACCGGTTCTGCCGTTGGAAAGGAGAGCTCTCTCGCTTGAGTAACTTTTTGAGCGAGATACTTTAAAAAGTGAGAGTCAAATATGCCACAAGCAATGTTTATAGTAAGTAGGACTGTGGCGAAGCACGTTTGACCTGGTCGTCTGATGTGGTGGAGTACCGGTCCTGCTGTTGGAGATTTGCACGTTTGCGCGAGATTGATGTTTTGAGTGAGTTACTTTAAAAAGTAAGAGTCAAATACGCCATGAGCAATGTTTGTAGTAAGTATGACTGTGGCGAGGTGTGTTTGGCTGGGGCCTGTCATGATGCAGGTCCTGGGGTCGAGTCCATGTCCTGCTGTTGGAAAGGAGAGCTCTTGTGTTTGAGTATCTTTTTGAGTGAGTTACTTTAAAAAATTAAGAGTCAAATCCACCACGAGCAATGTTTGTAGTA
The DNA here is from genome assembly GCF_900634775.1 of Gouania willdenowi. Taxonomy (NCBI): domain Eukaryota; kingdom Metazoa; phylum Chordata; class Actinopteri; order Blenniiformes; family Gobiesocidae; genus Gouania; species Gouania willdenowi. The sequence continues at coordinate 9,714,749 of NC_041045.1, forward strand.
AGTAGTACTGTGGCGAGGTGGGTTTGACCTGGTCCTCTGGTGCGGTATTGCTTGGGGTCGAGTACCGGTCCTGCTGTTGGAGGTGAGCACTGTTGCGTGAGATGGACATTTTGAGTGAGTAACATTAAAAAGTAAGAGTCAAATACGCCATGAGCAATGTTTGTAGTAAGTATGACTGTGGCGAGGTGCCTTTGGCTGGGGCCTGTCATGATGCAGGTCCTGGTGTCGAGTCCAGGTCCTGCCGTTGGAAAGAAGAGCTCTCTCGCTTGAGTAACTTTTTGAGCGAGATACTTTAAAAAGTAAGAGTCAAATATGCCACAAGCAATGTTTACAGTAAGTAGGACTGTGGCGAAGCGCGTTTGACCTGGTCGTCTGATGTGGCAGTGCCTGGGTTTGAGTACGGGTCCTGCTGTTGGAAAGAAGAGCTCTCTCGATTGAGTAACTTTTTGAGGGAGATTCTTTAAAAAGTAAGAGTCAAATACGCCACAAGCAATGTAGATAGTAAGTGGCACTATGGCGAGGAGCATTTGGCAAGGTTCTCTGATGCGGCAGCCCCTGGGTCGAGTACTGGTCCTGCCGATGGAAAAGAATGCTCTTGCGCCAGAGAGACTTTTTGAGTGAGTTACTTTAAAAAGTAAGAGTCAAATACGCCACAAGCAATGTTTATAGGAAGTAGGACTGTGGTGATCAGCTCTTGGCCGGGACCTCTCATGATGCAGGTCCTGGGTTCGAGTCCAGGTCCTGCCTGTTGGAAAGGAGAGCTCTCTCGCTTGAGTAACTTTTTGAGCGAGATACTTTAAAAAGTAAGAGTCAAATACGCCACAAGCAATGTATAAAATAAGTGGCACTATGGCGAGGAGCATTTGGCAAGGTTTTCTGATGCGGTAGTGCCTGGGTCGAGTACTGGTCCTGCCGTTGGAGTGGGTCACTGTTGCATGAGATTGACATTTTGAGTGATTAACATTAAAAAGTAAGAGTCAAATACGCCATGAGCAATGTTTGTAGTAAGTATGACTGTGGCAAGGTGTGTTTGGCTGGGGCCTGTCATGATGCAGGTCCTGGGGTCGAGTCCAGGTCCTGCCGTTGGAAAGGAGAGCTCTCTCGCTTGAGTAACATTTTGAGCGAGATACTTTAAAAAGTAAGAGTCAAATACGCCACAAGCAATGTATAGAATAAGTGGCACTATGGCGAGGAGCATTTGGCAAGGTTCTCTCATGCGGCAGCGCCTGGGTCGAGTACTGGTCCTGCTGTTGGAAAAGATTCCTCTTGCGCAAGAGACTTTTTGAGTGAGTTACTTTAAAAAGTAAGAGTCAAATACGCCACAAGCAATGTTTATAGGAAGTAGGACTGTGGGGATCCGCGCTTGGCCGGGGCCTCTCATGATGCAGGTCCTGGGTTCGAGTGCAGGTCCTGCCGTTGGAAAGGAGAGCTCTCTCGCTTGAGTAACTTTTTGAGCGAGCTACTTTAAAAAGTAAGAGTCAAATATGCCAAAAGCAATGTTTATAGTAAGTAGGACTGTGGCGAAGCGCGTTTGACCTGGTCGTCTGATGTGGCAGTTCCCGTGGTGGGGTACCGGTCCTGCTTTTGGAGATTTGCACGTTTGTGCGCGATTGACGTTTTGAGTGAGTTACTTTAAAAAGTAAGCGTCAAATACGCCATGAGCAATTTTTGTAGCAAGTATGACTGTGGCGAGGTGCGTTTGGCTGGGGCCTGTCATGATGCAGGTCCTGGGGTCGAGTCCAGGTCCTGCTGTTTTTAAAGATCTCTTGTGCTTGAGTATCTTTTTGAGTGAGTTACTTTAAAAATTAAGAGTCAAATATGCCACAAGCAATGTTTATAGGAAGTAGGACTGTGGCAAGGCGCGTTTGCCTGGGGCCTCTCATGCAGCAGTGCCGGGTGTCGAGTACAGGTCCTGTTATTGTAAAGGACGGCTCTTGCGCAAGTGTCACTTTTTGAGTGAGTTACTTTAAAAACTAAAAGTCAAATACGCCACGAGCAATATTTGTAGTAAGTATGACTGTGGAGAGGTGCGTTTGGCTGGGGCCTCTCATGATGCAGGTCCTGGGTTCGAGTCCAGGTCCTGCCGTTGGAAAGGAGAGCTCTCTCGCCTGAGTAACTTTTTGAGCGAGATACTTTAAAAAATAAGAGTCAAATATGCCACAAGCAATGTTTATAGTAAGTAGGACTGTGGCGAAGCACGTTTGACCTGGTCGTCTGATGTGGCAGTGCCCGGGTTTGAGTACGGGTCCTGCTGTTGGAAAGGAGAGCTCTTGCGCAAGAGTACATTTTTGAGTAAGTTACTTTTAAAAAAAAAGTCAAATAACCACGAGCAATATGTATAGTCAGAGGGACTGTGGTGAGTTGCGTTTGGCTGCGTCATGTGTTGCAGTAGTTCCTGGGTATGACTACCGGTCCTGCCTTTGGAACAGAGCGCAAGAGAGACTTTTCGAGTGAGTTTCTTCAAAAAGTAAAAGTCAAATATGCCACGACAAATTTTAAACTAAGTAAGACTGTGGCGATCTGCGCTTGGCCGGTGCCTCTCATGATGCAGGTCCTGGGTTCGAGGCCAGGTCATGCCGTTGGAAAGGAGAGCTTTCTTGCTTGAGTAATTTTTTGAGCGAGATACTTTAAAAAGTAAGAGTCAAATACGCCACAAGCAATGTATATAATAAGTGGCACTATGGCGAGGGGAATTTGGCAAGGTTCTCTGATGCGGCAGCCCCTGGGTCGAGTACCGGTCCTGCTGTTGGAAAAGAATGCTCTTGCGCAAGAGAGACTTTTTGAGTGAGTTACTTTAAAAAGTAAGAGTCAAATACGCCACAAGCATTGTTTATAGCAAGTAGGACTGTGGCGATCCGCGCTTGGCCGGGTCCTCTCATGATGCAGGTGCTGGGTTTGAGTCCAGGTCCTGCTGTTGGAAAGGAGAGCTCTCTCGCTTGAGTAACTTTTTGAGCGAGATAGTTTAAAAAGTAAGAGTCAAATATGCCACAAGCAATGTTTATAGTAAGTAGGACTGTGGCGAAGCGTGTTTGACCTGGTCGTCTGATGTGGCAGTGCCCGGGTTTGAGTACGGGTCCTGCTGTTGGAAAGGAGAGCTCTCTCGCTTGAGTAACTTTTTGAGCGAGATAGTTTAAAAAGTCAGAGTCAAATATGCCACAAGCAATGTTTATACTAAGTAGGACTGTGGCGAGGCGCGTTTGACCTGATGCGGCAGTGCCAGGGTTTGAGTACGGGTCCTGCTGTTGGAAAGGAGAGCTCTTGCGCAAGAGTACATTTTTGAGTAAGTTACTTTTAAAAAAAAAAAGAGTCAAATAACCACGAGCAATATGTATAGACAGAGGGACTGTGGTGAGTTGCGTTTGGCTACGTCATGTGTTGCAGTAGTGCCTGGGTATGAGTACCAGTCCTCCCTTTGGAACAGAGCGCAAGAGAGACTTTTCAAGTGAGTTTCTTCAAAAAGTAAAAGTCAAATATGCCACGACAAATTTTAAAGTCAGTAAGACTGTGGTGATCCGTGCTTGGCCGGGGCCTCTCATGATGCAGGTCCTGGGTTCGAGTCCAGGTCCTGCCGTTTGAAAGGTGAGCTCTCTAGCTTGAGTAACTTTTTGAGCGAGATACTTTAAAAAGTAAGAGTCAAATACGCCACAAGCAATTTTTGTAGTAAGTAGGACTGTGGCAAGGTGGGTTTGACCTGGTCCCCTGGTGTGGTATTGCTTGGGGTAGAGTACCGGTCCTGCCGTTGGAGTGGAGCACTGTTGCGTGAGATTGACATTTCGAGTGAGTAACATTTAAAAGTAAGAGTCAAATACGCCATGAGCAATGTTTGTAGCAAGTATGACTGTGGCAAGGTGCGTTTGGCTGGGGCCTGTCATGAAGCAGGTCCTGGGGTCGAGTCCAGGTCCTGCCGTTGGAAAGGACAGCTCTCTTTCAATAGAAATTTTTGAGTGAGTTACTTTAAAAATTAAGAGTCACATACGCCACGAGCAATGTTTATACTAAGTATGACTGTGGCGAGGCGCGTTCGACCTGGTCCTCTGATGTGGCAGTGCCCGGGTTTGAGGACGGGTCCTGCTGTTGGAAAGGAGAGGTCTCTCGCTTGAGTAACTTTTTGAGCGAGACACTTTAAAAAGTAAGAGTCAAATACGCCACAAGCAATATTTATATGCAGTACGACTGTGGCGATCTGTGCTTTGCCGGGGCGTCTCATGATACAGGTCCTGGGTTCGAGTCCAGGTCCTGCCGTTGGAAAGGAGAGCTCTCTCGCTTGAGTAGCTTTTTGAGCGAGATACTTTAAAAAGTAAGAGTCAAATATGCCACAAGCAATGTTTAAAGAAAGTAGAACTGTGGCGAAGCGCGTTTGACCTGGTCGTCTGATGTGGCAGTGCCCGGGTTTGAGTACGGGTTCTGCCGTTGGAAAGGAGAGCTCTCTCGCTTGAGTAACTTTTTGAGCGAGACACTTTAAAAAGTGAGAGTCAAATATGCCACAAGCAATGTTTATAGTAAGTAGGACTGTGGCGAAGCACGTTTGACCTGGTCGTCTGATGTGGTGGAGTACCGGTCCTGCTGTTGGAAATTTGCACGTTTGCGCGAGATTGATGTTTTGAGTGAGTTACTTTAAAAAGTAAGAGTCAAATACGCCATGAGCAATGTTTGTAGTAAGTATGACTGTGGCGAGGTGTGTTTGGCTGGGGCCTGTCATAATGCGGGTCCTGGGGTTGAGTCCGGGTCCTGCTGTTGGAAAGGAGAGCTCTCTCGCTTGAGTAACTTTTTGAGCGAGATACTATAAAAAGTAAGAGTCAAATATGCCACAAGCAATGTTGATAGTAAGTAGGACTGTGGCGAGGTGGGTTTGTCCTGGTCCTCTGGTGCGGTATTGCTTGGGGTCGAGTACCGGTCCTGCCGTTGGAGTGGAGCACTGTTGCGTGAGATTGACATTTTGAGTGAGTAACATTAAAAAGTAAGAGTCAAATACGCCATGAGCAATATTTGTAGTAAGTAGGACTGTGGCGAGGTGCGTTTGGCTGGGCCCTGTCATAAAGCAGGTCCTGGGGTCGAGTCCAGGTCCTGCCGTTGGAAAGGAGAGCTCTCTCGCTTGAGTAACTTTTTGAGCGAGATACTTTAAAAAGTAAGAGTCAAATACGCCACAAGCAATGTATAGAATAAGTGGCACTATGGCGAGGAGCATTTGGCAAGGTTTTCTGATGCGGTAGTGCCTGGGTCGAGTACTGGTCCTGCCGTTGGAGTGGAGCACTGTTGCGTGAGATTGACATTTTGAGTGATTAACATTAAAAAGTAAGAGTCAAATACGCCATGAGCAATGTTTGTAGTAAGTATGACTGTGGCGAGGTGCGTTTGGCTGGGGCCTGTCATGATGCAGGTCCTGGGGTCAAGTCCAGGTCCTGCCGTTGGAAAGGAGAGCTCTCTCGCCTGACTAACTTTTTGAGCGAGATACTTTAAAAAATAAGAGTCAAATATACCACAAGCAATGTTTATAGTAAGTAGGACTGTGGCGAAGCGCGTTTGACCTGTTCGTCTGATGTGGCAGTGCCCGGGTTTGAGTACGGGTCCTGCTGTTGGAAAGGAGAGCTCTTGTGCAAGAGTAAATTTTTGAGTAAGTTACTTTTAAAAAAAAAGAGTCAAATAACCACGAGCAATATGTATAGTCAGAGGGACTGTGGTGAGTTGCGTTTGGCTGCGTCATGTGTTGCAGTAGTTCCTGGGTATGACTACCGGTCCTGCCTTTGGAACAGAGCGCAAGAGAGACTTTTCGAGTGAGTTTCTTCAAAAAGTAAAAGTCAAATATGCCACGACAAATTTTAAACTAAGTAAGACTGTGGCGATCTGCGCTTGGCTGGGTCCTGTCATGATGCAGGTCCTGGGGTCGAGTCCAGGTCCTGCCGTTGGAAAGGAGAGCTCTCTCGCTTGAGTAACTTTTTGAGCGAGATACTTTAAAAAGTAAGAGTCAAATACGCCACAAGCAATGTATAGAATAAGTGGCACTATGGCGAGGAGCATTTGGCAAGGTTCTCTGATGCGGCAGCGCCTGGGTCGAGTACTGGTCCTGCTGTTGGAAAAGATTCCTCTTGCGCAAGAGACTTTTTGAGTGAGTTACTTTAAAAAGTAAGAGTCAAATACGCCACAAGCAATGTTTATAGGAAGTAGGACTGTGGCGATCCACGCTTGGCCGGGGCCTCTCATGATGCAGGTCCTGGGTTCGAGTCCAGGTCCTGCCGTTGGAAAGGAGAGCTCTCTCGCTTGAGTAACTTTTTGAGTGAGCTACTTTAAAAAGTAAGAGTCAAATATGCCAAAAGCAATGTTTATAGTAAGTAGGACTGTGGCGAAGCGCGTTTGACCTGGACGTCTGATGTGGCAGTTCCCGTGGTGGAGTACCGGTCCTGCTGTTGGAGGTTTGCGCGAGATTGACGTTTTGAGTGCGTTACTTTAAAAAGTAAGAGTCAAATACGCCATGAGCAATGTTTATAGTAAGTATGACTGTGGCGAGGTGCGTTTGGCTGGGGTCTGTCATGATGCAGGTCCTGGGGTTGAGTCCAGGTCCTGCTGTTGGAAAGGAGAGCTCTCATCCTTGAGTAACTTTTTGAGTGAGTTACTTTAAAAATTAAGAGTCAAATACACCACGAGCAATGTTTGTAGTAAGTAGGACTGTGGCGAGGTGGGTTTGACCTGGTCCTCTGGATAGGTGTTGCTTGGGGTAGAGTACCGGTCCTGCTGTTGGAGTAGCGCACTGTTGCGTGAGATTGACATTTTGAGTGAGTAACATTAAAAAGTAAGAGTCAAATATGCCATGAGCAATATTTGTAGTAAGTTGGACTGTGGCGAGGTGCGTTTGACCTGGTCCTCTGATGCGGCAGTGCCCTGGTTGGAAAGGAGAGCTCTTGCACAAGAGTTCATTTTTGAGTAAGTTACTTTAAAAAAAAAAAAGAGTCAAATACACAACGAGCAATAGGTACAGTCAAAGGGACTGTGGTGAGTTGTCTTTGGCTGCGTCAAGTGTTGCAGTAGTGCTTGGGTATGAGTACTGGTCCTACCTTTGGAACAGAGCGCAAGAGAGACTTTTCGAGTGAGTTTCTTCAAAAAGTAAAAGTCAAATATGCCACGAAAAATTTTAAAGTAAGTAAGACTCTGGCGATCTGTGCTTGGCTGGGTCCTCTCCTGATGCAGGTCCTGGGCTTGAGTCCAGGTCGTGCCGTTGGAAAAGAGAGCTCCCTTGCTTGAGTAACTTTTTGAGCGAGATACTTTAAAAAGTAAGAGTCAAATATGCCACAAGCAATGTTTATAACAAGTGGCACTATGGCGAGGCGCGTTTGGCAAGGTTCTCTAATGCGGCAGGGCCTTGGTGGCGTACCGGTCCTGCCGTTGGAAAAGAGTGCTCTTGCGGAAGAGTGACTTTTTGAGTGAGTTACTTTAAAAAGTAAGAGTCAAATATGCCACAAGCAATGTTTATAGGAAGTAGGACTGTGGCAAGGCGCGTTTACCTGGGGCCTCTCATGCAGCAGTGCCCGGTGTCGAGTACAGGTCCTGTTATTGTAAAGGAGGGCTCTTGCGCAAGAGTCACTTTTTGAGTGAGTTACTTTAAAAACTAAAAGTCAAATACGCCACGAGCAATGTTTATAGTAAGTAGGACTGTGGCGAGGCACGTTTGACCTGGTCCTCTGATGCAGCAGTGCCCGGGGTCGAGTACCAGTCCTGCTGTTGGAGTGGTGCACTTTTGCGCGAGATTGACATTTCGAGTGAATTACTTTAAAAAGTAAGAGTCAAATACGCCATGAGCAATGTTTGTAGTAACTATGACTGTGGCGAGGTGCGTTTGGCTGGGGCCAGTCATGATGCAGGTCCTGGGGTGGAGTCCAGGTCCTGCCGTTGGAAATGACAACTCTCGTTCAATAGAAATTTTTGAGTGAGTTACTTTAAAAATTAAGAGTCAAATACGCCACGAGCAATGTTTATACTAAGTAGGACTGTGGCGAAGCGCATTTGACCTGGTCCTCTGATGCGGCAGTGCCCGGGCTTGAGTACGGGTCCTGCTGTTGGAAAGGAGAGCTCTTGTGCTTGAGTATCATTTTGAGTGAGTTACTTTAAAAATTAAGAGTCAAATATGCCACAAGCAATGCTTGTAGTAAGTAGGACTGTGGCGAGATGGGTTTGACTTGGTCCCCTGGTGTGGTATTGCTTGGTGTCGAGTACCGGTCCTGCCGTTGGAGTGGAGCACTTTCGCGTGAGATTGACATTTTGAGTGCGTAACATTAAAAAGTAAGAGTCAAATACGCCATGAGCAATAATTCTAGTAAGTATGACTGTGGCAAGGTGCGTTTGGCTGGGGCCTGTCATGATGCAAGTCCTGGGGTCGAGTCCAGGTCCTGCTGTTGGAAAGGAGAGCTCTCGTCCTTGAGTATCTTTTTGAGTGAGTTACTTTAAAAAGTAAGAGTCAAATACGCCATGAGCAATGTTTGTAGTAAGTATGACTGTGGCGATTCGTGCTTGGCCGGGGCCTCTCATGATGCAGGTCCTGGGTTCGAGTCCAGGTCCTGCTGTTGGAAAGGAGAGCTCTCACGTTTGAGTATCTTTTTGAGTGAGTTACTTTAAAAATTAAGAGTCAAATACACCACGAGCAATATTTGTAGTAAGTAGGACTGTGGCGAGGTGGGTTTGACCTGGTCGTCTGATGTGGCAGTTCCCGTGGTGGAGTACCGGTCCTGCTGTTGGAGGTTTGTGCGAGATTGACGTGTTGAGTGAGTTACTTAAAAAGTAAGAGTCAAATACGCCATGAGCAATGTATGTAGTCAGTATGACTGTGGCGAGGTGCGTTTGGCTGGGGCCTGTCATGATGCAGGTCCTGGGGTCAAGTCCAGGTCCTGCTGTTGGAAAGTAGAGCTCTTGTGCTTGAGTATCATTTTGAGTGAGTTACTTTAAAAATTAAGAGTCAAATATGCCACAAGCAATGTTTGTAGTAAGTAGGGCTGTGGCGAGATGGGTTTGTCCTGGTCCCCTGGTGTGGTATTGCTTGGGGTTGAGTACCGGTCCTGCCGTTGGAGTGGAGCACTTTTGCGCAAGATAGACTTTTTGAGTGAGTTACTTTAAAAAGTAAGAGTCAAATACGCCATGAGCAATGTTTGTAGTAAGTATGACTGTGGCGAGGTGCGTTTGGCTGGGGCCTGTCATGATTCAGGTCCTGGGGTCGAGTCCAGGTCCTGCTGTTGGAAAGTAGAGCTCTTGTGCTTGAGTATCATTTTGAGTGAGTTACTTTAAAAATTAAGAGTCAAATATGCCACAAGCAATGTTTGTAGTAAGTAGGACTGTGGCGAGATGGGTTTGTCCTGGTCCCCTGGTGTGGTATTGCTTGGGATTTAGTACCGGTCCTGCCGTTGGAGTGGAGCACTTTTGCGTGAGATTGACATTTTGAGTGAGTAACATTAAAAAGTAAGAGTCAAATACGCCATGAGCAATTTTTGTAGTAAGTATGACTGTGGCGAGGTGCGTTTGCTTGGGGCCTGTCATGATGCAGGTCCTGGGGTCAAGTCCAGGTCCTGCCGTTGGAAATGACAGCTCTCGTTCAATAGAAATTTTTGAGTGAGTTACTATAAAAATTAAGAGTCAAATACCCCACGAGCAATGTTTCTACTAAGTAGGACTGTGGCGAGGCGCGTTTGACCTGATGCGGCAGTGCCAGGGTTTGAGTACGGGTCCTGCTGTTGGAAAGGAGAGCTCTTGCGCAAGAGTACATTTTTGAGTAAGTTACTTTTAAAAAAAAAAGAGTCAAATAACCACGAGCAATATGTATAGACAGAGGGACTGTGGTGAGTTGCGTTTGGCTACGTCATGTGTTGCAGTAGTGCCTGGGTATGAGTACCAGTCCTGCCTTTGGAACAGAGTGCAAGAGAGACTTTTTGAGTGAGTTTCTTCAAAAAGTCAAAGTCAAATATGCCACGACAAATTTTAAAGTAAGTAAGACTGTGGCGATCCACGCTTGGCCGTTGCATCTCATGATACAGGTCCTGGGTTCGAGTCCAGGTCCTGCCGTTGGAAAGGTGAGCTCTCTCGCTTGAGTAACTTTTTGAGCGAGATACTTTAAAAAGTAAGAGTCAAATACGCCACAAGCAATTTTTGTAGTAAGTAGGACTGTGGCGAAGCGCGTTTGACCTGGTTGTCTGATGTGGCAGTTCCTGTGGTGGAGTACCGGTCCTGCTGTTGGAGGTTTGTGCGAGATTGACGTTTTGAGTGAGTTACTTTAAAAAGTAAGAGTCAAATACGCCATGAGCAATGTTTGTAATAAGTATGACTGTGGCAAGGTGCGTTTGGCTGGGGCCTGTCATGATGCAGGTCCTGGGGTCGAGTCCAGGTCCTGCTGTTGGAAAGTAGAGCTCTTGTGCTTGAGTATCATTTTGAGTGAGTTACTTTAAAAATTAAGAGTCAAATATGCCACAAGCAATGTTTGTAGTAAGTTGGACTGTGGCGAGATGGGTTTGTCCTGGTCCCCTGGTGTGGTATTGCTTGGGGTTGAGTACCGGTCCTGCCGTTGGAGTGGAGCACTTTTGCGTGAGATTGACATTTTGAGTGAGTAACATTAAAAAGTAAGAGTCAAATACGCCCCGGTCCTGCTGTTGGAGGTTTGTGCGAGATTGACGTTTTGAGTGAGTTACTTTAAAAAGTAAGAGTCAAATACGCCATGAGCAATGTTTGTAATAAGTATGACTGTGGCAAGGTGCGTTTGGCTGGGGCCTGTCATGATGCAGGTCCTGGGGTCGAGTCCAGGTCCTGCTGTTGGAAAGTAGAGCTCTTGTGCTTGAGTATCATTTTGAGTGAGTTACTTTAAAAATTAAGAGTCAAATATGCCACAAGCAATGTTTGTAGTAAGTAGGACTGTGGCGAGATGGGTTTGTCCTGGTCCCCTGGTGTGGTATTGCTTGGGGTTGAGTACCGGTCCTGCCGTTGGAGTGGACCACTTCTGCGTGAGATTGACATTTTGAGTGAGTAACATTAAAAAGTAAGAGTCAAATACGCCATGAGCAATGTTTGTAGTAAGTATGACTGTGGCGAGATGTGTTTGGCTGGGGCCTGTCATGATGCAGGTCCTGGGGTCGAGTCCAGGTCCTGCTGTTGGAAAGGAGAGCTCTTGTGCTTGAGTATCATTTTGAGTGAGTTACTTTAAAAAGTAAGAGTCAAATACGCCATGAGCAATGTTTGTAGTAAGTATGACTGTGGCGAGGTGTGTTTGGCTGGGGCCTGTCATGATGCAGGTCCTGGGTTCAAGTCCAGGTCCTGCCGTTGGAAATGACAGCTCTCGTTCAATAGAAATTTTTGAGTGAGTTACTTTAAAAATTAAGAGTCAAATACCCCACTAGCAATGTTTATACTAAGTAGGACTGTGGCGAGGCGCGTTTGACCTGATGCGGCAGTGCCAGGGTTTGAGTACGGGTCCTGCTGTTGGAAAGGAGAGCTCTTCCGCAAGAGTACATTTTTGAGTAAGTTACTTTTAAAAAAAAAAGAGTCAAATAACCACGAGCAATATGTATAGACAGAGGTACTGTGGTGAGTTGCGTTTTGCTACGTCATGTGTTGTAGTAGTGCCTGGGTATGAGTACCAGTCCTGCCTTTGGAACAGAGCGCAAGAGAGACTTTTTGAGTGAGTTTCTTCAAAAAGTAAAAGTCAAATATGCCACGACAAATTTTAAAGTCAGTAAGACTGTGGCGATCCGCGCTTGGCCGGGGCCTCTCATGATGCAGGTCCTGGGTTCGAGTCCAGGTCCTGCCGTTTGAAAGGTGAGCTCTCTCGCTTGAGTAACTTTTTGAGCGAGATACTTTAAAAAGTAAGAGTCAAATACGCCACAAGCAATTTTTGTAGTAAGTAGGACTGTGGCGAGGTGGGTTTCACCTGGTCCCCTGGTGTGGTATTGCTTGGGGTAGAGTACCGGTCCTGCCGTTGGAGTGGAGCACTGTTGCGTAAGATTGACATTTTGAGTGAGTAACATTTAAAAGTAAGAGTCAAATACGCCATGAGCAATGTTTGTAGTAAGTATGACTGTGGCGAGGTGCGTTTGGCTGGGGCCTGTCATGATGCAGGTCCTGGGGTCGAGTCCAGGTCCTGCTGTTGGAAAGGAGAGCTCTTGTGCTTGAGTATCATTTTGAGTGAGTTACTTTAAAAATTAAGAGTCAAATATGCCACAAGCAATGCTTGTAGTAAGTAGGACTGTGGCGAGATGGGATTGACCTGGTCCCCTGGTGTGGTATTGCTTGGGGTCGAGTACCGGTCCTGCCGTTGGAGTGGTGCACTTTTGCGTGAGATTGACATTTTGAGTGCGTAACATTAAAAAGTAAGAGTCAAATACGCCATGAGCAATATTTGTCATAAGTATGACTGTGGCGAGGTGCGTTTGGCTGGGGCCTGTCATGATGCAGGTCCTGGGGTCAGGTCCTGCCGTTGGAAATGACAGCTCTCGTTCAATAGAAATTTTTGAGTGAGTTACTTTAAAAATTAAGAGTCAAATACCCCACGAGCAATGTTTATACTAAGTAGGACTGTGGCGAGGCGCGTTTGACCTGATGCGGCAGTGCCAGGGTTTGAGTACGGGTCCTGCTGTTGGAAAGGAGAGCTCTTGCGCAAGAGTACATTTTTGAGTAAGTTACTTTTAAAAAAAAAAAGAGTCAAATAACCACGAGCAATATGTATAGACAGAGGGACTGTGGTGAGTTGCGTTTGGCTACGTCATGTGTTGCAGTAGTGCCTGGGTATGAGTACCGGTCCTGCCTTTGGAACAGAGTGCAAGAGAGACTTTTCGAGTGAGTTTCTTCAAAAAGTAATATGCCACGACAAATTTTAAAGTAAGTAAGGCTGTGGCGATCCGCGCTTGGCCGGGGCCTCTCATGATGCAGGTCCTGGGTTCGAGTCCAGGTCCTGCCGTTTGAAAGGTGAGCTCTCTCGCTTGAGTAACTTTTTGAGCGAGATACTTTAAAAAGTAAAAGTCAAATACGCCACAAGCAATGCATATAATAAGTGGCACTATGGGGAGGAGCATTTGGCAAGGTTCTCTGATGCGGCAGCCGCTGGGTCGAGTACCGCTCCTGCCGTTGGAAAAGAATGCTCTTGCGCAAGATAGACTTTTTTAGTGAGTTATTTTAAAAAGTAAGAGTCAAATACGCCACAAGCAATGTTTACAGGAAGTAGGACTGTGGCGATCCTGGCTTGGCCGGGGCCTCTCATGATGCAGGTCGTGGGTTCGAGTCCAGGTCCTGATGTTGGAAAGGAGAGCTCTCTCGCTTGAGTAACTTTTTGAGCGAGATACTTTAAAAAGTAAGAGTCAAATACGCCACAAGCAATGTATCTAATAAGTGGCACTATGGCGAGGAGCATTTGGCAAGGTTCTTTGATGCAGCAGCGCCTGGGTCGAGTACCGGTCCTGCCGTTGGAAAAGAATGCTTTTGCGCAAGAGAGACTTTTTGAGTGAGTTACTTTAAAAAGTAAGAGTCAAATACGCCACAAGCAATGTTTATAGGAATTAGGACTGTGGCGATTCGCGCTTGGCCGGGGCCTCTCATGATGCAGGTCCTGGGTTCGAGTCCAGGTCCTGCCGTTGGAAAGAAGAGCTCTCTTGCTTGAGTAACTTTTTGAGCGAGTTACTTTAAAAATTAAGAGTCAAATATGCCACAAGCAATATTTATAGAAAGTAGGACTGTGGCAAGGCGCGTTTGCCTGGGGCCTTTCATGCAGCAGTTCCCGGTGTCGAGTACAGGTTATTGTAAAGGAGGGCTCTTGCGCAAGAGTCACTTTTTGAGTGAGTTACTTTAAAAACTAAGGGTCAAATACGCCACGAGCAATGTTTATAGTAAGTAAGACTGTGGCGATGCACGTTTGACCTGGTCCTCTGATGCAGCAGTGCCAGGGGTCGAGTACCGGTCCTGCTGTTGGAGTGGTGCACTTTTGCGCGAGATTGACATTTCGGGTGAGTAACATTAAAAAGTAAGAGTCAAATACGCCACAAGCAATTTTTGTAGTAAGTAGGACTGTGGCGAGGTGGGTTTGACCTGGTCCCCTGGTGTGGTATTGCTTGGGGTAGAGTACCGGTCCTGCCGTTGGAGTGGAGCACTTTTGCGCGAGATTGACATTTTGAGTGAGTAACTTTAAAAAGTAAGAGTCAAATACGCCATGAGCAATGTTTGTAGTAAGTATGACTGTGGCGAGTTGCGTTTGGCTGGGGCCTGTCATGATGCAGGTCCTGGGGTCGAGTCCAGGTCCTGCCGTTGGAAAGGACAGCTGTCGTTCAATAGAAATTTTTGAGTGAGTTACTTTAAAAACTAAGAGTCAAATACGCCACGAGCAATATGCATAATAAGAGGGACTGTTTATAGTATGTATGACTTTGGCAAGGTGCGTTTGGCAGGGTCCTCTGATGCGGCAGCGCCGTTACTTTAAAAAGTAGTGTTCCTCTGATGCAGTAGTGTATCGTAAGAGGGATGCTGGTGTGGCGTGTTTGGCCAGTTCCTCTGATGCAGGAGTGCTTGGGATTGAGTCCAGAGGGTCGTTTGATTGTGCAATACATGCAGTTCAATAACAAAATAATAAGTTGCTCTGATGCAAGGAGGGTTTTGTGATTTCAAGTGTGCAGTAGTTTAATTTTTTTGACTTTTAGTTGCTTTTGTTAGATTTGTAGCTTACTCCCTAAAGAACAGACAACAAATTACACAAAATCACACCAAAAACACATAAAATGACAATAGAAATGATCTTGATAAGAACATGAACTGAAAGAAAAAAAAAAAAAAAAAAAAAAAAATATATATATATATATATATATATTAATATATATATATATATAAATACAGTAATTAATTCAGGAAGCACTAAATACTGTTTAATCCCATTTATTTACATAAGGAGATTCTTTTTAAATGTGTGTTAACACTCATTTATTTCATCATTATGCTCTATAGGTGTTTTTTGTACAGTATTCTGAGCATAATGTGGTAGTTTACAAAGGGATTGCTTGAGCCAAAAGAGTTTGGGAACCACTGCAATAGACCATGCAAGTATTTTTGTATTTTACTGTTTTTTTTTTTGGATATTTACCATACTCCCAATACGCCTCATAAAACAACTTGTAAAGATTTTTTTCAAATATTGAATAGTAAATGTGATCAATAAAAAAAATTAAAAAAATAGAAATGCAGTCAACATATTTTACTCTGGCTTTTTTTGGTTTCCGGCTCAGTTCGACTTCTGTCCAATCGGCTGCGAACACTAAGGGCCAATCAGCAGCCAGTACGTCAGAGCCTGTACGTCACAGCCAGTACGTCGCAGCTTGTACGTCACAGCCACGCGCCGCTGCAATTCATCCATTTCTTTCTCTGAGTAGAAGAAACACTGAACAATGGCCAGAACCAAGCAGACCGCCCGTAAATCCACCGGAGGTAAAGCTCCCAGGAAGCAGCTGTCCACCAAGGCTGCCCGTCAGAGCGCCTCGGCCACCGTCGGAGTGAAGAAGCCTCACCGCTACAGGCCCGGTACCGTGGCTCTGAGAGAGATCTGTCGCTATTGAAAAATGTAATGAACCCCAACCCTTGTTTTTGGTGTTATTAATGATCTTGTCATCCGTTTTTTCGTCCATTAACTACTCCTACACCGTTTGTCCGACTTTGACAAATAAGCTATAAAAAAAAAAAAAATCAGAAATTTGCCGTGATTTATGTATTTTATATCTATTCACTTGCTTTATCTTCAGGAAATGAAAATATTCTAGTTTAAATGTTTGCTGCCTGTTATTTGTGTGTGTGTGTATTTTGTAGTTATCTTGTTTCTTTATTTTTTTATTTATTTTTTTGAATAAAAAACATGCATAATATTTCATATTTATTTTCATTTGTTAATTTTCCTCTTTCTCTCTCTCACAGGAACTGAAGCTGTGTTGGTTCTTAATCTGAAGCAGAGTCTGCTGAGTGATGGACACTCTCCAGTCATGGCTGCTCCGGTGTGTTGATGTGTTCTTTTGCAGCAACAACCAAGTTGTTTTGTTCTAAACTGTAACTGGCCAATAAAATTGATTCTGATCTCTGGCACAGGTGGGACTTAGAACCACAATGTTTATCACTGCGTTAGTGACGTACCTGCTTTGAAATATGTTTCTCTGCTAATACTAGTGTTTAATCTGAACACGTAAACCTCTTTAATTTATTATCAACTGTGTGATTTGGATAACATTAATTAGACTTGTTAGGATTATTTCAAACAAGATGTTTTTTTGATTATTTTATTTCATGGACTTAAGTAAAAGGAACTCTGTGATTGGTTTAAACCTCATTACCTCCAGTTTTTAAAAGGCCCTTATTTACACTGACTCTTTGTTTACTACAACTACTTTGTTCAGAAAGGGGGAAATTACCTGCGTTACAGCCGCTCAAGAAATAGTACAAATAAAAAGAATAAACACTTAACAAAGAAGGAGAGAGAAAAAAAAAGTACATAATTAAAAACTGTTAATTAAATAAGGATTAAATACAAGTACACACGTTACAATAGTAAAAAAAAATCAAATAAGATGAATAATAAAACATATATATATACAACAATCAAGACATCTTGAAGTTTGTGATATTGAATTTTTTCCTGATTGTATTGTAATTTCAATAATATTTGATGTGTTAAATATAACAACTACATTACAGATACATGTTAAATGTCATTGT